>NC_090307.1:6338802-6963802 GCF_039906515.1 Pseudorca crassidens
AATGATAGACCTGTGAAAATATCTTTTAAAAGCTTGAGAAGTGAAAAAGTGAATTATTCTGCTCTCAAGAATGATCACTTATTCTGGAACAAGTCCAGGAGATGATGCTGAATTCACAAGAACGGTGACATCATAAGAACTTGGGACTCAGAAGACAAACGTCTGATGGGATGGTATTTCTGAGGGCTCATCAGCTAACATGATGATTAAAAATATTGACTCTGGCTATGCTAAGCTGTATCAATTAAAGCATATAAGAAAGACATGTTATAAACTCTGGGTAACTACCCTTAGGCAAGGCTGATGTTCAGCTGGGTTTCACTATATGGCCTTACCAACTGTTGCAATCCACTGTCTGTTCTTTTATATATATATATATGTATTTTAAAAATTGAAGTATAGTTGATTTACAACATTGTGTTAATTTCTGCTGTATAGCAAAGTGACTCAGTTATACATATATATCCTTCCTCTTTATACTTTTTTCTATTCTGGTTTGTCACAGGATATTGACTATGGTTCCCTGTGCTACACTGTAGGACCTTGTTTATCCATCCTATGCATCCTAGCTTGCATCTGCTAATCCCAAGCTCTCAATCTTTCTCTCCCCTAGCCCCGAACTGTTTGTTCTTAATTGTTGAGTCCTGTACTGCTCCAGTTTTTAAACATTTTAAGTATTACCTTTGCTCGTACGTCCATTGCCATCCTCGTCTACTTCAGATGATAAAGTCCTTGATTGGCAAAAGCTTTGCTTAATCACTGAGGAATCCTTGTAATACTGTGAAATGACTCTTAAATTTAAGTAGTTTATGAACTGCTTCTAAAGAAAAACGATTTTCTCACTGACTCCTATTAACGAATATTTCCCTTAAAGTGCTATTTAAATATGTAGAAATGTAAAACTAGGTACAAACACTTGTTCTTAAAATTTCTACTCAAATGTTGCTAAATGATATTTCACATCCCCCCCACCCCGCCATGTTCCTCTCTGTCTCCTTCAGACATTTAGCTTGCTCTGTGGGCCCCACCCACGGGGGATGTTGCACAGAGGATTGTCCTTGTTGGCAAGACCCTTGGTGTGTTTCCAAAGCCAAAGCCTATTGAGAAAGAGACTCCTACTCAGCATTCTGGAAGCACTCCAAGAAGAGAGAATGACCCCAAAATGGAATGGCTTCTTCTATGATGCCAAAAGCATAGAGGATCACATCCTTGGAGGAAAAAAAACAAAACAAAAAAGACTTTTTGGCAATTGTACCACAGAAGCAATAGGGCCTTTAGACCTCACTGAAGAATAATTTCCAAACCACGATTTGTACACCAATGTTCATAGAAGCTTTATGTGTAATAATCCCCACAGGAAATAATTCAAATATTTGTCACTAAGTGAATGGATAAAGTGTGGTCCATTCATACAATGAAATACTACTCAGCAATTTAAAAAGGAAGTAAACATCAATTAGCACATGAATGAATCTCAAAATAATAATAATTTCCTCAATCAACCATAAAAACATCGCTATCATTGTTCTCTTTGTACTGTGTTATATGAGGAGAGGTAATCCATCTTTCCTCTGCTTCCGAATGTACAGCATTATTCACTTGATCTTCACGTGCTGTGAAGTTATCACTTTGGACACTAAACGTAGTTCTGTTGTTTCTCGTTTAGCTAAGATATAAAACGTAGCATCAGCTGGCTCCACGGTGATCACAAACAAAGGTGCAAAGAAAAGCGCTAGATTCATGTATCAGCAATAAGACGTATGGTGGTCATTCTCACTGTCCAGAATAGGCTTATTCAGCTGTTTTATATTATAACCAAAATGAAAGAAAGAAACTTCTCAGAGAGAACAATTAGTAAAAATACATCCTTGGAACGCAATTTTAGAATCAGTATTATACTGGGAAGAACACATATATAATCTGAAATGCATCAGTATAAATATAAACTCCACAACTAAATAGCTGCATAACCTTGAGCAAAGTATTTAAATTCTCTGAGAATTGTTGTCCTTGTCTGTTGATAAATATCGTATTATCTATCTCATGGGACTTTGTATGAGTTATATTAAAAAGCATAGTCATTAATTATATTAACTAGCTAATCATTTCTAGGTTCACATACATTTATTAATATGCAAATTAACACTGAACTATCAGTTCCTTTCTAAAGTTATATATTTATTTAAATAAATTATTTTAGTTTGAGACAATTTATAATGTGGGACTATGGTTCATCTAATACCATGCCTTTTCTTGGTGGTTCCTTTTTGTTTTATTTAATAAATACTGGAGAATTGAGTTGTAACCTCAAAAGCAGAAATTAGAATTTGTTCAACAAATTTTGGTCCTTGAATTATAAGCAAGCTTACTTCTTCCTATTTGGGGGCACAGTGACATTGTTAGGTGTCAAATGTATGGTTTATATTTTTCTAATTTAATTTTACACAATATATGCTTTTAATCTAGAAGGTATGGTTATTTTTATTAAATAAAATGTTCTTTGAAAGTCACATGAATAAAACTAAATAAAGTGCTTTATAAAGCATAACAGAAGTAGGGTTTCACTTTTTTGTGTGTATTTGTGAAAAACTATTGAAAATAGGATATGGTATTTTTAGAGAAAAGCAACCAGTTTCCAGAAAACTGACTATTTCTGCCATTTGTTCTGTGGCATTTTGTCTTTAAATGGAGGATCCAACTGAAGTTGATACTGAACAAACACCACAGGGAAAAAAGCATTAAGGTGGACTTAGCGTCTAACCCGTGGATGAAGCAGAAGGTGGTAATGTGGACCGAGTTTGTATTTAGGCGGTCTTGTAGTTTGGTGCAATGGTGATTGGGAGTCTAACTTTTTGTTTAATAATATCGATTTGTAGGAAATAATAAAAATATCCATTTGATAAACTTCATTAATGAGAAAATATTCCATTTAATGATGACAGTGCATTGAAATAAATCAAAGTGAGTCCACGTGATGGTAAATATATTCAAAGTGTTAAAGACAAAGAGGTCTTATCATTTAGGATCTTTAGGAGAAGGAATGGAGTCCCCTAACAGTCTTCACAAGTTCATGTGTATTATTTTCTTTTGGGTGACGACACTTTAACAATTTGGTTACAGATATGCTAGAAAGAATTCTTAATGCTACAGTAATAACGGTTTGTTTTCTGCTCAGAGATGATATGGACACAACTCAGATTTGGGACACAATTCACCTTCTGCTACAGTTGCATTTCATTAGTACTAGATTTAAAATAAAGTGAAAGGTTAACTGGCATAGTTAGTCCTAGATGTTCTCAATAACCATGTATACTTGGAAAATTCATTCAGCCTCTACAGGCTTTTTTTTGGCATATGTGAAACAGAATGCTCTCTAAGATCCCTTGTAGATCTAAAAATTCTAAGTTATATTATACAATTTTTTATGAAGTTATCTTAAGTGATAAATGTATCAGTCCAGGTCTTCCAAGAAGCATGTACCAAGGTGGAATGAGACTTGCAAGATACTTGGTGGGGGGGTATCCACCCCTGAGATGAAAAGGAGAGGAGACTGGAAGGGACTAGGGGAGCTATCAGGCCATGATGCTGGTCTGACCCCTGTGCGAGAGAGGGGTGGTAGATTGCAGCGCAGTCCTAGTAAAGTCTTGGCAAGGCCGGTGGAGAGCCCTTGAGTCAAAGTTCCCCGTCACAGGGATCTCCTGTCTCCTAGGAAGTGTTTGCCTCAGTATCCCTGATGTGCTCTATTATTGGCTGGGAGCCTTGATCTGAAAGCAGTGCTGGCTTTCAGAGCTCAGTAACTGGGGCCCTTAATTGTACTCATCATGGAAGAAAATCATAGAGGCACATTTTCATAATTGCTGTAATTGCTTTGAGTAGTACATACAGTTTTTTAAAGCAAAATTACAACTTAAATGTACTAATGAATGTATAAAGCAATTGAATAAATGCAACACAGATATTACTCTACGATCATCGTAAATTAGAGTCTTTAGTGAACGCTGTTCATACAGACAATATTGGACACTATAATGCTGCTCTTAACACTAATGCTCATTTAGGTGAAAATGGTAGGTAAGATTATTTGCTAATTGCAAATGTATAAAATTTTAAACCATTTTGATTCACATGCAGTAAACACTGAGTGAACAGAAAAGAAAATTTTATGATACATGTTCTCAGGTCATGAATCCCTGGTTAGATATTTGTATATTTTATTAAAAATATGTCCTTGATATGCAAAGGTTGCCCCTCAATTATGCTATTTGGTTTCTTTGGCCAATTGCTAGAAAGTCCTTGGACACTGTCCATTACAACTGCTGTCACAGTTTACCTTAGTAAATGTGTGATGTTACATTACCCAAAATCATTTGCTTGAATGATTTTGGTAAACTTAACTTAATTATAAGGATGACGTGATTTTCTTAAGTAAAATAATAACTAGAACTTAATGCAATACTTTTAAAATTCATTTTAACAAGTTTTCTAAATGCCATTTCATTGTCATGCAACTAACGTTCTAAAGTCTTGTAAGACGTTTTGTATTATTTTGCTCATTAAGCAGCTACCAAAAATGTGTCTGACCTAGGTCAGACACTAATTGGGACTGGTGTCTGTATTTGAGTAGATCTGCCTTTGGGATAGCCACAGCTATAATAAAATGTAAGGCTTGTTTTTTTTTTTTTAACATTTTTCTGGGAGAATTATTGTCCCTCAGAATAGTCTAGCAATGACATGTACTTATCAAATAAGTCTTATAACATATAACTGATTTTTTTTTATTCTAGTAAGTTTACATGTCCAGGTAGATTATAGTGCTGCTGAGGGATTTGTCTTATATGTTATATTGTAAAGTGGCAGATAATATAATTAACGTGAATTACGTAGCTTTTCCTTTCTCCTTCTCCTTCTTCTTCTTCTTTTGGACAATATTGCCTCTATTGACTACCTACCACACAAAAGAATATTTCACAGATTTAAAAACTTTACATATTAGACTACAATTTTAAATGATCTTTTCTATGGTGTCTAAGGGTGTTTTTGTTAACCTTGAATAATTTGGTAACTTAGTTTTTCTCAAGGCATCTTTATAAGCACTATAACCAGACTTTTCTGAAGAGTTTTCTATGATCAGTCTTTCCCCCCAACTTTTCATATATTCCTCCCCCCAATCAAATTGCCCACCACCTCTCTAACAAAACTGCTTCTGCTAAGCTGGGAATTTACCTACAAAAGCCGACAGTCATCATAGTCAGGGTTCTCCAGGGAAACAGAACATATATATATTAGATATATATGAAGAGATTTATTATGAGGAGCTGATCCGCATGATTATGGAGGCTGAGAAGCCACAGTCTGCCATCTGCAAGCTGGAGCCCCAGGAAACCCGGTGGAGTAATTCAGTCTGAGTCTGGAGGTCTGAGAGACAGAGGAGCTGATGGTGAAAATCTCAGTCCAACAGCTGGAGAAGACCAATGTCCCAGCTCAACCAGGCAAACTAGAAGCAATATGGGGCAAATGCCTCCTTCCTCTGCCTTTTCATTCTATTCAGGCCCTGGAAGGGCTGGATGATACCCACCCACACTAGGGAACATAATCTACTTTACTGAGTCCACTGATTCAAAAATTTCACACAGAAATACCCTCTCAGACACACCCAGAAGTAATGTCTTACCAGCTATCTGGGCATCCTTTGGCCCAGTCTAGTTGACAATACAATTAACCACCAGTCGTTTTTTAGTCTCCTTCTAAATTAATAGTAGAACAGTATGCTCTAATGTTAACTATACCTCCTTTCTCTTTTTATTAAAACATTTAAACCTACAGAAATGTTGAAAAATGAAACCAGGGACCTGTTTACTTTTCAGTTAGATTTTACCAATTGCTACTCTTTTTTTTTTTTTTTTTCTTTTTGGCTGCACTGCTCAGCTTGTGGGATCTTAGTTCCCTGGCCAGGAGTGGAACCTGGGCCTGCTGCAGTGGAAGCTCGGAGTCCTAACTACTGGACCGCCAGGGAACTCCTAAGTAATTGTTAATTTTTGGCACATTTGCTTTTTTACCTACTTTAGTTTTCATTAATTGATTGTTTAATTTATCCTTTTCTTTGCCACTGAACAACATGAAACATAATCCGGCTTTACTCGCGTGGTACCTGTAGGACCTCCTTGATGATGGCTTTGGGTATTTTCTTGGGCGGCTCCAAGCAAGCACACCAGGCACATACGTGGCTACATTCAGGGCACAGATGCAGATGAAAACCTTTATGTCTCAGCCAAGACCTATCCTCCTGGCTCCAAATCCACGTGTTTATCCCCCTCAAGCTCAACCTGTCCAGACGGTGTTCATGTTCTCCTCCACAACCTGGCCCAGCCCTATCTCCCCTCTTAGTTATGTCACATTTGTTCATCTTCACATACATTTTCCCCATATTGAATCTATCCTTAAGTCTTACTGATTTTAGTTTATAGTTTTATTCTAATATTTCTCAACTTTCCAGGAAAGCAGAATTAGCCTCAAGGATGAAATGATATTTCATTTCAGGGATGCAACATAGGTCAGAGACCTGAGTTAGGGAAGCGAGATAAGCCATATGAGTTTGGTGTCACCCTGCTCACCTCTTCCTCAAAGCAAACCCACAGAGACAGATGCGGCTCGACAGGTATCTGTCCTCTGGTGGTTGCTGAACAGGCTGTATGGGGAGATGGTGTCTGGGGGCAGTATGTGAGAACTAGAAGAAACAGGCATATGGTAACCTTAGCTGCTCTGTCCCTAACTTTTCCTTGGTCAAATGTTTCCCCATGTGGATTTAACTCCTCTGGAATTTTGAAATACATTAGGGTCACCTTTTAAAGCTGTTCAGCAAGCCAGATCTCATGGCTTTTAGTCCAGGTTGGGAAGTGGCAGAGACTCCAGGTGTGTTAGCTACTGGCCTGAATGACAGCCGTTCAAGAGGGGCCAGCCCTACGGAACAGGTGACTGACAGCTACTTTCCATGTTGCCATTGCAGTGCTCTTTGCAAAATGGAGATCTGATTACGACAAAAAAGTCTGCTGCAATTACCACTGCTCTTTGACTGAAGATCAAAATATTAATGTGGTTCTGCACAGGCTGACAGGGACTACCTGCTATTCAGGGCTTCCCGATACCACGTGGAATCTGCCCTCTTTCTGGCCCACTGGCCATTGTCTAGAACTTTCCCTGAAACAGGTCACTTCCTGGTTGCCTGGTCACCTCCTGCCCTTCTTTCTACCCATCATCACTTTCTCTGAGAAATTTCTCCCCCAAGCTTCCTTAGCTTTAGTCAGAATTGTATCATCATATGGTCTTATGACATATAATAACTTTCCGGGATACAATTTTCAGAGTTTAAACTTTATATTTGTTTGTAACATTCTCTGACTCGTTGCTTCCGTGATAGATCTTTCATAATAAAAGAGGCCAAATACACCTGTTTTATCTCCTCTGTTTAGCTCAATGTGGTTTCACCACTGCCCAGCACAGTGAAACAGTAAAATTGAATGCATGTTTTTGAATGAATAAATAACTGAAATTCTCACTTTAGAGATTAAAACTGAGATATTTGACACTTCCTGAAAAAAAAATCCTAACAGCAAATATCTTCCTCATAACTATTTATTTCAATTACCAAATAAATAAACAAAATATGTTTTATATAATTTTTCAAAAACGTTCATATGCCATGAGAGACAATAATAATCAGGATATAAATGTGTCTACTGTTAAGCCACGAAAGTAGCTCCAGTAAAATCCTAGCTATTGGTTTTGAGCCAGATAAGTAATATATTCTGATTTCCTCTCCTTCGGAGAGAATATATCCAGCTAAGAATTTTAACTGAAGCTGGTAGTTGGTTAAACAACATAAACAAAATAAAAGTGTTCTTTTCTTTGACTTCAGAAAGAAAACATCAGACCACAGAGGTGACTTTTAATGAAGCTATTGTAAAGAGTTGGTTGCAGCCATTGATTTTTCCTAGCAAAATACCAATATATGGGTTGGTATAATGTGAAGCAATTGTGCTGTATCGTATTCCCCTTAAGAGCTTTGTCTCTGTTGAAATAGAAACTGAGTTTCAACAAGAAAGGAATCTTTGAACAAATCATATTTGGCAATATATTCAAAAGAATAAAACTGATAATATTTGGGACTTAATACTGTTCGTCTTGCTTTTGTGTGCCATTTTGTATGCCTTTCCATATTTACAGCTGTATTTTCTCCCCCCAGATTGGCATTTAACTCACTTGAAATAACAATAGCTTGGAAAATAAACCTTTTTTAAAGAGTATGTTTCCCTCAGACAACTATAAACATTTGGAAAAATTCATGACTACCCTCTGAAATAAATACAATAAAGAATAAATGTGTTAACTGTATTTCATATGGCTTAAGAGTATGTGTTTGGAATTTCTATTAAACCTTAGCTAGACTCAATCATAAACTGACTAGTTAGGCTAGGCATTTCTTGATATCTTCCATTTACTTTCTTACCAATGAAACTTAGACCACAGATATATGTACATGTAAAAATATTATATTCTATAGGAAATATTTTTGTATGCTCCAATGTTTATCGAACTTCAGAAATTTTTTTAATTAGTCACTTTCCAGAAATACGTCCTTTTGTGGAGTAAGGCATGAACACTATGAATAATATAGGAATTGTGGATAAATGTGATTATCTCTAATATCTTTTACCATTTAAAATCATAGTTACATTCTTTCTCTTTCATCTACCTTATAAAATGTATTATAATCAGAAATAAAGAATTATACTGCTTTATTTTCACCTACTGTTTATTATAAATATTGCATTTGTAAATGATAGAAAATCAGAATTACACGTTTTTGCAATATGGATAGGAAGCATACCCACACAGGTATGAGTGTTACTGGAAAGAACACTTTGGGTGGTTCTGCTAACATGAGTTTTCAAACCATGGGGATCCCAGTCATTATCACTATCGGTAAATATGCATATGTAAGCATGTTAAGGATTTTTTTTTTTTTTTTTTTTTTTGCGGTACTCGGGTCTCTCACTGCCGTGGCCTCTCCCGCCGCGGAGCACAGGCTCCGGACGCGCAGGCTCAGCGGCCATGGCTCACAGGCCCAGCCGCTCCGCGGCGTGTGGGATCCTCCCGGACCGGGGCACGAACCCGTGTCCCCTGCATTGGCAGATGGACTCCCAAGCACTGAGCCACCAGGGAAGCCCCTATGACTATATTTTGATTAAATAAAGGAAGGGAGGAAGGAATGAATAAATAGATGAATAAATAATCAATCAATAAAATAAACAGAATGGTGGAACATTGACCCCTGAACACTGTGTATCCTCTCAGACCCGCATTTCAGACCACTTACTGGTGATCATGTACAACATGATGACATGCATTTAGAAGCAAAAATGCATTTTCCAGACACAGGAATCATTTCTCTTCTTAACTGAGCCAGCTGGTTAGGCTACCTCCCATTTACCAAGTTTTGGAGTAAAGTTAATTCTTGCATGTTCATCAGGCCTCTTACCCATCAACGCCATCTAACTAAGGCTCTGATCGTTGTACTGTGAGTAGAACACAGTGATGGGGATTTTTCCACGAGCTCTTATATTTTGGATGATATGCTGGATGCGTGTACATGCCCCCTTCCCTTAACCAGTCTAAGCTCTTTTCTACTAAGACCCCCACTGTCACTGTCGTTTTGTTCCTGCCATGCTGGCTGCCTCGCATTTCTGGGACGCCAACCCCCCCGCCCCGCTCCCCAGAAAGGCCTCCTCCTGTGTTTCTCCATCATCCCTTGATACCCCACCCCGGTCCCCCCCAGGTCTTTGAGTCTCTGCTCTGACATTATCATCCACCCCCTCTTCTCTCATTTGCATATTTAAAGTCCAAAGGTCATCCCCTAACCTGATCCCCACTTCCTCCTGCTCATCCCTCCCTAAGCCCACTTTCCTCCCTAGACGTGCCATTTTCACCATCCAATGAACAATATATTCCATGTGTTTACTTTCTAAAAATTATTGTGTGCTTCCTTCCAACTGTAATAATATAAAGGCAGGGATTTTTTGTTTATTTTGTTAACTGCTGTTTCCCAGACCTGAAGCAATGACTTAGAGCTAGATGATAAACAAATACCTGCTGGATAAATGCATTCCTTCAGCAGTACTAGAACAAATGATTTCGGCACGTAATTAGCAAGAAAAATCTAGTTAAAATAGGACAGATGGTGTTATTTATTACACTGACCTGCGAGCCACATAATGAATGGGAGAGCTGTTGGGAGGGTGCGAAATCCAGTGTGGTTTGTCCTGAACGTCAGTTACTGATTTGTTTGGCAGAAAATCCCCTCCAAATTGTCATCACAAGAAGTACAGTCTTTTACATCATGAACCCAAGACTCTGCCTACTTTTTCTTCCTGTCTCACATTCTTCCCTGATTTACAAATCATCAGATATTGTTTATGCCTGTCTCACATTTTGCCTGGATGATTGCAATAAATATTTTACTTTCTATCAATAAGATAACATGTTTCAAAATACTTAATATAAAAATATGTATTTTAAAATAGTTAAGATATGAATACGTTATATCAATATATTTTCTAATAATTAAGCATAGCTACAGAATAACTGTTTGGCCTTGCTATTTTATTATTTTAATGTAGGTCTCCATGGTTTATCATATACAAAGTGATTAGACAACTGGCTTATTGAAAACTGTATAAGAAAATATCACTCCTTTCAAAATATTCAACGTAACAAGTCCCACAAAAATTTTTTAATAAAGAAAAGTCAAACCAACATTTATCAGAAAGGGATACAGATGGATATGTATAGAAAATATTTAGTTGGAGTATATTTAATAAGCACGGTGACACAGGCACAATAACAAGGGCAATAATATTAACTTCCTACAATTAAGTATTTTTATATGCCAAAACACATCATAAAAATTGATAAAGAAGTTTAAAAAGTGGGGCAAGACTGCTGTGCTGTAGTTCCAACACTGTAGCAGGGAAGGTGTTCATAGCTTTTAAAAATCAGATAGATAAGGAGATAGATGTAGATTTAATTGTAGCTTAACAATCATTAAAAAAAAAAAAGAATGTAGATGTCAATAGTACAAATGTACAAATGAAGAGAAAAAGGAATGTAAATTCTAAGGAGCATATATATTGTTCAAATTTTAAGCAAATTAATAAATGCAAGTAAAAATAAAACATGTTCTTTATGATATTAGAAAATAAATACAATTCCAATGGAATGTTGAGAAACAGTCATATTGGGGCACTGATGGTTAGGGTGCAAACTGGCATATGAATTCTGAAGGGTTTTCCCCCTGTGAATTACATTGATGTATGTTTTCTAGTGATTTGTTTTCAGTAAATAATCTCAGACTTCCCTAAGATTTAGCTAAAAATTTTCATTACAACGTATTAGAGTAAATGTTTACTATTTTTCAATCACAGTTCTGAGAACTTTACATTAACTTATTTAATCCCCAGAACAAACCCAAGGGCTAGGTTTTATTGTTATTATCATTTTATTAAAAAGAAACTAAGGCACACAAATCCTACAGCTAACAGGCAGTAGAATGGTGATTCAAATTCCACGAGTTTGAACTGTTCTACGGACTGGGTTACTTTGTATCTTAAGGACTGGGAAACAGATTAAATCTTGATAATTAGATAGTATCTTAACAAACATTGGTTTGATCACAGGAGCTCTATGTAACTATTAAAAAAGCTGTTTTACATAAGAATATCTATAAAACTGAGTAATACTTAAATATTTTAAAACTCTTACATTTATAAAATTCACTTATATTTAACTGAATTTAACTAAAATTATATATGGGATATGAGACTAATTGTTCTTATTATTTTTTATATCTATTTTTGCTTTACTCTCTAAAGTACAAATGTCTTCATTGGGAAACAGCTTCTTTATAAAAGAAAAAATAAATTAATTGAAGTTTTTTCCTAGGTTGTACATTTATATTCTACTCTTTTAAAAAATATTTCATAAGTCACAGGTTTACTTTAGAATTATAACTGACAGCCCCTCTGTAGACTGGTAAACGTGGTAATGATTATTATAAATAAAAGTTAGCAAAGATCTGAAATCTTTATTAATTTTGCCAATGATGTTGATTGATTTCTTTTTAAAATCTCAAATTGAACTGAAATATCTGGTAATTTCTATTTTGTAAAGAATCTGGTTTTACATAAAATAGAAAAAAATTCTCATTTGACATACTGTGAAGAAAAAGAAGTCATTTCAACATAAAATTGGAGTTACTTACAGAGCTTTGATTTAGACTGAAAAATATGATGACTTTTTACCTGGGAACATATCCTAAATATGTAAGTAAATTCAAGTTTTAAACTATATAAAATGCATGAAATCACACTGAACGTTTTAAACAAGTGTTTGTTCAGATTAGACCATAATTCTAATGAAAACAGAAAGGAGCTCTAGCCCACTGGCCTACTAGCAATAGTGGAGTCACTACTTCCAGGTAAAAATGTTTTCTTTTTTTAGGCAATTAATCCACAGGGGAGGTCAGTGAAGACAGTGTAAATCACTGTCTCAACTAGCAGGGTCATTTTATAGATGTGTTTAATATTAAGAAGACAGTATTAAAAGTGTTGTCTATCAATTAAATTAAAACTGGAACAATGTACACAAATACATCAATCATTTTGCTTGGCTTGGTTTTCCATATTTTTAATTTATGTCAGGACTTATGCCATAAGTCCTTTAAATTATGGCTTATTTAAAAGTAAATTAGCATGCTTTGTTATATGATAAAATGTTCTCTAATTACTAATGGCAACATTTTATTTATATGTATAGTTAACCTAAATTTAAAAATATAGAGGAATATTAAAATATAAGTGTGTCTCTTTTGCATATTTATGTCTATTCTCATACCGCTCAGAAGACATAATTGAGTTCTAGTTTTATCCTGTTATTTGTATTTAGATCTACAGGCATGACGGGCTAGATCTAACGTACCCTCTTACTATTATTTCTCCTGGTTCTCCCACATGGTGTGTTTAACAGTCTATTTGATTTCATTGTAGCTTAAGATTGCTTCCTGAAGAATGATTCTCATGATTTCCAATTCTCTCATTCCTCAGTTTTTGCAGTCTTCTCAATTTAAAATGATCCTATCCAAACCAGAAAGGTTTAACAAATCCTCCATTTCAAGTATTATACAGAAAAACTGGGAATTCCCTCCTAGTACAGATTGCTGGATATTACTCTTCAATATTTGCACAACAGTGACCTAACCAAAGGACTAGGCAATGATGGCACTAAGAAGGTATCCCGAGAGCAGAAAAATAACTTTAGTGCCACTATGATTTTTCCATGATCTGAAGCTTCTCTGCACTAAAATCTTTTATTATAAGTAATAAAGAGAGATGATCCAAAGAATATTTTAATATACCGACTCTGTGTCATTATAGTTATTTTCCACAGAGACATCATTTCAGTTATAAGAAAGCACTCAGTTTTATATACATTGATTATAACATTAAGTCCTTTGCTAAATCACATAAGTAAGTATGGGAGTTTTATCACTTAAACAGTTTTAGCATTTTTAAGATGATTCAATTTAAAAAATTAAAGAGGATATTTAAGATAACCTGTTCTCTACCTATATAAATTTTAGCAATGATGTTAAACATATTACTAGCATCTACCAGTTATTAAATATTTGCTAATTTTAAGCTTAGAGTCATTAGATCATTCCCAAGTGAGATTATTGTCCAGCAAAACAATTATCCCTATTTTTAAGATTAAAGAAAAAGAGATTAAGAAAAGTAACATTTAGAAACATTTAGATAACGTGATATAGGAAACATGAACCCGATAACCTGAACTTTGAATCTACCCTCTAAATGCCTCAACCAGCTTTAATACATCCTCCAATTATTAGTCCGACTTGATGTTACAGAACAGTTGATCAAAGACAGTCAATGACATGCTCTTACTCGACTTCCCTTTTTCCTTTGTCCCAATCTTTTCTTTGGCCGTGTTGGATGCCGTACAGCTCCAAGTCTTTACGAGTGGGGCAGTTCATACTTCTCCAAAGATTCAGCATTTCTCTCAGAAACAATTCTGACTACAGGAGCAAGTAATAAAATGAGAACAAAAAATATTTCCTATCTTGGGTCTTTTCCTTTGCTACATCTCAATAGGTAATTCTTTCCCATAGTTATAAAAGAGGTTACTTCAACTTAGTTTCAAAATGTTTTATTTCCTTTTGAAAGCAACCACTAATATTTCTCCACTTCTTGAGGGAATGATAGGATATGCACACTGTAATCTTTTCTTTCTTTGAGAACTGTGCTTTGGGGGAGGGGGAGCATATTTTTCACTGACACTCTTACAAATTATGATTGTTTCTTTTTATGTCAGTACTCACAAGAAACCCTGGAAATGATAGCTTTACAGATTTAGAAAATAATGAATAGAGCCTCCAAGAGGAGAATCCCACGGGTGCTGTTTGCTCACTTTAATGATGACATTTGACAGCCATTTTTGTTTAGCACGAGGTTCCCCTTGCAACTATTTTATTGGAAAACTGGAAATCTGCGCTGAAAAAAAGCTGGAAAACAAAGCACTGAAATATGCATTTTTATTTGAATAGTGTTGATTTTTTTTCTCCTTTTTTGCTCCTTTCTACTGTGGTATAATAATTTAGGGGGATTGACCATTAATCTAACATTAATCTGGGCAAAGCGTAGCTATATTTTTAAGGAATGAAGAGATGCAAGAAGTGCTTTGGCTTCCATAAATTTATTCTGATGTGCATGGTTCTTCTTCTTTACAGCTGTCATGATAAAAATGGTGGAAGGGCCGTAAGGTCCCCAGTTCCCAGTGTGACAGTGCAGATTTATTTTTCACTGACTGGATGTGCACTGTAAATAACAGCTATGAAGTGCATATGTGTTAGGGGGACCCAGTCTTTTCTTTGAACCCCAGATCACTGTGAGAAATCATCTTTTGTGTTAAAAAGCAGAAGGTGAAGATGATTAAGGAACAGCACAAGCAAGTGTTGCACCATAAGCTGAAGTTTTAATGTGAGTATTAAGTCTCTACGTAATGAGTCTGCAAGTCAGAGTATAATAGAGAATTTCTTAATTATAGTCTGCTTAAATTGCTTGCTGGTTTTATCTTCAGTCTGTATGTAAAATATGCTTACTGATGCCCCAGGAGGATGAACTTTTTACGGCAGGTAAATGACTCTCTAGAAGGAGTGTATACACTCCTGAACCTAACAGCTGAGTTACACACTTACTAAGATTCAGTTGTGTTTGTGCAAAACCTGACTATGTCAGCTGAGTTTGTTATTTCTATTATGAAATTGAATTAAATATCTTATAAGATTATGAACTATACATGCGAGAAGAGATCATTGTTTCTATGAAAATTAAATAGAATCTGTTGGAAAAAATCAATTAATGTAAAACTCTCAAAACTACAATTCTCAAATTAGATGTTGAAGACACAACCTTGGTAAAATAACTGGTGAAAATATAAGATGATGTAACAACTGAAACTACCACAGGAACCAGTGCCAGGGTAGGAAAACCGGAACTGTAATGGATGAATAGCTACAGGCTCAGTAGGTACAATTCTGAGAGTTAAACATTCCGGGGGACCCAGATATAGGGAGGGCTCCACAGTATCTTGAGGTTTACTGCTAGACCTTGACCAGATTCCCATGGTAAATATCAGAGAAAAATCCCCTTGGGCTTCCTGAAGGAGGAGGAGAAAAGGAACCATTGTGAATACACCAGAGCACTCTGCTATTACAATGCCTTAGCACAGTCATTAACAAGTCTTCATTTCTTCTACAATTTTTTTTTAAATTTATTTTGGCTGCGTTGGGTCTTCATTGCTGCGTGTGGGCTTTCTCTAGTTGCAGCGAGCGAGGGTTAGTCTTCTTTGCGTTGCACGGTCTTCTCATTGCGGTGGCTTCTCTTGTTGTGGAGCACGGTCTCTAGGTACATGGGCTTCAGTAGTTGTGGCATGCAGGCTCAAGTAGTTGTGGCTCATGGGCTCTAGAGCACAGGCTCAGTTGTTGTGGCACATGGGCTTAGTTGCTCTGCGGCATGTGGGATCTTTGCAGACCAGGGATTGAACCTGTGTCCCCTGCATTGGCAGGTGGGTTCTTAACCACTGTGCCACCAGGGAAGTCCCCATTTCTTCTACAGTTTTGAAAAATGTTGTATCATTGAGAAACAATATACAATAAACAGTATATATTTAAGATGTATGATTTAATACGTTTTAACATATGTACACGTGTACACCAATGAAAGCATGAGCGTAATCAAGCGAATGGTAATATTCATGATTCATAAATGTTTTCTCGTGACTGCCCCTCTATGTAGTACCTCCCTCTCCTCTTTTTCCCCTCCCTTCTCAAAAAATAAATATATAAAATAAAGAACATTTTCCATCTTAAAGGTTTTATCTAAATGAAATCCTAGAGCTCTCATTCTTTTCGTCTTGCTTCTTTCATGAGCATAATTTTTTTTTGAGATTCCTTTAGGTTGTGTGTGACAATGATTCATTCACTTTCAATTATAAGTAGATTCTGTTACATAGATAAACTGCAATCTCTTTATTCACTGACTTGGCAGTTATTTAGGTTGCTTCCAGGTTTGGTTATTACAAATAAAGCCACGCTGGCCATTTGTGCACAGGTCTTTGTATGGCCTGTGCTTCCATTATGCTTGGGTACATAGGAGTGGAGTGTTTGGACTATGGCAGGTGTGTGTTTAACTTTTTAAGAAATGGCTAAACTGGTTTCCAAAGAGGTCCTCACATTTCACATTCTCACTAGCTCTGTATGAATTCGTTTTTCCATATCCTTACCAACCTTTGATATGGTCTGTCTTTTTAGCTATTCTAATACAGATTTATTGGTACCTCACTGCTGTTTTAATTTTTATTCCCTTAATGATTACGAGACGTATTTTCATGTGCTTATTTGCCATCCTTATGTATCTGACAAAAGACCTGTTCAAATTTCTTGCCTGTTTTTTAATTGGATTTTTTTAAAAATCTTTTATCCTATATATGATTTGCACATATGTCACTCACTCTCTGACAGGTCTTTTCATTCTCTTAATAGTATCTTTAGAAGAGCACAGATTTTTAGTTTTGATGAATTCCGATTTACTGTATCTTTTCCATTAAGGATCAGGCATTTGGTGTTTTACCTTAAATATATTTGCCTAACCCAAGGTCCTATGTTTTCTCTAAAACATTGCGTTGTTTTAGGTTTTACATTTAGGATTATGATCCTCGTTAATTTCCGTATGTATGATATAAAGCTTAACGTTCTTTTATATGCGTACAGAAGTTCAGTTTTTCATCAATTTGTGTTGCTTGAAGACAATGAAACTCTGTCCCGACTGATGAAGGTCCATCCTGCCAGTCACTGAACCCAATGTTATTCCCTTATGTGACTATTCCACAGGGAAGACCAACTACCACCCGGTAGCAAGTTGATAACACCAGGCCCCTTTCACCTTGCAAGGGACAATTATTCACTCTGACTTGGATGTGAGTGATCCAGATATGAGCTTGCATTTCCTTCCTCCAGGGCCTTAGCCAACTTGGTTGTCTGAGGACTTACAACATGTCTGATCTACTGATGTAGCGTCCTGTACACCATTGCCCTTTGACCGAGGGATCCCCCTCACAGCACAGGAGGGACACTTAGTTCTCTCAGATAACACACCACCTAGGGATGGCAGTTCACTGCAGGCAAAGCATAGCCTATGAACACTGTAACTGAGGTTCACCTTGAACATAAATACCTGCAATGAAAGATGCCCCTTTAGGAGGTGTTAAGTCAATGACCTTTATAAGTACCTTTATAAACTGCTCCATGAGAGCAACTGGCAAATTCAACAAGGCAAGCTTAGAAATTTCTCATTGGAGAGGTACTCGCAGGACCTTAAGACTGTTTTAAAAAGCCTTTTATCTAATATTTATGGAAGTGTTTACTTTAGTCTGTTTCTCAGACCCGGTCACCTGTGGATAGACTAAAAGTGTGACATTGCCTTAAATTCCATACCCCTTAATTAAACGGGGAAGACTGAGAGAAGGCAGAGTAACACCAAATCTTTTGTCCATTAACTACAGGATTAAATGTTCAGTCAATTGTTTTACATTAGAAACAAATAGGTTTCAGTGGGTTTACTGTACTGTGGATCATGATTTTATTTTTTACAGCTGCTTGAAGAAATTTGATAAATATAACTTAGCAAGACTTGTTTCTCTTATTGATTTTTTTTTTTTTTTTTTTTTTTTTTTTGCGGTACGCGGGCCTCTCACCGTTGTGGCCTCTCCCGTTGCGGAGCACAGGCTCCGGACGCGCAGGCTCAGCGGCCATGGCTCACGGGCCCAGCCACTCCGCGGCATGTGGGATCTTCCCGGACCGGGGCACGAACCCGCATCCCCTGCATCGGCAGGTGGACTCTCAACCACTGTGCCACCAGGGAAGCCCCTCTTATTGATTTTTAACTGCCCTTCGATTCTGGACAGATTCTGACTACGGGCCAAGCGGTGTCAATATTACTTAGACTTTTCAATTAATAATGTTTTTGGAAATTAAGCTTTTACTACCATCAGGAATGAATGAAAACAGTTCTGCTCTCGTGCCTGCCCCGATAGAGATATTAATAGATAAAATATATTGTAAAGCATCTTACATACCACTTCAAATATTATGTTAAATATTTAAAAACACTTTAGCTGAATCGGACACATTCCCTTCAAGAAAAGATAAAAGAAATATAAACATTCTCCTTCAAACTAATGCCATCAACTTATTAATGTAAAGCCAGAAGTGCAGCAAGAAAAAGGCTGTTCTCAGTATTTACAGGCATGAAAGAAACCGCCAGAGATGAAGAGACGTCTATCAAAAATGACATACATAATCCAGAATTCAGTTGATGGATGGGACTAATTGCACCCAGTTAATTAGTGTCATCTCTTACATCCTGGTGTCTTTTGCAGCTACTTGCCTCTGTCCACAAGCCAGAAGCAGAGTCCCTGGGATGGTTTTAGGAGCACTGCTGTGCTGGTCTGGACTGCGGGATGTGATACTGCTGACGCTTGGTTTGATATTTTTTCCAGGCCTAAGTCCTTTCTCCCCTACTGAATGGTGCAACACGGGGGACTCAATCAAGTGTTTGTACAAGAGCTGGTGCGACTCAGATAACTCCTGAGCAGACTCCTCACCCTGCTATCCCTGAAACCCTGTGACCACGTCAGTGGACAGGGGCAGTCTTTCCATTCTGGAAAAAAAAAAATCGTACTCCTCGAAATATATGTCAGTCTTACCACCTGCATGTTTGATCTTCCAAGGGTAAAACCCGGCCTTAATTAGCAACACAGAATACCAGGAAACTCGTTTTCATCAGAAACACATTCAATGGTTAACTCCAAGGATGTTATTTTGTAATAAAATATGCAAATTAGAATTAAGCCCTTTTTTGTATTTCACAATCCCCCAAATCCTAAGTTAGGGAGGATTTCATGATAAAGAAAAAATGCTCTTCAAATAAACTGTGTTTTTACAGAACCTACTTACTCCTCAAAGTAACTGAGGATTCCATTGCAAGAAACAGTTGATCAAAAGGAAACCACATACTCCCTTCCAGAGTAAAACGCCGGTTCCGTGCTTCACCATTGCCCCGTACCTAGTCAACTTGGCTCTTTTGGACAATTACTAATTGAGAATTATTGCTAATTACTTAATTTCTCTGCACTCGCAAATGATGAATGACATAAACTAGCTACCACGAAACATTGAAGCTTTTATCCAAAAACCTCAAATAACCTGGGTTGCAGTGCTATTATAAATTTGCTACCACAATTTTTTTTTTTAAATTCAGTATTTAAATTTAAAATAATTACTTGGAAACTATTACTAAAAAGAGCAACTGAACTTCACCACACGCACAAAAAAGTACAATATCCTTTGGCTCTAAACGGCAGTAACTTCACACGCCTTCTCCTGTTGATACAGAATAAGGGTGAAATAATGGTTTTAATTTGCGTCTTTCGCTGCCGGCACCTTGAGCTCCAGACATGGTATCAGTTAGTCACTGCTTTCAGCATTTCATAATGAACTATTACATGCACATTGGATCAAATGTTAGCATTTTTCCAGGAGAAAAATGTAAAAGTTAGGAGTATGCCTATCATTAAGAGACCTGAAGGACTCTTACGCAACTTACATGATCCACAATATTAAACGGATGCATATACAATGTTAGCACTTCTCCTTGCTCTTCTCAAGTGATTATTAACATAAATTAACATTTTATTGCCACCGCCATGCTAGACAAGCTTTGTCATTGGTAAAATCATGCATCATTAATACCATTTTTAAATAGTTACATTATTTTTTAAACTAATTTAAGACCAAAGACTTAGGACTACAGTTAGATTTTTACATTCAAAAATATATTTGACTGCTTGTCTTTTTCCCCTATTAACTGTTTGGTTCTGGAGAGACGTCTAGCCTTTTTAAATCTGTTTCTTTGCCTGTGAAACAATGAGAATAATAACTGATTTTTCCCTTCATTAAATGTGTGTTTAACATTTCCTGTGGGCAACTTTGATAGTCACCAAATATGGTGGAACAACAAAAGACATTTCCTCTACACACACACAGCTTAAAATCTGGGAATTTGGGTCCGTAATGTATTAGATAACGCCCGTAAACATGCACAAAATGTTAGTTAATATTATATATACATATATGTATGTTGAGCCATTCAGTGAATAGATACCAGTAGAGTAGCTGCTATGTGTTAGTGAAACATCAATAAACTGTTGTCCTGAAACAAATAGGCTGCCGGATATTTCTACAGCAAAAATGGGTTTATTTGGGATCAGCAGAGAATTGCAATTCTGGGGTCTGCAGCCATGGAGTGCCATATGCAAGTCCCCTTGTGGCAAGGGAAGGAGGACACTTTTTATAGAGGACAAGGAAGTTGGGAGGGTTCCAGTAAACAGAGTCCGTGGCTTTTCATTGGCTGAGTCGTTGCCAGGAAATAAGAATCTTCTTCCGGTTGGGCTCTGCCATGGCCACAGGGCATGAGCGCTCCCCCTTTCGGTGGCCCAACTCTTTTTAATTGAGGTTCCTATTTATTAATTTTTTACAAAACAAAGACTACCGCTCTTGTGGCTCTTCACATTCTAGCAGAGAAATCAATAGCCATAATAAATAAAGAAAGTATGTATTGTGCTGGAATGCGGTGAATGTTGTGTGAAAAGACAAAGTAGATGGGAAAGAATTGACACTGTAGAGGCTATGGCAGTTGACGGTATTCAACAGAAGAGTTAGGGAAGTTCTCCGTGAGAAGGTGATATTTGAATGAAATACTGGAAGGAGGTGACGGAATCACTCAAAGGATGGCTGAGTGAAGGGGGCTGGAGGGAGGGGAGGACCTGGGAACAGCTCTCAGGCAAGATTCTCCCCTGTGCGTCCTGGGGCCCCCCTGGGGCGCAGTGCTGCTAGAGGAAAGCTAGCAAAGCTCTGAGTAGTCGAGGCTGAGATGCAGAGAGGCAGTTCGGAACCAGATTACAGTGGACCTAGAAGAGCACTGCCGAGGCTCTGACTTCTCTCCGAATGGCAACGGGGACCTACTGCAGGATTTTGCACAGAGGAGTAAGATCTGCATCCGTTTCAGACCTCAGCATTTTGTAATGAGAATAGACCACAGAACAGCAAGAGGAGAAGCGGAGAGAACTGTTGACTATTTTAATAATCCCAGTATTGTTTCTATAGATGAATTTGGGAAAGTTAGAAGACCCACACTGCGGCTGAGTCATCCATATGACGGTCTCTGAAGAGGACACCAAAGTGATTGGTTTCTTAAATACAGATGTATTAGATATCTGTTCATAAGGAAAAAAAGATCCTAATTAGAGTAGTACGTAATGGAAACTTACTTTGAGAAAAAGAGGACAAAATCGTAAAAATGGAAAGTGTTTTAGATGAACGAGAAATGATTCTAAACATGTCCTTTATATATAGTGTCAATAAATAAAATTTTCTACCGTGCTTTAGGCATTGACTTAGATAAAAGTCTCGGGGACAGTTTTCATTAGCTTTTCTTTAATAATTTAAATAACTGAACAAACCAATATGCATATATATAGATTCAACGAAGTTTATTCCAAATTGATTTTCTAAACATTTTGAAAATCAATCCGATTCAAACAGCGCTCACAAGTGCCCAGAAATGAGCCACAGAAGCAAAATGGTACTTGACCTCAAGGCCAGCTCTAAAGACTAACTCTTTACAGAGTTCTAATTTCTCCAAAGCTTATAGCCTCATATTTTCAATTTCTCCATTGCTTCTCAAAGAAGTCCTGCATTCCAAATCATCTTAAACAAAGGGAATATAGTTTTTATTTCGGGAAGGACAAATATTTTGGAAAAAAGGGGACAATATTAACTTCAGTTCAGGCTGTTCTGTCTGAGTACAATGAGCGAACTTTTTTTTGTTTTAAGCCTGATGCATGTTTCCGTTGTAAAAATGTAATAAACAGAAACCTCAATTAAATGGAGTGGGGAGACCTTCCAGAAGCAGGGGCTCTCATGCACTGTGAGGATAGCAGAGCCCAGCAGCAGGAAGAAGTACTGCTCTTCTTTCCTGTCAAGGACTCAGCCAGTGAAGAGCCATGGACTCTGTTTACTGTAAACCTCCCAACTGCCTTTTCCTCCATGAAAGTGTTCTCCTTCTCTTGCCATGGGGGGGGACTTGCATGTAGCTCTCCATAGTTGCAGATCCCAGAATTGCAATTCTCTGCTGATCCTGAACATACCCATCTTTGCTGAAGAAATAGCTGACAGTCTATTTGTTTTAGGTCAACACAGTCTTGGAAGAAGTGGAATACCGGGAGAGTGAGAGCAAGCAGTTTTCTTGAGGTCTCCCAGGTTCCTATTATCCCTGCAATAATCTTTCATTACAAAAATGAATCTATGCAGACTTTTTTTATTTTGTAGCCTTAAAAGCACGAGTAAAGGTCACTATAAGATTTGAAAAGGGCTCACAACAATTGTAATAAAAGAATTATCTGACCGTTAGTTGTGAATTTGTTAGCTTACAACTGGTTAAGGGCACATGACAATCAAAATGATGAAAGTGTATAGCAACTTGCTTTCAGATCTGAGATGTACTAGGAAAAAGGGCTTCAGAGCTTATAAAATAACTCTTCTGAAATGGGAGCACCCTTCTTGCATTTTCTGTCTTCATAGTAAATGGTGCCTTCACTTTTTTTCTCTCAACTAATGTGAAATAATATTACTTTCCCCTGTTTTTCATATGGTATCTCTTTTTTTCTCTCCTTTGTTCAAACATCCTTCTTAACAGTTTCCCCTCCCTATGATTCTGTTTTCCTCTTTAGCTCAGGGCAGGAGAGAAGAAAAGGATTGAGAAACTGAGTGACTGAGAGAAGGAGAGATTTGATTAATAAATCAAGTGCACAAGTTAATGTAATATTTCATATTCCTATCATTTTCTTGACTATTACAGTTTTGCTGTCAACCTATGGAAATGGCCATAAGCTTCTTTCAAAATACTTAGAAGATCAGGAGCAAATTAGGTTTTGGTGTCCATGGTGGGTATCGGTGAGACGTGTGTATTTGGACACCCGTGTACGTGAGGCAGATCAGCTATCAGCTGAAGCTTTGAGTGTGTTCTCCTAACCTCACAACCTTGTTTGCAGACTTACATATAACTTCAAGCTATGTCATTAAGCTGTCTTTATCAAGTGTGCAGTGTTTCCAGAAAACAGTCTGAAAGCCAAAGTGTCAAGAGACATTTCATTCAAAGTCCACTTTATTTTTGAGAGCTGCAAATTCAGCATCTTTAACAGGGCTCAATTAAGAGAAAGCCTAAGGAACACAGAGAACAACGACGTAAGTAGAAGAAAGTTATTCCCTTAGCAAGTTTCAAAACTGATCATAATTTAAGTTTGGGAAGAATTTGTACAAGTGCCAATGTTTTGTGGCTTCCTAGATTTTTATAGATAGCTCACAGTTACTGACATTTTTAGATAATAGACTGTGAAATAACGTGTACCTGATATTTACAGGAACTGTATCATCCATTTTTAAAAATAGCTTTATTGAGATATGATTAATATGCCATACAATTCACCGTTTTAAGTGTGAAATTTAGTGCTTTGAGTACATTCACAAAGTGCTGCAACCATTACCACTATTTTATTCCAGAAGCTGCTTATTACTCTCCAGAATAACTCTACAACCATTAGCTGTCAGTCTTCATTCCCTTGTTCCCCAGACTCTGGCAACCTCAATATAATTTCTGGGTCTATGGATTTATGTTCCTAGAGGTTCATATGAACCCTTCTTCTGTAGGTTGTCTTTTCACTGTGATGTCTGAGGAAAGAAACTTTGTATCAAATGTCTTGGTATTTCCCTAGATCAATTGGCATCTAGTAGGTGCTCAATAAACTTGAAATGGATCATATAAATGCAAATCATACATAGAAACAAAGTAAAACAACAACTCTAATTGTAAAAATCACATTTGCTCTGTTTAACTGTGCATATAGCCTAATTATATGTTGGTGACTACCTTTTCAAATATGGCTGGATTATTTTTTATTTGCATTATTTTTATTTGCAGAAATATTAAATTTGCCATAACCGGCAAAGCCACATGCTGTTTCTTCTTTTCAAAGGAAAAATTGTAGACCTTTGGCATAAGTCAGTCCCAACCCCTACTGTGTGAACACAAGACCTGTGTACTCTTTAAATAGGTCGTTTTTTGTAATTTCATAGACGTGTATGTGTGTCTGTGTGTCTGATTTTAAGTGCTTGCATAACAGTAATTTTACAAAGGTTTCAAAGAAGCACCTGACACAGTTCGGAATATTTCTAATGATTTACTTCTCTAGGAAGACATCATGATTTACTACCACTGTCAGCTGGAGAGAGCTTCTCCGGTGCCCACCAACACAATGCAATTTGATATCACGTCCAGAAATGCCGTAACAGGCAAATGTTTCTCTTCCAGCACTAAAACATTATTGTGTAAGTTCCCCACAGAGCTGTGGTTGGCAAGAAGAAAGAGGTGGATTGTTAGAAGGTGGGTCTAGGAGAGCAAAAGCGAGATAGCCTTCATTTATAACTTGCATTTTTCTAGGTGCCCTCAGCAGGATATACTTAGCACGTTTGCCTTTTCCAGGTGCTTTTCAAAGCACACCTTTCTCTGTTATCAACACACGTGGAGTTCTTTTGAGAGCAGGAATTGTTATTTTTTAAAGACCAGGTGCATTTCTTTTATCAGCTTTTTATATGGAAAGCTTGAGAGCTTATGTAAAGTGAGATCTTGGGTGGTGTTGTTGACTGTCAGTTAAAGCACTCCTTTGTTGCTGAAGTTGCAGGGTTTGTAAAATGGACTTTAAAATATTTGTAGTAGTTATATGTGGATGCTGTCACATAAAGAAACATATGAGATGAGGGAGCAAAGCGTGTAGCTGTCCTGCACCATTGCCAATTACTGTGCTTTTTGCATTTGCATTGGTCAAATTGTGCATCAGGCATGGTGGTTTCTGTTTTGTGAAGAGATGTGTACATTGCTGGATGGGGGAGATAACCGAATACCAGGAGTGAATGCGCTCATTGAATCAAATGCCTTCCAATGTTCAGACTGTCTTCATCACTGCTTTGTTGCTTCTGCTCATACGTGGCACCCAAGGAAAAAAAATGTAGTTTCGTGTAATAAAAATCTAGTCGAATCTAGTCCACTTTAAAGTTTAAATTTAACTTATTCCAAGTGTCTCCTCTTTCCCACCTCACTGAGAAGAATTAGTAAAAACAGAAAATAACTGTGTTGAATAGGAAAATAGTCACATAATTAATAGACATTCCATGGTACTTTACTTCTACAACACGGGACTAATTTGGCTAAGGGGAAATTGCCAGTTTTAGATTCTTATAACAAAAGATCAACTCAGTGATCTTCCAGCCCAAATTGCTTAATGTACAGATAAAGGAAATAACACACAGAGGGACGAAGTGTGTGTCACTCAGGTCCTACACTCAGTTAGAGGCAAAGTTGAGAATCCTGTAAAACTTCAAGGATAAAGGCATTTGAGTAGAGCCCTGGCCTCGCGCAATCTTCGGGACCGTGTTTCAAATTCATTCTTTCCCCAGATTTATCCACTTTCTTTGTATTCCTCTATACATTTCCCGGTTCTCAAATTCACGAGGAGATACTGGGTGAGCGATTGCAATGGCCCTGGTTACAAAATGTTGCAAGTGCGGTTAGTGATCATAAAAAGACTTTTACATTTGTCCGTTCCTTATCAGTTTGTTAGTCATGATTGAGAATAGTCTATAAATAGAGCACCATTTATGTAAACACATAACTCTGAAATCTCTGATCTCTTCTGGAAGATTAAGGATGGCCAACATTTCTTTGAATATCCTCAGATAGAGAGGTGGCCCTATGACCCTCTTCCTTGAATCTGGTTGGCCTGTGTTGGCCTCTCTTCCACTTTCTGGGCTCTTTTGCTAAGATACTAGTAGATTCCTCTTCCTCTCCCTGAAATCACTCACCCTCAAAACGCTGAGCCATCATGTAAGAAGTCCAGCAACTTCAGTGACAACACGTGAGGAGAGGAGAGTAGCCCAGCTGAGCCCAGGCACCTGCCATTTCCAACCAGGCACCTGAAGCCATCATGGAGCCTGCACTCCATCCGCCAGCCAAATTCCGTCAGGTGCCCTATGGTGGCAACACATGGGGCAAAAGAGTTGCTTACTCTGTCCCTGGCCAAATTTCTGGCCCATATATTTGTAAGGTAGGATAAAATATTTTTATTTCAAGCCACGAATGTCCAGGGTGGTTGTAATGCAGCAATGAATAACCGGCATAACATCTGGCGTGTGGGATTTGGGTGCTACCTGAGTCGTGTGGTGCTGGCTTTTGGGTTGGTGACCAGACGGAGGCTGAAGGGCTCCAAGGAGAATGTAAAGCACTATGGTTTCTTCTACCTGGAATGTTCCCTCAGATTTCTGTATGACTAATTCCTGCAGTTCCTTCAAATGTTTACTTCAGTTGTGTCCTTCTCTGTGTCTGACCGATTTCACTTATCATAATGCCGTCCAGGTTCATTCATGTCACAAACGGCAGGATTTCTTTTCTAATGGCTCAATAATACATGCCATTATATATATATATACACACCACAATTTCATTATGCATTCATCCGTCAATGGACACTTTCCATAGGTTGTTTCCATATCTTGGCTATTTTGAATCACGCTGTCGTGAATGTGGGAGCGCACATATCTCTTCCAGATACTGACTTCATTATTTTTGGATATGTACCCAAAAGTGGGCCTGCTGGTAAGGTGGTTCTACTTTTAATTTTTTGAGGACCCTCCATACTGTTTTCCACAACGGCTGCACCCACTGACATTCCCACCAACAGTGCACGAGGGTCCCCTTTTCTCCACACCCTCACCAACACTTGTTACCTGCAGTCTTTCTGGTAATGGTCATCCTAAGAGGTGTGAGGTGATATCTCACTGTGGTTTTGATTTGCATTTTCCTGTTGTTTATTTTTAACTTTCTCTAGGCTCCAATGGCTTCATCCCAGAACTCTCGGGGCTCAAAATTTTCCACTTCCTCCTGTTTTTGATTTCCTGAGCAGCCGGTGCTCCTGTGACTGTCTCCACATGTAACTGCTTTAATTGATTCTCAAAATACATCTGAGCTATACTTAAGTGATTATATCATCATGTGTAGGGAACACAGAACCGAAACACCTAAGATAACATAATCTTTAACTAGAAAGTGTTAATGTCTGAGAATGAAGCCATGCTTATTCATTCATAATTCAGCATCTTAAGCATTACCAAAAGAGACACTATGTTTTAATTATTTCCATTAATTTATTACGAATACATTTAAAAACATTATCTTGGGACTTCCCTGGTGGCGCAGTGGTCAAGAATCCACCTGCCAATGCAGGGGGCGTGGGTTCGAGCCCTGGTCCAGGAAGATCCCACATGCCGCGGAGCAACTAAGCCCGTGAGTCACAATTACTGAGCTTGCGCTCTAGAGCCCATGCTCTGCAAGGAGAGAAGCCACTGCAATGAGAAGCCCGTGCACCACAATGAAGAGTAACCCCCGCTAGCCGCAACTAGAGAAAGCCCGCACGCAGCAACGAAGACCCAACACAGCCAAAAATAAT
The DNA here is from genome assembly GCF_039906515.1 of Pseudorca crassidens. Classification (NCBI taxonomy): domain Eukaryota; kingdom Metazoa; phylum Chordata; class Mammalia; order Artiodactyla; family Delphinidae; genus Pseudorca; species Pseudorca crassidens. The sequence continues at coordinate 6,367,099 of NC_090307.1, forward strand.
TAAATAAATAGATAAATTTATATAAAAAGATAAAAACATATTACCTTAGTTGATATTAAGTTAGAAGTGAGACATTAATTTGCTCTTGTAACGAGGTCAAGTAGTTTACTTTCCCTAGAAATGATTTCCCGTCACTCTATATAGATGCTGAGGTCTCCCACAACACACATGTATTCCGTTTTGTATTTGTTTGGCATGAAGTCCTACTGGTTTTATATGTCTTGCCAATACATTCAAACTGATTTAGAAGAGATTTACTTTAAATCCAATAGGCAGTATCTATATCACAATATCTGGGTTTTTTGTTTGCGTTTTTTTTTTTTTTCATTGCTATCCCTCTGAGTTTGTGCTCATCAATCATTCTGGGAGGCTGACTTATATTCTCCACACTTCACCACTAACTGGATTACAGAGCTGAAAAACTTACTCAAAGTTTAAAATGTGATAAACATAATCAAATTGCTCTAGTCAAATTCTAACAGTGGTGAATAGATGACACTAATTACCTTTTCTTATTATGCTACAAATGTGGTTTACTCTATCTTTATTCATGAAGAAATATCATGCCTGCCACTAAGGGGACCGCAGCAGGATGTAATATTGGCTTATTTGTTTCCTTAGTTTTACTTTCTTCTTTTACCAGCATCCAAGAGATGTAATTTTAAGCGGTAATATATTTACAGCAGTACTTTTTTTACCCCCTTTGGAATATAATTTTTAATCACTGCAAAGATTCACGATTCTAAATAGACAAGTGCTTTCCAAACTCCAGTAAAGTGATAACTCTTTTTGTGGAAGCTTATGTTTGCTTTGGAGGGAGCGAGATTGTTTCCAATCAGTTAACACAGAAAACAAATGGGGCCTGTGCCAGGAAAATGCATCACGATGAGAGAAATGGTACCATTCTTTCCAGATAAAAATGTAAATATACTAGTTTTCAAACATATCCTATATGATTACACGGGGAAATTTCTTAGTAATTCACCTTGAAAATAGTTTACAGAAAATAACTAGTCGAACTTGCTTACATGCAATCTGGCTTAAATAATTCACACCCCTATTTCCAGTGGTCAGAACGGAGGCAGTTTCACAGACTTGTCACTTACTGATTTTACACTTCTTCTCCAAGTGCTGTACAAAGGAAATGTACCTGCAAATGCTGGCTTCCACTTGTCAGACAGCCAGCCTCTGCTACGATTTTTTGACTGTGGGGTGACACCACCTGTGGTTGCCTCATGAGTCTCCAAAACTTAATATTAAAACAATAAATATAATCACAGAAATAGTGTATTAATTAATTTTAGAAGCTTGGGATTTTGAACATGCCAGTGGGAAGTTTATCTGCAGCTGAGTGGAGAAGACTTAAATAAAGAGAGAAATTTGCAAGCTGTTAACATACACGTAGAAATTAAATGGATGAGAGTGGTTTGTGATTCCCCCAGAAATAACTCGTATACGGATATGAGATAAGAACCAAAAATAAAACGAAGCTTACAAAATAACTTGCAGGGAAGGGAAATCATACACCTAAGATACGCGGGGCAATCTAGTTTCACAGCTTTATGCCTGGAGTTCCAGCTTCTTACCAACACTTTCCATTTTAAAAGTGACTTGGTTCAGATGCTAAATTAGGCAGACACTGCTTACAGGCAACTATAATGGAATTATAGTTTATTCTCAAAGGAAGTGAAGCCTTAATATGGTTTTAAATAGGGAAGTGACTTAATATGACCCATGTTGAGAAGCCACTGGACATTGGGTGGGTGACAGATTGGATGGACCAAAGAACAGAAGGAGGCCAAGAGTGGCCCTCACGTCGGGGCAGAGGCGGAAGGGGCAGACCCCAGTCTCGTCATCCTTGATAAACCACGATAGAAAGTTCGGGTTTTTTTCCACCCTGTGGGATGGGAAGCTTTGTAAAGTGTTAAGTAGTTGAACTGTAATATCAAAGTTATGTTTCTTTAAAGAATCGTTTTGGCCGTCGTGTGGAGAGCAGCTATTGTGCTACAACTGTGGAGTCGGGGTGTGCAGTTGAAACTGACTGTGAGGCCCCTGCGAGAAACAGGGGCTTGGACTGCCACGGTGGCCACGGAGAGACCTGGGTGAGCTGAGAACAGTGGACAGCGCACACTGACGGATGCAGGGAGGCTGGTAAGGAAAGTGGTCTCAGGGAGGACTCCTGGATGTACTGGTCGAGCAAGGAGATGGGTGTTATTTAGAGAATGGGTAGGAATGCATAGGATTTAGAGATAAAAACGTGTTCTGTTTGTAAGTATTACTAGTTAAGCAATGAGCTGGGTGGTGCCCACACATTACCCCGAACATCCAGACAGGACGCTTCCGGGAACAGACCACAGAAATACCAGCCACTTTGCAGAAGAGAAGAGCAAATACTTGGAGGACACAAGGACCCAAATGCTTTTCTCCTCAGGCCACTGGCAGCCGAGAGTCCAGGTATTCCTTTCAGAGAAGCGAGGGGGAGGGTCCAATCTAAAGAAACAAGTGAACTGTGTCACACACGCAATGCCAATTCCTGGTGGAGATATTCAGCTGTCTTCCCAGCATAGAAAATTTAATCTTTCCCCAAACTGAGTCCACTGTTCCAAAATCTCTTCTCCACACAGTCTCTGCAACACACCTTCCCCTCTTAGCATATATTTCTTTATTACAATTTCCATCCACTTTATCATCCAACGCAGAGAAAATAATCACCACAGACCACTCAAACCATCCATCGGTTGGATCGCTCTCAAGCCCTTTCTTGGCTGTCTCCTTCCCACCCTCCCTACAGCCAAAGCCTGGCCTCGAGCTCTCATCATTGCTTGAGTAAATTATTCCGAGTCACCTTGATGTGACAATCTTTCACATGCCATGACAAAGCCCTCTGTTTATAGTGTATGTCGATATGTCTGTGCTACAGGTGAACTGCATTGAGTCATGTAGCAATAATCCCCGCCAACTCCCTGAATGACAACATAAGAAATATTTTACCTATCTCTGTCCATTTCAAGGTTCTTTTGCCCAAGCTTACACTGAAAAGTATGAAGAGAAAAGATATTTGGCAGAAATGTGAAAGAAAATTTCAGAGAGTAATGAAGACTAAACAATATCGAATTGCCTATATTCTTTCGTTTTGATAGAAAAATAACAATACGTTGGCAAGTTGATGTTATACAACCACATTTTTGTGCAAATATACTTTGCTCCACTTAATAGTCTTTCTCTATAAAACATATGAAAGTAAAAACATAGTAAACATGCCCTCTTCATGGACAATGAAACTAATAAACAGAATCACCTGGACAAAAAGAAAATCAGATTTGCAAATATCATAAATGCAACCATACTCCTAAAAGCACCCGTGTGATTTTAAAGACTTTTCTTAACTTAGACACAAATATTTAAAGATTCCTCAAAATAAAAAGGTATCAATTCACCTTTAATTCTGCTTTAATAAAAAACAGTCTCTTTTCTTACACAAATGGGGGAAACAGACACCACTGATTTTGAGTCTGAACCAGGGTTTCCCATAAGAGTATCTTTTATAACAACATCTTGCCTTGAGCAGGTAGAGGAGAAAAACTCCACTCAGGGGCGAAGTATACTTTAATTAACTGTGAATATTTCTTAAGGCCATCTTTGAACACTTGTACTTCATTGCAAGACAGAGAAACAGTAATTAATAAAAGAGTCTCTCTAGAAAAGAAATTAGTCAGAAAGAATTCTTTGTTAAATTTCTGGCACTGATGACATTCAGTGTGACAGCAGCCGGCTACCTCTATCTGCTGTTGGTCCCAATCTCTGCTCTCAGGACATGGTTATGAGATTGTCAGGCCCCTTCCATCCAAGTATGAAAGCAATGACCAACAACTCCATCGAGTAAATGGAAGTGAGAATAGCACTGGATGTGCATGAATAACTGGCCAACATCATTCTTTGCATCTGCTCTCTTTTTCTTCTTTTGTACTCGAGAATTTACATGTAAGACATAAAGCCAGCGCCTTCACCTAGTGACTGCTACATTGGATTCCAACTGCTTTTTCTGGTTCAACAGAAGTGGAAAAATGTGTTCAAACTTAATGACTGATCATCTAATTCATTAATTTAGTCAATGACAGTAATATCCTGTTGACTTGATTAGTGAATGATTGCTTATCACACACGAATATTGAAAGTCACACTAAATATAATTTGCGTTAAGCTCCAAGAACAATATAAAGTACTACGATGTTTCAGTGTGTTTCCAATTGGTTTTAAGTTTATTTTATATTGAAGAATAGTTGATTCTTCTAAAGTGAGTGGAAGGCTCTTCCTTTCTCCCTGTAACTATACTCTATTAAGGGGTTCTTTCAGTAAGTCTCAAATACAAAAAAAAAAAAAAAACCAGAACACTGAATATGGATAAAATTAGTCCAAGAAGAATTTGAAGGGTTTCAAAAAACTTAAAAGCCTGCAGAGACCTTACCATAAAAATCTCCAATACAGGTAAGTTAGTTGTAAGAAGGGGGAAAATAGTATTGTACCCACAGATTTGTATTTTACCATAAACTTGAATCATAAAATGGTCTTCTTTTATAATTCTCACTTTTAAGGGTGTTTAATATACCTGACGTTATGAAAATTCATATGAAAATTAGACATTCTAAAAAGAGACGAGTTGCAGTTTTGAACATCTATTTTGACTTCTTGGTGGCCACACGGTAAAGGCAGAAGAGCCCTGTGGACATTGCCATCATGACGTAAAGCCATGAAATTATCAACAGAGCACTGGATGACTCCACATCTGCAGTGTATCGCCACTCTAAATAGTTTCCCCAAGAATGCGCCCTGTTTATTAATAAGAATTGAGGAAAGTAACGCACTGGATGAACTTCTATAACAAAAAATAGCGTAAAACTGGTTATCACTCCACAGATGAATGGATGAAGACGATGTGACGCGTATATATATATATACACAATGGAATATCACTTGGCTATAAAAAATGAAATCTTGCCATTGGCAACAGCATGGATTTACCTGGATGGTATTATGTTTCGTGAAATAAGTCAGACAGAGAAAGACAAATACTGTATGCTTTTGATTCTATGTGGAATCTAAAAAACAAAATATGCAAACAAATATATCAAAATGGAAACAGACTCACAGATTCAGAGAACAAACTCGTGATTACCAGAGGAGAGAGGGGTGTGAGGACGGGCGAAATAGGTGAAAGGGATTAAGAGGTACAAGCCTCCAGTTATAAAATAAATATATCATGGGGACGTAATAAACAGCACAGAGAATATAGTTAATAATATTGTTATAACTTTATATGGTGCATAATTTATAAAAATATCACATCACTATGCTGTACACTTGAAACTAATATAATATTGTAAGTCAAATATACATCAATAAATGAAACGAAATGAAACGAAACTAACTGGTTACTTTTGGTGTATTTACAAGTAAGCTGAAGGAGAGTGGGAGGGAGTCAAATGCCTGAGTGCATCATTTGTAAATCAGGATCTGGAGTATTAATGGACGATTATCTATTTAAATGGTGTGATTATGGGAACTGGAGGTTAAGAAAACCTAGAATGTTCAGTGGGTAGGAAGTAGTCAAATAACAGAGGCCCCTCATTGGATGGGTCATTCTTATTGATACTCAAGTCACTTAGGGTCATTTACTTATGGATCCATTAGCTTTCTTTTCTACTTATTGAAAATTTTAAACTGGTTTCCTCATTGGGGATTTTGTACAGATTATTCCTTTCCCTTCCATGTTTTCTCCACCTACACTTACTGACTGACTCAACTCTCACGTCGCTCGAGAAGCTTTCCTGACCACTGTTCTTCATATAGTGTCCTGCAATCATTCCCCACCACCACACCTGGCTGGCTCTGTATTTGCTTGTTTCCATGTTACTTGATGGCCTAGAATGTAAGTTCTTTGAAGGCAGAGACACTGTTTCTCTTAATCCTCAGTTTTCAGTCCTCAGCGTTTGGTAGAGTGACTGGCACTCAAACAGTGCTCAATAAATTACTGATTTAGAAAAGCAAAAAAATACCTACTAATCAAAAATGGACAGCAACATATTAGTTGTGCAATAGACACACAGGAAAAAAAAACACAGGAAATTAGAAGAAAATGATTGTGGAGAATTACTAAATATAAGCAGATCAAGGTCTGTGAAAAAAAAATTAAAACTCTTTCAAACAGCTTCTCCCCATAGACTCTCCATATCCAGATGGTTTTATGGGTGAATTCTTGTAAATTTAGTGGAATAAGTAACTCTCATATTGCTTCTTATACTATTTGGCATCACACCAGGAAAAAGATAGCTTCTCAGTATATTTACAAAACAGTGCTAGGCTGACAAGGATGGCACATAGAGAATATCTTGCTTATATATTGATTCAAAGTGATAAATAAAACAAGAACACATAGAATCAAATAAAACAATACATGAATAATACACTCAAATAGGATTTATTTTGGCAAAGTAGGAATTATTCAGAACTAGGAAATTAAATATATTTCACAATATTAACTGGTCAAAATAAGAAATAAAACTTTCACTCATGCTGAAAAGGCATCCCTGATGAAATGGTCAACTAAAATATGAAAAGAGGAATACTTTCCTAGCATGATGAAGAGTGTAGACCAAAAGGCAGAATGCTTAACAGTAAGACATGGGAAGCATGCTAGTTAAAGAACAGGAGGAAGAGGAAACTTTCCCTATTTTTTAAAAGTTAATGGTGTTCTGCAATTTCTAACCAATTCAATTAGATAAATAATACAAAAGAAATATGTATTTTAAAATGATAAAAATCAATATAATGAAAACCTGAAAGAATTGTGTTCTATTTACAAAATAATCCAAATCAAATACCTTTCTCATATTCAGTAAAAATTAGGTCAATGGGGAAAATTCCATTTGCAATAATAAATACAATATAAATGAAAATAAACTTAGTAAAATACACTCAGTGTACATAATCATGTGAAAATGTACAGATGGGGGTGAAAGAATTGCAAAAATGGATAAATATATTTTTGTTTGAATGATAAAGTATTTTAAGTGTATTAACCTTCTTAAATTTAATTGAATATCAGTGAAAAACACATAATTAAAAATAACTGAATATGTCATTAATTTTGAAGAATAATTAAAGTAGGTAATTAGGAAAGATAAAATATAATAGGAGGCATCTTGCTCTACCTATATCAAAACTTTAAAATTCCAGTAAAGCAAACGAAGGAGTAATAAATCATGTAGATTAAGGGCATAGCAAAAAAGCAGACTTAAGAGTATACAAATTTTGTATTTCATAATAGTTAAATCTTATATTAGTAGAAAAAATAAAAATAACGCTGGGACCATCAACCCCATTTTAGTCATTACTACAAAATAAACTCAAGATAGCAGCAAGTGATCAAGTGTGACAATGCATTATAAATATCTTCGAAGAATATATGAGTAAATATATACGTAATTTTGAACTGAGGAAAGCATTTCAATGATTATTCAGATCAGCTTTAATTGACAAACTTGGAAAGCAGGATGCTTAGTCTCTAGGTTATTTAGTTTCAACCCACCTGGGGGAATAACTAACACATCCTTGTAAGGTAGATAACTTTGTAAGGTGGATTACTGCTCTACGGTGGAGAGCAGAAGAGAATGCACATTCTGGGTAGGCATCTAGAACTGAGAGGGAAAGGGTCTGAGAAAAGACTGTCCTAGCTGATTTATTATCTTCTTTTGATTTCACCTATCAGATAAGTTTTTCTTCCCAGTGGTGACCAAAAAAAAAGGGGAGGGAGACCGAAGTGCGGTTTAGGAGATGTGGCTTCACAAAAACTTTATACCATGGGCAGGAAGTACCCCCGATCATGGATGCATTATTCACAGGTTCACACATGTATTCCTCAAACACACATGAGTCCTTACTCGATGGTGACCACTGGGCATTCATTCATCTCAAATACGGACAATATAGTCCCTGCCTTGAGGGAACTTAAATTCTGAAGTGGACCAGGAACAAGTCAACAGGGTCTCTTGATAAATGCTGTAATTAAGGTCAACTCAGGATGCTGTGGCAGGGAAAAATACACTGCATTTAAAGTACATTTCTTTGGAGAATCGTGTCCATACGCCAATAAAAGAGAAGACTCTGGACCTGCTCTAATAAGTTCAGTAACTCTGATATAGTTTGATTTTGAAATGTAATACCAGAGAGGTAAAAAATAAATTGAATTGAGCTTATAACTGGCCTTTTATCTCCAGTAAAAAGAATTAACATGTTATCCTAAAAACAATGGTGGTGCATCAAATCGTAAGTTTGACTACGTAAGCAACATTCTTAGGTCTGTGTTCTTAGAAGTGTCACGTTGGCACTAAGGTGTTAAGTAAATTAGAACGAAAGGATGGAAAGCAGTGAGATCATTAAGCCAACTGCCAAAGCAATTCAAGTAAAAAATCATAAAAGACTAAACTATGGTAGTGGCAGGAGGAATGGAAAAGTGGCTAGGTATAGTGCACGTGTTGTATTTTTATTCTGCCCAGGAATTTTTTGTGTATTTTTGTTTGCTTCATTTGTTATTGTTCATTAGGTCACAGTCCTTTGTTGACTCCCTGGCTGGACTTCCAACCAGAACCCTGCCCTCCTTGGTACAGGGATGGCTAGAGTCTCCATTACTGTTGAATCATTGAAATTGATCCTGTAGGTAATTGTAATTGGTCATATACGTGGGCATACATCCCGGGAGGGGTCAATCAGTGTCTTTACAATTGACATAAATTCACTGAAATAGAGGATAAATGACAGTTTACTTGCAACCTAAACAATGAGATGACTAAGAAGCTTCTGTTACTAATCATTAATGCATAGTGAATATTTTATAAACAGATATAATCTTGGCATATAAACATATAGGTCAAATATAGGAAGGATGATAATATATTCCCCATGTACTTGGACTCTGCAAATATGGCATCAAATGCAAAACAAAACAAATCATAACACCATCAAGAGCCCCATACAGTATGTAATGATTGATAGATTTCACTGCATAAACAGTTAAAATGTACATATTTCTGTTGCTTAATAACATCCAAATTGAAATATTAAGAAGGAAAAATCTTTAGAAATAGTAAAAGAAAGATGAGAGGCAGGCATAAGCTTCATATCCTTGAAACAGTTTTTTTTTAATCTCTTAAATGTTAATCAGAAAAGTTAAAAATCTCCACAGGAAAATGATCAGAAGACATGATAATTCAGAAAGAAGAAATGCAAGTTTAAACTACAAGACAAAAAATCCAACCTCATTAACAATAAAAAATATAAGGTAAATGTAAAATTTAATAAATAGTTTTTATATGAAAAGGCAAAAAGTAAAAATGAAAAAATCACAACATTTGTTATAATCAAAAAGTAGTTGAATGGAAATATGGTGGGAATGCAAATTTGCCTAAGTACTTGGAGTAAAGAACTATTAGTAATCCACCAGTACCTCTCAAAAACTCAAAATTTAGGGTGTCTTTTAGCCAATAAATCTAATTTACCAAAAGGGAACAATTATGTTTGTATAAAAATTACAAGAAGAATTTTATTATAGAGAATTATATTATCCCAGTAAATAACTGTCAACTTACACAATCAACAAGTTTATATTTTGTTTCTTCCATGGAATGAGATTTATTTAGTTAGTTAAAAATGATATAGTGGTAGACTTTATGTATAACAGTAAAAGTAGAGATACTTTTTCTTGAAATATTTGCTTTGTAGTATTATTTATTTTAATATATCTTCATCAGGATATACTGGATTCCACCAATAGGTTAACCATAATGACAAAGAAAGACTTAGTAATTAAAGTAGCTAAAATATATCAGCAATGATAGAACATACAAAAGCACCACTATTGCTAATTTTCATTATTCAACCTAAAATCTTGCCACAGATAATTGGGTTGGGTGGGTATAAAGTTTTTGTGTCATCATTTTTTTTTTTTCACTCAGTCCTCTTTGTTTCATGTGACAAAACTTGCTGCCTTTCGTAACCTTCTCTCTATGTCACACATTCTTCTTAAGAACGTTCCTCTTTGTGGAAGTTAGTTTTTTGTCTATCTTTCTACACACATATTCTCCTTCTCTACCTTACCTTCAAACTTTCCTGGAGAGAAAATTTGGCCCAGTGACAGTCATCTCTCTGTTCGGCAGAGCACTTGTTCTCTAGCTAAATCAAGTATAGTCAAAAACATGATGACTTACATAAAAAGAGCCACTATTCAGTGATTTGCTATGTAAGCGTTAACTCACTGGTATGAAGATGAAGAGACATGGCTAGTGAGCATCTCTGTGGATAATGATGCTATTGATGTAGATCAGAGCTAGAAAGGACCAGATGAATTAATGATTCAAACTCTCGTTCAGTTTTCTACTTTGAAGGCTATACTATACATGAATAATTGTGTGGTTATTCAAACTGAAAAAAATATATATTTAAATTTCACAGATATATTTCCTAATTCTAAGTTCAGTATGCAACAAGTAAATTGAGGAGTCCAAATGACCTAATCCCCAATCTTGGCATAGATCTTTGGTTGAACAATATATGGAGAGGAAAAAAAGACCTGCTTTTAGGAGACATATAAAAGCATCATAATCAATTCGGTAAGGGACTCAGGGTAAAATATAATGGGTACTGAGCTTAGAGAAGTAATAGTATAGCTCTCATCTCATCTCACATCAAGGAAAGCACTTACACAGTCCTTGAGTGGCATGATAAATTCATCACCTGCATCTTTATTTTTAATTCTAAAGGTAGAATGCATCATTCAGAAACGCTGCTGACCAGCATCAATGGAAGGAAAAAAACCACTACGGTAGAATGTACGTACAATGTCTGCTTAAGCACAGTGGTACTCAGAAGTCTAAGATGCCCACCATGATCCCTGCATCCTTGTATCAAGACCCCTGTATACCCACTCCTCTTCTTGAGTGTGGTATGGAACTAAATGAAGACCAACCAAATGAGAAAGTTTTTCTCCTATTCTGAGCTTCTACAGCCACCAATCCTTGTGTTTTGGCAGACTCAAAGGCAGGAGCGGGGGCAGGAACACTTTGTATTGATAAAAGGAAGGCTACAGGAGGTTGGCCGCCTGGGGAAATGGGAGGCTGGGGCATCCCATGTGATTGGTTAAGGGAGCAGTTGACTTTCTCTGGTTGGTCCTAAGTTGGAAGTGGGGACAAAAATTAGAGAAGATATGTTATTAATCAAGTCCTGGACATTTGCAGCTGATTGTGACAGAAGTTACTGACTAGCTTCCTGGATTGTCACTAGAGATAGCAATCTTGTAAGTCTAACAGAGGCTGGCTTCCTGGGCTGTTTATTTCAGATAAGGGGATTGGTTTCCTGGGCAGGTTGCTGCAAGTGTGAGCTCTCTCTTGCAGTGGGCTGTACCTAGTGACTTTCTTCTTAGCAGCAGAAAAGGCAAAACTGATGGAACATCCCTTGTGTGTTTGTGTTACACAAGATCCTGACTTCCACCTTGCTAGCAGACTTTCTCTTGCTGGCTTTGAGGAACCAAGCTGCTATGTTAGAAAGACCCACATGACAAAGAACTGAAGGTGGTCTCTAGCCTAGAGCCAGTGAGGAAATAGGCCCTCGGCTAACAGCCCTTCATGAACAGAATCCCACATGAGCGAACTTGGAAGCAGAGCCTCTTTTAGTGAAGCCTTCATAAGAGACACTAGCCCTGGAGGACATCTTGACTATAGCCCTTTAAGAAGACACAGGTGCAGACAATCCAGCTATGCCTGCGCTCCACAGAAACGTTAAGACAGAAAATGTGTATTGTTTTCAGCTGCTCATTTTTGCATAATTTGTATAGCAGTAGATTATCAATACAAGCGCTAGCCTTTCAAGAGTTTGAGATTTTCAGGTCACAACTCGAAACTGTCCTTACTATTAAAGTATTAAATTTAAGTGTATGTATCTGAAGTTACTAATACACTTTGAGTATTTTAGCCTGACAATAAATGTTCACTTTCTTTTTACTAGCTCCTTTTCTTCTCATCCAAGCCTCATCTCATGACTTTCCAATGCAAAGTCAGATCAGTCCAAGAAGGGAAAATGTGCAGATCATTACGGCTCATAAGTGCAATGAACATTCCTCATTATCCTAGTTAAGGATAACTCAGAGTAAGTCGGTAAATAATTTTTGGTTCTGACTTTTTTTCCCACTAGCTTATCAAAAGAAGTGAATGAATTCATTGCTTCTTGTAAAGTACCTAAATTCATGCAACTGTTGCATTTGTCTTTGTTAATAATAAGCTGTCACTCTGATGTCAAACCCAGTTGGTGTGCTTTTCAATTAGCTCTTAATTGTCCTTTGGTCTCAGTCATCTGTAGACTCCAACAAAAGCAAGTCTCTAGGCCTTTGAAGCAAAAGCCATGATATAAAAGCATGGCTGGATTGAGCTATTCTGAAAGTCTGAGACCGCCATGCACCTCATCTTCCCCCTGTTCCATGATACTCGGTAAGTGCCCAAAATACTGCAGTGGAAGAGGAAGAACAAAAAGAAGAAATAGAAACATGATGAATTTTACACCTCAATTCTTGAGCAACCACAGATTCAGGAAGTAATGAATTTTGAAAGAGAACAATGGCTAGAAAGTTCTAAGAGAATTGCAAATGTCATTTCACTTTGAGAGGATTGAAGGATGTAATGAAGTTTCCCTTTGGTTAGGGTGGGTTCAGGAATAAGAGGAAACATCTGAAGAAGGTTATTTATAGGGTTTTCAAGAACCACCCATGATAAATGAGTGTGAGGGGACATTTTTCAGCTGCCTGTGAAATTGGTCCATTTGTGTTCATGTTGGCATGAGTTGCGATATGATCCTGAAAGGGAACTTGGGAAAAGAAAGAGGTAATCAGGAATCAGTATCTAAAGAGGAAATATCCATTAACAAAGAAAAATGATCTCCAAGAGATGGGAAATAAATGAGGTGAGCCCCATGCTGCAGGTTATACCGGAGGAGAGTTTCCCAGCTGTGTCAATGCTTATCCAACTTTACAGTGAAATGTATATAAATTATACCTCAGTAAAGCTCTTTATATAAAGACCAGTAGAAAGTTTGTCTTGTTATTTATAATACTTAAGAAGTATTTACTCACACAAAAATATGCATGTACTTTACAGACATAATACTGAGTAAGTTTCCATTTACATGAAGTTAAAAAATCAAGCAAAACTAACTCATCATGATATAAATCGCCACGATGTTACTCAGTGATGGGATGACTGCGGGACTATTAACTGGAAAGGACAGGAGGTTGTCTCCTGGGATGCAGGGCATATTTTTATTATTTGAGGGTTGGTACCACAGTGTATAAATAAGTAAAATTTATGTAAAAAATTTACACTTAAAACTTGTGCCTTTTCTTGCATGTAACATTTCAATTGAAAATAATCACCGCCTTTATTTCCTTGGTCTTTATTACAAATTGAAGACATATCTTCTTAACCAAAGAAACAATTACCATAATGAGAATGTATATTGGTATCTTAATATAGTGCTGATATTAGATCTTTCACAAGTTAAACATTTTATACATTTTACCAAATTTAGAAGATACAGTAAATGCTTTCAAAATAAAGAATATAATAATAAGTAGTGATAGCTAAAGATTAATTAATTTGAGAGAATAAATATTGTATTTCTTTGTGAACTATCTTGAAAGTTCTAATTTCTTATGAATTCATTGGAACTTATGAGTTATTTTATTCCCCAAATGTTCAAGTACAGTATGTGATCTAGATAATCACATACCCAAAGAATATCTATGGGTCTATCTAATTGATCTGAAAACTCTGTAATATATTTGATGAAGTTGATTATGGACCTAAAGTTATAGTGAAATAAAGAACTCACTGAAAAAGTATTCTCAGTTAAATTTGGTACGTTAAGCAAACTGCACAGGCAGTGAACCAAAACTTTTCTTTATTCCAGCAAGGCTTTGTTCATTCTCATACTTTGTACATTTTTTCCTTTTCATTTAAGGTCAGAGAGTTCACCATCATTGTTACTTTTATTTTGTAACTTTTGACTTCTATTTTTTCTTACTCTTTCTCTTCCTCCTTTTGCTGTATTCACCAGATTTTCTATTGAAAAGTCTGAATAGAGCTGTGGAGGAATAGCAGGAAAAATGTCTGGGATCTCCTCACTTGTCAGATAAATCCCAGGGTGCCTCTGCTATGTAACCAACATATTGATTGATTTCTTTACTCCTGGAAGTCTGACATTATTGCACCATTTAAGCTCCAATATGAAAAGTCTTTGCCTCGAAGGTGCCCTGTGTTACGGGTATATTCCAGTAGAACCCATGACTGAATATCGCTTTGCAGTTTGAGCAAATATCACCCAAAGGGAAAATTTGGCCAACAGCTTATTTAGAACATATTTCATCTATTGAGTGGATATTAATCACCTAATACATTAAATGACCAATTTACATTTTCTTTTTCCTCCTTCTTCTTTCTACACATTTTAATATCTTTGGATTAAATAATCGTCATAAAACAAATGGGAACAATGTTATTTTCCATTTAGTGTGGCTGATATCCTAGTATCTTTTCCTAAGTATATTTTAATAGAGTAAATCTAACAAATGTTTTTCATTTAGTATGAATTTACTTCTATAATATAAGGTTTTGTGCTATTCATTGTTACAAAGTCAAATAAGAAATCAGTATCATGTAGTTCAAAAATAAGCTGAAATTAATTTATCCATATATTAAATTGGTGCATAACACACACAATTTATTCAAATGACTTTACAATGCAGCATTTTTGTTGCAATTCCCTGGGGGAATTTTGAGTACAAAAAGAACAAAAAAGAAATTTTAAACTTTAAAATTGATTCCAGAGATGTTTACTTTGAAATTATTATTTTATATAGTACTATAAAATAAATAAGTTATTATATCACTTTTAACAGCACCAAGATTTTCTATAAACACAATAAAAAAGACACTAATATGAAATCAAAGAAGATAAAACAAAAAAATCATAATCTTAAACTTCGAATGGAAGTTTCAGATTGAATTTATGAACTCATATATTTTATATTTCTGTTACTTTTTTTATATGTTTGTTTTGCTTTTGAGAGCTGCTTTTCATCTTAGTTCATGATTAACACGTTTAATGTAATGAAAGGAAAGAAAAAATAATCATTGACACTAATAATAAATAAATGGATCTTCTGAAAATAATCAGCAAATTAATCAAAGCATCTCCTAATGTTAAAAGAAAAAATGTTGAAAGAGGAACAAAGAAAACACAAAATAAGAACTGGCATGGAAGAAATAATCATAAAAAAAGAGTCATTATACACTGTATTGAATGACGGTATACAAACATACGAATACCTAGATGAGATAAAATTATGCTATGAGTAAGTTATATAATAAAATAAAATCCTAGTAGAAGGAGAAAATTTGAAAAGACAGTTTCTGTATGGCAATATATCAAAGTGAACCAGGTTTTCTTGTTTCATAATTCAATGATTGTCAGTAACATCATAGCATTACTCTGTCATAAGAAGAACATAAAAGAGAGGGAAGGAAATTTTTAAGTGAAGGGAGGGATAGAGAAATTAATAAATTATAACAAATAAAGTGAAGGGAAGATGAATAGAGAAAAAAATAGAATGAGGCAAACGACAGCTAAAATTTTATCTGAACTATATAATATGCTTTAGGAGAAAATATGCTACAGTGAAAGAAGTATTTATTTGGTAGATATTTTCTAATGCACGAATAAATTTTATTACTATGAATTAAAATATATATAGTATGTTTGTCATATATAAAATATAGAAGAATATTCATTATTAGTTTATAAGTACAAATTGTATATTGGACCAAGCTAAAGCCAGTAGTTAATAGTGGAGTTTGCTATAATTTTTTTCTCTCCCTTTAGTCCTACCACCGTGTGATAATAATTGAATATATATCCTACCAGTTCTTTAAAAATAAATTTTTACATTTAATTATTTAATATACCTAGATATATTTTTACACAGGACATGAGGCAATAATCTAAATTCTTTTATTTTTTAAATAGATATTTTTCTTAATGCCATATGTTAAATACACAAGTTCAATGAACTGACCAGATAAAAATGCTGCTAGCTTGTGGCATCTTCATTGACATTCTCAGATCAGTTTTTTCCTTAACTATGTTGCCATAAATATGATGTTTATACAGTCCTTAAGTTAGGAATACATGATATTAGGAATATTATGATATCCTAACACATGTATTAGGAACACACAAATATATAAAATAACTACTTACACTACTTTAAAAATTTAAGTATGTCATTAATTAAATGTCATTTAATTAATGACATTTAAAAAATATTATCTTTTAAAAACTTTACATCTCCTAAGATTAAAAAGAAAAATGTCTCAGGATTTCAGAAAATGTAGTAAGGAATTTCAAAATTCCCATGTTGCTATAGTATTTTCTACAAATTTAACAACTCATTTAAAGTCTGTTCATTAATGAGCATTTAAGTAATAATGAAGATGAAAAATTAATTCTCAGCATCTGATTATTATAACTTCCTCTAACAATTGTTATATTAGTGTTTTTCTTTACATTCACAATTAAATTAAACTTTAATAATTTTGTTATATATAGTGTTCCCTGTGTTTTTCAAATTAAACTACAATTAGATAATATGAAATTCATGTTCTATATAATAATGTTATAGTCAAACATTAAGCTACATGACATGAAATGGTAAAATTATGTAAATATAGATATAAATTGATATAGGTTATATATTTTTATAATTGTGGTAAATATACGTGATGTAAAATGTACCTATTTAACCATTTTTAAGGGTACAGTTCAGTGGTATTAAGTACACTCACATTGCTGTGCAACCATCACCACCATCCAGCTCCAGACTATTTTTCATCTTGGAAAACGAAAACTCTGGACCCACTTAATAATAATTCACCATTCCCTTTCCCTCACAGTCCCTGGCATCCCCCATTTCAAGGTTCACCCATGTTGTAACATAGATCAGAATTCTCTGCTTTTTTAAGACTGGATGAGATTCCATTGTATATGTATAGCACATTTGCTTATCTGTTGAAGAACACGAGAGTTACCTGCACCTTTTGGCCATTGTGAATGATGCTGCTATGAATATGGGTGTACAGATTATCTGTTCAAGACCCAGCAGCTCTCAGTTCTTTTGGGAATGGATGTATTTTTACAATTCTTTTCTAGTCACCTCTGATCAAAATTTAATAATTATTGAAATATAATTAGGGGCCAGAAAATATATATTGAGTACATGCACTTTGTTCTGGTCATTTGGAAATTCTTCCAAAATGATGACATATTTTTCAGGGTCCTCTTAGTCTTTTAAATGCATTAGTTTGGACTCATTCCATGGACATTCTATCAATACAGGCTCTTCCTATAGCAATACAATGACAAATGCTTGTATCAGTATTTTAAATTTTAAAATAGTTTGAAACTCAATTCAGATATTCACATAAACATAAGTTACCAGGATGTTTTCCAATTATTTGAAAACCCTACACCCTCCTCCTCAAAATCTACATGTATCTTAAGTAGTTTCATAAACATTAATTAATTCCTTTAAGATTTTACCTGCATATAATGACAACTTCCTGATTTATATACTGAAATTATTTTGTACGTATTTGCTCAATGGTTATAGTTTTACATTTTCTCTTTTTTTGAGGATTTTTTTGACATGGACCATTTTTAAAGTCTTTATTGAATTTGTTACAATATTGCTTCTCTTTTATGTTTTGTTTTTTTGGCCACGAGGCGTGTGGGTTCTTAGCCCCCTGACCAGGGATCGAACCTGCATCCCCTGCATTGGAAGATGAAATCTTAACCACTGGACCATCAGGGAAGTCCCTGTATTTTCTTTAATAGCAAATTATTTGATTTCCTCTTTATTATAATTGAAATAAACTTTAAATAAATGTAATAATTTACTGATATTATTGATAATTTATTCTATTTATTTATAGGCTTACTTCTTAAAATTTGTCCATTTTTATTTTACCAGTTTCTTTACCATCACTGGTAAAGATTAACTCCTTGTGGTTTCTTCTCAGACCTAATATTTTGAAAATAATGCTGTTAAATTGAAATTCAGAAATTAGTGTTGTTGGCTTAAAAAAGCTTAAATTGGAAATATTTTTCAGTCAAAGATATCATTCTACAGACTGTATTCTCTTTCCTCCAGTATTTTTTTCATAATTAAGGAAATTAGACATTTAGCCTCTCAATATGTTGGGGTTTTTCAATTTAGAGATTAGGAGGAAGGCATTATTAAATAGTGGTGTTCCAATTTACATCTAGTACATTCTTGTATGCTTCAAATTTGCTCCTTAAATAGGCTGACATGTGCCAAATGAAATTTAATGTTGACAAATGTAGAGTAATGTAAATTAGCCTCAGAAATAATCAGCAACAGATAAAAAATTATAGATAATTGAAGTGATTCACCAAGTCCTTGTAAAAGACTTTCAACTGTTCACAAACTTTTAGGAATCTTCTCAACGGAAAAGAAACTCTGTGCTCTTCCTTGAAATGTCAGAAAGTAAATGCAAAAGTCCAAAGGCAGCCAGCTACATACTAAGGTAATGTTTAATTGGGCTACATCGTTCCAAATTGAAAAAAGTTGCCTTATTTTTCTGGCCAAGTCATACATCTTCCAGAGAGACAAGATAACTATCTCCCTGTAATGCTTTCTAAAACATTTGAACACAGAGTTCAGGGATTTCTCTTACTATCTATTAACATCTGGAGTGCAACTGTAGGGGTAAAGATTAGAACAATACTGCAAGGGTGTTCTGGCATCTAACTCCAACTCACATGTCTGCCACAGAGAAAGCAACTACCAAATCAGTATCTGGGTTGTCATGCCCTGGGCTCCCAGGTCAGCTGTTTAAGACCTCTTGCTGTCTCAGCCAGGTCAGAAGCTGGGTGTCTTTTCAGTTCAGTTCACTGTCTTGGGCATAAACATTCGATTAAAATCTGCTATAACTCCTTTTCGCCTACACAATTCTTGAAGGAGCAATCAAAACCCACTGACGTATCATAAAAGAACGAAGTACATATTGGAACATCAAATGCCTTTCTATGTTTGCCAGTTTTTTTAAACCTCACAACCACAGAAGGCTGGAGCACATTTTCTTTCTTTCAATTGTTTCTAGCCCTTAAACTCAAAGACTTGGGCTGAAATCCTATTCACAGAACATATATATCACAATATAAATAAATTAGAATTTCCCATTTGATGTTTTTTAATACTAATATTAAACAGATTGTGCACTTGAACATAGTTTATGGATAAGTGCATGTAACATAATTGTGCTACTATACACTAAGTTCATTTAATTGTTTTAATTTAATTGTTTAATTTGTTTTTAAGAACAAATGAAATTTAGTTTGCTACACATACAATTTACAATGTTACACATATCCTCCATGTGAGTTCGGTTCTTTGCCACACTATCGTATGTCTTTATAAAAGAAGCATTTAAGCAGCAGAGATTAATAGTCTCCTGGCTTCCTGAGTTATAAGCAATCTACAAAAGTAGGAGAAATAAAGCTTTAAAGTATAAAATTGTAAGTGACCTTCTTAAATTTCAACCCAACTACAACTCTTGGGAATTATAGACCTCTGGTTGTCAAGGACTGTGCTTGTCTAAATTATCTCCATGGCACTTAACATGTAACTGGGTCGGTCAACATACTTAATAAATGTTGTTGATCATAACGGCACACTCTCACAGAAACCTTCAGTTTGTTGACAGAGACAAAAATATGTTAGTCAAATATTTTAGGATTTTACATTTTACAACGTACACATGTGGATATCATTTAATATTCAAAAAAAGATAGCTAAATTACATATTACTATTCTGCTTTACAGAACATCGCATATGAATATGGAGCATGCTTCATTTCAATCCCAATACACTTACAATTTTATAATTAAATATGTAACTCCAGAGATTTAAAAAAGGAGCTGTTTATAACTCTTGGTGAGTCATACGTGTGTAAACAGTCGTCAGTGTTTACAAGCCATGATAACTAAAAACCAAAATCAGGATGTATGTAGATATTTTTGTAATCATGACTGTAATTAAATTCCATTATTAACTGTGTAATTAAAATTATAACTGTCAACCTTTATCCACATTATTACAGATGAAGGTACTCATGAATATAATATATTCATTAAATATACGTGAGAAAACCAATTACAAATTGTATTCACAAAATTTAGTTCAAAAACTGCATGTTTTGCCTTTGTAAAGCCTTCATTAGGTTGAATTTTATGTCCATGTACAGTAGAATAAAGTTTTTCCCAACAGAGCTGAACACAGTGCTCATCTTTATTCATAAGGCAAATAAACTTGTTCAAAGAACACATGTGCTAAAGGCTAAAATGACTCTGAGCAAGATGAATGGTGACTTTGTTTAGCTTTCTAGAGACAGCTGTTATAAAAGGTTTAGGTTATTTATTTTTGGCTCACTGATAAAGATTGTGGTTTGGCAGGTGAAACACCAGATAAACATGATTTCAGCGTTAGCTTTGTAATTATATCCCCAAGAGGAAAACATAAACTGTACATATACATACATACAATTTCAGTTCAGCAAGGGAAACATTTTAAGTTTTACATAAGTCCGTGTGCAATACTGTGATTTCTTTTGGGAACTGTAGACCAACCATTCAGTTTACATTGTTTACTTTATTAGTAATATTTCTAATAATTTTATTACCTTGGTTTTACGATGCATGATTCTGAAAGGAGTTATTCTGTTTACTCAGCAAGAACAGAAAACTTTTCTTTACTTCTACCAAGTCAATGGAGACCCAAAAAGTTATGTAGCATTAAAATAAAAGAGACATTTTCATGAACACATTATCGGAAAGTATTTCATCCTTAGAAAAAATAAAGTTATTTACTGTTTGTGATACTTTTATATAATTGTTTATGTTTTGTTTTTTGTGTCCATTGTTTATGATTCTTGTGGCTTACCTTATAGAAAGGCAATATATACCTTCTTCCAAATATAAAAACAACTAAATCCCCCTCTCCAAATAATTTTTGTTTTGTTTTGGCCTTAGAAATTGGGAGTCTCTTATTAGTTATTAATTTATGCATAATATGCTTAAGGCTAGACCTACCTAGAATTAAACTTAGAATCTAGATATTTTCTCCCTATTACCTAATTCAGGTTTCACAAGTTTTGAAAAGGCATGGTTTATAATTCAATATAAACGCAAAAATATATCCCAAAGTAATAGGTACGTACTGGATTATAAACTGTTATATATTCCCTTTACAACAGTCAATGCTTAAATATTCATCACTTTAGTCAAAACATTCAAATTGTGAAGATAATTCAGGGCGATCAGGTACTGGTACTTTCCGATCTGCTGTCAGGGTGCCCACAGTCCCTTGTCTCACATTTGCTCTCTTGGTTTAAAGGAATAGGATCTCATGTCTACACGGTGATCTCTTTGTGTAATGACATGTCATCTTGAATCATGGTGCTGAACTATCGTTCTAGTTTCTTTTGTTGACATCTGATTCAGGCTCTATTGTCAATGGAGAACTCTATCTAATCACTGCTAAACTATCTCAGCTTCAGCTGAACTACTACATTTAAAAAAATCCTGTTATATCCTGATCAAGAAAAGTGTGTGGATACTGAAATCATCATTAAATTATTTTCTCCAGTTTTTGTACTTTGGAAAAAAATAGTGCGTTTTCAAAGCAATATTGTTAGATCAGTGGAAAGAAGGAAGGGAGGGATGGGGCAAAGGAGGGAGAAGGAAGAAAGGAAGGAGGGAGAGGGTGAGGGAAGGGGAGAGATAGAGAGAGAGAGAGAGAGAGAGAGAGAGAGAGAGAGAGAGAGGAGGTGGGGAAAGAGGACAGAAGAAGACAATTTGCTACAATCTCCTGTTCAAGAGAAAGGACAATTGGAGGTAGAGTAAGCACGTGCATTAATTAATGCTCCTGGAGCTGACTTTTGTGATTTATAAAGCCTATAAAAATATGATTGCCTTAAAAGATATTACATGAGTAAGGGGTGCCAAAAACACCTCCGTAAGTGATTTGTATATTGGTGCCACAAAGTGAACGATCAAGAAACTTTTCCATAGAAACAAATGATTTTTACTCCCCTGCATGGACATCTTATGTAATTTAGGTGAGACCATGCTGTAGAACTTCCCATGCCTAATGAGAGAGAAAGAGAGAGAGAGAGAGAGAGAGAGAGCACTTAATCATACTCTTACATGCTTACACTTGTAGGAAACACTTGTATGTCTTAGTCACAAACGTCAACATCACACATCACCTTTTCTTCCTGGGCTCTCCTAAGGAAATATTGCTGCAACTTTTATGTACATCTGTATCTTCCTGTCGGCAAAGGATTGCTGTTTATTCATTTAATCACTATTTATTGAGCTTCTATCTTTCCAGGCACAGAGTATACAGCAGCCATAAAGTGCACACAAATTTTCATTCTCTTTGAATGAATACTGTAACAGAGAGACAAGCAATAAATACGTAATTTTAAACAAAATTGATGCTGTTAAGTGATAAGGGGAAAATATAGAGGGCGAGGGGGAACTGCAAATGGGGGTCGAGATTTTAATTGGTGATCAGGAAGGTCTCACTGAATTGGTAAAATCTGAACCAAGAGTGACTAACAGGAGGTATGACGTCATGGAGATGCCTGATGGGAGAGTGAATCCGGCAGATATATTAAGTGCAGAGGCCTTGGGACAGGAAAATGGCCAGTCCAGGCAAAACCAGGATATATGGAGTGGCTGGAGCAGAGTCAGTGGGCAGGAGAGCACAGGTTAGAGATGTATGGGATTGGGGGCATTTGTGTGGGAACTCAGGGAGCGTTGCATAGTTATGGCGTTGCTCTCAGTGAAAATGGGAGGATTTTCAGGCATGATTGATTTGGAGATGGTGTGTGAGAGAGTGAAGTCCACTTGAGCAATCGACACAGGGAACCATCAGTAAATGAGATGGGGCCTTGAGCAATGGATACAGAGAATGATCAGTAAATGAGAATGTGGGCCTTCAGCAATGGACACAGGGAACCATCAGTAAATGAGACGGGGCAATCCTTGTGAGGTCTATTGAACACTTGAGTGAAGAGGTTGACTATGAAATTGGATACATGAGTCACGTTCAAGCTAGAGATAAAATCTGCATGTGTTTGGCAAGTTCAGTTTTTAAAGAATATGCAATATCCATGGAAACCAGTTACATATGGTGTCTTATGTGTGAACATTGAATATCACCAGATACTTCATAGAGTTCTCTCATTTCATTCTAATACTATGCTGCTTCTAAAAATTATAATTTTTTAAAAAATATTTTATTTAAATAATGAAGTAGACTTATTTGTTGCTGGAAAGCAACTTTAGCCATTAGGGAATATTTCCTCTCATATAACATGTGCCTTGTGAGAGGTGGAAACATAGAATAGCACTTAACATATTTACAATCTCTATCCTTTATCCACTCACCAAGTATATTTGGACTAATAAGACATCAAGGATAAAACAATGATTGCCACTGCCTATGTCAAATTTCCATAATTGTGTTTGTGAGCCTTTCTATTCCTATGTAAAAATGCAAATGGTTTTTAATGAAGGGTTTCGATAATTTTCAAAAGGTCTAGAGAATTCATAGATATTACTTTTAACATTAGAAAATTTACTTCCTTTATATAATAATCATAACATACTTTATGTCCCTTTATTTTTATTTTTTTAAATTTTTTTTTTTTTTTTGCGGTACGTGGGCCTCTCACTGTTGTGGCCTCTCCTGTTGCGGAGCACAGGCTCCGGATGTGCAGGCCCAGCGGCCATGGCTCACAGGCCCAGCCGCTCCGCGGCATGTGGGATCCTCCCGGACCGGGGCATGAACCCGTGTCCCCCGCATCGGCAGGCGGACTCTCAACCACTGCGCGACCAGGGAAGCCCCTATGTCTCTTTATTAAAGATTATGATTGCTAAAGGATTTTGAGTTTTGAGTGGCCATCATGTCCCAGAGATAAATCTAATTGCCTTAGAACTGTATCTTATTGATTCTTGATAACCCCATAACGTAAGTACTATTTTACCACTGGAAAAGTTTGGGTTCAGAAAGTTCAAATGACTTGCTACCAGGTAAAAATGAGTAATTGCTGAAGATAAATTTTAAAGCAGGAAAGTAAGAATTCATAGCATGTTCATTAGGCTTGCTTTGCTACAGTCTAGTCTGTAGATTGAATCAATTTAGGACTGATCTGAGGGAGAAGTGTCCTGAAATAAAGACCACAAAAGAAGAGCAACAAAGAGCAAGTCTTTATTTACTGCCAGGAGCTGGATTAGTCTGAAAGTTAGCAGAGGTTTAAATGTTACAGACACTCAGATTGGTTTTTTTTTTAAAAAAAAAAAAAAAGAAGAATGGAGGAATGTGATGTATGAAGTACAGAAAATGTTCCATTATCAGTTCTTAGAAGTGGATGGCTTCAAGATAAGCAAGTCCAGAAAGTTGGATTTGCACAAGAAAAAGGGAAAATGTAAACAAGTGTGGGACATTAGAGTTCATGGTTTCAGCTTCAGAAAAAAAAAAAACACAGGTTCTTCTGACTATTGATAGAACTCTTAGTATACAAGGTTGAAAAAAGAAAAGTTAACCTTTTACCTGTATTATTCAGAGTATATTGTTATTCAATGTCCAGCAAGGACAGTAAGTACATTCTGTTTCCATTTGTTTCAATTTCTACTTACTCAAATCTTATACAATGGTTATGGAAACTGTATTTGAAGCTTTTTAAAATCTCTTGCCTCAGATTGTGAAATATCATTTTAGTTCAATGATATTGAGCTCTGGAGTAACTAACACTGTCAAATTAAACTCTTAAATATAAAAGCAATCTCTTAAAGTCCCTAAGACAGAATTTGAGAGAATACTGAGTAAAAAAAAAGTACCATTTATTTCATCTAATTATCAATTTCAAGTACCAATTTCAAAGCCCTTTTGTGTGTCATTTTAATTTACTCTATCTCAAAGAAAATTGTAGACAGTTTATATAGAAAATTGACTCTCTTTAGTCAATGAGGTTTTAATCTGTTTTCTAGTAGTAATGGCATATGTTATTCAAATCCTACCAGAAGCATGCATTGATTCCCTACTGTTGAAAGAACTGATTTTAGTCACTGTGTGGCATACTATTATGAATTAGAAATAGAAGCTCATATTCAAATAGTTAAGTACAGATTTTGTTTATGTGAATGAAATGGTACATGTTGTTTTATTACACAGCATAGATCCATAAATTCTACTTAGTTTGTGTAAATTCTTGAGTGTAAAAAAAAAAAAACATCATTAGTAGTGATAAGAAGAGATACATGAACATGAGAGACACAGTTGAAAACAGCCATTATAATTCAGGAGTCCAACCATGTAATTTACCTCGATAAACTCTCACTGCTCTTAAGTGCCTACACATTCAAACAAGAGCATGAATTCAAGGTTGTCAAGATCCCCACGCAGAGTTTCATGCAGGCTACAGGCAAATTGAAGTTATCGTATACATACGATTTTGCCAATGTAACGGGGAAATATTTTCAGAAGAAAAAAACAAAAAGCTTTCTCTCAGTAAAGATGGTGCTTTTCTGTAGCTTCTTGCTTCTTGGGCCTTCTCTGTGGCTAATATTTTTAAAACAGCTCATAGCTACCTTGCACTTCTAATTTCTTGGAATACATAAGTAAAATTCAAGAGAGATAAAGCATGAACTGGGCAGTTCAGGGAAAGTCTGGGTAAGGCCTTCCAGGAAAAGTGGGTCTCTTTTCGAGTACCTTCTCAAGTTTGGAGGGATAAGATATAGATATTCCACAGAGCCAAAAGAAGGCTTCCCCAACTGTTTTTAATCTAGCCAGGGGAATTGAGCTAAGAAGCCAAGCCCATGGAAGAGACAACGAGGGTTAGAGCTAAAGTTCAGGATACAAATAAAGATTTCTATTTTCCCAGTTTACCTTCATTTTCTATTGCCTCAAGACTCAGTGGTAGTGATTCAAATTTGGTCAACCCTTTAGACATACAACATCCTATTTCTCACCTCATTATTTAGAGATAATAATAGTACTCTATTCAGGGAAATTTTATTCTTATGCTTTTAAAATATTATTTAATCAGTTGACATAGTAAATATAGATTTGAATTATCTTTTATTCACATAGGGTATATAAAATAAAAGCCTTTCAATAATTATTACACGTTAAATAATATTGGTTATTAATGTATTAAAACTAAAAAACAAAAACAAGGCCATAAAAACATATACACTGTTATAAAATATATGGTGTTTAAAGATGTGTGTATACACATTAAAAATGCATTACACACAGAAGAATGAAGAATGGCTGCAATTCCTTTCCTAATCAGCCAAAAACCTGCTGAGAAAAGAAACAGCGCTCTTCTAAGAAAGACAACAGAATACAAATACTCCACCGTGTATCATCCACAAATAAATAATACATAAAACACTAGGCAAATCATGGAACAGGAAAATACGCTCTACAGACAGTAAAAATAAGTTGATTAAAATGGAACACAAGATGGCCTAGATGCTAGACTTAGCAGATCAATATATTGAAAGGTATTCAAAGAATCAGATGAAAATGTGTTCAGATAAGTAAATAAGATATGATCTTAAAAGGGAAAGAGTCAATAAACCTCAAGAGATAAGTTGAATTTTTAAGGATCAGAACCAAAGGGACCATGAAGTTTAGGACCATGATAGAGTCATTGGGACAGGAATTGCCTCCCCCTGTAACAGCTGGAAGAGTGGACAAATATATGAGTCAAGGGCTTTAAGACATTGGGTCATTATCAGGACAACACTCTAATTCCTGAAAGAAGGAAAACAACTGCAGTGATCTCTTTGATTGCCCTGGCTTTCTGCCTGTAGTGCCTTTCTGGATCATGCTTCTAGGAGGAGTATCACGAAACAGAGCATGACCTCCTCCCAAGTTAAGGAGACAGACATCACAGTGCAGGGACTTCCATGGCTAGAATTTATGAAGAGCTGCAGAAATCTGCACAGGGTCCCCTTGATTCTGATAGTTAAGCCATGCATGTATAATGTGAAGATCTGTAACCTGAACAACTTGAGAGATCACACATGACTGAAATACTCAGGAGTTCCAACCAGCCAGCGTGGACCCACTCGTTATGACTCTGAGCCTGCTTTCCACTGGCACAACCCTGCCAACCTTGCCAGGGGTGATACAATATCATCACGTGGTCATTGTAACCCCAGGATTCCATCATTCTCACAGAATTCAAACTACTGTGATGACACCGTCCATTTCTCATCAACCTTGGAAGTTTTCAAGGTTACTGGGCCCCTTGTTAAGAATGTATTTCTGGTGGCACAATGGTTAAGAATTCACCTGCCAATGCAGGGGACACAGGTTCGAGCCCTGGTCTGGGAAGATCCCACATGCTGCGGAGCAACTAAGCCCGTGTGCCACAACTACTGAGCCTGCGCTCTAGAGCCCGCAAGCCACAACTACTGAAGCCCTGGTGCCTAGAGCCCGTGTTCCGCAACAAGAGAAGCCACTGCAATGAGAAGCCCGCACACCACAACGAAGAGTAGCCCCTGCTCGCCGCAACTAGAGAAAGCCCACGCAGCAACAACCCAACTCAGATAGGTAGGTAGATAGATAGATAGATAGATAGATAGATAGATAGACAGATAGATAGATGGATAAAATAAAATAATGTATTTCTGACAGCCTTCCTGAAGGGAAGGTCATCTGGAGAATCGTAAGAGACAAATTTAGGGCACTGGTGAGTAAGTCTTACAAGATAAATTTACCCTAACATTCCAATCTCCATGAATCTTTGGACACTTTTCTCTATAATAAGCCAAGTCTGGCATTTTAACTTAATTTAGTGTAGACCATTTTTAGGTTCAAGTTTCATTCCACTGAACAATCAACGATTATAGCCACCCTCAGATTTGTAAGTTAACCCAGTGAACCCAGAATCCCCTCTTAGTAAATTCATATACAGGTAATTTCTTCTTGATACATCATTGTATTCCTGTAACACCGATCCAATACACTTGGGATCCATTTTCACACCATTTACCCAGTTTTCTATCCATAAAGTCGGCAAACGTTTCCTTCAGTTGCTTCTCACACCTGGTTAGAGATCTCACATTATATACTTGACCCCCTGGCATGTGCTGGGAAACAAATTTAGTTATAAGACTAGGAGAAATGGGAAATGGTGAGAATAGGTCCCAAGTAAGCTCAGGTTTTCCTCCAAAAGCACCAACTGCAGTGGAGGTGATTGCAATTTTAGGTCAGATTAGACAGCTTCCTCAACCAGAAAGGGATGAGGTCTCTTCTGCTGATAAAGGAGACCTGACAGCATTGGGGGTTTAAAGGCCTCCAAATTCAACGGACTCCACCTGTCTCCCTCCTGCCCCGTATTAAGGATCTCATACCTTCCCAATCAATAGTGTTATATCCTAACTTTAACATAACAGATCTTGTGAGGTCGGGGATTAAGTCTGTGTTTAATTCAGCCACCAATAGGATTGAACTTGGTGTTGGCATTTTATACAAATCTTGGCTCTGAGGATAGAGGAGATAAGGTTTTCTTTTTAGTGAAATCATAGATGTAGCTAGTCCCTTATCTGGACCTGGACTTGTGGATGGGAAGCTCTCTTATCATTTTTTCATCAGTTTCTCCAGTACACCTAGAAACAGTTAATGAAACCCATTACATTTCCTATTTTTATTAAAGAGTTCTACCACAGCAACTACTTTGTCACCCAAAGCAATTTCTTTCTAGTCGTTTGATGTCATTGAATCTACCGGTGATCATTTAAGTAACTGTTTTACTACTGTATTATGTATATAACTAGGGTACATTTTATCAATAGAAAGGGGTTTCTTACTGCCTTTTAACATAATCAGATCAGGAAACAAACTCCAGAAAACTAAGAACCAGTTCAGGTAGCCATTTTTAAGGTTCCCTCCTCAAAACCATTCCCAGTACCAAGTAGGTTTGATCATAGAAGCGGAAGTGCTTAAAAGACAAAGAATAGAGGATAACCAAAGAGATTAAACTTTACGGATTTGCGGGAGCTGCTTTTGATAAGAACTGACCTCTCTCCAGAACTGTGGACCTAATTATTAAAGAGTTTTAACCACTCTTCAGCTTCAAGGATCTGCTGGACCATTAATATGCTGGAAGGTAGATTTCTGGCTTTAAATGTAGCCTTTAAATGATGATTAATCCCTTTCAGCCTCTCAAGGTATTTGCTCCCAGCATCCCTCACTCTTCTACCTCCCAGATGCCCGAGACATTTACTAGTCAAGACTTTGGGAAACGTGTCTCCTTCAGACTAAGAAAGCTCCTGGCAAGGGACTCAGCTGAGAGCTGCTGGCTGCCTGCTCTTTGAGGACTTGAATGAGAGCTTCAAGCTTGTAGAAGACAAGGCCATCAGCACAGAGCACAGACCTGTTTCAGAAAATCTAGCAAGAAGGAACACTTCACAAGGAGTCTCATGGGGCCTGAAAATGTCATCACAAGAAATAGAAATTACAGACCGATATCCATCATGGATTCTTAACAGGTATTACCAAATCAAATCCAACAATATGTAAGACTAGATGCACTTTAACTGGGAAGTTTGCTTTAATATCCAAAAATTAGACAATCGCCATGTTGACAGAATAAAGGAGATGAATCAGATGCTCTTTTCAAAAGACACCAAGAAAGCTTTTGCCACAATCCAACACAAATACATGAATAAAAATTCATGGAAAACTAGAAATCGAAGAAAATATTCTCCTTCCAATAAGAGTCAGCTGTGTAAAACCTATAGCAAATATTATACTTAAATGTGAAATGTTAAACAATTTACCCCCTAAGATTAGAAACCAGTAAATGGTGTCTGCTCTCACCACTTCTGTCAACGTTGCACTTGTGGTTCAAGACAGCACAAGACAAGAAAAATGTATATGGCCTTGAGATTGGAAAAGAAGAATAAAGTTGTATTTCATCACAGATAACATGAATTGTTTTCATGAAATGATTCTAACATATCAAAAAAATTACTCAACTAATAAATGAGTTTAGCAAGGTTATAGTATATAAAGTGCTATTGATAAATAAATCTTATTTCTATATGAAATCGCCAAGCAATTAATAAATGACATTAGAACAATTACATTTAAAATAGTATCAAAATGATAAACTATTTAGGAATAAATAAAACAAAATCCATTAAAAATTCTATATTGTAAACTTAAAAAATATTGCTGACACAAGTAACAGAAGACATAAATAGGTAAAATTTATTTTATAAAATTAAACAGCCATTCCTAAGGTTTAAACAGTTTTAAAACTATTAATGCCAGTGGGTTTTTTTTTTTTTTTGGTGGTACGCGGGCCTCTCACTGTTGTGGCCCCTCGCGCCGCGGAGCACAGGCTCCGGATGCGCAGGCTCAGCGGCCATGGCTCACGGGCCCAGCCACTCCGCGGCATGTGGGATCTTCGCGGACCGGGGCACGAACCCGCGTCCCCTGCATCGGCAGGTGGACTCTCAACCACTGCGCCACCAGGGAAGCCCGCCAGTGGGTTTTTATACAAATATGTGTACAAGCGTTATTTCCTTTGAAAGTTCGTATTTTTCTTTGCCATGAACTTTATAATCCTTTTTTCAGACAATAGAATGAATTTAGAATTTCTTTTTTATCCTTCCTTCCTCCTTCACTGTCTTCTCCTCTATAATTCCTCATCCTTCACCATACTCTTGACATAAATCATTACTTCTATTATATATTTAGATGTCATTCAACTAAGTGCCTGGTTAGCCATGTGCTTTACTTTCACTGACTCAGTATCCACAAAAAAATCTATTATATGAAATATTATATCACATTTGTAGATTTGAAAGCAGGGAAACATTTATAAACGTGATGAAGATGGCAAAGCTGGTAAGTGGAAAAGTGCAAATATAAATGTGTGTTTCTGTTACTTCAAAAGTTGGACTAGGGCTTCTCTGGTGGCGCAGTGGTTGAGAGTCCGCCTGCCGATGCAGGGGACGCGGGTTCGTGCCCCGGTCCGGGAGGATCCCACATGCCACGGAGCAGCTGGGCCCGTGAGCCATGGCTGCTGGGCCTGCGCGTCCGGAGCCTGTGCTTCACAGTGGGAGAGGCCACAGCGGTGAGAGGCCCGCGTCCCAAAAAAAAAAAAAAAAGAAAAGCTGGACTAATCTCTGCGCCGTTTTATACCTAGGGTAAAATTCTTTAAGCTATAACGTACATCCAGAATATTTCATAAAAATAATGAAATCAAGAAATAAATACGTCACTAGACTATAGGTCTCATAATTTAAAGCATTCATAGACATATTTTACATATGTTAGAAGTGGTTTGTTTTAAAATTTATTTTCCTGTTGTCATGATAATATCAGGCTACTTAATAATGCCCACATTAGCTATCTGCCTAGTAATGAAATTATGGGTGTATTGATTTATCCGACTGTTCCATAAATTTTGAGATAGATATTTAACTATCTACGGCATAAGGTTATTTTCCCTTCAGCTTTTTAACAGTAATTGTAATAGTAATTTAATACCCTAACATACTAAACGTTTCTTTCCAAAATATCAATAGAATGCACTGGAAGTTAGAATTCCTAGTAATTTGCAATAAGAATCAACATTAACAGATTGTGATAATTTTCCATGTAAAAACTATTGTGAATATTCTAAGTTGTCTTGTTTTTAAATTAGTTATGTGCACAATTTATATTAAATGACATTAGATCGAGATGAAGTTCTATTTTTTTATACTAACATTGTCTTAGCTCAGTTTTTATGTTTTATTAATTCATAATGTATGACTATTTCCTGCAAGTCTAGGAATCCTGCAGACAACTATTAGTGTTTTCCCCACATCTGCACTGTGGGCCTGGTCTCATTTATTTTCTATCTTAAAGCAGTGTTTTCTGAGTAAATGGCAGGCTAATAAGTTATGAAAACATGAGTCTATCAGTTAGTAAACTGCTCCCTTGTTTTGTGGATTAGGCACCATGGGGAATTAATTTAAGTTTTTACATCTTAACTGAGAAAACTGTTTACTTTGAACCTACGTGGGACCACTGACCACGCAAAAGTTGGCAAAATCTCATTTTGTTAGCAAGTGATAAAAACAATTTCAAGAGCTTCCAGAGGGAGCACCTTTCCTCCCTATAAACTTAGAGCATTATGAGATTGCTATGGCCGGGCAGCTGGGAAAAAACGTGTGGTCACAGCATAAAAGCATCAAAAGATGGTCCATTTTGTGACTTGACTGTTGAAGGTGGAGGCATAGAGAGAAAGCCAGAACTTCCCTGAAAAAAATGTGGCAACCCTATATGAGAATGGCAATAGTGAGTATTTTGCAAGAATGAAGATAAGTCATTTCTGAAACTAGAAAATGACACTCCCAACCCAAACACTGTGATAAGGATAGAGGACTAGCTACCAGTGTAGGGAAGCAAAATTGGCCAATCTAACATAGCCCTTTGGCATGCAGATTATTTTGAGCTAAGGACAGTCAAGGCTCAAAAGACTCAGGAAGAAACTTGGACCTTCCGCCTAACTGTCTCTAGAGTGTAGACAGTGGACTTGTTCCAGGAAGGGAGCCTCACCATAAACTACAGCACGACCTAGGTGTGTAGACAGGGAGAGCCCTAGCAAAGTCTGCCTGTTAAAATTCCTCTCCGTGTCACCCCTGTCTCTGCCTGGCCCCGCAAACTTTTCTTTACCAAACATTTGCTTTTCCAACTCCACTAATTACCTTCCTCCCCTTGGAAATTCCAAACCACTACCCCTAACATCCTCTTGTCTAGCTGAAGATGGTATTTATGGTGAGAGTTTCAGCCATTTTGACGAGTTAACTCAGTTTTCCTGGATCTCTCCCACGTATACGTGTTATGACACTTTTGTTTCATTTTCTCCTGTTCATCTGTCTCATATCAACTTAATTCTTAGACCAGCCAGAAGAACCTAGAAGGGTAGAGGGAAATGTCTTCCTCCCTGACTGTAGGGTTAAGACCTGCACTGCGAAACTCATGAAGGAGTGAGCACATCAACATCAACAGAGACAACAGCCTCATCATTCTACCCTACTCTCTCCCCCAGACATCTTCTCTTGTCTTTTCTAATCCACTCCCAGCCCTTCTCCACCATGCTCAGTCATCCTGCATGTTCACTGTCATAGGTGATAGCTGAGAGTTTAATTACACTACTGCCATTTGGATTCAGACACCTGTGCGGCACTGACAGGAAAAGACAAACAGACGACGAAGTTAGGGGATTCACTCTCCCATGACCTCCTTGCAGAGGTCACACAGTTTGGGGAGGGCAACTGCCTTCTAAGGAGATGCTAACATGCCTCAAAATCTACTCCCATCACCTGTTGACCCCTGAGTCAGAACAAGTTAGATCCCAAGTTTGCCAGACAATGAAATACAAGGCCTGATACTAGAAAGGATAAAAACATTCAATCTTTTATTTCTATGTTATATGTATAACTGCCAATTTACACATAAAATTTTAATATAATGGTTTCATGCATTCATTCGTGTGTGTGTGTGTGTGTGTGTGTGTGTGTGTGTGTGTGTAAAACAGCTATATGGGAACATAGTTACTTGTGCATATGTCTACTTCTCTTGGTCATCTGTGGTTTAAATGGACCAGAACTGATGTTTTAGCCATCCGTGGAGACTATGCATAATACAGTACATTTAGGGCATAGCTTTGCAGTACATTTTTGTAGAAAAAATTGACATCAATGTGAGTTACTACAGCTCTCAACCAGATTCAATCCCAATTGCTCTTTTCTTTTCAAGTACTATTATGAAGGATAATATTAATGGTAATACCAAAATCAGTTTGGACAGCCTCTTTTAATTTCAACTATTCTCTTAAATGATAATGTAATTAAATCGGTCAGTTCGTTTGTAGGAGCACAAGGTCAGGCTAGGAGTAAAAACTCATCTTGTGGTCTAATATGGCTGGAGGCTGGGGAGCTGGCATCTCCCAAGCACAGGTCTTCCTGCCCATAATCACTTCCCACTCTCATACCATGCACAGCCAAACCACTAGCACCCCTGCTCTCTTCCGGCTTTTCTGATACGTAAGTAGACTCTCTTTGAAAGCAAAAATCTGTCTTTTACATAAAAATCAGGATAGAAATAAGATATATGTGTCACAAGTAATGGCATATATTTTTAATTGACTATTGATGACTAAAACTTCCAAATTCAGCCTTGGGGCCACATAAAATTAGTACAGTGTTGAATTACCTTTCCCACGATGGTAAGCGCGCATGCGCACGCGCACGTGTGTGTGTGTGTGTGTGTGTGTGTGTGTGTGTGTGTGTACAAACTTTGAACTCTAGTGCCTTTCTATTTAACCTAAGTGTGGAAAAGATAAGTTACACAACCAGTCCAGGTATGTAAGGCTATGAGCATTAGTTCTAGTATCACAAATTATTTTTACTTGTCCTTTAATTTTTTCTCAGCTATGTACTACTTCTAGGAGTTACAGTCAGTCATATCAATGTATTATTAAAAAGTACTGGATAATTAGGGTATAAACAGATACATGGTAATAAAATACCGTGACGAATCCCTTGCCAAATAATTTTGTCCTGTATGTAAGACAGAAACAAAAAGACACTTTATTATGATGCTATAAAATGTCAAGAAGCTAAATTACTTTAATTGGGTCTTTATATTGCTAATCTCCATCCCAGAATTTCATGGTTTTGAGGGTGTACATTACTAGTATATACATAATATATAAAGCATGATACAAACTGGTCCGTTTCTCTTCATACTTCATATTTAGAAAAGGATGTATGCATACCACGTTCCCTGATACTTTACGTGGGGTATCTTTGTCCAATGTCTCTACAATTGAAGGATGACTTGGATCTGCATAGACATTTTGGACCACACTTTTCCTAGGAATCCTGTGCATTCTATACCACTATATCTGGCACTGATGTTTTAGAAGATAATTTTGAAGCCACTTTCCACAATCTTTTCCCAATTCATGATTTATAGGTAAACATCTACTGAAGCCAATCATTTAAAATAGTTAGTTGTTTCAACATACCAATATTAGAAAATCAGAATTTTGCATAGTCAGTTTTTATCTAAAAGAATCATAAGAAGTTGCTCTTCATCCTCTTGAATTTCTGTAATATTCTTTTAGGTCACTAATCACACTGCAAATATTAATAATGTATATGCTTACAGAGTTTTCACTCTACACCAAGGTAAACAGTATATTTATTGCATTTATTCCTTTATTTCCATGATCTAATACCTTCAAAGACAGTAGGTACTCGATACATATTTGTTGAAAAAAAGTAATGCAAAATTTCACTGTTCTCATATGCAGCTAATAATTAAATTCTGTATATTCGTAAACCACTCATCCTTGCTTGGATATGCTCCCCGTACAAAAAGAATACCGCCTCTCCCACCAAATATGACAAGAGAAAGGATTATCAGCGTTAGATGTTATGAAAACAGCGAGGTACACACAAAGCCTGTACACCATTAAGGCCTGCTTTTCCCAATCAATTTCCTGTAAAGTAAAATAGGAAGATAAGTGCTTATCTACACTGTTGTTAGGAAAACTAAACTAATGTGACCATATCGCTATAATCAAAAATAAGACAAAGTATTTGAGAAAGAATACAGAATACACCTGGATGCCCTTTTTTTTTTTTTTTTTTGCGGTACGCGGGCCTCTCACTATTGTGGCCTCTCCCATTGCAGAGCACAGGCTCTGGACGCGCAGGCTCAGCGGCCATGGCTCACGGGCCCAGCCACTCCGCGGCATGTGGGATCTTCCCGGACCGGGGCACGAACCCGTGTTCCCTGCATCGGCAGGCGGACTCTCAACCACTGCGCCACCAGGGAAGCCCTGGATGCCCTTTTAATTTCTACATCAGTTTTAACCAAGGAAAAGAATAGACAGAATACAAACAGAATAGAGAATCCAACCAGCTGATAAAGTCAAGTGTCATAAGAGAATTGTGCCGATGCTTCAGCTCAAACACAGAGACTTTAAGAGATGACTTCGCTAAGAATCATAGTTCAGACAGCACTTATCATGATGCAGCACAGTGTAGATCTTTCTGTTCATCAACCTATGGACTTTTCACTCATATGTTCTCAGAGCCTTTCACTGTGTTTGGAAGTTGGTAGTTGTTTTTTCCATACATCTTTGGAATAAATGAATACATGGGGTAAAGCAGCAGATCAAATGACATTGTTGTGCTATTAGAGCTAGCTTGGAAATTTTAAAGTTTCTTGACATCCAAAAACATGCAAAATATAACAAGTAGAAAAGGACATTGACTAAAATTGTGTGGTGATTAAACTGATTACAATTTACTGTATTTATAAGTCAAATTCATTATCTATTCAAAAATTGTTTAAGAATGTGGAATTATTTTGCTAAGAATATAGTGCTTGAAAATGACAGAGAATATTAATTTTCTGAATAGTATAAAATACACAAAATATTTACATATGCATATAAATACATTTCTATAGAGATTCTCATTAAAACGTTTAAATTGGGAGAAATCTTATCCTATGTCATAATCAACATCAAGGAAGTTCACAGCTTTGAACATGCCAAGAATGATTAAAAGCATTCAAATACATCAAGTGTTTCATTAACTTAGATGGGCATAAGTATCTGAACCTACTAGCACATGAAAAGTAAATAATATACTTGCATAGGAAACAAAGCTTATTCAGAGATTTAATGTAAAGTGAAAATTATTCTTGTATGGGCTAATTATTCTTGTATGGGTAATGTCCCACTTGAGTTTGGCAATTAATCATGTCTACAGGAAGCTTATATTATTATTCCTTGGGTACTCTAAATAAAGAAATTTGTATTTCCTATCTCTCTTATTTTACACAGTCTATGAGTTTTATCACTATTGTTGCTATCTGTCCAAATTATAAAAAAAGTGTAAAATTTTTCTTACAAATAAGCTTGACATGGCTTGGTGAAGCTGCTAGCTTCCTGAAAGGTCCATTTCCCCCTTTTTATTTCTTCAATAAAAGAACACCTAGTTTCAGCAGGACAGACGGCTGCCTAGCTACCTCCATTGCAGCTGTGGGCCTCCAATGACCATCTGGTTAATTTCGATGTACCTAGAGATGCCAATGTTTCAACTCAGACACAGAGACTTTAAGAGATGGCTTCTCTGAGAATCATAGTTCAGACAACACTTATCATGATGTAGCACAGTGTAGATCATCAGCCTTCTGTTCATCAATACCTTCTCTCCACCATTAAATATAAGTTTCACTAGATTACAGACTTTTCACTCATATGTTCTCAGAGCCTTTCACTGTGTTTAGACGTTGGTAGTTTTTTAAGCCATACATCCTTTGGAATAAATGAATACATGCAACTCTCCAGCCATGCCCTTGGAGATGGGTGGAACCCACACTTAGCCTCTCTGTCAGTTGGGAGAAGGATAGATGTGATGGGGAACCAGTGCACCAGCTAAGACCACGTGTTCCTTTTAGATGGTCAAGAGCGTGGAAACCAAAGGTGACTGCGTGCCTGACTCCAGAGAGCTGACATATTACCCAGAATGTAAATGAGAGAAAATACACTTTTATGTTGTTAAAGTCACTTTCGTCTTTTGGTGCAGTTACAGTAGCCAATGAGCACAAGGCTCAAATAAATAAATAAAACAGCTAGCAAGATATTCCCGTCAACCATCTATTTTACCTTGAAACATCTATGCAGCTGAAGATGAAGTCATGCCTACTCTTTCTCTAAAATCTTTACAAAGGAGATTGCAATTTTTTGTATGCTCTCTGAGGCCTGCTAGCACTTAATTTAGCTTAAATAATTTATACTTGACAATAAATGCAATGCACTTTTTAAATCATGCAGTCTTAGTTTGTAAAAATATTTTTACGCAGGTATGTGGGTTTTAACCCTTTACTGTAATCCGAGGTAGTGTGCTTTAGAGAAACGAAGAGGACACAGCTGTAGTTTCCTGTTTGAGCACATCGGGTTCTCATTTTCACACGGGCTTGATAGCCACTCACCCACGGTCTCCTCCTCCATCCACAGACAGAACTGAATACTTTCAGGTGTTGTATGTAGTAGCTCATCCTTTGTCCATACCCAGGGCTGCATATCCTGCCTCCCCTGGTTGCTTTCACCCACAGATACTGGGAACACCATCTCTGCGTACCTTGCCCCTTCCACGTTGCCAGCAGGGGTGCAGCCCACTAAGTGCTGAGTGGTTAGAATGCGAATAAGCACAGTGTGGGTGATGGAGTCCTGGTGGTACACGCCCGCCAACAGAGTCTTCACCACCTGAGCTCCTAGGCTTCAGACAGAAGGAGCCCTATGGATCTTTTTCTCAGGAACCGTTTCTGCTACGTGCCATGGAATCCACAGGTGGTTACTGGATTTACAAGCTTCCCTTTTACCTGATGGCCCTGAACTCAGGCATTACTACTTATGAGTCTGTATGATACCAAAACTGCTACCAGCAACCACTGGCTTCAGCACAGGCCACAATGTCACTGTCCTGGATAACAGGACCCTAGACAACAGAAGTTGGTTCAGTTACAATGTACTAGAACAGTTTCTGCTGTTGCTACCTTCTCGGCCTAGGAAAAAATAAATCATCCTCTGCTAAAAATCAACTATTTTCTTTTCTCCAAATGTTATTTCTGTTTTGACATTTTTTGTTTGATAAATTAAACAGCATAATATTTTCCTGGGTTTTGTATTGTCCTTAGAAATACCTCTTCTTGTATGAGGTTGTAAACATATTTGTGTGTGTGTGTGTGTGTGTGCGTGTGTGTGTGTGTGTGTGTGCGTGCACGTGCATACTGTGTGTGTTTAGAGATCTTAGAAGCTGGGATTCTAATAATCATTACTAGAAAATGTTAAATATTTATCTGAGCAATAAGTTATGTTCATAGTTAATATCCCCTGAAATTTTGGAAATATGTCATTTAATATTCTTCAGGGAAAAACAACGTTACAAAACTCACATAGTAGTCTATTTGATGTACTTTCTTTTATTAACTCATGGTAACTTATGAATTCAACTATCATTTAACTGAGGCATTTACCCGAGGCATTTGGCTCGTTAAATTGTTTTACACTTATTACTTTAATCATCATATACGTCACCTGCTATTTCACAGGGTCTCTTTCTCTAAATTTAAAATTTTCTCAGGTTTCAACAGTTTCCATCTAGATGTTTATGAATTTCCTCCACATATTTCTTAAAAGAAAATTATTTTCTACTCATCAAGAGTGATATAGGCAAAAACTATTTTTATTCTTATTTTTTTAACGTCACAAGTATTTGTGGAGTTGTCACCATGTGCAAGGGTTTGAGGCTGTGAATTTTCCAAGGATCAGATCCAGAGAATTTTTCTTTTTTAATTTTTATGTCTAGTCGACAAGTTTCTAGAAAACTGAAGGAGGGCAGCCATGAGGTATAAGGAAACCAGTTAGTAACAGATGGATTTCAAGACAGTCCTTGAAAGGCAGTAGGTTATTCAGCCCTCAGGGGCAGAGATGTAGGAACAGTTCTACAGGTACTTATGCCTGGAGAAAACACAGAGGCAGCCTGAAGGTCAACTCTGAGCACAACTGCCCTGAACTCCTTCAATCACACAGAGACGTTTTGACAGGTATCTGTGTGTATGTGAAGTTTCACTCGTGTTCTAAGGAGGCTGAGGACTCTCTACCACTGTCCCTGCTCTTTGTACCTCGTTATTTTAATTAAGGACATTCTGCACTTATCTACTTACTAGAAAACGTTGTATCATATTCCAGTAAAACCTTCCCTTTGATCCACAGACGTTATCATTTTATTCTTTCAAAGGTCTCATTTGTATTTGTTGTATTAAGTAAGAGGGATATGTAGTTACTTTTGTGTATCTGGATTCAAACTTCTGCTGCCCATCTTCATCTTGGGGTCAATTGATTTGGAAAATAAAACTTTAACTTTTTTACTGTCCTGCAGAGCATGTTTACACTTAAAAGTGTTGTTCCCAACCTGATTTCAATTTCTGTATATTGTTTGGGGATGAACAGGA
The DNA here is from genome assembly GCF_039906515.1 of Pseudorca crassidens. Lineage (NCBI taxonomy): Eukaryota > Metazoa > Chordata > Mammalia > Artiodactyla > Delphinidae > Pseudorca > Pseudorca crassidens. Next base: position 6,407,397 of record NC_090307.1, read on the forward strand.
GTAGTGTTCTTTCCCAAATAAGTTACTAAGAGCAAGCAACATACCATTTTATATAACACATTCTATGAGGCCTTCCCTTTGCTATCATCATTTTTATGGATTTTTTTACAGTTATTAAAAGTATCTCTGAATAATCTCAAAATTAAATTTATTCCACAAAAACCCGATGGCGTTATTTTCAGTAGAAATTCAAAGAACTAGGAGAAAAATGTTTGCAACCTGGAAGCTTCAGTGGACCCGTGCTTCCTGGGTCAGCCCGATGGCCAATCTACTGCCCATGAGCCGGGAAGTGACATTCCTGAGACGTCTCTTTTCATCAATACCAGAGCCTGTTTGCTCTGTCTATTGCTACCACCCAAGGGTGTGGGTGTGTTTCTCTAGACTGACTTAGCTCCCATAGGACCCTCCTTCCCGTGATGCTATCGTTACAAACACCATCACCTGTCCCATTCTGTCTCTCGAGGACTTAGCCCCAGTCTGTTCCTCACCTCAAAGCACATAAAACACATTCAAACTCATGGTACTTTGTACTTGATGCTATCTTAGTCAGGTCAGGCCTGCTGTAACATATTACTATAGACTAGGTGGCTTAAACAACATAAATTTATTCCTCACAGTTCTGGAAGCTGAGAAGTCCTATCTAGACCTGGCAGAGTTCCTTTTCTGGTGAGAGCTCTCTTCTGGGATGCATCTTCTTCTTGTGCTCTCACGTGGCAGAGATAGAGAGAGATCATCTCTCCAGTGTCGCTTCTTACCTTAATCACAGGGGCTGCACCCTAATGACGTAATCACCTCCCAAAGGCCTCACCTCCTAATACGATCACATTGGGGGGTAGGATTTCAACCTATGCGTCTTGGGGGGAGACACAGATTTTCTGTCCATACAGATGGTGCATATTTCTCTCGCCCTTTTTCACACTGTTATTGAAGACCCTCCACAGACTGCCTTCAGTTTGAGTGGATGCCATGAAATGTGTGCCACCAGATCATGTGCTCAGCTCATGCCCACACATGTCACAGGGTCCAGGGTAATTTATGCCACAATTTGTTCAGCTCTGGATATAAGAGCGGGTCTGCATTGAAAGTATGCTTTTGAGGAAAGTTCTTCTCATTATGTGAAGGCTAATGAGCTGACAGCTTAAGTTTGAAAACTCCAATATGTCTAGTCCTTCTACTTACCTGTGTTTGTACGTGAGATGCAGCTGGTGCACGTCCACCAAAGAGGATGGAGATAGAGACACGCATAACTGAGTATCTGTATACATGGGTTGGTACACATCTATGTATCCCAGCTCTGTCCACTTAGATGGCCTAGATGCAGCACTAGCAACAAGAATACCCATCATGCAGATTTTCGTTTGTTTCTAACCATTCTCGAATAAAATGAACCAAATTTCCTTAGAGAAATGCCTTATTCTAGGCTAAAGGCAGGGGATATAACAAGATGAGCCCATAACATCTTACACTGCCAAAAAATAAGGATGTACTTACACACACACACACACACACACACACACACACACACACACAATGGTAGGGGTATCTCATAGGGACACAGGAACCACTAAAAGAGGCCCAAATGGCCAAAGATAAAACAATTTAAGCAACAGAATAAACAACATACTGAATTATAATACAATAAATATTCATGAATCCTTATTGATACAAATGATTGCATAAATAAATACATGAGGAAAAAGAGACATCTTTACAGAAGATATTTATGTAAATATCCTCTTCTAGGTGGTGAAACTGAATTCCTCTCCAATGAGTTATGGGCTAGACTTAGTAACATGTTTCAAAAATAGTCGATAAGGTAAAGAGTGAGGGGTAGTTTTAAAAGAAACATGGCAACACCTTGACCAGGTGATTGATGTTAACATGACCTGGGGAATGTTAACATGTTCACTGCATGTATCCCCAGATGGGACATGGTAAGAAAAGGCATTTTCACCTCTGTGGTATTTTTCCCCCAAATGTATAACCTCAGTATAGTCACGTAAGAAAAAATCTGCCCTTCCTTAAAGACTCTAGACAAACAAGAACAAATTAAGAGAAGAAATAATAAACATTAGACCAGAATTGAATGAAATAAAAGCCAGAAAAAATAATTTTAAAAGATCAATCATGTCAAAAGTAGTCCTTTGAGAAGATCAGTAAATATGATGAAAACCTTGGCAAACAGATAGAGTTAAAGGGGAAGGAAAAAATAACAATATCAAGAATGAGAAAGGTATATCATTACAGATACTACATTTTTAAATGATAAAAAGTGTATATTATGAATAATTTATGGCAATAAAGTCAACAGTTTAAGTGATCTGGACAAATTCCTTGAAAGAAGACTAACCAAACTCATTCACAAAGAAAATGAAACCATGCAACAAACCTATACCTATTTTAAAAATTAAATTTTAGTTACATACTTTCACACAAAGAAAACTCTAGGACCACCTGAGTTTACTGGAGAATTTTATTAAATGTTTAATATTTTATAGTGCTTTATAACATTAATGTTAATACTTGGTAACATTTAAGAAACAACACCAATTCTATACACGCACACACAAGAGGAGGGAGTGCTTCCCAACTCTTCATAAATCTAGCAGTAAAACACATAAACACACACACATATACAAACACCCAGCAAACACATTACAAGAAAAGGAAAGAAAAGAAAATACTTATCCTCAAATTCACAGAGATAAATGTTGTATTTCATATCTATGAAAAAAGGGCTTCTTTTCTATATTTTCATGTCTGGAACTCATCAACTATTAATAGGTTTATTATTATTTATTTTATGTACATTTTGAAAAATGGCTCATAATAATGTGGTCTTTATTAATTTAAATGCAATGGTAAAATAATATTATAATTGATTAAATTTTTAAAAAAATATGAAACAAAATATTAATAGTTTTCTTTGGCCAGTAAGATGTTGGAATTTTTGTTTATTGTTTTTAAAATGTTTCTGCAATTAGCATATATAATCTTTATAACCAAAAAATAATATTAAGGTGACTACTTTACATATCAATTATATCCACATAATACACAGCTCTACAGAGGATACACACACATACCCACACATACATACTATGTCAGGGTGTCGGGCACAGTAAGAGATACGAAACTATTATGATTTACGCTTGTGCAGTTTAACATTTAGTAGAGTATAGGAAACAAGTACCTCCTAGTTGATTATTGAATTTAAAGGTAAATAAGAGCCACAGATAAAGTACTCTTGAGGATTAACTGAACCCCACAGGAAAAAGGAACATTTGGTAGGAAAGATTTTGAAAAGGCTTTTTGTAGGTGATTTGATGAACCTCTTAAAGACTCTATAAAATTATGATGTGCAAAAATGGGATTAAGAGCATTCTGAGAAGTTAAAGATCATGGAGAAAAGCACAACTGTGGGAAACGGAATGCATTAAAGAACAGTCAGTAGCTGAGTAATGTCCCTGTAGAGAAGTCATGTATCGTAATGCGTTATACAAAAAACTGGTAGCCATTCTGTGGATGACCTTAGTGGCCAGAAAGAGAAAATTGCACTTACTTTGGTAAGCAATGGAGACAGTTTAAATGCATTAGAACAGGCAAAAAGGAATCTGTCATTTGCGTACCTATTATGTGTCAGGATGTTCTTTGGGTTTCCCTGGAGATGGAGCCTGAGACCAGGGCTTGTGTGCATGTAGTTTAAGAGGAGGTCCCCAGAGGAGAGAGCTTGGGAGTGGGAGGCAGAAACAGGAAGGAAGAAAGGATGTATAATAGTGTATTATCCAGCTGGCTACTGGGTGACTTCTGAACGCACAGAGAACGCTTCCCAGGCTGTGTGCCTGGTGGAAATGAGCATGGGACAGCTATTCATTGGTGCTTTGACACCACTGTTTAGCGGCATTAACTCACCCACAGTTCCATGCCAACTTGCTTGTATGTAAAGTGGTCAGAGGAGGGATTTTCCCTTAGAATAGATGTTTTCTGCTTGAGTCTGAGAACACAAGGAATTTCCTATCACAGCTGTGTGTGAAATGGAAGTGGGCTGAGGGGTGTGAGCTGTGCTAAAGGTTTTACAGAGCTTATCTCATTTGATTCCTACCTTGTGAAATAAACATTATTTCAACTTAGGTTAAATATTTTAGGTTAGCTAAGTCAAAGCAACCTTTTAGTCTCACTATATATCTCTGAAAATACCCTAAATTCTCACCATTACTTGAAAATACGATTTCATTTCGTGTCTTTGCATATACAATGCCCGTATTTAAAACATCCTTCTACATCCAGGAGCAGGTTCTTTGTCTTATTCATTTTTTAAATACTCCAATAGCTATTACAATGTCTGGCTTCTAAGGATCAGTATCTTTTCCTTCTAGCACAAATCCTGCCAAATTTACAAATTGGTGATATTTTAAAAGCAAAGGTAAGTTTGACTTTAACTTCAGGCTCTGCATTTGGTTGCCAGTTTCAATTCACAGATTTTTTGGTCAATGCACCACCTTCTTGATAATTAGCAGTTGGGATAATCATAATTAAAATACATTTTAAGGACTGAAATGTCTCTAATTGTGTCTTGATCTGATTAGTATTTTATTCTACTCTGTTGGTGTGATAATACTATATCCTTTATGTTTGCACCCATATCATTGTGCTTTTCCTACTACTGGATTAATTCTTAATGTCCTTTTCCTTTAGTTTTGTATGTTTATGCCATTGAAAGATTTTACTTCATTTCTAGGCACATGTATATAACAGGGTAAGAAAGTAAAACACTAATGGCAGAATATGGCAAATAGCATATTCTCACCTCTCCTGACCTTTCTATGATGCACATATTTTATGGGACAAGCAGATGTCTCTATCTACATAGCTCAGTCCTCATGTGCAGTTTTTTTTATTGGCCTAAGTCATTTCCAGTGGCAATTTCCTAGTGAGGGTTTATCTCCAGTAAAATGTTACTTGCAAAGCAATATTTCCAATAAAATAAGTGTACTCTGAATACAAGAAATCAATATGCAGCAAAATCAGTAAAGTTCACCTCACATCTCGGGGATGTTATTTTTATCCATTCCTCCTTTTTGACTTGCAGTTAAAATGACAGTATTTACAACCTCTTATAGACAAACTATATGAGAGTTGGGGGATAATTTATGTGCCTAATTGGATAATTAATCTCTCATCACAAGTGAACTTCCTTATGATAGTGTTTATTATGAAACTGTCTTCGATGCTATCAGAAGCATAGTCCTACTATTAGAACTCCATAATTATGAATTTTATTGTTATTTTCTCTGACTACACCAGTCCGATAACCAAGGCATAGCACTTGGTTAAGAGTCTGGTTTTAGGAAGAAAAACTATCCCAGATTGTTAACAACTAGATTTATTGTATGCACTGCAGGAGAAAGTAGGTCTGAAAAAATAGCACAGATATAAAAGTTCAAGTTGAATATTTTTACCAATCTATTCACTGGAATGGGTAGAACTGATGGAACCGTTACACTATTAATGAGAACTTTGCAAGCACTGAGTATCTATAACGGTTCAAATTTTAGGGAACAGTTAAACCCATGTGTCCTAAATTCATCCAAATCAAAGATATTTCCCACATAGCCTCAGACTCCTCAGTTCAACACATTCTACCGTCGGCCTTATCTAGCTGCCTCTAGTTTCAACAAGACTCTATCAGTAGGCTTCTTCCTGGAGGCTGTCTCCACGTTCCCTCCCCTTCAATCCACCATTTATGGCATTTCTGGAATCATCACTTTAAAACACAACCACAACTTTCCATTCTCTTCTTCAAACCCTTAAATCGAACTTCATTATCTAGCAATCTGCAAACAAATTTCTCAGTCAGGCATACCCTGGCTCCTCCTGGGATGGCCTCAATTTTGCTGTTCCGAAAGTACTCAGCGATCAGCCTAGGCTCTGGAGCAAAACTGCTCCCACCAGAATCCCAATCCTGTCGTTTACAAGACTGGGGAACTATTTGCTCTGGACTGTGTATTTAGGCCCCTCAATTCATATGTTGAAACCCTAATATCCATTGTGATGATATATGGAGGTGGGGCTTTTGGGGTGTAATTAGGTCATGAGGGTGAAGCCCTTATGCTATGGTCTGAATGTTTATGTCCCCTCCAAATTCATATGTTGAATTCTTGATCCCCAAGGTGACAGAGTTGGAAGGTGGGGCTTTTGGGGGTGACTGGGTCATGACAGAAGAGGACTCACAGAACTCCTTAGCCCTTTCCACCCTGTGGCGTTACAGCTAGAAGACTGCGTCTATGAACATGGAAGCATGTTCTCACCAGACACTGAATAGGTTGAGGCCATGATTTTGGACTTCCCAGCATTCAGAACTGTGAGAAATAAATGTTTGTTTCTTTCATGCCTTTCAATCTATGGCACTTGGTTATATAAGCCCGTACTAAAATAATGCCCTTGTAAGAAGAGACATCAAAGGACCTGCTTCTTTTTCTGCTCTAACCTGTGAGGATACAAAAAGATGACCATCTGTAAAGCAGAAGAGGGTTCTCACCAGGAACGTGACCATGCTGGCACCTGATCATGGACCTCTCAGCCCCTAGAACTATGAGAAATAAATGTTTGTTGTCTAAGCCGCCCAGTCCATGGTAATTTGTTATAGCTGCCTGAGACACTGTCTATACTCCCTCCCAGGCAGTTATCTCAACTGTGTACGGGAATAGTAACACTGCCTGCTTCAGAGGGACGCTGTGAACAGTAAGTGAGGAGACTGCCTCATGATTTTCTTCTTTTTTTTTTTTCGCCGTACGCGGGCCTCTCACTGTTGTGGCCTCTCCTGTTGCGGAGCACAGGCTCCGGACGCGCAGGCTCAGCGGCCATGGCTCACGGGCCCAGCCGCTCCGCGGCATGTGGGATCTTCCCAGACCGGGGCACGAACCCGTGTCCCCTGCATCGGCAGGCGGACTCTCAATTACTGCACCACCAGGGAAACCCTGCCTCATGATTTTCAATGATGAGTTAGTCACTGACTGCCCGCCATATCAGGATAAACTGGACTCCTTACTCTTCCCTTAGAAGCTGCGAGCTTCCCCCATCTGTACCTTTTTTCCATGTTCATCCATCTGCTTTTGCTATCCTCTCAGACTCTACAAGAGTGACTGTCACAATCCGGTCCCTAGAATGTACTCATCTTGCATAAATGAAATTTTACACCTAGGACCACAGCCCCCATTTCCCCCCCGAGCCCCCAGCAAGTGCTCTTCCACTCCCTGCTTCTATGGGAATGACTATTTTCGATTCCTCATGTAAGTGGACTCATGCAGTATTGGTCCTTCTGAGATGGGCTTATTTCACTTACCATAACGTCTCTCATGTAGTCCATATACCTAGCAACACAGTATTGTGCACTTAAAATGTGTTAAGAAGGTAGAGCTCTTGTTAAATGTTCTCACAAAAACAGGGCTTCCCTGGTGGTGCAGTGGTTGAGAGTCCGCCTGCCGATGCAGGGGACACGGGTTGGTGCCCCGGTCCGGGAAGATCCCACATGCCGCAGAGCAGCTGGGCCCATGAGCCATGGCCGCTGAACCTGCGCGTCTGGAGCCTGTGCTCCGCAACGGGAGAGGCCACAGCAGTGAGAAGCCCGCGTACCGCAAAAACAAAAACAAAATTCTCCTAACCATTCTCCTTAAGATTAATTTCAACGGAAACTTTTCCTAAAGGCTTTTCTCATCCAATTCATGGGGAAAAGATGCTTTTCTCTTAGTTATCGCTCACATTACTAGCACTTCTATTGCTGTACGTATCATTTTCTTCATTTGGTTGCAAATAGTTGGGTTTCTTTTATTTTGTTACTGGTCTGAAAACTTCCTGGAGGCGAAAATGGCCTTCTGCTCACATCTGTGTCTCCTGAGGTATCTATCACAGAGCTTGACACCAGTGAGATACTATATGAGCACATTTTAAATTTCATATGATTAGTTCCTGGAGAGTTTTGCAATAAGTGCATAAGAAGCAAAGTGGGTCTTCCCAATCACTCAACACAAGTACAAAAAAGAGTCAATTCCTTCAAGGTATGTTGCTTTGGCTTCCCTCTTAAATATCCAATTGCCTTTACAATGTGTACCTGAATCAGTTAACAAATATAAGTTGTTCTTCTGAAAATTTAGTAACAAAATCAATGTTAAGGTAATTCAAGACTTACATTTGGCAATAATGTTTTTTTTTTATGATGCATTAACTGACACATTTTCTTAAGAGAATTTTCAAGGGTTAGCCAATACATGAGGCAAAATTTAAAGCCCCATGTTTTTCCTACAGTTGGAAAATGTGTCTTGGTCCAAAATCAAGTGAACTCAACCTGTATGTGCTGAGCAAATGTGGGCAGAAATCTCCCAGCAGTTTGATAACAATGTACCCTCCTGTCTCTCTATTACTTACAAAGTGGAAGGCAAAAAAGGATGTTACAATACAAACACAAGTTAAAATAGATTCTGTGGAGAGTTTATATAGCTTATTAATCATAGTATATCCCTTATAAATTGTATTGTCATAATATTTCTCAAAAAACTGTTCTTACAGTCTTCCTGATAAGTACAAACAATGAACATGGCTTTCCTGATTATACAGACAGTAAATAATGCCACACACCTGGTAGTTGGTATTATAATTTGTGTCTCGATATAGAGCAGAGTTTACCCTATTAAATGTAAGAGGAAACGGTATTCTTAACTATAATATATTTTTAAGGAAAGACCTTTGTCTTACTAATGTTATCCTCAGAAAATTCATATTCTTAGAGCACTTATTTCCAAATTGTATCAAATAATACAGATATCTAGAGTGATTTATATCAAGCACAAATATTGGGGTGATAGTAAGATCATTTAGACAGTTTTATATCAAGTTGGCTGTTCTTTCGAAAATTTCACAAATATTTATTATTATGCATCTTATTGAGCCAGGGGCTGTCCTAGGATGTTTGAGATACACAATTGAGCAAAAAAAAAAAGAAATCTTTATACTCATATGTCTTACTTAGTATTTGAATACAACCAACACATTTGGAAATCAAATAAATTATGTATTGTGATTGAAAATGGAAAGTGGTGTGGAGGATTTTTCCCAGTAAAATATATAATATGTAGATGGATATTATCTTTCCCGTGGCCTGAAAATGGCTTATGAAAAGTATATATTAAAATAAATGGTGAAAATGACAAGAACCTGCAGTCTCGAACATATTATATTATGTTAGGGAATTATGAACCATATGTGTATTCTTTTAGTATCTTAAATTCTCTGAAAAATGATTCTTTTCCTTACAAAACTACCTGCAAGTCTCCCTTAACACATCCTATATTTTCCCTTAAAAAAAAAAAAGATTCTTCTATCCTTAGATAGAATCATAAATTAGGATGGCTCAGCCCCATGGAATTCCTACAATATAACAAATGAATCTGAACGTATGGTTTACACTCCCACAAGAAGGACTGAAGTCAGCACAGAAAGGTATTCCCATATGGTTGGTTATAGGATGATTCCCTACCAGTCACATTAATTATTTTACAAGCTGAGAAAACATATTGGCAACTCACTCTACCAAGCATGCTGTACAAGTGTGAAGGAAATAGTTTGTTCTATGGGAAGGAATAGAAATGACTGCATATCACAAACCCCAGTTCTGGACACAGGTATAAGATTATATGTTAAAGTATAAAAAATTACTCATATATTTGTCCTCTGCCATGTGGAGACAGAATATAATGGTATCTTAGAGAATTCTGGTGTTTGTGTTTATATTAGAAACCAAGTTGCTGAATATGTTTGTAAGTCATTTAATCTCTCAGTGCATTTTAACAACTATTTTTGCAAATATAGGAATTATACTGCTTTCCTCTGGCTTCTGTACTACTTTCCTAGGGTTGCCATAACAAATTACCAAAATCTTGGTGGCTTCAAACAATGGAAATGTATTCTCTCATAATTCTAGAGGGCGGAAGTCCAAAATCAAGATGTCACAGAGCTGAACACCCTTTATAGGCTCCAGGGGAGAAGTTATTCTTTGCCTCTTCTAGCTTCTGGTGGCTGCTGGGTTCCTTGGTTTGTGGCCACATCACTCCCATCTCTGTCTGTGTCTTCACGTTGCCTTCTCCTCTGTGTGTCAAATCTCCTTTTGCATCACTCTTATAAGGACACTTACTGTTGGATTTAGGGCCCACCTGGATAATCCAAGATAAGCTTCTCCTCTCAGCATCCTTATTTTAATAACATATTTTGCTGTATGAGGCAATATTCTCAGGTTCTGGGGATTAGGATGTGGACCACCATTCATAAATGTTAGTTCTTAACAAATACAATATAGTATATGGAAACATAAATGGTACAATATTTGAGAAAATGTTCTCAGTTTTTCTGATAAGGTTGCTTTAAGGAAATGTTCACTTTAAATTGAAAATAAATAAAAAAGCAAACCAAAACTTTCCTTAGGATTTTTCTGAACTAGGATAATGTTCTCAAAATTTTATAAAAGTGAAAATGTGAGGCTCTTGTGTCCTTCTCTTCCCAGCAGTGGAGTTCCAGTTCTATTTATAACATATCGATTTATTTCAAATGAAAAGACTGAAGTGATCTTCTCTTGTTTTTCTCCTCTTTTTCTAGCTTTCAGATATAGATTCTTTGGCTGACTTTTTTCCTTTAATACAGAAATATATCCTAAAGGAGAAATCATGAATGTTTGGACCATGATGGTAGCATTAATATACATTCAAGACTGCCCCCAAGAATCTCCCAGGTCATAGTCTCCCAGGTACATAGTGATTGTACCTTGGTGCGGTGTGTGGTCAGTTTTGGAATTTGAATATCACTCTTCCTTTTGGCACATATTAAAGTGTCTACAGAAACAGACTGCCTGTTCTATTTATAGAATTTGAAGCCTGTCAGCTCCTCTTGAATTGTTTTAATAATTTTCCATAAACAAATACCATAGGATATGGCTGCATCTAACGGAGGACTCAATACATACATCTTTCAGCTTTAAAACAAACATGATGACATTGTGCAGTGTCTAATGATAAGGCAGTAATTGTAGACAGATTTGTTTTCCAAATTTAAGACTTTCCCAGAGGGTTCTCTGCAGTATTTCTAGTTAAATATTATAGATTAGTCAATGCAGTGGCATGTAGAAGTTAAAATAAAGCAAACCTTTAGAATGAGTATAAATGAACATTCAAAAAAGACAATATGTTTCCTACTATTTGCAAATAATCTCAAAAATACAGTGTAAGAATTTGTGTGTTTTTCTAACTATGGAACACTTTTCTAGTATCATTCATGTGCAATTAAATATCTATGTGAGTGAAGAGCTAATTTTATTGCATTTTCTATCTTACATATTCTATGCCTGAGAATACTCTTTCTTGTTTGAATATCTCTTTTGAAATAATTCTTAAAACAAGTATCTTCCGAAACCTAAATGGGGATCTATAATCTATTTTTCAATCACTGGTCACAAAATTAGTGTGTTTGCATGATTTTACCTCTGCTTATTCTCAGACTATATTTTTTACAGCCATTCTCATCACACACATTAAGTTTCAGGAATTAATGAAACACTCAAGAAAATACTGAGTACATAGCAAAGTTCCAAAAAAGGGATGATTTCATTATTTTCCATTACCTGGAATCATTTTGAGCTTTTAGAAAGCCAATGCACCTTTTAAAAAATTCCCTACTCATAAAATAAGAACATTTTAGCAGTTAAGAAGGAATGCAATACAAACACATCTTTGAGTATCCAGGGATTTTGTTATATCTCAATATTCTCACTATCTACAATATATCACAATATTCTCTCAAAATCCAACTAATATCAGTATTATAAACAGCAGTGGTTACCAATAGGAAAATTGAGAGTAGTGAAATGTTGTGATCCAACCACCTTTCCAGATTTACACAATTGCCAGTTGATTTGAGGGACTGAATGTAGCACCAGTGGTCATGCTGCTTCCTTTCTCCAGGCGGCAACACCAGTTCATCACATTTTTCCTAAACTTACAGTCTCCATAATGCTTAGTATGTTGTCTTTTCTATATTGAGTTCTTAAGGATGAATTAGCACTGACTTAAAAAGGTCATGAATACACGCTGCATGATAGAAAATTCATGTTTGTTGTCTATAATAATAATATCTTTGGTGTTTTCTAAGCTTAATAGACTATTATCTGAAACTCTGCAAAAACAGTTATATATTGAACTGTAGTTTATATATGACAAAAGTCTTTAAAGTAATAGAAAAATTATTATTTTCCTAAACTTATGAAATAATTTTATGTGAGCATAAAAATTATGAAACAATTCTTTATTATTTCTAAGAGATGATTTTCCATAATACTTAAAATACCTCTTTCACAGCCCTTATCACATTGGAAAACCATTCATTTTGCTTGTCTTCTTTCTTGCATTAGAGAGAAAAGTGTTGGTAGCTAGCAATATATTGATTTTATTTTTGTATATCCAACATTTGCACATAGCACCAAACACATTGTAGGTATTCCAAAAAAAAAAAAAAAGAAAATCTCAAATGAAGACAAATACATCATTAGCTTCCACCAGAAAAATATTATGACATTATCTCATTTCATAAACGTATAAGAAGTCGTCTTGCCGGTTTGTCTTCAAACATGAACCATTTATCTTCTTTCTATTTAGAAAAAATGACAACAGAAGAATACTAGAACTCAAAGGCCTTCTAAAGTTTGTCCATATAATCAGCCCTAATTTCAGTGTGAGGAAAGAGAAGCTCAATAATATTAAGTGACCTTTTTAAGTATCCGATTAGTGACACAGAAAGGAACATCTACTGATTCTTTGCTCTGTATATTGTAACTTCACATAACCCACCAAGCTATTCTCTACTTGGTGATTTCATTACACGACCTTCTCATATTAAAAGGTGTATTTATATTTAAAATATTCATTTAGTGTCTACTAGCATATTGGACCTTGGTGAGGCATAAAGAATACAGATTAAAAAACAATTAAGTTATAGTAAAAGTGACAGGGTTTAGTTGGGAGGTTATTCGTGCCCTGTAGAAACTGTGACTATATTCTTTTTACAATGTTGCTTCCATCAATAGCACATTTGTCCATCAAGAAACATGGCAATATAATGTATCAAGTAAATCCATGATGTTTGGTAAATTATTTTTAAATGTTTGTGGTTATGGTCACATCATATCACTTAAGATTGACAAGACTGCTTAAGAGGTGGCATATGTGTAGCAGAGGAAAAAGGATAAAATATGTTGAAAGAGCAAATGGAAAATGTAGTATTGTGTATACAGGAATGTATACTAGTGATGGAGCTGGAAACAGGAGTTACCTCTAAATGGGGACGAAAGACATTTTGGAGTGATGGAAATGTTTTAGAACAAAATTTTGTGGTGGTTATACAACTTGATACATTTACTAAAAATCCTTGAATTTTATGTCTATAGTGGGTGCATGTTATGGTATATTGGTCAACACAGCTGTTTTGAAAAAGCAACAAAACTAAGTCTGCTTCATTATTTTTTCCAAGACGCACTACTCCCTGTCCACTCCCACTAAAATATATTGTCTTCACCATTAAAACAAATTTGAAGAGTAAAATGTTGGTGTTACTGATTTAGAATGAGCAAATATTTTTTCAGTTATTGGAAAATACAATAATTACATTTTTCAAGTAAAAAAATAACAATTCTAGATATATGATTCTTTGGCTTAAATGCAATCATTTTGTTTAATCACATATTTTATATTCTCTGTGATATTATCAGTTTTTCATTGAAAAGGAACATTACTAAAGGCCCAAAGTGTCTTCGAGTTGGAAATCATGTATGTGTCATTTCATTCATGTTTTTCTTTTCAGGTAAAAATCCTTCAGAAAGTCTATGTTTTAAGTTGGCTGCTTGCTTTAAATGTTACCATTATGTAACAGTATTCTTCAGGAGATATCATTTTCTATTTATGCACTGTGGTCAAATCTGAAAATTATAGAAACACTATTTCAAATTTAAGAATGCACTTAATTTTCTTTTTTTCAATAAAGTATTATTTTAAATGAATTACATTTAGCTTATGGGTTCTAATCAATTAATTAAATATATCTGATTCTTCTTTTCATGCGACCATTTTATCCACTTATTGACACAATTTGAAAATTATAAATGACTTATTTGACCAGTGAGAAAACAACAGATGCACACATATCGTAATTGCTGGAAATTTTGGTTGCATATAGTATCCTATGTGCTTCCACATTCATAGGAAGGGGCAGTTAGGAAAGGATAAATAGTGCTTGAAGTGAGAGGGCAGAAATAACAGCTCTGTGCTTACTGCCTCCCACCTCTGTTTATTCAGGACAAAGGACAGAGCTTAGACAAAGTGACCTGCAGAAAAGCCAGTGAGACAAGAGGTGATACCATGTCATCTCATAAGACCGCCCTTCAGTTCTTTAAGGCAGTGACAGGAAGATCCAGTAAAGGGGTGTCATTTAAAATGACGTCACTGCACTGTACACCATCCAAAGTGTTCTGCACACATCCAACGAAGATCATTCCACAGGTAAATATGCTTTTCAAAAACCATTTTAAATTTCCTTTTTCCCCCACAGGTAAGGACACACTATGGTGTTTTAGAAATTAATCAGAAGAATCTTGGAGTCTAGGAAATGATTTTTTTAATATTAGAAAGGGTATTATATTCAAAGGAGCGTGTATAAAACAGCACTTTTTTAATGGGAAGGGAAAAAAAGACGGGTTTCCCTAAACCCTTGAAACTCATAATGAAAGCGAATCCTCATAATCATTTCAGTGGAGAATCAGCAGGCTCTGCTCCAGTTCCTGGCAAAGGGAACGCTGAGCAAGGAGACCTAGATTTGTGTTTCCTCTCTCTTGCTTTTTTGAGTTTTCAACTAGTCCCCATTTAATGATGCTCTTTTGTGGTGCGGCCCTTTTAACATCAGGGCTGGGTGGGGGGCGAGGGAAGAAGGTAAATCCTCCAAGGTTAATTACTTCCTTGAACTCTTTCACTGATAAATGATGAATTTCTCCAGTGATGCTAGGGCTGTCAATCCTCCAAGGTGAGCTGCCCACTTAGTCCCACCCCAGCTTCCTTCTGTCAGCCTCCTCTTTTATGGTCCTCTTTGAAGTGCTGATTCAGGAGGACATACAGCAGTGAGATTCAACTAGGTATTGGCGCTAGGACACTTTTCAGGTGAGTCAACTATTAATCTCCTGGTGGATGACCTGTTTCTTATATGGCTCTCAGGGCCAGATGTTCAGTCTTTCCCTCACACAGTATTTACCATTTAGGGAAGCCAAATGGTGTCACGAATGTCCAAAATTGGCCAATTTCTGTGTAAGAGGAAAAGCCCAGCTTTTTAAAATATCAATGATTCTTAGGTTTAATAGGTAATGTTCTTAATGTCATATTGGAATTTTACATAATTATTGTCACTACTTGATATCATGAGCCATCTGATGTCTGTAGATCTTAAGGCATAACGAAATAACGCCCTGTTTTTACAGTTTAGGATTCAAGTTCCCTGAATCCTCCACAATAATACCCAAATTATCAGATGGATTTTGAGTCTGGATTTGCATTACATTATCAGTCTGGATTCCTATTAAAAGAAATATTAAATAAACTTTTTTCTTATGGTTCATAATTTATTTTACATGTCACTTCTCCTAATTTTTCCTTTACATTTTAATTTATGTGATCGTCTTCATCCGTAGTCATTAAAGCACAGAGCTAAGAAGTAAGGACTTTGAAATCTGCTCTTTCATAGAATCTCTGTTCTTCCTTGAGCAGCTAGTTCAACTTTCTGTACCTCTATTTCCTCCAGTGCAAAAGTAAAAGAGGTGATATGAATACCTACGTCAGAGAGGTGCTGTAAGGACGAAGTAAGATAATACAATATAGTCCCTCTATAGTGTGATATGTTGGGATGACATTACTGTGAGATTTATGAAATAACCAGGGAGGATTTCTGCAGACAGCTGCCCTTAAGCCTGAGGGGTTGAACTAAATTCCTCCCAATCTGTCACTGTCTTAGGAAGTCTTGCTGTGTTCTGTGGCCATAGTCAACTGTGAGTTAATACATCCTTGGGGAGGACGCTGTGCCTGGTGGCTGCTTTGCAAATCTGCCTATTCTACTTCCCATTCAATACAATCTTTTCCTATACCCTCATCTCCACGTCTCACCCACATGTTCCCATTAGAAGATAAGAACTTTAGTCTGTTATTTTCAATACGGCAGGGGGAGGAGAGGATGGCTTGGGTTTGCAGTGGTGATGAGTTCAAGGTAAAGGACGAGAGCAAGCATGCATCGTATCATAACCACATTGATTCATCATAGTGCTTTACCGTTTATGTAGAAAGAGATGAGAAAGCAGACTTAGACTTATTATGAGCATTACACGGAGTAGCTGTCGTTAGTACTCGTACTATCATCACTATTGTCTTCATTCTTTCCTGCCGGTATTTCCTGGCTCATGGGACGGCAAAACGTGTTACTCCTCTTCTGAGCTCAATAATACATATTTTATTTTTATATGATAAAAATTCTCTAATTACATATAGTTAAAAAATCATCCATTAAAGGGTTAGACCCTGCAGGCCAGGGCACAAGTCATGTCTTTAAAATCTGTGCATCATTATACAGTTTGTGACACATTGTTAATACTCAAAAAATGCTTAACAAATAAATGAAATGTATATTTTAATCACCTTGGGAAATGTGGGTATGAAATTAGATAATAAACTAATAAAAGATATAAAATGTGTCAAAATGAAAAATAAAAATGAGATTTTATTGAATATCAGCATTGAATACATTAACATTCTTCATGCTTACATTTTTTTTATACAGTAGGTTCTTATTACTTATCTATTTTATACATATTAGTGTATACATGTCAATCCCAATCTCCCAATTCATCCCACCACCACCACCACCCCCTGCCGCTCTCCCCCCTTGGTGTCCATACGTTTGTTCTCTACATCTGTGTCTCTATTTCTCCCTGGCAAATTGGTTCATCTGTACCATTTTTCTAGATTCCACATATATGCATTAATATACGATATTTGTTTTTCTCTTTCTGATTTACTTCACTCTGTATGACAGTCCCTAGGTCCATCCACATCTCTACAAATGACCCAATTTCATTCCTTTCTATGGCTGAGGAATATTCCATTGTATATATGTACCGCATCTTCTTTATCCATTCATCTGTCGATGGGCATTTAGGTTGATTTCATGACCTGGCTATTGTAAATAGTGTTGCAATGAACATTGGGGTGCATGTATCTTTTTGAATTATGGTTTTCTCAGGGTATGTGCCCAGTAGTGGGATTGCTGGTTCATACGGTAATTCTATTTTTAGTTTTTTAAGGAACCTCCATACTGTTCTCCATAGTGGCTGGAATACGTTAACGTTCTTAAGAAAGATGATGAGTTGGGAAAGCAAGTTGTATGTGTGCCTCAGTGGGGGAGGTGACTGATGGGGAAGATAGGAATGAGTGGGCAAAGTAAGGGGGAAATGATTAAAAGTCCTTTCATACCCATAAGACTTACAGCTTAGGCCTTAACCTGCTTGAGTTCAGGAACTAGAGTTTAGCCTTGGCTCCTCTTGCTCATGGATCTAAATCCTTGCAGAGACCAGTGCTTGATTCCTCAACCACAGCAATGACAACAACAATGGTGGACACAGGCAAATAAAAGGACCTCAAGATACATCAATAAATACAATAAATTCTAACTTGATTTTTTTTCTTGGCTCCAAAGTGATATGTCCAGATATTACAAATTAATCCTCTAATCAAATCATTTCTCAATCCAAGTCCAAAGAGTAATTGGTAAAAATACTGAACACCACGTCAACTTTAACAAAATGCACAACATGAGAGTTGTGAGTTAAGTTTTATTTGGGGCAAAATGAGGACTACAGCCCGGGAGACAGCATCTCAGAGAGCTCTGAGAAACTGCTCCAGGGAGGTAGTGGGGGAGGTCAGTGTATATGTGATTTTGGTGAAGGCGGAGTCCATGCAATCAAGCACACACGTTTTGCAGGTTTCTGCTAGTCTCGTGAAGGTTACTGCTAGTCACGAGGAACAGACGTCACCATAAAGGATTTTAGTGCTTTTCTAGATACAAGGAGATGCAAGAATTGGGCTCATAAAATCAGCTCCTGGAAAAATCTGAACATCTGAAGACCTGTTTTTCCAGTTTTTGCCGAAGCACAGAGGGCCTCATTGCTGCTCTCCACCCTGAACCACTTTCAGGGGGTTTCAGCAGCTGCAGCAGCACATGATTTAATCCTTGTAGAGGTAGCTGGCAAGTGCCCATGACAAGGGCCAATGTGTACCTGACAGAGCCCCCTCGTGGTCATAAATTTGACCATGCATTGGGACCTTCAGTACCCTTTAGCTAAATAAATGCCTACTTGCAAAAACGCATGTTTTGAGAGATATGCCCAATAAGGATTTGGGCATTTCATGATTTTTACTAGTTGTAGCAAAAGACAGCTTCTGTCCTTCATTCCAAGACTTTCTCAATAGTCCAGATCCATAGGCTCTTCTCTTTCATCTACAGAAGCTCTGACCAATAGTCTTTCTATAGAAATGGTCTTCATGAAAGTCAAAGGAATCACCAAGGATTTCCATTTTTGCTGATCAAAGACAGAAGAAAGAAGCTTATTTATAATATTCTACTTGGAGCTAAAGGAAAAGAGAAGATCTAAGAATAGAGAAAATATTTGTACAAGTAGATAATTCTACACAACCACAAAAATTCCAAAAACTTCAAAAAATACATAAACATTTCAAAAGAGGATTCCAAGAAGACAGCAGAGTAGGAAGCACCAGGAATCTGTCGCCCACTGAACTGGCAGAATCTGTCTCGTGCAACTGTCTTGCAACTCTGGAGTATGCTGAAGGCTTACATAGTAAGTTAGAGTTAATTATGGTCAATTTCAGCTCTTCTTAGTCAACCTTTATAATGAAGATATTTAAGGGACAGTTTCCCCTACTGACCATGAAGAGCAACCATCCTTTCCATTTGTCTAACCCTGTTACATGTCATGAAGTAGTTGAGTTGAGAGAGTGTGACATAATGTCTGACCATATACCAAGGGTTTGACAAAATGTGCTCTTGAATGAATTGTAAAACTTCCCAGCAATTGATGGAATCATTAAGAACAAACATTAAGTTGTTTTATTTCATTGTATTCTAACACTAGCAATGTAGTTCCAAGAAAATATATTGATTTGATTATAATAATTGATACTTTACCTGCAGATAGAATTCCAGGTTGGAAAATGATCCCCTGAAGGATTTTAAAGACACCCTTCCATTGTGTTTTAGCTTCCATGATGTTACTGAGAAATCTGATGACTGATTACTTTGTATATGGTCTTACATCATTACTCCTTTCTGTCTGGCAAAATCATTAAAAAAAAAGAACTTGTCTCTAGAGTCCTCTGTATTATTCACATCATTTTATATATGGTATTACATAATGGAGTGAATAGATACTAAAATGAGAGCAACATATTTATTAAAATATTAGGAAGTTATTTTCATTTTATACTCAAAATTTTAAAAATAGTAAAACAGGGCTTCCCTGGTGGCGCAGTGGTTGAGAGTCCGCCTGCCGATGCAGGGGTCACAGGTTCGTGCCCCGGTCCAGGAAGATCCCACATGCCGCGGAGCGGCTGGGCCCGTGAGCCATGGCCGCTGAGCCTGCGCGTCCGGAGCCTGTGCTCCGCAACAGGAGAGACCACAGCAGTGAGAGGCCCGCATACCGCAAAACAAAAAATAGTAAAACACCTAATTTTTTAATCAATAGTGAGTTCAACTAATAATTGGTATGATATGGAAAACAAAGCAAATATTTCTATTAAGAGTAAATTGCAGGGAGACCTTCAAGACTCCTCAAGATGGTGGAGGAGTAAAATGTGGAGATCACCTTCCTCCCCACAAATACATCAGAAATACATCTACATGTGGAACAACTCCTACAGAACACCTACTGGACGCTGGCAGAAGACCTCAGACCTCCCAAAAGACAAGAAACTCCCCACGTACCTGGGTAAGGCAAAATAAGAAAGAAAAAACAGACAAAAGAATAAGGACGGGACCTGCACCAGTGGGAGGGAGCTGTGAAGGAGGAAAAGTTTCTACACCCTAGGAAGCCCCTTCGCGGGCAGAAACTGCGGGGGGCGGAGGGGGTAAGCTTCGGAGCCGCAGAGGAGAGCGCAGCAACAGGGGTGCGGAGGGCAAAGTGGAGAGGTTCCCACACAGAGGATCGGTGCCGACCAGCACTCACCAGCCCGAGAGGCTTGTCTGCTCACCCGCCGGGGCGGGTGGGGCTGGGAGCTGAGGTTCGGGCTTTGGTCGGAGTGCAGGGAGAGGACTGGGGTTGGCTGTATGAACACAGCCTAAAGGGGGCTAGTGTGCCACGGCTAGCCAGGAGGGAGTCCGGGGAAAAGTCTGCAGATGCCAAAGAGGCAAGAGACCATTGTTTCAGGGTGCATGAGGAGAGGGGATTCAGAGCACTGCCTAAACGGGCTCCAGAGACCAGCGCGAGATGTGGCTATCAGTGCAGACACCAGAGATAGGCATGAAATGCTAAGGCTGCTGCTGCCACCACTCAGAAGCCTGTGTGCGAGCACAGGTCACTCTCCACACCTCCCTGCCTGCCCCAGGAGCCTCTGCAGCCCACCACTGCCAGGGTCCCGGGATCCAGGGACAACTTCCCCAGGAGAACGCACAGCGCCTCAGGCTGCTGCAATGTCATGCCGGCCTCTGCCGCCGAAGGCTCGCCCTGCATTCCGTACCCCTCCCTCTCCACAGCCTGAGTGAGCCAGAGCCCCCAAATCAGCTGCTCCTTTAACCCATCTTGTCTGAGGGAAGAACAGACGCCCTCAGGGAACCTACATGCAGAGGTGGGGCCAAACCCAAAGCTGAAGCCCAGGAGCTGTGCGAAGAAATAAGAGAAAGGGAAATCTCTCCCGGCAGCCTCAGGAGCAGCGGATTAAAGCTCCACAATCAACTGGATGTACCTGCATCTGTGGAACACCTGAACAATGAATCATCCCAAATTGAGGAGGTGGACTTTGGGAGCAACTGCAGACTTGGGGTTTTCTTTCTGCATCTAATTTGTTTCTGGTTTTATGTTAATGTTAGTTTAGTACTTAGAGCATATTATCATTGGTAGATTTGTTTATTCATTTGGTTGCTCTCTTTTTTATGTGTATGTTTCTTTGTGTGATTTTGTCTGTATAGCTTTGCTTTTATCATTTGTCCTAAAATTCTATCTGTCAGTTTTTTTGGTTTTTGGGGTTTTTTTAGTATAGTTTTTAGTGCTTGGTATCATTGGTGGATTGGTTGTTTGGTTTGGTTGCTCTCTTCTTTTTTTCTTTCTCTTTTTTTTCTTTTTTTAATTACTTTACAATTAAAAAAAATTTAATAACAATTTTTTTTATTTCTTATTTTAGTAACTTAATTTTATTTTATTTTTTCTTTCTTTCTTTCTTCCCCCCCCCACCCCGTTCTTCTGAACTGTGTGGCTGACAGGGACTTGGTGCTCGGGCTGGGAGTCAGGCCTGAGCCTCTCAGGTGGGAGAGCTGAGTTCAGGACATTGGTCCACCAGAGACTTCCCATCCTCACATAATATCAAACGGCAAAAGCTTTCCCAGAGATCTCCATCTCAACACTACGACCCAGCTCCACTCAATGACCAGCAAGCTACAGTGCTTGAAACCCCATGCCAAAAGCTAGCAAGACAAGAACACAACCCCACCCATTAGCAGAGAGGCTGCCTAAAATCATAATAAGGTCACAGACACCCCAAAACACACCACCGGACGTGGTCCTGCCCACCAGAAAGGCAAGACCCAGCCTCATGCACCAGAACACAGGCACTAGTCCCCTCCACCAGGAAACCTACACAACTCACTGAAACAATCTTACCTACTAGGGGCAGACACCAAAAACAATGGGAACTATGAACGTGCAGCCTGCGAAAAGGAGACCCCAAACACAGTAAGTTAATCAAAATGAGAAGACAGAGAAATACACAGCAGATGAAGAAGCAAGGTAAAAACCCACCAGACCAAACAAATGAAGAGGAAATAGCCAGTCTACCTGAAAAAGAATTCAGAATAATGATAGTAAAGATGATCCAAATCTTGGAAACAGAATGGAGAAAATACAAGAAACGTTTAACAAGGACCTAGAAGAATTAAGAGCAAACAAACAATGATGAACCACAATAAATGAAATTTAAAATTCTCTAGAAGGAATCAACAGCAGAATAACTGAGGCAGAACAATGGATAAGTGACCTGGAAGATAAAACAGTAGAAATAACTACCGCAGAGCAGAATAAAGAAAAAAGAATGAAAAGAATTGAGGACAGTCTCAGAGATCTCTGGGACAACACTAAACACACCAACATTCGAATTATAGGGGTCACAGAAGAAGAAGAGAAAAACAAAGGGACTGAGAAAATATTTGACAAGATTATAGTTGAAGACTTCCCTAATATGCAAAGGAACTAGTCAATCAACTGCAGGAAGTGCAGAGAGTCCTATACAGGATAAATCCAAGGAGAAACATGCCAACACACATATTAAGCAAACTATCAAAATTAAATACAAAGAAAAAATATTAAAAGCAGCAAGGGAAAAGCAACAAATAATGTACAAGGGAATCCCCATAAGGTTAACAGCTGATATTTCAGCAGAAACTCTGCAAGCCAAAAGGGACTGGCAGGACATATTTAAAGTGATGAAAGGGAAAAACCTACAACCATGATTACTCTTCACAGCAAGGATCTTATTCAGATTCAAAGGAGAAATTAAAACTGTTACAGACAAGCACAAGCTAAGAGAATTCAGCACCACCAAACCAGCTTTACAACAGATGCTAAAGGAACTTCTCTAGGCAGGAAACACAAGAGAAGGAAAAGTCCTACAATAACACACCCAAAGCAGTTTAGAAAATGGTAATAGGAACATACATATCAATAACTACCTTAAATGTAAATGCATTAAATGCTCCAACCGAAAGATAGACTGGATGAATGGATACAAAAACAAGACCCATATATATGCTGTCTACAGAGACCCACTTCAGACCTAGGGAAACACGCAGACTGAGAGTGAGGGGTTAGAAAAAGATATTCCATGCAAATGGAAATTGAAAGAAAGCTGGAGTAGCAATTCTCATATCAGACAAAAGACTTTAAAATAAAGACAATTACAAGAGACAAAGAAGGACACTACATAATGATCAAGGGATCGATCCAGAAGAAGATATAATGATTGTAAATATTTATGTACTCAACAGAGGAGCACCTCAATACATAAGGCACATGCTAACAGCCATAAAAGGGGAAATCAACAGTAACACAATAATAGTAGGGGACTTTAACACCCCACTTTCACCAAAGGACAGATCATCCAAAATGAAAATAAATAAGGAAACACAAGCTTTAAATGATACATTAAACAAGATGGACTTAATTGATATTTATAGGACATTCCATCCACAAACAACAGAATACACTTTCTTCTCAAGTGCTCATGGAACATTCTCCAGGATAGATCATATTTTGAGTCACAAATCAAACCTTGGTAAATTTAAGAAAATTAAAATCATATCAAGTATCTTTTCCCACCACAACTCTATGAGACTAGATATCAATTACAGGAAAAAATCTGTAAAAAATACAGACACATGGAGGCTAAACAATACGCTACTAAATAACCAAGAGATCACTTAAGAAATCAAAGAGGAAATCAAAAATTATCTAGAAAAAAATGACAATGAAAACATGATGACCCAAAACCTACGGGATGTAGCAAAAGCAGTTCTAAGAGGCAAGTTTATAGCAATACAATCCTACATTAAGAAACAAGAAACATCTCAAACAACCTAAACTTACACCTAAAGCAATTAGAGAAAGAACAAAAAAATCCCCAGTTAGCAGAAGGAAAGAAATCATAAAGATCTGATCAGAAATAAATGAAAAAGAAATGAAGGAAACGATAGCAAAGATCAATAAAACTAAAAGCTAGTTCTTTGAGAAGTTAAAGAAAATTGATAAACCATTAGCCATACTCATCAAGAAAAAAAGGGAGAAGACTCAAATCAATGGAATTAGAAATGAAAAATGAGAAATCACAATTGACACGGCAGAAATACAAAGGATCATGAGAGATTACTACAAGCAACTCTATGCCAATAAAATGGACAACCTGGAAGAAATGGACAAATTCTTAGAAAAGCACAACTTTCTGAGACTGAACCAGGAAGAAACAGAAAATATAAACAGACCAATCACAAGCACTGAAATTGAAACTGTGATTAAAAATCTTCCAACAAACAAAAGCCCAGGACCAGATGGCTTCACAGATGAATTCTATCAAACTTTTAAAGAAGAGCTAACACCTATCCTTCTCAAACTCTTCCAAAATATAACAGAGGGAGGAACACTCCCAAACTCATTCTGCGAGGCCACCATCACCATGATACCAAAACCAGACAAAGATGTCACAAAGAAAGAAAACTACAGGCCAATATCACTGATGAACATAGACGCAAAAATCCTCAACAAAATACTAGCAAACAGAATCCAACAGCACATTAAAAGGATCATACACCATGATCAAATGGGGTTTATCCCAGGAATGCAAGGATTCTTCAATATACACAAATCAATCAACGTGATACACCATATTAACAAATTGAAGGAGAAAAACCATATGATCATCCCAATAGATGCAGAGAAAGCTTTCGACAAAATTCAACACCCATTTATGATAAAACCCCTGCAGAAAGTAGGCATAGAGGGAACTTTCCTCAACATAATAAAGGCCATATATGACAAACCCAGAGCCAACATCATTCTCAATGGTGAAAAATTGAAAGCATTTCCTCTAAGATCAGGAACAAGACAAGATTGTCCACTCTCACCACTATTATTCAACATCGTTTTGGAAGTTTTAGCCACAGCAATCAGAGAAGAAAAAGAAATAAAATGAATCCAAATCGGAAAAGAAGAAGTTAAACTGTCACTGTTTGCAAATGACATGATACTATACATAGAGAATCCTACAAATGCTACCAGAAAACTATTAGCGCTAATCAATGAATTTGGTAAAGTAGCAGGATACAAAATTAATGCACAGAAATCTCTTGCATTCTTATACAGTAATGATGAAAAATCTGAAAGAGAAATTAAGGAAACACTCCCATTTGCCATTGCAATAAAAAGAATAAAATACCTAGGAATAAACCTACTCAAGGAGACAAAAGACCTATATGCAGAAAACTATAAGACACTGATGAAAGAAATTAAAGAGGATACAAACAGATGGAGAGATATACCATATTCTTGGATTGGAAGAATCAACATTGTGAAAATGACTATACTACCCAAAGCAATCTACAGATTCAGTGCAATCCCTATCAAACTACCAATGGCATTTTTCACAGAGCCAGAACAAAAAATTTCACAATTTGTATGGAAACACAAAAGACCCAGAATAGCCAAAGCAATCTTGAGAAAGCAAAACGGAGCTGGAGGAATAAATCTCCCTGACTTCAGACTGTACTACAAAGCTACAGTAATCATGACAGTATGGTACTGGCACAAAAACAGAAATATAGATCAATGGAACAGGATAGAAAGCCCAGCGATAAACCCATGTACATATGGTCACCTTATCTTTGATAAAGGAGGCAAGAATATACAATGGAGAAAATACAGCCTCTTCAATAAGTGGTGCTGGGAAAACTGGACAGCTACATGTAAAAGAATGAAATTTGAACACTCCCTAACACCATAAACAAAAATAAACTCAAAATGGATTAAAGACCTAAATGTAAGGCCAGACACTATAAATCTCTTAGAGGAAAACACAGGCAGAACACTTTATGGCATAAATCATAAAGCTTCAGGGCTTTAATTAGGGACACAGTCACAGCCTGAATTAGGCCTAGCATCATGGCTTGAGTTAGGCCTAGCACCACGGACTGAGTTAGGACTAGTATCAAGGCCTTCGTTAGGGACAGTGTCTGTGTCTCAGTTAGGACTAGTAATAGGGCCATACTTAGGGACCTTGTCAGGACCTTGGTAAGAGATGCCTCAGGACATTAGCTAACAATAGTTTCAGGACTTTAGTTATTGACGGTAGCAGGGCCTCCCTTTGGGACAGCTTCAGGGCCTTAGTTAGAGACAGAGTCAGGGCTTGAGTTAGGACTAGCATCAAGGCCTTAGTTAGGGACAGCATCATGGTTTAGCTATAATCAGAGTCAGGACATTATCTAGGCACAGCAACAGGGAAAGAGCTTGGTTTAGTGTCAAGAACTTATTGGGAGCGTCAGGACCTTAATTAGGACCAGCGTCAGGGACTGAGGTAGGGAGAGCATCAGAGCCAGCCTGAGTTAGGGACTTTGTCAGGGCCTGAGTTAGGCATAGCATCAGGGTTTACTTAGGGACAGTGTCAAAACCTTGGTAAGAGATGTATCAGGACATAAATTAAGGATAGTGTCAAGATTTCAGTTATTGATGGCAGAAGAGGCTATGTTAGGGAAAGCTTCAGGGCCTTCATTAGGGACAGAGTCAGGGCCTGAATTAGGCCTAGCATCAATGCCTGAGTTAGGCCTAGTGTCAGGGCCTTAGTTGGGGACAGTGTTAGGGCCTGTGTTAGGACTACTGTCAGGGCCTTAGTTAGGGACAGCATCAGGACCTTAGTTTAAGACATTGTCAGGGCCCGAGTTATGGACAGCATCAGAGCCTGAGTTAGGCACAGCGTCAGGGCTTACTTAGCGACAGTGTCAGGACCTTGGTAAGAGATGCGTCAGGACATTATACCCTGAGAAAACCATAATTCAAAAAGAGTCACATACCACAATGTTCATTGCAGCTCTATTTACAATAGCCAGGACATGGAAGCAACCTAAGTGTCCATCAACAGAAAAATGGATAAAGAAGATGTGGCACATATATACAATGGAATATTACTCAGCCATAAAAAGAAATGAAATTGGGTCATCTGTAGTGAGGTGGATGGACCTAGAGTCTGTCATACAGAGTAAAGTAAGTCAGAAAGAGAAAAACAAATACCATAGGCTAACACATATATATGGAATCTAAAAAAAGAACAACAGAATGGTCATGAAGAACCTAGGGGCAGGATGGGAATAAAGACACAGACCTACTAGAGAATGGACTTGAGGACATGGCAAGGGGGAAGGGTAAGCTGGGACAAAGTGAGAGAGTGGCATGGACACATATACACGACCAAATGTAAAATAGATAGCTAGTGGGAAGCAGGTGCATAGCACAGGGAGATCAGCTCGGTGCTTTGTGACCACCTAGAGGGGCAGCATAGGGAGGGTGGGAGGGAGACACAAGAGGGAGGAGATATGGGGATATATGTATATGTATAGCTGATTCACTTTGTTATACAGCAGAAACTAACACACCATTGTAAAGCAATTATACTCCAATAAAGATGTTTAAAAAAAAGAAGAGTAATTTGCTAAATATGTTGTAGAAATGAACAACACATTTAATCACTGTAGTCGGCAAATCATAGGGGAATTTTACTGGGATAAATTTTTATACAATTTAAATTTTATTTGCTTTATTATCTCAAGGTTTATTCCACAGAGTGATTTACCGTGACAAAGCACTAACATTATTTTTAGTAAGTTTGATTATAGAAAAAATAAGGTTTCTGTTTTTCATATACTATTACAGCTTAAGGGAAACTGTGTTTAGCTATTTCATCAAGGAAGTGAAGACGTTACCTGAGTTTCTGTAATTACCTGAGTGCTTGTTTATAGCAATAGTATTGTGGTAGGTGACTATATTTGGAAAAAATAAAAGACAAATTCAGATGTTAGATCAGTTGGATGTATTAATTTTGACTGTGTATGAAACGTGTTCTTAATTAATATTTATAATTTTATTGTCTACTCAATTTACATGACCCAAATATTTGTTTTTCTCGCAAAATATTTTGCCCTGTGAAGAAGATGGTACATTATTATGTCAACTGATTTTTTTACATCCATCAAATGTTATTTTAAGCTTTAAAAAGGATTAGCAGAAGCAAATTCATAAACAATGTTAC
Source organism: Pseudorca crassidens (assembly GCF_039906515.1). Taxonomy (NCBI): domain Eukaryota; kingdom Metazoa; phylum Chordata; class Mammalia; order Artiodactyla; family Delphinidae; genus Pseudorca; species Pseudorca crassidens. Next base: position 6,435,575 of record NC_090307.1, read on the forward strand.
TATGACTTTTATTCAAATAATAAATTGGGGGAAAGTAAGACAGAGTGAGTGAGAGAGAATGCTTTGTGTATTCATTCTTGGTAAATGAAAATATTTGTGTAGAGTTTTAAGAGTAGTCACATTTAATGAAGGCCATATTTTGGTCAGAAGATTTTAATTTTTCATAGTCCTTTGTGTGTTTGTTACCATTCTCTTTCTGGCGTGTGTTCCTCAATGAAGTCTGTTTGAATGACACCAAGAAAGAATCAATTAGGGTATTTTAAAAACCAGATAAAAGGGTTTTTTTCCAATTAGATTTGACTAAAAGGACTAGACAATTTAATGACATTTTGTAGAGCATTTCCTGACTGATTTGCTATAACGAGACAGTGCCTAGAAAAGTGACTGTCATATAAGAGGCAACATAAATACAGTCTCATTCCTTAGTCTTTTCTTTACTCATAAGGCATACATTGAAGATATTTCTCCTGCGATGGCAAAATTATTATGGAGCTTTGTAAATTTTGCCTATCTTGAGACAATGAACGCGGCTTGTGTTCAGATGAATATTTGCCTGCAGAATGGCAGCTGACAGGAAAATAACTATCATTACGTTGGAATGTGTTCCGTCCTAAATAGCATGTGCACTTATCATGACGTTTTGCTTCACTCCAAAATATGACTCTATCTAACTATATTTGAATGTGGATTTTCAAAAATAAAATATAACTAGAAAAATACATATATATATACACATGCACAGAATGAACTGCAAGCTTTGCCATGGGGCTTCCTCAGGCTATTTTAAATTGCATAATACCTCATCACCCACTGGCTCAGCCCCAGACAGCACGCAGACAGTAGGGCACATTCTTGAAGCTGTAATGAATAACAGGTTCAAAATGCTGATATCAAAATTTGTGTCATGTTTAAAAACAGCAAGAAAAAGAAATACAGCATGCAAGGTTTTCTCCTTTAGAAGGTCAGAAACTGGATTTGCTTTATAATCTTTTACGAAATATATTTTATGCAAATGAAATGTATTCTAATATTCTGTTTAGTGAAGCACAGTTAGCTTTAATGTTAAGAGACAGAATTTGATCCCTTCTTAAGGATGTGGGCTCTCCTGGAAACATTCTAATCAAATCGAGAACTTCCTATATGACGTATGGGAACCTGAATTTATCAAAAATTGTATAAATACTATATGCATTTTTAGTGGGATCCCCTTGCCTCTATGGTCCTGAATGTATCTGTCTTGCAAATAATTTGGAAATAAATTCCTAAGTTTGTTAAATACAACTGACACTTTTGGAGTAAAGGCAAGTGCTTTGTTTCTGCTATGACATAAAAACCCCATTGATATTTAAGAGTTTGCTCTTCAATATAAGCTAGAGATTCAACCCAGGCTGTATATGAATGTTGTATATTCATTATTAATCTTGCGTAAGAATTCTAAAGTAGCAGTGATTCTCCTTGACTCTAACATCCTCAATTATTTTAAGGAATGTCAGGCAATAGGAAAATACCCATTTTATAATGTTCAGGCCATTGGACTCATAGGTTGTAATGCAGGTGTCCTCCGTATGTTGTCTCACTCATCTGTGAAATGCATTGGTTGGAGACTGCCCCATGGAAATGACAATGACTGTCAGACACGTCCAACTCCAAAGGCATTTTATCACAAAGTGTGTTAATCATCGCAGACAGTATTAATGGAAGGAACTAGGGAAAACCCACTCTGACGTGCTTCTCAAGTCTTTAACCTTCTGAGGACTGGGAAACCTTTACTTTTCTGGCATTTTCATTAAGCCTCTAACACAGCATGTTGACACGTGGTGCAGAGAATTCAAACACAGCTCCGTGAGCACCACATGTGGCATGTGTGTACATGTAATTTCCCACTGTCAGCTGCATGGTGACATCGAGGCCACATCCACCCCTTTGTACCTGACATATAAATGTTCGATCAGGCATCCTTTGCTGTCTCCTTTCACAGAGGAGAAACCCAGGGCAGTTAATGGAGGTGAAGTGGCATGTAGTCATTTGTGTTTCTCAGATGTGGCATCATGCATGATACAGGGCAGAGAAGAAATTGAGCTGAAGCAGAGGCGAGATGGTTGAATGACAGGGAAGGGAGGAAATTAAGGGGAAGTAGGAATTTAATCCGTTTGTGATATGAGTAAGCCCCCCGCACCCAAGTATCTTACTCATAACCTGAAGCCAGAATTCATTCAGTAAGAATTTTCCTGAAATAATTTTAAAACAGAAGATTAGAGTAACACAGTCCAAAAATACATTTCCAAAGGAAATGGCTATAATTAAAATGTGCAAAGAAAAGAGAAGGAGAAAAGTTAAACGAGGGCATTCCTTTATATTGGCCTTTCTATAAAAATAGATTTTAGAACTCATGAATATATGGGGTTTCTAGTATCACAGGATATTTCGTAAAGTAGGTTAAATTCTAATACCAATTCAACTGCTTTAACTTTTTAAAAATGCTCTTTTCATATGGTTCCAAGTATTTTTATACATGTGTATTCCTGACTATGTGCATTTATTGCTACAATACTTCAGTTGAATAACTGTAATTAACATCATGTTCCCTGATGAATTATTGAAAAGAAGGCAGGTGGAAGACTCAAAGAACTTTATCCTGCATAAGGACAGAGGCCTGAAGTTAAGTCTTATTAACTGGAGAATCCAGGACCAGGCCATCAGTGTGGCAATATAAGACTTGGCTAAAGATTCTAGAAGGAAGTGCATTTTGGAGGCAAAGAAAGGACACAGAGAGGTGACAACCCAAATTGGCAGATAACAGGATAAAGTGCAAACATCACTGGGAAGGTCCATGAAACAGCTGCAGCCAGAGTGCCTGGTCACAGCCCCTTTGAAAATGTTCCAGGAGAAAACTCTATGTACTGTAATTTGTGTACTCTATAATATTTTACTTTGCCCTTGGCCTTTCAAGATCCAGCCTGAACACTGTTCTCCGAAGACCATGTCAGCAGATCTGCTGGGATTTTAAAGCAGCCTTGCCATGCAGGTATGTGCATGAAGAGCCCAGGAAGGAAGTTCTTCTGGCCAGAAAGATGTGTTCAACTTATCTTAAATTAATGGGTCAGTATCAAAGAGACCACTGGTTTTGATCAGAGTAGAATGAGTGTGTGAGATCAGTGTACGACTCTGACCCCACTGCGCTGTAAGGGAATTTTTTCAGAGCTCTGATAAGAGAAAACAGGAAAATCAAGCTGTTCTAATAAATAAATAAATATATATATATAAAAATATATACACATATATAAATAATATATTTTATTTTTATATTTTTATATATTATATAAAAGCACAAAGAAATACTAATCTGTTGCCTAAGCCACATAGTGTATAACAAGTTGAGGTGAAAGATACTTTTGTCCACGTGTGACTTCTCTTGAAATACGTTGGATTATGAAATGGGAGGTAAGAACATAGTACATTCAATTAACAGTCTTGAGACAGGAGCTACCCAGACTCAAGCAATTAGCCAAACATGTCTCAATATGAAGCAGGAAAAATTAATGTAAAACAGTATATCAGAATTTCACAGTGTGGTTCAATGAGAGAGAAAGATTAAGAGGGGATGGGACACAGGGCATGTTATATGGGTAGAAGTCTTATATTCACAGGTATGTATTTGGAGGAGACTGAGATAGTGGAGTATTTCTGGAATATGTATGAGATAAAAATGGGAATTTAATTCATTTTTGGAACTTTTTAAGGAGAGAAGAGCTGTGGTAAGGACATTGCTAACAAGGGACAAAGTCAAAATAATCTATTTCCCTTTTGTTGTGAGATTAGTTTACCTGCTGCTTGGTCCATACTGTGAGACGATAAATTATGCCTAAACCAATTTAGCCCACAGAAGGCTATTTACGTGAATAGAATTATAGTTTGCACTTTTACTTATGATCTCTGTTAGGAAATTACAAATATGGGGACTCAGACACAGGACACATAGCACTCAAATACAAAACCGTCAATTTCTAACAGCTGATGGTAATAGGGGGTCAGTTTATTGGGAAGAAGGCTGATATTTTTAAATCACAAATGAGGCACAGTGTTCAAATTAGATAAGCAAAAAGGAAATGTTTTGCTTAGGATCAAAATTTGTCCCAGGGTTCTTTGAATCTCTCCTGATTATAATCAGAAACAGTCCTTACATAGGATGTGAGGTTGAGGGCTTAAAAGTGACCTCAATTTTAAGAAGAAGAACACAATTGAATTCTAGGCAGAGACTGACATAACTAGAAACTTAGCCATGCGATAAATGTTCTAGTTACCTTTTTTATGGTTATAAAAATGTAAAATAAAATATAACTGGTGGAATATTAAAGAATTTTTCCCATGCACTAAGTGGTAATTTATTTTTTATTTATTTTTATCTGTTCATTATTGGTCATTTTTTATTATTTGATTATTACAAATATACAGAGAATCCCAAATGTAGTTTGTCATTATTTTTTTAACAAAATGAGTTTAACTACCATGCAAGACAAATATAGAAAAAGAAAAAAAATATTTAATAACCTCTGTCATGCTCTTCTCTTCATTATAGCACCTAAGTTAATCATTATTCTAACTTCTATCTCCTTCTATAGGTTGCGTCTACCTTCCCTGAAAGTTATATAAGTCAAATCACATGCTGTGTATACTTTTGTGTCTGGATTCTTCCCTTCTAAATTATACTAGTGGAATTCTTCCTTTTTTTTTTTTTTCATGTAGCAAACAAATTATCTGTTGGTGACAAAAGAAATTATCCCTCGTACATAGTGGCTTAAATCAACCATACTTCCTTCCTATCTCTCCCGGTTTCTGTAGAGGTTGATAGACCGAGTGTCTCTTTGTTCTACTCAGAATCATCTAGTTTGGTTTGAAGGCTGAGTGCTGGGATCATTTTACTAAATCCCATGTCTAATGCCTGGGATGGAAAGACTCAAATAGTTGGGGGCTGGCTAAGCTGGTCTTGGATTGCACTCTCTCTCTAATTCTATGTCTGAGATGGCAGAGTGGATTAAAAATATATATGATTTAACTATATGCTGTCTAGAAGAAACACATATATGTGTGAATGAAAATAAAAATTTAATATATCGAAATATGAAGACAGTTACATAGCAGTGAAAATGGCAATACCAGTAGATCGTAGTGAGTATATTGTAACAACAAAAACAACCATTAATAAAATTATGTAAATGAATACACTAAGAAAGAAATCAGTACTGACAGAGATATTTAGAACACTGTGTGCATTAAGACTATAAACCTACTTACAATAAAAAATAGAAAAAATTCTTAGGTTTTAGGACGAGGCAGAGAGACCTGACATCAAAAGCATGACCCATAAAGAAAAAAAGATAAACTGAAACTCATTAAATTAAAAAAAAAATAAAGAAAAAGCCCTGTTTAGAGGATGTAGAGAAGCTACAGACTAGGAGAAGATATTTGCTGATCGCATATTGGACAAAGATGTATTATCTAGAATATATAAAGAGCTCTGAAAATACAAGCATTAAAAATCAAAAACAGGGGGCTTCCCTGGTGGCGCAGTGGTTAAGAATCCGCCTGCCAATGCAGGGGACATGGGTTGGATCCCTGGCCGAGAAAGATCCCACATGCCACGGAGCAACTAAGCCCGTGCACCACAACTACTGAGCCTGCGCTCTAGAGCCCGTGAGCCACAACTACTGAACCCCGCGCGACTAGAGCCCGTGCTCCATAACAAGAGAAGATACCATAATGAGAAGCCAGCGCACAGCAACAAAGATCCAATGCAGCCAAAAAAAAAAAAAAAAAAAAAAAAATCAAGAACAAAAGAAGTCAATTAGAAAATGAGCAAAAGACTAGAAGAGAGATTTACTTAGGAGAACATACAGATCATAAATAAACACATGAAGAGATATTCAACATTTTTAGTCCTTAAGGGAATGTGAAATAAAAGGACACTGAGATGTCACACCTACTAGAACAGCTAAAAAAAAAAAAAAAAATGGCACTAATATCAAATGCGGAAAAGGCTGTGAAGAAATGGATCACTTTGCTGCTGGGACTGTAGATGGTACAGTCCCTCTGGAAAAGTGTATGGAAGTTCTTTTCTAAATTAGACAATCACGTGTCATGTGATGAAGCAATTTTATTCTTGCATATTTATCCCAGAGAAATTAAATCTTATACAACACAAAAACCTATACTCAAATATATGTAAAAGTTTTATTTGTGATAGCCCCAAACTGGAAACAGCTCAGATGTCTTTCAACTGAAGGATGCTTGAATAGAGTAAATCCATACCATTCAGCCAAAAAAAAGGAACGTATTCTTGACTCTGCAGTTTATGGATCTCAAGGATTTTATGCTGAGGGAAAATAGCCAACTTTCCTGACATGACAAAAGTAGGCTGCCAGGGAGGGAGGTATACCTGTGGCTGTAGAATGAATGCATGTGAAACTGATGAAATCTGAATAAGACTGACGGATTGTATCAATGCCACGTTCCTGGATGTGATACAGTTAGCAAGATATTACAATCGGGGGGAATCTGAGTAAACATTATAGAGGATCTCCTTGTATTCTTCAGGGAAATCTATAAATATGCCAAAATTAATAGACTATAAAAAATAAAACAATAACAACACACTGAGATGGATACATCAAGGTGATGCAATTGAATGTGAAATTAAAACAAATGCAATCAGCAAAATCATTTAACCTAGGAATAAGGAGAGCAAAATCATCAGAAACAGTCAGTAGGAAATACTAGGATTCTAAACTGAATTGTGACGACAAATCTGATGAAATTTAAAATCACTGAATTGTAAATCAAAGCTTGAATTTGAAAATAAAAATATATATTTGAATTCAGGGAAAATTGCCTAGGACCTTAATTATACATTTATGCATTTATTTTCCTTTGAGATATCCCTAATGTCCTTGATGTATCAGTATATTTTTTCCCTAAATTCTGGAAAATACTTCTAATATTGAGAGACATTCATTTGGAAGGGAAAGGAATGTTAAAACCTAATAGCAATCTGATTTATAACTCCACCACAGTTAAGAACAAAAACTTGTTTCATGAGTACTGAAAACCACATACAGCCTATATTACTATTAAAATCATTGCCCTTAATTGCTATTGCTCTTTTAGATTGCAATTTAAAATTCTGTTAATAACATTTGTCTGTTTTCAAGTGTGCAAGTAAAAATTGGTATTGATGACATTTTTATTTTAACAAGTGTGTTATAATTATCCTTACATATAACTTAAAATCAGCTATTTAAGGATTCATTTAGCTAACAGGACTGACGAAAGTAATAATTCCTGCACATTCCACACTATTTCAGTTTGTTCTTTCAAAATTCGTGATCTGGCTTAATCCTACTGCATTGGTACTTGTCCCTTTTCCAATGCCCATATGGCATTTGCTTGAATGTTCTATTATTATCTATCTTTGTGTCTGCTGTAGCAACTGCAGAGCAGTTCATCACATTTCCAAAAGAAGCTTCATTCTATAACCACATAACTCCATAATAATTACCACACACTGCCATTCGATAGTCTTTTTATTGCCACTGTGATGCAGAAGTGCATAAAATAAAGTTGGTATTACAAAATCATTGGAGGCTTTCTGAATCTGATATACAGAATTCTACTGTTCTTTAAAGGATCAATCACTTACACAGATGTACAGAACTGAGAACATAGGTTCTTAGTTTGTAAAAAAGGAGCAACCATAGATCCACAGCAGACAGGATAGAGATGCCATATTGCCAAAAAAAAATTATATAATTTGACAAGAGAGTGCTACTAGAGGATGCTTAAATTCTGCTTCTTTTTCTCATCTCTGTATTTCTTACGCTACTTTAAACTCATACATACATCATACATACATACATACAAAAGACAGATCCTTAAGACTTTTTAAGCATAAAATACAATTTTATAATTCCAAATGGTATCAGTTCTTATGAAACATTTTAAATTATTTCTGATCTTCAATGGTGGTATTGAATTTCTATTACTATCTCAATGTTCAAAGAAAAGATAAAGTCATTTCCATGAAATACAGTGGAGATAGTAAACTAGCAACTTATATTTTAAGACTTGACTACTCAAGATTTCAACAAACCCATCTAATTTCAAAAAATCTCGCATTGAATATTAAAAATTTAGAAAACGAAATGTTCAGTTAATGACTATAGATTAGTTGGTTTAATTTTTATTTTAAAATAAATACACTATAAAATATCCATATTTAAAGAATAATATAACATCAAAGTTCATGGTCATTAAACTCTTCTTGAAGGTATTAAACCATACACATTAAAATAACTTTGAAATAAGATAAAAGGAATTTTTACAAAAAAACTTAGAGTGCCAGTGAACCCATCAATATCAACATTATAGTTGAAATAAATTAATCTAAAATAAATTAATTATAAATTAATCACAAATACACTAGACTTTAGAGCACTAATATCATAGTTCATGTCTTTTGGATACTTTTTGATATTGTTTTCTAAAATTAAAAATATACGCTGAGAGACTGCCCTGGTGGTCCAGTGGGTAAGACTCCGCACTCCCAAAGCAGGGGGCCCAGGTTTGATCCCTGGTGGGGGAACTAGATCCAGCATGCCACAACAAAGAGTTTGCATGCAGCAACTAATAGTCCTCATGCAGCAACAAAAGATCCCGTGTGTCACAACTAAGACCTGGCACAGCCAAAGTAAGTAGATATAGATAGATAGATAAATTTTATATATATATATACACATATATATATACATATATATGTGTATATATATATATATACTGAAAATATGTCATAACAAAAGCCCAATAAAAGAAGTGAATGTCAGTACTGACAAAATGTTAATAAGCACTTCTATACAGAAGTCAATGTACTCTCACCTTTATGTCAAGTAATGCACTTTTTTTCAGGCAAGTTGCAAACAATTTGCAGCCAAATTTTCATGTTGATTTTTGCATCCAATTTTTTATAGTAATTCTCATAGCAAAGCATAATCAATAATAACATTCTAAGGATCACAAAGATGCAATATTCTGCCCCTCAAAAATTACCTTTAATGTAATTTGCGATTTCACTCTCCACCCCTACCATTCATGCTCCCTGAAGCAAATCCCAAACATTCTGATGGACATTTTCCAGATTAGAATGCACTTAAGGCAGTTACACATTCAAACTGTATCTCCTTGCCCTTTTACTAGGAAGGTGAGTCTATTCAATAAAAAGGAAAACAAATATTCAAAGGACAATCTAGAAAATCAAAATATTTCATCCTTCATACCATCTCCTTGATACTACTACAACAAAATAAATCCATCCTCTATTAAAGATTCTCTTTGGAAAAAAATGAGTGTACTCTCCATTTAATTTAAGTGAAATCAGAGTGTAATCACATAATTTAGGATGTGCTATGACACAGGCACTCCAGTTACGAATTCAAGTGTTGGTTAATGAGATTTTTTTAGGCCAACTCTGCCTCACGTGACATCGTGCATTATACCCCCTGCACACATGCTCGAAAATTATGAGAAGAACAAAAGTAGAGGATGCAGGTGCCTGGCTCTGTGAGCAGCCCCAGCTGGCCTTGGCCTTTGTAGAACATCGAGATGACACAATCCCACCATTTACGTAGGCTGAGGGTTGAAGCTACAGGATTTTTGGTAACGTAAACTAAGTACACCCACCTGTGGATATATTCTTATGGCTATTTTACTTGAGATGTTTTAGGGTAAGGAAGAGGAAACGATTTGTTACGCTCTGCCTTTAGGGAAAAGAACTCACAATCATCACCAAGGGAATAACTTTACTGTCCCAAATATGCCACCTGAAATGCCCTCTGAAACTCCATTCCCAAAGTACATGGCAAGAATTAAAAATTATGTCAGACAGTAACGATGATGAGAGAAAATCATAAGTAGACTTATCTGAAACCCCAAACACTATAAGCTTCAAAATTTTATACATATACGTGTATGTATAATTATTATATTATATAACTTCTATACATATAGCTGGCAGAGCATTAGTACTTAAAAAATCATTTGAGTTTCTAAAGGTAACTTGACTGAATGACTTATATAAGTAACCAACAAGCCCAGTTTAGTTTCTAAAAAGGTAAAATTCAGTTGGCGTACAGATGCCATTTTTTAATCCAGAACTCAACCCTCCAGGTTTCTTCTAGTGGCTCCCTTTCCTGGCATTACCCTGCCTGATAATAGGAAAATAGGATTGGCTGGAAAGACATTTATCTTTCTCCAGTAAACCCATTATGATCCATCGCAGTATCTTTAGGGGTAACTGGGAGGAAGTCTCGGGGCCTGTGCGAACTACATGCACCTACTCCCTATTTCCAGCTCAGTTTCTTGTTTCCTCTGAATTTTCTATCTCTGTTATCTGTTAAGCTCTAAGAAGGCTGAGATATACTTCAGATACTTTTGTGGATGAAAGAACCACCTAAATAATGAGATGCACGAAGCTCATTGTTACGGCTTCAAAGGACAAGGAAAGAGCAGGAAGCGTCACAGCCCAGGTGGGATTTAACACTGGACAGCAGACTGGTCTATTTCTAAAATTCCTGCACTGTTTTGCCCTTAAACTATTAACTTGCTGTTACTTTTCCTGTGATCTTGTGAAGCTGCCTGTCCTCACCCCCTCACCCCTCATCATCACCAGTTTTCTTAATTGTTCATCACAGTAATTTAGTCCCCGTCCCCCGCTCCCCAACCCCACATAGTCCAACTAAGCATCTCTACCACTTAAACAGAACAGCTAACAAGCTGGTGTGCTAAAAAGAGAAAATTCACTTCCTACAAGAACTGCTGATCACCTTCCTTTCCATCCCAACTACATGTAAGATCTTGACTCCGGTACAGGCCCTGTCAAAGTAATGAGAAGAAACCGCGATTAAAAAAAACAATGAGTAGGTAGAAAAAGGAAGCAAAGAAATTGACTAGATAACTGAAATTAACACGTTCCATAAAATTTTAGAGTTTTCAACATTCCTCCTGGTCCAAGTTTAATCCCCTAACTTATCCTGTCAAAGTGTGTCCATCATCCTCCATCTTTTTCTGCTATTCTCCTTCCCACTTCTCTACTAAATTCCACTTAACTATCAATCTCAGCTCAGGGATTTCTGAGATGTGCTTCGCTCAATACTTTACAGAATATTTATCTTCTATCCTTACGTGATCATAGTCAATGTCAATAATCCAGAGATTTTTAAATCTCTGTCACTTTGCCTGTTCTACTTGGTGTAGTAATTTTTGCACACCTGGAATGAATCTGCCACACTGGAGAACTGCAGCATTCTTTATCATCAAGGTAACGTTTCAAATCAACTGAAGTTATTTCTTCATCGTTAAATATTTACAGCTTGCGTACAAGGGGCCATTTTCTCTTCAACGTACTTCAAATGAGAGAGTGAACAAAACACAAAATCTGTACCCTCATGGATATTACACTCCAAAGGGCAGAAAGATCAAAGATAAGTACAATAAATATTTTGTTAGAGGACAAGTTCTAGAGATAAAAATAAAACACAGAAAAGGTGTGGGAGGTGGAATGATAAATAATGTGACCAAGTAAGAGAGTAATGAGAGTAATAGATAAAACCCTGCAGGATGGTGTGGGAAGCATGGCAAGCAGGAAGGTTTACACTTAGGAGTAGTGAGGGGGTCAGTGCAGCAGGAGTGAAGGCTGTCAGAAAGCTGAGGGGGGCAGGTTAGGGAAGGACTCTCAGGTTTTGAGTGGCAGCAATGAATATATACAAGTGGTCATAGAATAGGTTCTGTATATATTTTGATGTTAGAGCCAGCGAGATTTATTGATCAATGATGTGTAGGTTGTAGAGAAAGAAGAACTCGGGGGCTATCCTAAAAAGTGTGTGTGTGTGTGTGTGTGTGTGTGTGTGTGTGTGCGCGCGCGCTTGCTTGAGCAAATGTAAAAATGTGGATGTCACTGAAATGGGGACATTAACTGGCGAGCAGATTTGGAGGCAAGTGAGGAAATAACAGAACCACAGCACTGGCCACATTCAGTACGAGATGCCTATTACATATCCAAGTGGAAATATTGATCGGGCAGTTGGATATTGGAGTCTGGAGTGCAGGCGTGCGTTCTAGGCTGAGGCATAAATGCACATGTAAAGCCAGCAGATTGAATAGGAGTAACCAAGGGAGTGGCTGTAAATAGACAAAGATGTGCTCTAAGATTCCTGCGGTATGCCAGCTCTTATCAGAGATAACGGAAGACTAATAATTGGGGCAATTGAATACTTGCAGTGCTGTCTTAGCCACGCTGCTACTAAGTAAACTAGTCCATCAAAAAAGAGCAGCAGAGGTAAAAGTTTCCTGTAAAGGTCTCATATCTCCCACATCTTTTACCTTATTCTTCTGTCCACAATGCCGCTTATATCAATTTCACCGTTCACTGATGATAATAAAATGGTCCTGTACTAAGAAAATCGTGTTTTGTAGTGTTTTTTTCCCTCTAGCCTCATACACAACCCTTCCCCACTTTAATATGCATGTTTAATGAGCTCCCAACTGTTTTACTCGGCAAGTAATCTTTCAATTATTTCTTTCTTCTGTGTTTCGGTTTACTCATCCCATAATCCTGGAAAGAACTGCTGTCATATACCAAAATTCTGGCCAGCCGTTACCTCCTCAACATTGATCTAGGTCCACCCCAGACTTCCCAGGGCACCCTGTCTGTACATCTGTCATTGATTTACCACATTATATTGTAATTACATGCCCTTATTGCTTTTCCACATGTTGAAGTATATAACATACATAAAATTCATAACAGTGCCCGTCATTTAGTAATTGTTAAAAAGCTGAAAATGCATCTCAACTTAAAACAATCTAGTTCAATTTAATATTAACTTAATTTCAAAGTAAACAGAAATTTACTCCAATTTACATCCTACCCCCTACTTTGTACTGTAATTGTTATATAAATCACACTCTTTTATGTTAGAAGCCTAGTAACACAGGGTTATAATTATTAATAAAAATGAAATAGAACATAAAGTGACAAACAAAAACACTTTCACATTGCCTTTCATGCCTCTGCAGTTACTGTCCTGATGCTCCTTATTCTTCGTGTGGATTGAAGTTACCCTCTAGTGCTCTTTCATTTCAGGCTCAAGGATTCCCTTTCATATTTCTTGTGAGAAGGGTCGGCCTTACCAGTTAGTGGAATAGCTAAGATGCAGTAGAGCACCATTTCCTTCTACTTGAGAATGATCCTTGCCTGACTTTTGTATATTTTCTGTGTCTGCTGCTGTTCTCTCTTTAGAATAAAAACAATTATATGCCTCTTTTATGATAAGATCACTTTGGGTTGAAATATAAAATGAAAAATCACTCTCCTCTACTCCTGTTTCCATAATTGTGAAGTGCTGGCCAGAGACTGAATGGTAGAGATGTGTCAGTAGTCCTAATTCTTTAAGTCAATTATTCAGTGATCATTTGTTCATTCACATTCTCACTCAACTTTTTGTTCATTCATCCATTCACTGAGTTTGACCATCCCTAGGTTTCCCTTGGAACCCTTCTCGATGCATGGCTGATACTACAGAAAGTATTAAAAGAACCAGATAGAAATTCTGCAGCTATAAAATACAATAAATGAAATAAAATTCCATTAAAGAGACTCAATAAAAATTTGAGCATGTGGAAGGAAAGAAATCAGTACAATTGAAGATAGATACAATTGAAATTATCCAGTGAGTAGAAGAGGGGGGAAAAGCAAACCACAAAATATTATTGAAATTAAATGATATAAGACAAAAAGATATTTTCCTCATTATCTTCTAAAATATTTATTTATTTTTTATTTTTTTCATTTAGATTTACAATCCACCTGCAATTCTTTTGTAAGGTGTGAGGGAGGAGTCAAGATGGATTTATTTGTCCATATGTAAAACCAGTTGAACTAGCAGCATTTGTAAAAATGACTACATATCCTCCGACTGTAGTGAAAAGGCATGTCATTATAAGGGATATTCTGTACTAACTATTCTGTTTCACTGGGCTATTTTTCCAAACTGTGTCATTATCAGTTTATATTAAAGTCTATAGCTTTCTAATAAGTTACTGTCTGGTAGGAAGTTCTACATCATTTCCTTTTTTCAAGATTGTATTGATGTTACTGTTTTTATTTTTGAAATTTATATTTTGAGTATCATTTTCTTTTCAGATTTGATGTAAATTATTCAATTGGAAGTTACTTATCCTCTTCAAATATTTTATGTATTTACTGATTTCTTGTGGTTTTTTTACTTACTTGTTTAGTCATTTAGTTAGTTTACTCGTTTGTTTGTTGCATCTTTCATCTCTGAGAATGTGACTGTCCGCTGCAGACAGACCATTTACCATTGTGGCTAGGTACAAAACCTTCAAATAGGCAATCTAAAGTTGAAGCCCAAATCTAGCTTACATTAGATGGTCCACCTAGAGCAAGCTACTCATGTTTCCCATGTCTCAACAGATTCAATGGTGAAGAGGCCAAACAATAAACTATCTAGGGAGTTCCCTGGTGGCCCAGGAGTCAGGACTCGTCGCTTTCACTGCCAGGTTAGATCCCTGATCGGGGAACTAAGATGTCTGCAAGCCACGCAGCACGGGTGAAAAAAAAAAAATCTGGTAGATTTGAATTACACAGTTATTGTATGTAAACTTCTTGTGTCAGTGCCTACTACACAGCAAGCACTCCATCTGCATTTAGCTATTAGTACACTATTGGTGTTGTTATGATGACTTCTCCAGGGCATGTGAACTTCTTTTAGTAAAATAATACCTCCCCTCGTTAAGTTTAAGCCAACACCCCACTCACACTGTCAGGCAGTGTGGACTGGATGTGATGTACCCAACTGAAGTTTCAGGGGCCAACCCTTCACTGATATAAATTATTTTCTGGATTCCACATTCTCGATCACTCTAAATAGTTTAGGATGCAGCAGGTGAAACCAGGAGTCAATTAGACACAAGGCAACTTCTGAGAGCAAAACAAGTGTGTTTCCCCACTAGACATGAAGCTGGGATTGTGTTACAAAGTACATCTGTGGCAACAATTTGCCACTGAATTCAGATTAAGAATAAAACCAACACTTAAAAGGAGGAGGAAAAATTACCGTTCTTATTGTATATTTTGAAGCCCAGTGTACCTATACCTAAAGCCTTCCTACCTTTGATTTTTTTTAACCTAAATTAATGTTACCCTGTTTATTGGTTTTAGGTACATCTTTGTCACTTTTGAATTTCAAGAGTCATAACGGTATCATCCATCACTGTGACTGATGATTTTATCAGAACTAAGTAGTATCAGAGAGAAATTCTCCTGCCTGAATGAGAAGGTGAAGGGAAGACAGACAGGGTATTAAAAACACTGTAACTAGTATGGTCATCACTCTCCCAACCATTTAGCTACTGAATTTGTCCTTACAGCCCTCAAAAGCAGCCAATCCCAAGGCAGTTTGAAAAGAAAATATGTTTGAATGCATGGTTTGCGTTCCTCCAAAAGACTCTGATTTGTTCTTCCAATTTCAGACAGTGAATACAGACACTTTTTTTAATGACTGCAATATTTTGTTGCTTCTGAATGAAAATGAAAGAAGAATATCAATCTAAAGGTTGTCATCAGGATGAAAGGCTGCATTAAATGTTTATTAAAATGCCTTGTCAAAAGTAAATGCAAAATAAATTTTAATTACTGTACTAATAATACTACTGTTATTAATATTAATAGTACTACTGTTTTTTGTTATTTGCAACACTGAAAGAGCTTGCCCCCTTTTTTAATAAAAATAGTTTGGATTTTATGTTCCATAGATTTATTGTTTTTAAAAAGTTGGAAGTTATGACTGAAAACCAAGCGTGAATAATAAAAAGCATCACAGCTGATGGATTATTCCTAGCTCTCCTACTAGTTCTGGGTAAACTCATAAGGAATTATCTTCATTTCTGGGTTTCAGTTTCCTCATCTGTGAAGGGAAGTTTTTAGTTTAGATAGCTATACAGTGCTGTTGAGAGTAAATGCAACTTTCTGTTTTGTTTTGATTTTTTAAGGACAGGATTTTAGATCGTTATTCAATGACCTAGAAATACAGGGTTGGGGGGGGAATGTGTGACTAGAAAGGATTCAGAGCCACAGTAATTACATAAAGTTGGAGCCGTGAATTCTGGATTCAGTCTAGGGGTAAATACAACTTAGGGTTAGATCTCATCCTCAAGTTCCAAGAATTATTGCCGTTCATGAGGGATGAGGTTCATTTTTTGGAAGGATTCTCCACCTGAGCTAAATAAACACCAGGATGTTCATGCCCAGCGGCCTGGTTGAGTTATTACTGAGATGTTATTACGTGTCTTGAAGATGAGTTTGGGGCCTTCCATAAATGTGAATTATTCCCACTTTGACTGCCTATCAGAGTTTTGTTGCAGCTGCTGTTCCTATTTGTTATTATACCAGAAGTTAATTATAAATGATGTTAAAACATTCAGGCATTCTGATTGCTAATTTGGCTAAATATTACCTGTCTTATAAATCTAAGTAATAGGTGTCATGTGGACTCAGACGGGTTGTAAAACAGATGGTTATGCTAAAACATAGGTGAAACACAGGAGAAGGTAGGACAGAAAATTAACACTGTACTAAAATGCTTACCTTTCTCTTTAGTAGTGGCAAATGAATTGAGCAGGGTTTCCTTTTTTTTTTAGATTTGCTTTTTTTTTACTAGGCCATCAATTGCATTGATCTGAAGTAACAATATTCACTTTTTTAAAATCTGCAGAAGTTAAAGTTAAAAATACCTTACTCTTCCTTTGAAACCACAGGAAGACAATAGTTAAACTATTACGAAAAATCTACATATGATTAAGAAGAAATATAGATCCCAATCACATATCAAGATGATCATTCATCATATATACTGCAGTAAAATTTGGATTAATTTGAGGGAGGATTCTGACTATAGAGACACTTCTCTATGGATCTCTGGCCCCATGCACTGTTTGAAGAGGGTGACTCAAGGGCTTCTGAAAAAAAAGACTAGTTGTATATCTTTATCACTAGTTGTGTATCTTTTTCACTAGTTGTGAAGATATATCATATATATATATATATATATATGCTAGATATATCATATATATATATGCTAGATATAGTCACAAAATTTACTCAAGAAAACGGGAGCTATTTCCAGGTAATATTTTTATAACCTGAAGATATTTCAAAAGTTGCATGATTTGGGAAAAAATGTAGTAACAAAAATGGAATGATGTTCATTTAAATATATGACGTTCATTTAAATATATCTCTATAGTCTGAAAACTGTTAGATATAGTATCATTTAAAATAAACCAAAAAAAAAAGAAGAAGGTGGTACTGGGGGAAAAAAAGGTAATTAGTGGACAAAGACTCTTTGAGATTGAATAGCAGATGAAACTTGGTATCTATATGACAATGGAACATTAAGGAAAATGCTTTCTAAGATAAGATCGTGAGAAAAAAGGAGAGACGATGTATGTTGGGAGCTTAACACAGTGTGTCTGGTCAACCGTATGCTGAAAAATACTATCTATCATTACAATAATTGCATTTATTAAGTATTACTATTTGCATTATTATATATTATAAAATCAATTTAATTATCATTGTAATTAACATGTTTACCACTATGAAACATGTTTTATAATGTTTTCATTTTATTATTAATTTAAATAATAAATTAAATTACATGTATTTGTTATTTATTTTATGTAATATACTTATTATTATTAAATATATGTTATATACAGGAGATATAAGTAGTGGGCTTCTTTATTTAAACCTTCTTGGTATAATTTGTTCTTGTTTAGCTAATCCCCAACTTTCTTCACTTTAAGACATTTCTTGGCTCTTGCTAATTCAAGAATTATCAACCCCCGTCTGCTTTCTTCTGTTCTCCTTGGCTTCTGATTAGAAATACCTTAAAACTTCTCCCTGCCTCTTAAGGTTTTCTTTGATTCTTTTTGTTTATGTCATTTGTCTTTGTGAGTTACTTTATGTAATTTATTTGGTTCTATTTTCTAATTCACTAATTTTCCACTCAGTTTTTCCTAATCTTCTGTTTCACCTCTCCATTCAGTTTTAAATTTGAAGTTCTATTATTTTTCTACATGCTGTTCACTTTTTTTTGTGTGTGTGTGGTACGTGGGCCTCTCACTGTTGTGGTCTCTCCCGTTGCAGAGCACAGGCTCCAGATGTGCAGGCTCAGCGGCCATGGCTCACGGGCCCAGCCGCTCCACGGCATGTGGGATCTTCCCGGACCGGGGCACGAACCCGGGTCCCCTGCATCGGCAGGTGGACTCTCAACCACTGCGCCACCAGGGAAGTCCTGTGTATCTTCTTTGGTGAGGTGTCTGTTATGGTCTTTGGCCCATTTTTTAATCAGGTTGTTTATTATTGTTGTTGTTTATTATTGTAGCCCTCTGGTGCTACCTTTTCATTTTTGATGTCTACTGTTAGTAATACGTCAAACATCTACAGTTTTTTGTATCATATAAGACAATATTGATGTAGGTAATGAAAGACAGATGATTTATCTTGTAAGCAGATGACATAAACTTAAAGTACTATAAATGTATTTTATCTTTCTTATGATTTTCTTAATAAGCTCTTCTTTTTTCTAGATTAATACATATAACATATACATTTAACATACAAAATATTTGTTAATTGACTATTTATGTTATTGATAATGTTTCCGGTCAACAGTAGCCTATTACTAGTTAAGTTTTGGGGGAGTTGAAAGTTATACAAGGATTTTTGACTGCAAGGGGGTTGGCACCTCTAACCCCCACTTTGTTCAAGTTCAGCTTTAATGCAGATAAATTCCTGCTTATGTTAGGCTTTACCAACATAAAGTGTATGCAAAGATTTTGATAGTATTTCCATGGAATTTCAACTTGGGTATTTCTTACTTAAATGAGTTTACACATTTTTCATGTGTTTAATTAAAATGTGTGTGTGTTGAGTGTATTCGTCATTTTTTAAATTTCATTTTAGGCCTTTTTGGTATTAATTTCAAGGAGCCTCTTACAAAGAAGAAATGTGATTTGATACTAGTTGTAAATATTTTCCCAGATTTTGATTTCCCCTTTGTTTATAGTGTGTGTGTGTGTACTAGAATTATCTTTTTTTTCTAATAGACAAACTAGTAACACTTCAGTATTCCCTGACAGAAAAGCCTTCACACATCAAAAAAAAAAAGAATTCTAACTTGTTTTCTTCCTGTTCTTTCACTTTTTAAATTTTCCATTGAAATGAAATGTTTGATTCATTTGTAATTGTTCTTGTTTTATAGTGTGAGGTATGGTTCCATATTTATTTTTACCGAGATGCTTATCAAGTTGTGTTACTGTCATGTATTGAAAAGACGTCTTTTCCACATTGATTTGACGTGCCACCTCGATTGCATACTGAATTAAAAGTTTGCTTGTACTTATGGACTCCTATTCTGTTCCGTATGTCTGTTAGACTGCTAAAACTATTCTGTTTTAATCGTTGAGCTTTTATAACCCTTTCTGATCCCTAATAAAATGCCTACAGATCTAGAGTCTCACAGATTCTCATTTTATTTTCTACTCGGCTGAGAATTATTCTCAAGTATTTCCTATTATATAGCCCATGTTGTCTTCACTGCTCATCTTCTTCCTCCACATTTTTACCTACTGCAGTTTCCCATTGTATGTCTTCACTGCACTGTTGACCATTGATGGGAAAGGTTATCAGTGAATGACTGAATCCAGACAAGCTTCAAATCTGCAATTTATTCACTGGTATTAGAAGTTTGTATTGGGGCTTCCCTGGTGGCGCAGTGTTTGAGAGTCCGCCTGCCAATGCAGGGGACACAGGTTCGTGGCCCGGTCTGGGAAGATCCCACATGCCGCAGAGCGGCTGGGCCCATGAGCCATGGCTGCTGAGCCTGCGCGTCTGGAGCCTGTGCTCCGCAATGGGAGAGGCCATAACAGTGAGAGGCCTGCGTACCACAAAAAAAAAAAAAGTTTGTACTGTTTCTGTCTTCTGAATCTTAAGACGTTTCTGTGAAACATTTTTTAATATTGTTTTACAAGTAGGTGGACCATATTTTATCTATAACATTTACTGAACTTTTTTCTTTACTTATATATTTAAATTCTTATGACTTCTATTCTTATTCTTTTTCTTTTATTATGCAACATATATTTTCTCTTTGATATCATTCTAAATCATGGCATGAGTTATTCAAATATTTAGTTTCAAGCCACTTTTGCATTGAAGGAATTTATACATATCTACATTCCTAGGTTCTACAATATTTCTAGTTGATCACTGGACATTTCCACTCGTGTGTTTTTTTAGGAAACTCCAACTCAACAGATTTAAAAAGAAATTAATTATATGTTTCCCTTATTAACACTTCAGCACTTAACTTTTCTTGATTAAAAGTTTATAGTCCATTACCCTGGCTACAAAATTTCAGACATCTTTTGACCACCGCATTTACCTCAAACAATCCTTTTCATCATTTCAGAAAGAAAACATTGACTTCTAATTTTTATCTAGGGTTGGAAGGGATCTGTTTGTGGCTCTCTCTAAACTTCTCCACATGTGGAATGTGAATAATAATGTGATCCGACATGTAGATAAGACTCTCCTAATTTAATCATAAACTAAATAATTTAAGTGCAAAATATTGAGGTGTTCACTTATTGTGCAAATGTTTATTATATATACAGCAACTCATTTTACTGCGTGCTTTAACAATAAACATAAAAATGACAAATCACCTCTAAGATAATTCATTTATACTTCACTATGAAAATTAGTTATGATACAGGTACATATAGAATTAAATAACATTTTTTTTCTGAGTTTTCAAGGATGGCTTATGTATAGTTTATCAAGAAGATAAGATGCTGGGAATATATTCTGCCAAAACAGATCTATAATAATTATGGTCTTCCTTTCTTTCATTTTCTTTCTTTCTTTCTTTCTTTCTCTCTCTCTCTCTCTCTCTTCTTTCTTTCTTCTTAACAAGGAATCAATGAGTACATTATCACATGAATCAACTTGTCAAAGAAAATCCCTATGAAACACAGATCTTACACCAAAACAGTCTTTACTAAGGATTTGCAAAGGACATATACAAACAAAAACCAGACAGAGACACATCCCTCTTCTCTAGAGGAGCCGTGTATTCATCAGCCTTATCTTCCTGATGTTCTCTCAGCAACCCTCCACCCCCATGGTGGGACATACTGTCTTTTCCTAAAAGCATGTCAGTCATCTAGGATTGTAAACTTCTCCAGTGAATTAATATGCACTCAAATTTGTATGAGATAGCAGTTGCTGATTTTGTGATTAACTCTTTCTCTTCTAAAATAAGTTACTTAGACCATATGATTTATGTGCCCTTTTCAAATGTAGCCTTCTCATTAGCCTTCTCACTTGACTTTTTGTGGCTATGCATATAACAGCAAAATACGTTGACCTAATTGTTACAGACCTTTAAGATGTAAAAATGTTTGCTTACTTTTACTATAAAATATAGAGGTTTTTAATACAGGTTATACATTATGTATATATTTATATTAAATGCCTTTCATTACATTTCAAATCAAACCTCTAAATTAAATATTTATTTCAAACTTTCAAATGCTGGCTTGGGATGAATCTATATATTTTCTGTAGCAATTAGCTTATGTACTTCTTAACTTAGCCTACAGTAACAGCTATAATGCATTCTTTAACATTAAGAAATCTTTCTTCCTTTCAATATTTTATTCTCAGACTATTACAGCAAGAAAAAAAAGAAAAAACTATTGCTTGAAAAAAATTTTTTTTTCTGTTATACAGCTGATATCTAATCTTATATTGGAAGCAATTTCTTCTATATCTCCTAAGTTCCATGTCATGGTATACATATATATATATATGCTATTATCATTTAATTAGAAGCCAGAGTTGACAGTCTAAGTGCTAAGCTTCTAAATTTAGACTTTATTTTATTGTTTTTTCTTTAAGAATTTTTTTTCTTTTAATATTTATTTATTTATTTATTTGTTTGTTTATTTATGTATGTATGTATGTATGTATGTATGTATGTATGTATGTATGTATGTATGTTTGGCTGTGTTGGGTCTTCGTTTCTGTGCGAGGGCTTTCTCCAGTCGCGGCGAGCAGGGGCCACTCTTCATCGCGGTGCGCAGGCTTCTCACAGTCGCGGCCTCTCGTTGCGGAGGACGGCTCCAGACGCGCAGACTCAGTAGTTGTGCCTCACGGGCCCAGTTGCTCCACGGCATGTGGGATCCTCCCAGACCAGGGCTCGAACCCGTGTCCCCTGCATCAGCAGGCAGACACTCAGTCCCTGCGCCACCAGGGAAGCCCTCGACTTTAAAATTACCGAAAACGTATGCATACTTTAGGAGACAGCATCAGCCTTTGAATTTCAAGGCTCATCATAGCCTCTTAGGATTTCCTCTTCTTAGTTAATTGGCAGCTTCAGCTGGGGAAATCTATTTTCAAATTTCTTTCCATTTCTTAAGTAAAAATACATGACAAAATGGGTGGGAGTGTTGTGCTTCTTAGCTCACTTAGATTGTCTTGAAATCACTGGTAGGACAGGGATGAAGTGAAATATGATGCTGTGAGCACGAATTCCAACTCTGAATCCTAGCTTTCCATCTTTATAATGCTGTGACCTCGAACAGGATATTTTCACTTTCCTTTGCCCTAATTTCTTTATTGGCAAATGGTGGTCCAAACAAAATCTTACCTCAAGGCATTATGTTGTCAATTAAGAGAGGGTTAGTGAAAATATCTACTATCACTTTTCACATGTTGAACATTTCTTGACCTCCAGATGAGATCCTTCCACCGCTTATTGGACAAGATGTTGTGACTTACATGAAGAATATTTATTTACAAAACCACAATGGGTTTCTGGCAAAAAGCTAATCCATTGTCAAGAAGTATTTAGAATCGAGTCCAAGAAGAATTTTGTGGAAAACAACTGATTTTAACCTTAGAGGTCTACTTTTTTTTTTCCTTTATTTATTTTTAATTGTGGTAAGAACACTTAACACGAGATCTACCCTCTTACCAAATATTTAAACACACAATACAGTATGGTTAATTATAGATACTATGTTGCCCAGCAGGTCTCTAGAACTTACTCAGTTTGCATAATGGAAACGTTACACCTCTTAAAGAGCAGCTTCCCATTTCCCCCTCCCCCCAGCCACTGGAGACCACCGTTCTATTCTCTGGACACTTCTCTGGTGTTGAAAATGTGTTTTGGTGTTTACCTTCACCCAGTACACTAAAGGTTGGAAAATACATTGCTCCTACCTTGACTCCAAAAAAAAGCCAGATAAACTATAAAATAATAACTTTTCTTGAACCCAGTAGAGTACTCAGGTTACAATGTAACCAATTAGTTGGATAGATAAAGAAGGAGAGGCCCACTCCAAGGCATGATGGAGCAGGAACACGGGATCATCTGAGGCAGTGCATCGAAGGAGCAGCCGTCAACTGCCGATCACAACTCCCTTCCCCAGAACCTTCTCCCTAACAGGAGAAATGTCTTAAGCCGCTGGGGAGAGGGCAGCAACTCTGTCATCCCCAGGGCACAGGTGAAGACCCATTATGGCTGGGGGAAAAAAACAAAACAAAACAAAAAACACCTTCCACCACTGGAGAAGAGAGAGAAAGCTGAGTCCATATTTATCCTACAATGAGGGGTTATCCTACATTACAGGGTTCCCACCGTGAGGGGAGGGGCAGGGCATCCTCCCCCTTCAAGATTCACCAAACACACAAGACATAGCTGGTTGTTTTAGAAAGGAAAGGATAACCGAGAAAGCTGCACCACAGAGAACCAGGCATGTAGGAGCCCACATAACACTGACATCAGATTATAATAAAGAGCAAGCTAGCCTTTCCCATCAAGTGTGCAAACACTGGTCAGGGAGCAACTGCAGTTTGTCATATAACGGAATAAAAGAGTAGAGGAAACCACATGTAGGGTACAGGTATACAGGGAAGTCAGGAGCAGAAATATAGAGTAAAATATCTTCTTCTCACCAGTCTCTGTCCCAAGTAGAAGATAAAATAGAGGAATCTGAAACCAAGGTTTGCTGACGGTAACCATAACAACAACAAGCCCCAAACCAGCCTAACTGCTGCATAGATTGGTTCTAACTCCCACACCAGGAGCCCAACAGGAGAAAAGGCATCCGATCCCACTCTTCACCTCAGTCATCACTGTTCTATACACAAAGGCCAGCACTCAATCAGAAATGGTGAGTCACATAAATTACATGTCATGAAAGATACATGACTCTACCTAGAACAATGTCAGTTTCCTTCAACAATATTTCCAGACCCACAACAAAAAGACTTCATAAATGTTATTGAAAGAAATGATTGCAAAATACATGAAAGTGGATATTTTCCAGTGTTTCCCTACTGTTGTACAGTTTTAGAAATAAAATGATATAACGAAGCATAAAAATACTAACGTCAGTTTTACTATTAAAAGTTCTTACGTTTAATAGCATTTTTTTCTTTAACAAACTATGAGTCTCGGCTTCCCTGGTGGCGCAGTGGTTGAGAGTCCGCCTGCCGATGCAGGGGACACGAGTTCGTGCCCTGGTCTGGGAAGATCCACATGCCACGGAGCAGCTGGGCCTGTGAGCCATGGCCGCTGAGCCTGCGCGTCCGGAGCCTGTGCTCCGCAACGGGAGAGGCCACAGCAGTGAAAGGCCCGCGTACCACAAAGAAAAAACAACAACAACAAAAACTATGAGTCTTACACCTGATAAAATAAATACTATGCTTTCTTTTATTAAAAATGAGGCTATGCAACTCATTGTTTTTATCTTACTGCCTTGACTGTCATGGAGTTCAAGTTACATTTTCTCATTTGCAATAATTCTCTTTGGCCTGAGTTCTGAAAATGACTGTAGACTTTTTATCTTATTCCAGTGTTTTAATAACACTATGGAATTGGTGTTTTTAATTAAGAAGCATCCCATACTGTCCTTGTAAGTACGGTGTTCACTGAATATTTCTGTCATATATGTAGACAGACAGATAGGTAGATACTATTATACACTTAATACATAATAAGTCAGAAGATTTCAGTGTTGACTTCCAGTGGGTTTCTAAAGAAATGTCCCAGGAAACCAAAAGATCACACAATGGCAGAAATGCATACCACAGCCTAGGACAAATTCACCACTCTAACAATGCATGGGTGCCTACAAATACTGCAGTTGCGTTGTTATCACTGATAACTTTCAAGATCAATTAGAAGCAAAACCAGAATATAATGCAAAAGTCCTTCCTCAGATATTCTTCAAACTCCAAAGTATAACTTGGTTGTCATTGCCTGAAGCAGAAAACAATTTAGATGTCTAAAATTGCAGTACAACTATTTGAAAAATTCAGTCAGCTTTTCATTCCCGCAAAAGAAATAAAAAGTAAATTATTTTGACAAACGAACACCTTACATATCCTTTGACCTAATCTGATCTCAAAGAAACATACATATAACGATAGAGGAATACAAACTAGTTCAAATACTCAGTTGCCATAAATTTGCACAAAAGCCTCTGGCTACACTATAATATAATTTTTAATCCAACAAAGAAGAGAAAGATCTTATTTCTAATCCAGGTGCTTCTTAAGTAGTTTTGTAGAGGCCTTGACATTTCTGACCAATCACTTTACAATCAAGACTTTATTATTTGAAAGTGTTGTTCTTATAAAAATAAGAAAACTGTGAATAAATTAGAAAAAATGTATTACAATATAGTTATCAACATTGCTATTTTTGTTTTATGTTGCTGCATAACAATCACAAATTTAGTAGCTTGGAATAACACACGTTGATTGTCACAGAGATTTTTTAGGTCAGAAGTCTGGACATGACTTAGCTGGGTGCTTTGATCCAGATCTCTCAATGGTTTATGTAAGCTGTAGGCCAGTCTGAGTTCCTTTCTGCAGTTTGACAAGCCCTTCCAAGCTCAAGGGGATGTAAGCAGAATTCAGTCCCTTGCAGCTGTAGAACTGAGGTCCTCTTTTTTGTTGCTGTTGTTGGCATTTAGCAGGGGTATTTTCTACAGCTCCTACAGGCCACCCTCAGTCCCTTGCCATATGGTCCTCTCAAGTATGATAACCATGGTAGTAGCATACCATGTATACATTATATATCATATAACATAGTCTAATTCAAGCAAGAGATGTCCCATCGCTTTTGTGATAAAACTTGATTTAATCGGGGGATTGACTGTTCCATCATCTTTGCCATATTCTAGTGGCTAAAACCACAAGGTATGACTTCCTGGGGTGTGCAGTCACCATAGTGTGTGCACTCTATAATTGGGTTGATATTTATATGCTGAAATTCTAAGGGATTATCCACATTTTTACTTACTTATTTTTTCACTGCAAGAGTAAAGCTGAACAATAAATGAGGTTGTACTGTCAAAATTTTTTCTTTGGGTAATTCAAACTTGAAATCCATTTCTCTTGATATCTTCCATCTCTTTTTACATTTTCATTATTTCAAAAATTTAAGTTTACAAATAAAATGTCATTTTTGCATATCTGAATTTATTTGTACAGAAACTTTTTTTGCTATGTGACTATAATGTACAAGAAAATATTCTAGATGCCTGAGAGAGAATGGTGAGCAGGACAGATAGAACTCTATCACTTACATGGTTTATATTCTAGAAAGGGATATGGATACTAAACATTTAAATAAACATAAGTTCTAATACTATGTAGTGGGAAGTCTGTTTATAAATATAAATGATGACACACAAATACCATATGATATCACTTATGTGGAATCTAAAATATAACACAAATGAACTTATCTACAAAACAGAAACAGACTCACCAACATAGAGAACAGACTTGTGGTTGCCGGGGGTTGGCAGGGGCAGAGGGGGAGGGAAGGAGTGGGAGTTTGGGATTAGCAGATGCAAACTATTGTATTTAGAATGGATAAACGACAAGGTTCTACTGTACAGCACAGGGAACTACAGTCAATATCCTGTGAAAAACCGTAATGGAAATATGAAAAAGAATGTGTATATATATATATATATATGTTTAACTGAATCACTTTGCTGTACAGCAGAAAGTAACACAACACTGTAAATCAACAATACTTCAATAAAATAATTCTTTTAAAGAAAGATGACACAGGGTTATGGAGTGAGAGTGTATAGTATTTTATATAAAAGAGTAAGGAGAACTCCTTGAACAGGTGGTGTGGTTTGGAGACCTGAATGATGCCTGAGCTCTAACATAACCTGTTGGAAGAATGGCCTCAGATCAGTTGTAAAGATCTTGAGGCAGACACGTTTTGCACATTTCAAGAAGTGCCAATGCTTCCACGGATAGAGTTGAAGAAGGGAAGTGGTGACGCAGCAGTGATGGGCCTGAGCTGATAATGTAGGACTCCATGGACTGTGGTCAGGGAATTTAATATTTTGATTGTGAATAGAAGCCTTTAGAACTTTTTTGAAAAAGGAAGTAAAATGACATGGTTCATGTGATTAAAGTGCTATTCTTGTTTCTGCATAAAAATTTTAATCGTCAAGAACAAGACTGGTAACACATAAACCATACAGGAAGCTATGTCAGAAACAAGCAGAGCTATTATAGCTCAAGATGCAGAGTTTTCCATTCAGAAGAACCTAGAAGTGAAATTTAGAATATATTTTGAAGACAGACCTGGCAGGAATTGCTGATATGTTGAATGTTGAGTGTGACAGCAAGAGAAAAATGTCTTTGAGTATTTTTGGACTAAGCAACTAGATGAATAGTAATAACATTTGCTGATAGGAAGGAAACTAGAGTATGAGAAGGTTTGGGAAAAAAAATTTTTTTAGGTCTGTTTGTATATGTTAAGCTGAAGATGAAGATGCCTATCAACATTTAAGCTGAGATGTGAAATAGGCAGTAGGTCATCAGAATCCAGCTCTCAGAGGAGAGAAAGAAGCTGGAGATTCATATATGGAAAACATCAGTATACAAATAGAGGTACATAAAGAGACTAGTGCTGCAACGGAATCCTGGGACATTTCAACAATGATAGGTTTGGAAAGAGAATGGGCAAAGAAGACTGGAAATTGCAGATAGAGAGGTAGGGTGAAAATTCCAAGAGTTTGGTATTTCCAAGGCCAAGAAATGAAAATACTTTAAAAACGAGGGAATCATCTACTTGAGTCATTTTTCATGTGGGATGGACTGAATCCTTGGGGAATTTTAGAAATTTGTAGGAGTATTTTTAAAATTTTTATAAGATTTGGGAAATGGGAGGGTGATAGGTGGTTATACATCATTCATTGTAGTACCTGGCATCCACTGAGACTAAAACCTCATTTTATGGACAAATACAGTTTTTTCACATTTATTATATAAACAACCACCAAAAACTCCAATGAGATCAAAAATGAAGAAAAATTATACAAAAACTATTGCTTGACCTGTGGGTCTTATTACCAATTCCACAGCTATAGAAAAAAATTTCTCTCAATACCATTTTACAAAATAAAAACAGGAAATCTAGATTTTACTTGAAAAACGTTAACAATGCATTTCCAATGATAAAATGAGAAAGAACAGACTTTTTCATTGACATTTATTCTTTAGAGGCTTATTTTGGGCATATTTTAAGAAGCAAAGGTTTCTCACCTGGTTCTACAGCGAGGAAGCCGAAGAGGTTCAGAATGAGCCTCCCCGAAATGGGCTACCTTGGCATGTGGATTTTTTGAGCTGAAGACAATTAAGCCCCAAAAGACTCAGGAAGAGCTTTTAACTTCCCCTTGAGCTGCCTACACGAACTTAGAAAGGGGGGCTTGGCCAGAGACAGAGCTACCACCAAAGGTAACTCTCTTCTGAATTACCTATCTGTATGGCAGGGCAAACATCTAATGAGCAGACCTCTACTCTTCTTATTGTCCTGTTTTGTGAATCACCCTCCTCCCCTTTGGAGCCCCAGGCCCCTAAAACATTCCTTAGCTAAGGATGCTGTATAAGCCTCAGCTGCCCAACCTACGCTTGGGTCTCATATCTTTGGAGATCCTGTACATATTTAAATTTGTTTTTCTCCTGTTAATCTGTCTTATGTCAATTTAATTCATTAGACCAGCCAAAAGAACCTAGAAGGGTAGAGAAAAATATTTCCTTCCCTACCCTATAAAGCATAGAACGTTTTCTCCTTTCCTTGGTTAGACATTAGAAGCTCAAGTATTTACTGTTACACGGACGATCTGTTCAAAAATTTATGTGACTTGCTTTATCATCCAATAAATGTTACTCTTCCACTAATTATAGGTGATTTGGACCAATATTTATTAGATGACCTTATTCAATAAAACTTAATGCAAATGCCTATTACCAGTTGAGAGACTGATCGGAATTTTTGCATTTCTATCATGATGTCAAGTCAGGATGATTTATTCTAATTAATTTCCTGTTTTTAAAACAATTTAATGTAAATCAAATTTAAAATACATGAAATAATAAATTTTAGACATAAAACTGAGTTCAATATTCATGCTTGAGAATTGGTTTAAGAACTGGTCAACTCTAACCTTTTATGTTACTCAAGTTACAGGGCTTACAGCAAAGCTATCATTAGTGAAGAAATGATGAGGAAAAAAAATAGAACAGCACTGTGCGTGAACATTAATAAAATGCAAACTAAACACGATCAGCCACACTGTTGCTTTCATTGCATCTGTTGCCGCCAGAAGCCTGCAGTTCCCACTGTTATTGCAAAAACGTATTGTGCGTCAGAGTTTAAGCTTGCTTTCCCGTGAGCATGTTCTCAGGCTTACTTGAGATGAAAGCTACAGGTGGAAGAGACGTGGCCAGGAGAGAATGGTGTAAACGAAAACAATAGTAAATGGAAAGGGAACCTTAGAAAAGGTATGGAAAGGTGAATAGTGAGGACATATCAGGCAGCACTCAGAGGCAAGCAAGCAAGGAAAATTAAAGAAGAAATATAATAGGCCCAGGACTTAAGTACCCCTGGCAGATA
Source organism: Pseudorca crassidens (assembly GCF_039906515.1). Classification (NCBI taxonomy): domain Eukaryota; kingdom Metazoa; phylum Chordata; class Mammalia; order Artiodactyla; family Delphinidae; genus Pseudorca; species Pseudorca crassidens. Next base: position 6,465,709 of record NC_090307.1, read on the forward strand.
CTTTTCATAAACTCTCATTGCTAAGGACATAATCTATTTTTTTTTAAAAACCACCAGCAATTGTGTTTACCCTGAAAACATATTTTTTTAATGGAATGGGCAAGGTCAAAACAGTCCCCCATATCCTAGGCATGAAGGACACAACAGAAAGCAAATCTCAGATTAATACAAAGAAATTGTAAATAGTGCTGCAATGAACATTGGGGTGCACGTTTCTTTTCGAACTATGGTTTTCTCAGGGTATATGCCCAGGAGTGGGATTGCTGGGTCATATGGTAGTTCTACTTTTAGTTTTTTAAGGAAATCTCCATACTGTTGGTGGGAATGTAAATGTATCAATTTACATTCCCACCAACAGTGCAGGAGGATAGCTAGGACGTGGAAGCAACCTAAATGCCCATCGACAGAGGAATGGATAAAGAAGATGTGGTACATATATACAATGGAATATACTCAGCCATAAAAAGGAACAAAATTGGGTCATTTGTAGAGACTTGAATGGACCTAGAGACTGTCATACAGAATGAAGTAAGTCAGAAGGAGAAAAACAAATATCGTATATTAACGTACATATGTGGAACCTAGAAAACTGGTACAGATGAACCTATTTGCAAAGGAGAAATGGAGACACAGACGTAGAGAACAAATGTATGGACATCGGGGGGGGGAAGGGGGGGATAGATTGGGAGATTGGGATTGACATATATACACTACTATATAAAATAGATCACTTTAATGAGAACCTGCTGTATAGCATGGGGAACTCTACTCAATGCTCTGTGGTGACCTAAATGGGAAAGAAATCCAAAAATGAGGGGATGTATGTATACATGTGGCTGATTCACTTTGCTGTACAGCAGAAACTAACATAACATTGTAAAGCAACTATACTCCAATAAAAAAAATTAAAAATAAAAATAGGTTTTCAATTTGCACACAAAAATATTCAAAGAAATTGAAAGTTGGCAATTCACAATAAAGATTACTCTATCAGTAGTTATCTCAGCTAGATGGATAAAATTATAAATGATCTTTTGGGGATGTTATACCATCTTCTCAAGTAGGGTTACAGTGAGAGTTGAGCTGGTGTGTGCGAGTGTGTGTGAGTTTCAACACTTTGCACTTACATATACAGACTACCATGGAGGCAAGTGTTGAGTCAACTCAGTTCCTGGGAGAGGCAGCTGTCTAGACGTGGGAGGGAGGATGAGAGGAGGAGGAAAAGAGGAAGAAGGAGAAAATAAGGGAAAACAAGAAAGAAAAGGATGAAACTGTTGATTAAAAAAAATATTCACAACCTAAAAGTTGAGAGTTATGTTTTATTCGGTGGAAATTTTTAGGACTTCAAGCCCAGGAGGCAGCATCTCAAGTAACCCTGAGAGAACTGCTCCGTGGAGGCGAGCGGGAAGCCAGGATATATAGAAATTTTGCAACAAAGGGCAGGTAGTAGGAACAAAAGATTACTGTTAATTAAAGAAAACTAGAAATCTCAGGTTAAGGAATTTAGTGCTTTTCTATGTATGGAAAGATGCAAGAGTCTGGGCTCACTGAAATCATTCCTTTGATATGCACCTCAGCTCTCTGGGGCCAGTATCCTGTGTTTTCACATCCTGCGTTTCCCCAGGGCTCAGTGTAGGGAGTGGCTGCAGTCTGACGGCTGCTAGATGGCAGGCATTCTTCATTTCCTTCCTGAGTGCCCTCAGGGCTCACCAGCTCACCATCGGAGGTGGCTGCAATGGCTGATGACTGTGACATCCTTTGTTTACTGATACGGGCAGGCAACATTCCATTTCTCAAAACCTATGACTGCAGGGGGTACAAAAAAGAACAAAAGGGAAGAAATGAGAAGAAAAGAGAGAAAATAGAAGCAGCAAGAAGAGCGGGAGAAGGTGGACAAGGATGGGTCAAGCTGGTGGGAAGATGGAAGTAGAGAGGGAGCAAGAATGTAAAGGAAAAGGATCCTTATTAGACAATCTCTCTCCGTCCTTGGATCTCTACCTGGAGAAGAAGGAAAGAAGCAGGAATGATTCCTCACAGTGGGGTGAAAGGCAACAACATCTCAGCAAGAGGCACTGAGGCAGCCAGAAGGACCCCAGAAGAAAGGATAGGACACAGGGATGCAGAGCTGATAACAATGTGCAGTTAACTGGTGATGAAAACAAAGCATTGCTTCTTAGGAGTTTGATGATTTTGCTGCTGGAAGGGAGGTCCAACGACCAGCAAGACAGAGATCACTGAGGAGTTTGTTGAAATATTTGGAATTTCAGGTGCCCTAATCAGCATCTGCATTTTAACAAGATCGCCAGTTGATTTGTATGCACATGGAAACGGGAGAAATATTGCACTATTCTCTATGGATCCCTGGGGCTACATGAACATTGCTTTACATTCAAATAAATGAAGAGCCAGCCACTGGGGTGCTATAAAAGCGACCCGATATCTAAGTCAAGTGACATTCCAGGGAAGGCGGTAATTCTTGAGAATCCCCTAAGAAATAACAGCCTCTCATACTAAACAGACTCTTAAGGTTACATTGCCTGGGAAAATAAATGCTTGTTTTTGGAAGCGGAGCAAAATTCGCCACTCCAAATGTGTCTCTCTGGTATGTGAATGATTTCGAATTTTTGAGTTTTAAAAAAAAACTCAAAGCCCAAAGGACTCAGGAAGATTCTCTGACCTTCCTCCTTAGCTGTCCAAAAGAATTTAGATAGAGGACCCGTCCCTGGAATAGAGCTATCACCAAATGTCTGCAAAGAATATGGCCTAGATGTGGTGGGGGAAATGCCTAGAGGTCAGAGTCCACTGTCTCCCATTGTCTCTGCCTGGCCCAGCAAGCATGTGTTACCAAAATTTGCTTTTGTGCTCCACGTGAATTCCCTTCCTCCTCTGTAAAATCCCAAGCTTCTACCCTCAACGTCCTCTTTTGTCTCTAGTTGAAGATGGTATTTAAGTTGAGAGCTTTGGCCATTTAGGCCTGTTACTCAGTTTTCCTGGGTCTCCCCCAGGTATACATGTTATTAAACTTTTGTTTGATTGTCTCCTGCTAATCTGTCTCATATCAATTTAATTCTTGGACCAGCCAGAAGAACTTAGAAGGGTAGAGGGAAATGTCTTCCACCTTGACAGCATAAAAGTATGACCCTATTGATCTTATAAGTGGAATGGCATATTACCTATTCTCATTTGTATGATGATCTTATCTGAGGAAAACTGCCATAGAGTATGTTATTACTGTAGTCAGACTTACACACCAGAAGTTGAGACCTATCATCAAATCTGTTATTTCATATTAAATTATTGTTTGTTTTTCTCCTGTTAATTGGTCTTTTATTACAGAGGGTTCTCAGCTGAGAAGCAAAAGAGTAAAGTATAAATTAATTTTTATCCCCTACTAAATACAGATGCTCTTAAATTCCACTTAATGCCAGTTTCTACTTCATTTATATATATTAACTAGACAAGTAGGTATGTGGCTTATATATAAAGATCATAGAGAGTACTTCTGTTTTTCAAAAAGCACGTCATCAGTATTAGTAATAAATATCACTATTTTTTTCATGATAAAGATTTATATCTCCATGATTTGAGAAAAGTGATATTGGAGGTCATATTTTTAGGTATCCATCTGGATTTAAAATATTAATTATCACTTAACAGTAAGGGTGGGAAAGGAAATTTTCCTTCTCAGATAATTCTCACCTGTTGCTTGGAAACAGAACATCTTACGTCATGTGCTCTGAAATGAAATTAGACATAGCAAACTATTATCTGACAGAAATTTTTACACTATTATTAATCTATTTCCCTCATTCTTTTTGTTTCTTTTGTGATTTAGAGAGTAGTAGTTTTTAATAAACATGGATTTTTTTTTCAATTATTCTGCCGTATAATACACCTAGTTCTTACCTAAAATTAAGTCATTTCTATTGCTATACCCATTTGACTTCTAGATGCTAATGTAATTTTACATACTTTTCATAGCTTTATTAATCAGGGTCAAAGATAAATAAAATCATTTATAAGACATACAATTTGTGGGAAAGATGTTTTTAAAGTCTATTAGCGTGGAATAAATAAAAAGATAGCTACAATTTTATATATTTAGAAAGAAAATATATTAAGTATAAATAAAGATATATAAATGAACATATGTGACTATATTGAGTATATATTAGAATAGATGAATAAAATGGACATTAAGTGACTCCACAATATGGGTTTTATGTAAACAATGTAAATATACTACTTGCTTTGAAAGAAAGGTACCCTGCAATCAAATAGCATAAGGCAATGATAGAAATTGTATTAGGTGAGGTGGTTTACTGGAATCTGGTTGAATTGTTAATGTAGGCTTTACTCACTAAAACCATGTTTCAATAATCCAGTCAGAAAAACAGATCAGATCATATTCTAACTTATTAAGGATAATCTTTGGATAACTGAATGTAGATGGGAACACTTTTAAGGTACTCTTCTGATTTTCATAATTTCACATCATTGTGCCTCTGAACTAAATCTCGTTTCTATTTTCTCTAAATTTGGTTTTTGATTGGACACTGTTTCTGGCAACCCGTCTCTTGATTCCTGTGTAATGCAGTTTCCTTGTTCTGCTTGAAATGTCCCTCAAACACTAACACTGGACTGACTCATAGCAAAGCTTTTCTCACTGATGGCAGCTGCAGGGGCATGATGAACTTAATCTTGGTTTGTTCTCATGGAAATCAAAACTTCAAAAAAAAGTATATTGTGTATGTTCTTCATTTAAAACAATTTCATTTATTTAATATGCAGGTGTATTTTATGTACAAAATTTTAAAATACAGAAAAACAAAATGCAACAGTTCTCAGCTATATTTTAGTATGTAATATTGAATATTTAGTTTTGTTGAAACAAACAGAGAGCACCCAAATGAGAACAGAGGCTGTTTATTCAGAGCTTTCTATGGCCACCTGTTACAGGCTGAATGTTTCTCTTTCCTCAGCACTCATATGTTGAAACCTAATTCCAATGTGATGGTATTTGAAGGTGGAGTCTTTGGAGGTGATTAGGTCACGAGGGTGGAGTCTTCCTGAATGGGATCAGTGCCCTTCTACGAGAGGTTCAGAGAACTATCTGCCTTTCTTTTCACCATGTCAGGATAGAACCAGAAGTCAGCAGTTTGCATCCCAGATGAGGCCCCTCACTACAACCTGACCATGCTTCTCACCTCAGTTGGACTTCCAGCCTCCAGAACTGTGAGAAATAAATGTTTGTTGTTTGAAGCCACCCAGTCTACGGTACTTTGTGATAGCAACCCAAAATGACTAAGACGATAGCCTCACTTGCATTTGCCAGGGACTGGAAGACAGGTAGGGAATTGGAAAGCTGCGAAGTTAGAAAAGGTCATTTGAGATGAGGACACTATAACTAGAAGTAGGGCTTTTCATGCGACTGGTTTGGGGTGAATCTCTGACTTTCTCTGGTTGGTCCTGAGGTGAAGGTGGGGGCAAAACCTAGGGAAGCTGGTGGTCACTGATCAAGTCCAGGCAGTCTTAGGCTTATTGACGCACAGGATGTGCTTTGGCTTCCCAGGCTGGTTACTGCACAGATCCTGAGTCAGAATTCTATTGCCCTGTGGGGTCTAGTCATCATCCCTTTGTATATGTCTCTCAGTCCTCCCATTGGTCAGTTTCTCAGCTATAAGGACTGACACCTTTCAGAGGCTACAGAGCCAGATCTTCACCTCTCAGGGTTTGTTCAATTATCTCCAAGACCAGTCACAGTATGGGATCTTATTTACCTTTTTGTTGTTATATCATCATGTATCAAATGAAGAGAAAGTAGCTGCAGAGAAGCATTAAGGCTCTATACAGAATACAGTGGACATATGACCACTATGTGGAAACAAGAATAAATAATAATCCAAGTAAGAAGCTTCAGAATTGGGAACCCCAATTGCCCAACTTAGACCAAGAGACAAATCCCACAGAATATGAGGATCAATCCTAGAGAGACAAGTAGCTTCTTTCCGTAGTGGAACATATGGCCTCTTTTATCTTGGCTGCTTTATTGATCCAAGAACAGCAAGAAATATTAGCCATGGCACAGATGTCTCCAAGATTAGTCAATAAGAAATGTAGAGCAGTGCACTGTCCATCACTAATCATGCTGGCTTGAGACGGATCTGTTTTCCACGCAGGGCAGAGTTCATTAATGACATCATTCATATGACCATCATTAATAATATACCTATCATTAATCATAAAGGACATGGTGTTGTTAATAATGTGATAATTTCCTTACAATCTTTTGTATTTGTGTGATTTTTTACCTTAGGTAAAGGTCAGTAGTCTAAAGAAAAGCTTACATGAGTGATAGTATATCTTGCTTAAAAACCTTCAGTTTTAGTTTTGGAGTAAGATCCATCCCCCACATAGCATGAGGTTGGGTTCTCAGTGATTTATTTAATGTGATAGATACTCGCCAATAAATAGGAGAGAGGCATAGAAAAGTTCCGTAAGCGAGGTAAAACAATTTTGGTTTTCTCCTTCTAGCAGAGGCAGAAGAGAAGCAGGATTCAGGGTTCTGCAGAGAAGAAGAGAACTGTGAGAGGGGGAGAGGAACTGAATCTCAAAAGCCATTAATTGTCGGACTGGAACATGCCCTGTGTTCTCAGTGAGGAGTAAAGTCTGCACTGGGTCAGGAACCATGAGATCAAGAAGGAGCCTAGAATTCATTCAGCAGAGGCACCACCGGGTTTTACAGCAGCAGCTATGACCCTGAGGCATGGGGTATAAGCCTTTGTAACTGGTTAAGGAGCAGGCGAGAGCAAGCAATTTTGGGTTTTTTTGAAATTTCCCATAAAGATGAATCAAAACCATAAGGGCTTTTTTGTCCGGGTTGCTGCCGCACAAATAGACAAAATGGGTTTTTGTAGTTAGGGACGCCTAGAGAAGGCTGTGGGAGATGCCACTGTGGGTCACAGAAAGCCTTTATGTTCAGGGTCACGCAGCAAAGGGTCTCTTACCGAGGACTTGGTCACTTCATAAAAAGGCATGGCAATCTCAGAATACTTTGATGCCAACTGACTGCTAGATCCAGTTAAACCAAGAAATCCTCTCAATTATCATTTTGTAAGGTGTCTAGGATACATCTGGATAATCTTTAGTCTGTTAGGAGAGAATATATTCCCCTTGTTAGGAAGGACGGGACCAAAATAATGGACTGTGTTTTGGCAAAATTGTAATTTCTCCTTGAAACTTTTTTTTTTCCTTTTCTGCAAAGGTTGAACCCAAGTAAATGGAATCTTTTGTATAGGTTTCCCTGTTCCATGAACAAAGTAGTTCACCTATATATTGTATAGTAAGTCTCTCAGACATCTAATGATGATGCCATATACATAATATACTTTAACAAAAATGCAAAATATATATATATACACATTTTTGTAAACATTTTTTCTAATAGTTTGATAAGAATTTTTTTCAAAATACTCTATGTTAGCATAAGCTAACTTTCATGAAATTTGCATTAGATTCCTTTGGATAGATATACTAAAATGTATATAATCAATTTTCTGTTTAGACATTTAGACTTCCTCTAACTTTTGCTATATAAATGAGTTTGCCCATTCACTCATAAGTGACATTTTAAATTATTATCTATATTCTCACATTTTCCCAATACTGGACATTATTTTTTCAAGAAAATATGGCTTTAAAAATTTAATCACTGTCTTGTCAAAATATCCAAAAGCTAACCTCCAATGCCCATGTTTCATAACTCAGAGAAGCTTCTTTAATTGTAACACCCTTTCAGAATAATTGATTAAAAAAAAGAGGGTACAAGAAAATCTTTTGAAATTAAAAACTGTGGTCCAATTTTTTACTTCCTTCAAGTGTGATTCAAATAATGATATTTATAAAATACAGAACAGGGAGATAACTTTCAACAACTCATATTGCAGTTTAGATGTATTTCATTTGGACAAAAAGCAAATTTCCATAAAACATCTTGAAGAAATATTTTCTAAATATATTAAGGTATTTATAGCAATGATCACATAAAACTGATTGATCCTTTGTTTTCCAATTATCTTCTGTATAAACCTTTAATCACTAATACTAGGTAACCATTAACTGTTTTGTCACCTTCACTGAATAATGTCTCAACCTGTTAATTCCCATATGTTCAGCAGATACCTCAAAGTAGGCCATAGAGTAGCAGCCAAAACTGTTGATTGAATGTCTAAACAGATGTGTAATTGACAAAAGTAGGGAATTCTTTTCCTTAAGACCCCAGTCTTTATTTTTACTTTCTACACACTCCCCAAAATCAATCACCAACCCTAATTTTATATATATAGTTATTATTCTTTTTTTCCAAACCTCCTAGTCATTGATCCTTTTCAGCAACAAAATTAATTCCTTTTATTTTTAAATCTTTTAAACATGTCTACTGTTCTCTTAGATAAGAAAATAACCAAAACTGGGAATAAAAAGAATTAAAGAGGAAAAGAAAAAGAGAAAGGCAGGAATACATCATTAACTGAATTTTCAGTTTTTGCTTAACAGGGAATTTACTACACACTTTTGAAAATGTTATAAATATGTATCAGCTCCTGGGGGCTTCCCTGGTAGCGCATTGGTTAAGAATCCGCCTGCCAATGCAGGGGACACAGGTTCGATCCCTGGTTCAGGAAGATCCCACATGCCGTGGAGCAACTAAGCCCGTGTGCCACAACTACTGAGCCTGCGTGCTAAAACTACTCAAGCCTGCGTGCCTAGAGCCCGTGCTCCACAACAAGCCACCGCAATGAGAAGCCCACATACTGCAACGAAGAGTAGCCCCCACTCACCACAACTAGAGAAAGCCCAAGTGCAGTAATGAAGACCCAACGCAGCCAAAAATACATAAACAAAACAAATAAATTTATTTTAAAAAAATGTATCAGCTCCTTTATCTCCCACAAAATGAGTTTTTAAATTATGAGTGAAATTGGATTTCATATGTTTTGTACCTGTGAATTTATTTTAATGAAGCCTGAGTTTTCGAGGGCAAGATGATATTTCTTTCCAAGTTGTCTGTATAACTTTGTATCAATGTTAAGGCATTCTTAAAATGCATTCTTAAAATGCAAGGCATTCTTTAAAAATTGTGCAACTTTCTGAATTTTCTAACACACTCATTCATAAATATGAATTGTATAAAGGGGAAAGACTAAAGTCTAGCAGCTCTCTCCTCACACCTTTCCCCACCCTGACTCCACTCCTGCACGTGGCAGACAGGAAGTAATAAGTTTCATGAATGTCACATGGCCTCTCCCTCTATCCCCGGCAAGGTCAGACTGACCACTTAGCATTCAGTAAGTAGTCCCTGAAAGTAATTTGACAATAAACTGCTCAGGAGTTAACAGTTAACTGCAGCTCTGGAGTTTAGTTTTATCATTGAATAAAAGCTGTGAATTTACTGGACTGAATGTGAAAATACACTTAAAAGGACAAACATACCTGCCTTTGATTCAAATGAGTAGAAATTAAAACGTTTTGTTTACTTTTTCAGGCTTTGTTTTTTTCTTTTTAAAAGAGAGAAGTTGTGACTTGCAATATCAACCAACAAACTATGTACTTGTAACAGTAATTGTCTTTGTATAATTCTAGGGGATCTTATAACATCCCACTCTATCTATCTATCCTAAAATAATTTTTAATATTAGATATTTCATTGGTTTTACAAGACATATAGTAGGGTACTTGCTAATGTTTCATTAAGAGGCATCATCAATATTTAAATTAATCCTATTAAAAAATAACTGAAGTTTCAGCAACTTTCACATAAGGTATTGAAGATTTTGACTAATCATTCATGTCTAAAATACTATTGTTTTATCAAGATGCTCAGACTTTCCAGTCAAGCACCTATTTTGTTTTTGGTTTTGTGTTTTTAAATTTACAAGCTCTGTGATAGGAAAGACACAAAAAGAAGGATGAGTGTGGTTTACCAGTGCTGACGTAACACATACATAAGAATATAAGATGACAGGGCTTCCCTGGTGGCGCAGTGGTTGAGAATCTGCCTGCTAATGCAGGGGACACGGGTTCGAGCCCTGGTCTGGGAGGATCCCACATGCCGCAGAGCAACTAGGCCTGTGAGCCACAACTACTGAGCCTGCGCGTCTGGAGCCTGTGCTCTGCAACAAGAGAGGCCACGATAGTGAGAGGCCTGCGCACCGTGATGAAGAGTGGCCCCCGCTTGCCACAACTAGAGAAAGCCCTCGCACAGAAACGAAGACCCAACACAGCCAAAAATAAATTAATTAATAAACTCCTACCCCCAACATCTTCTTTAAAAAAAAAAAAAAAGAATATAAGATGACAGATAAAAATAGGACATTTGCCAACATTACCATCCCACTTCACTAACAGACAGTGGTCCTAGCTTCTGACACGCTGACTTGGAATGACAAAACCAGTTCTGCAATGATCTAGTGTTCACTGTAAAAGCATTGAACCCAATGGTTAATGCACTGAGCAGGCACAGGATGGCTAAACCTCAGTGCTCCTTCATCACACACGCTGGAGTATGTTTCTAGGTACAGGATCAATACCTGCAGCTTCGTTAGGTAACATAAAACGCGCCAATGAGTCTACATTGGGAGGCCAGGTCACGGCCACGGGAGTCACCCTCCAAACCAACCAGATCAGAGAGGTGCAACCCTGCAGTGTGGCCAGAGAATGGACTTCAGAAAGTTTGTCTTGATCGATAAGCACTCAATACCTCTTAGCTCCCCCTCTCTGCTTCTTTGTTTCCCAAGGCACTCAAAGCAGAGTAAGAGTTTATGAGACAGGAAAGCTGTCTCCATATAAATAATACACCAAAACTTTTATGATCCATTTCATGCCACAACTTAAATATTCACTAAAAGACGGAAATGCTTCATCTTGATGGCAGGCTTCTTTGACTTTTTATCTATCTTTTTATTGATTTCCTTCTACAAAATCCAAAAAGAATGAGGATTCTAAGATGTTTGTATGCCATTTGATAACAGGAGAAAAATATTCTTGCTTTTGTGTATTCAATGAGAAATAATGGAAATGTGCCTTTAAAGTAGAAAACCCACTTTAAAAATAACTTCCAATCTTTATAGTCCCCAAATCATCCCATTTTATTACACTAAACAATTTCCTAACCCAGAAGATTGTAGTTAACATGGAAAAATATGAAAGCAAAATAAAATACGATCAACTGAGTTCAAAAATGACTTTTTTCTAGGCTTCAAGACAGTTAGCCATTAGTGCCTGTCATTGGGCTGCTTCCAAAATCCCAGTTGGTATTATTTGTTATCATCGGGAGTATTACATAACTGGAACCCCGGAGCAGAAAATCTTCGCCCCCTAATAATTTGTCCTTGCCTTAGTGTTACTACTGCCCCATGTCTTCACAAAGACCATACACTTATTTTTGTGCCTTTTGCTTTCCCTCATTCTCAAAACAAAACAGTATTTCCCCTTATTTTTGTTTATACTTCTGTCTTATTGTTTTCCATATGTTTATATTTTCTTTAATTATGCTTTTAATGACATTTTTACATCAAACTTCAGGAAGCTGCACTAAACTTGACCAAATGAATATGAGAAAAAATATTTAGGGAAATATTTTACCTTTCATATCTTTGCAAGCATAGAAGATGCACTTGGGAATATATTTCCAAGGGGTCTAGTGTGCCAATGCAAAGAGGTGAAGCTGGGTGTACAGGATACAACAAACTTAGCCTTATAGTTAGTTCTCTAACAAGTTATTTGTGAAGAAAATAGACTAGCTACATTTTTTGAGGACAACTGGTTCAGAAAGTGATGAAAATACAAATACTCCAGAGATGATATGTTGGTTTTGAAACTTGTTTCTCATAGTGTCTGCAAACCACCTGGGCGGGAACCATCTAGGATGCATCTTAAAATTGCACGTGCCTACGACCACTGGGGTGTGGGCCTTGAGCCTCTTACGCTAAAAAGTCAGGCTTGAGAAATATTTAATAAAACAGCAACAAAGGCCTTATTCACTATTCACAGACAAGTGAAATAAAAACTTCTCTGAAAGATGGAATATTAAAAATATTCACTTAGATATGCAAAACTTTGACCTCATTTAGAGTAATTACATATCTTGTGACAAGCAATTTGGAATAGCCAAATGACTTCAATTATTTTATATTTTTACCAAAATTTAATTAGAATACTGGCTATCAGCACCTAACTGAAAGATACTTCTGCCAAGATATTTGTGCAGTGAGAAGCTGTGATTGGTAGAAAAGTTAAAATAATTAGCTATACTCAAAATATTAGAGAACATAGATTTAGAAAACATCAAACTATTAATATTTTTTTCTTCCTAGCCCCTAACTGAATACTTGGCTAGTCAGCTACTGTCTGAAAATTAAATGGTTATTTCCATATAAAACTTACAAGAATTTGGAAAATTACAGAGGGATCAGTTTTAAGAGCACTGGGATTAAACAATACCTGGAATGCAAGAAAAAAAAAATCTGAAGGGATCACACACTAATTTAAATAATACAAGATATATTCAGAAAGTCAAATTTTATTTTTCCAAAATGCAGAGAGCTCCTGAAAAATACTCTAAATCTAATATAGTTCCAAATTCTAATGCATTCTGATATTCTAAACATATATATTTCTGTATTGGATATTGTAAGTTAAAATTTGGAAGGAAATTTTCCCTGGATTCAGTGTTGTGCATGTAACAGACCTTGAAATATGGTATAAACCCATAGCAACTCGTAACCCACACTGAAAAAGAAATCATGACATAATTGTTCTATAGACACTTTCTATTGGAGAATCCCTATATCATCACATGTAATACCCTTAAGTACAAAGATAAATGTCATTAGGAGATGTATATTTGGCCAGTTTTTAACCTGCCAGAACTCTAGGGGCATTTACTGTGGATGACATATCATAGTCATGAATTAATTAATGTTCTTAATGCCACTGAAAGAGAGATGGAGTCAACAAACTCAATGTGTAAAACAGTAACTATATGATAAATGGGTCATTCAGTGCGTTTTATTAAATTAAATATATTCGTGACAAAAGCCAGCACTGCAATATTGACTGAATAATTTAATCTTGTCATCTTATAGAGCGGGTTGCAAAATAATAAATTGTTCAAGCTGAGTAAGTTATTGAATACTTTTAGACTCAAGAGAGTTGTGGGTTTAAAACACACTCCTGCTACCTCATTCTTCAGAGTTGACAGATATTAGAGCATTCATAATAAACCTGCCATTAGGGGCACTCATCTTTTCTTTTCTTATTTCTCTGACAGAAAAATATACATTTTTTGGCTGAAATATTATCTTTCAAGAGGCCTAATTTATGAGGACCAAACTAACTCAGCCCAAAATGTCTACTCAGACTTTATTGGAAAATATTAAGACTTTCCTGACATTTCTTCAATCCTGTTAACTAACCTAATGATGATGTTTAAACGGTAAACAATTCAAGATAGATTATCAAAGGGCTAAGCAAAGTGAGTGCAGTTAGATGACTACAAATAGTAAGAGAAGAGTAGGTTTAAAACACAGTTTTGTTTAGTTAGACTAGGGATTCAATGTCATCTATTAAGCAATCCTACATGGGAGCCAAGCCTTTCCATTGTTTTCATCAAATAAGGAAAACACAATCTTAAATCATTTGGGGCAGGAATGAGAAATAAAACATGAGCATCAGGTGGAGAATAAAAAACATATCTATACCCCTACAATTTCCACCGTTTAGTGGACAATACTTTCTTATAACTTCCCAGAACAACATAAACACATGCAGGCCAGGTTGAAAACGGGTGGACAAAATTCAGGGAGCCAAAATGCTGGGTCCTCCAACTATTTATTCTGTGTCCTTATGAGAAATGTTTTCTCTCTTAGTAGTTAAATAAGAGGGAAAAAAATAAACCAATAAAGGAACCACCCAGTGAGATGTTCTTTGCAGAAACAGAAGCCTATGACTATAATATGTTTACGCTTTCAAGTTTACGTGAAAAACAATGCTCTAGAGCTGGTTATTAGTCACCCAGTGTGACAAATGCATTATATATAGGATGGATAAACAACAAGGTCCTACTGTACAGCACAGGGAACTATATTCAATAGCCTGTGATAAACCAGAATGGAAAAGAATAACTTTGCTGTACAGCAAAAATTAATACCACATTGTAAATCAACTATACTTCAATAAAAGTTTTTACATAATTCTTTTTTTTTTTTTTTTGCGGTACTCGGGCCTCTCACTGTTGTGGCCTCTCCCGTTGCGGAGCACAGGCTCCGGACGCGCAGGCTCAGCGACCATGGCTCACGGGCCTAGCCGCTCCAGGCATGTGGGATCTTCCCAGACCGGGGCACGAACCCGTGTCCCCTGCATCGGCAGGCGGACTCTCAACCACTGCGCCACCAGGGAAGCCCTCAATAAAAGTTTTTAAAACTTTTTTTAAATAATAAAAATGTTAAAAGTCTCATTGATCAAGGTGCTCCTTTTTGGCTTTTGAAAGATTCAGATGTTGTCTTAGCCAGTTTGTTATAAGATGTCCTAGACCGGATGGCTTAAACAATAGACAGTTATTTCTAACAGTTTTGGAGGTTGGGAAGTCCAAGATCAAGGTGCAAAGTTTAGGTTCTTGGTGAAGGTCCTCCTCCTGTCTCAGAGATAGCCGCCATCTCTTTGTCCTCACAGGTGCTTTTCTTTGTGTGCACATGGAAAGAGAGAGAGAACTCTGGTCTCTTCCTCTTCTTAGGAGGACGGCAATCCCATCATGGGGCCCCACCCTCAGGACCTCATCTCAACCTAGTCACCTCCCAAAGGCCCCATCTCCTGATACCATCACACTGGGGGGCTTAGGTCTTCAACACATAAATTTGGGGGTGACACAAACATTCAGTCCATAACATATACCTTCCCGTATATGTTTATACACATTCAGGCTAAAGGACTCAGGGCACTGACTTGTAGCTGTAATAGTCAAACAGCTGTTGTGACTGGCCTCAGGACACAGGCAGAGCAAACGCTAATGAGCGAAGTTATATAACATTACACTCCTCAAGAGAATCAAGGACTAAAATACATAACCAACTAATAAAATGTTATGTATAAAATATTTATGTTGATGAACAATGGATGCATAGAAATTGCCGTCTCTAAATGATAACACAAATAGTGCTCTAGCCGATGGTTTATAAGCAACATGATAAATGTCTTAGCTATCTTTAGTCCTATAATTCTCTGCTATTTTCAAGCGGCTCAGAAGCTGCTTACAAGTCAGAGTTGCTTATCTACTCATGTATCACAGTTGAGAGCTAACCCAATTCTAATAGTTTTCATCTTTGCTTTTTCTTCTAATAGGATTATTTTATTTGCTTAAAAATATTATTAACATTGTTCTTACTAGAGAAAAAGAAAAATTATATTAGTTAAATCCACAAATCAGAGTACCTGAGAATGGGTTGGAGAATTACCAAATATTTGTTCACAGCTGTTAAGTGTAAGATTCCATAGAATCTTGAGTTGATATGACACGCTTATTTCCAACTTCCCTTCCAAATTATTTTCCAAAGAGGTGTTGAAAAGATCTACTTTTATGCATCCAGTAAGAAAAACATCCAGTGAAATAAAAAGGTAACTGCCCTATGATTTGTACATAGTGATTATAATCTGACCCACTCAATAATTAGTTTTTAGATCTTATGTTAAGTATAGTATACACTTAGAAAATTACACAAATCATAATAAATTTTCACAAACTGTAAACTCCTCTGCCACTGAAACTCATATCAAGACATAATTGCTAATATCCCAAAAGCTCTCCTCCCTTTCCCTATACCTCAGAAGTAACCATTATCTTAATTTTATGCAGTAAAGATTAGTTTTGCTAATTTTGAACCTTATACAAATGGAAGTGTACACTCTGTGCACCACTGAGAAATGTAATAAGATGTGAAAAGATTGTAAATGCTCTTGTTTTATAATATTAGACATTGTCTTCTCCTGAAATGACCAGATTAAGAAACACTGCAAATCTATCCTTGGAAAAAATGGAAGACATGTACGGCAAAACAGTAGAAACATTATAAATTGTCATCAAAAGAGTGATAAAATAAATGGTGATTTGTTTTTATACTAAGAAATACAGTACAGCTATGAAAATGAACCAATTACGGCCACACAATTCAGCATGAAAAAGTCATGCAAACATAATGTTGAATGAAAGAAAACTTGGGAACGTGTTAAGATTCTACTTATGTACAGCTCACAAATGGACAGAGCATTCAATATTGATAGAAGATAGACAATGGTAACTGTGCTGGAAAACCCTAGAAGGAAGCATGCAGGGGCTCTGTGAGATGCTGTTAACGGTCTATTTCTTGATCTGCCTTGTGATTTTATGGGTGTGTTTACTGTGAAAATCCACTGAGGTAAACATTCAGAATTTATGCCACTTTCTGTATGTCTGTACCAATACAAGAGATTTGTTTTTAAAAATGAAAGACACAAAGGCCAATTTTTTAAAACAGGGAACAAGATGAGAATGTGAAAGTAAGCTTATTAAAATGAAAATGAACAAATGTTGAATATAATAATGTCTTTATATATTATTAAAGGGACAAACACATAGAACTTAAAAAAGTCAAATGAAACCATCCAGATATAAAATAAGGTTTAAACCCACTAATTGGAACTATATCACGTTCCACAAAAAAATGACCACAGAAGGAGAATGTTAATTCAGACCCTAGTTCTGTCTATAATATTAAATATAAAGGAAAAAATAAATCTTAGAAATAGACAAAAATTCCAAATCTTATAAATATGGATCATTTGTTCTGGTTTGCCTGGGCCGGCACCAGGCGTACTGCTGTCCTGGTGTGATAGTAATACCATCTCCTTTCATTCTCAGCAGTGTCTCAATTTGCACAATGAATCATATAGCTACCCTCACTTATAACAGGTGACAAACTACCTTCGGATATTTCCAAAGTTACTTTTACTTCTATGGGGATTAAGGGTGCACATGCATCGGTGCTCTATCTCCAAGCATTTTCAGAAAAATATACAGCATGCATGAATTCACATATGGGAACAACAGTCTGATTTCAGCTGTTTGCATTCTTCCATATGTCTACAACGCTGAGTTGCCTCGTGAAATAATCTCATCCTTTCTGCCTTCCAAAAACCCAGGGACCCTAGGGTGTCTGTCTGCAGAATGCCTTCTTTCTGTGTGGTGTTTTCTCCACACAGGCAACATACGTCACCCAAGAAGAAAGCAGAATAGAATTCCCATGACCGGTGTTTTCCTCTTTTCCCTCTTCTTGGAATTTTATGTTTAGTAGCCCTTATGACAGAAACTGGAAACGTGGGCATGAGGAAATAACAAGGTGAACTGTCCAGTCTTGTTTTGGAAGGTCTTCTGTAATTGGAACTAATATCCTTAGAGAATAGAGCTGAGCAAAGGGATTAAAGATCTTGATATCAGAAAAGAATAATTGTGTCTGTAGCAAGAGGAAATGATAAATAAAATAGCTGCAGTTTCCAAAGCAAAATGTTAATATGGCAACACTTGGATCCAGAGTTGGTAGAGTGGTTAATGCAGTACTGAACCCTTTGTCACAGGCTGCCTAGCTTCTATTTCCAGCTTTGTTACTTGTGAACAGTGGGATCTTTGGAAAATCACAGATTATCTCTGCTCCTTGGTATCCTCATTTGTAAACCAGGGATGGAAGTAGTAGAATCAACATCATATGATTTTGTGAGTTAATACATGTAAAGCACTCAGAACAAATGCTGGCGGTATTTATTTGCTAAATAAATACCGACAATCCTAGGGCTCTATCTGTGACTGACTTAAGACAAATGAGAATAAAGATTCTTAAATTAGAAGATAAAAGTAAATTTGAAGCTGGAGAGTTTTGAGGTATCCTAGATCTTAATCCAAAAAAGATCATGTTGCCGCCTCGTGTAAGTTGTGACCCAGTGAGAAATATATTAAAGTGTGAGCAAATGGACATTCTAATATCAATTTTATTAAGTGAGAAAATTGACATTGGAGGTTTGGCAGGAACTTTGCAAGGACAAGAGACCTCAAAAATACAAGGTCCCTGTGCAATTTTATTCCTAAAATCCTGAAGGAGAAAGGCCATGTGATGCATCCGTACTGAGGGTTCTCCAATGACCCCAGTAGAATACACTCGCTTCTCATAGTGGGGCCAGTGTGTGGTGTGTTGTGTGAGTGTCACAGGGGTGGTGGGTGGTGAAGAGAGGGAGAGGGGATGCCTGAAAATCAAGGGGAAGTTTAATGCTGGAGGAGATGCTGCTACAAGGAAGGAATCAAACATCACGTTACCCTAGGACAACGGCATGTATTAACATCGTTGACTATTGGAAAGGTATTGAGTAAGGTAGGCAATGTAATCAAAACCAGGAGAGCTGTAGCAGTCCGAAAAGACCCTTATCAGCTAAGCTCTTCGCCACCTGTGTACTTTCTCGAAATCCATCATATTCCTCTCTTCTCTGAATTTCCACCACTTCTGTGTTTCTGTCAATAATTAAGAAAATCCTCTCATTTTACCCTCCATTGGATATGGCATCGATCCCAGTAAATGGCTGTCTTTACTGCCTGAAACCCAGCCTTTATTCTTTTATTTACTCCTACTTTCTTTGGCTTGATTTATGCTTCTGGCATGCTACCATCTGCTACTGATTTCTAGACAATCTATATGTATATGTCACAGCATTTAAAACAATAGATGTTGGTAGATCACAAATGGAGAGATGATTATGAGCTGTTCTAATTCAAGACTATGATGGGTGGCCCCAGGCCGTATCAGGAAAGAAGAGGATATTCCATTAAATTTTCTAAAAAATTGTGGAACTCTGTGTGCTAGGTAGATGCACGCTCCAGGGCAAGATTATAACGAAGATATGGGTCTGTCTTCTAAAAGTTTGCATTTGTTTCAAAATGGCTTTGAGACTAATGGCTTATCTGTCTGCTTGAGTCAGTTTAGGTATTTTGATTAAATATAATATTATTTTTATTACAAATTTGTTTCAATGAAAAGAGTTGGGCCTGGTAAGTAATAAGTATTCTGAATCAAGAAGGAATTTGTACCAGCTTATTCTATTAATGCACATCATAACCCAGTACGTGCATTTTCACCATTGGCATAATTGTGGCTAAAATCAAATCCAATATAAATGATTGTTCTCTCAATTGCCTCCACCTCTAAATTTATTCTCTCCTTCAGAAGAGAAAATCCCAAACCATTATTTTATGACTAGACAAAGTAACACTTTTAATTCAAGAGATTCCAAAGGAGCAATATGATATTAGAGGGATGCCATTTTTAAAAAATGAAACAAGTTAGTAGAAACACTTTGGGAACAAGGTAACAAATTAAGCATGTTTACTGAAAATATAATAAAATTGCATGATAAAATTGAATATGTAGAGTGATATCAGCAATAGTAAGGAAAACATGTGAAAGGAAGAACACTTAGAGTCTAGGCGGTTTTGTCAATTGGGATGTAACTTTGGACAAGAGGGACAAAAGTCAAGGAGAAAAAATCTGGGAGTTGGTCAAATGGAAAAGGAAACTACAATGAAAGCAGGTGGGATGTAGATATAACCAAGTTTCTGTAAAATTGGAAGCAATATAGATAGATAGGACTGGCTCAGCTCCTCCCACACACAGACTGTGACACCCGGTACCGACAAAGATGTGTGTGATAGCTCAGCACTCGGCAGGCAAGAATAAAATATGACAATATCAACCAAATCTAATATGGTATCTGGCTTCTATTCATATGATATAGTATTAGTTGTTGCAACAAAATGAGCTCAAAATACAGCGGCTCAAACAAAACAGAGCTTTTTTTCCACCACTGTAACGGTCTGTGCTTTATTCCACAGGACGTCGTATTCCAGGTTGATGGGGGCTCTGACACTAACCCATTTGATGCCCTTCTCTGGGTTCAAGGGGTCTGCTCCGGTCCTGTGCACCCCCAATCAACAGAAGGTGGGAATGATCAAGTCCAAGGCAAGCTTTCTGCTCATATCCCAATGGACAAAACTAGTGATATGGTCACATCTAACCTTAAAGGAAGCTAGGAATTGTGGTCTCTAACTGGGCATCAGTGTTGTCCTATAAGATCTGGGACAGTACAGGTGAGAATGGACATTGGAATATCAATTAGCTCTGAGTGTCACGATGCCCACCAGTGTGACTGCATGTTGTATGTGAGTGTGCATGCCGCAGAAATGGCGCCCCCAAAAAGTCAAGCTCATAGGATTGCCTGGGTGTTAAATTCATTTCATGGCACCTGGATCAGTATGCACCCCGACCTTGCCCAAGCCCTGTCCCCCGAGGTGTTGCTGATTCGTGCTGCACAGGCTGACTGCTGACTAGCTTTCATATTACCAAGGGGCCCAGAGGCTTTATAACTCTGCTTTAAATCAAGTCCTAAATCTTCACTTCCCTGTACTGCTTGACAAATACAGAAGATACGCTTTAAATAAAGTTTTATAAGTTACCTGCAATATTTTATTTTTACAGAAAAATACTGCTTTTAAGCTTGTAGGTGCAGAATATAAAGATTCAACATTAATGAAATGCTGATATACCCTAAATAAGATGAGAAAGTGTTGTTCAACTATTTAATATAAAATCAGCAACAAAAATTCACATGCCTCTCTGTGATCTCAAGACAGATACATATTTTCTAATTCTCTTTAGGAGGCAGTCCTAGGCTTTTATACCACACAAAGGCTGATTCTCCAAGTACTCTGGAGAGGAAGCTCCCCATTTGGGTGGATGTGCTGGGCAAAGACAAGGGAAGGGTACAGGGTCAGTTGTGAGGTTTACCCCCTCAGGGAGGTTAATTTACACTTCCAAAGTTTAAGGTAATATACAATGCAATTGAAAAGTTATATAAAATGTTCTTCAAAAATAATTTAGAAGTCAAAGAGTAGTAGTATTAAAACTAGGAACGTAGCAAGGTATCAAGGATGGAAAAGTTCAGTCGCATGTCAGACTGAGGTATATTAAGAGTCAAGAGGGATTTTAATATAGCTTCATCATTTTTGGAAAAAAAAATGGCACTCTTTCAGGTGGAATAAATAACATATCATGTGCACCCAGGAGTATCCAAAGAGAAGCAATTAAATGAATGGAGAATAAGGTTGAGCAGCGTAGAGAGTAGAGAACGTTTTGATAAATATCAAGCTTCCTGATTCACTAATACTCTATCCGCAGATGCTCACAAAGTAGTTTTTGGAAATACGGACAGTACTTAAAGGCAGGACAATAAATAAAAACCACCCTTCATAATATCCCTTTCTTTTTAAAGACAAAGTTATTAAAACTAAAACGTGTATGCAACCACGTGGAAAATGTAGACAGATTCCTGTGCCTAGCTAGAACAGAATCAGTTTTAGCTTTTGGTCTTTGATATAATACCCAAAATATATTAAATTCTTGGATAAATAAAGAAACATAAGAAAATTAGAGTGGAAATGTTGGGTTAGAAAGAGACTGATATGGGCCTTTCAATTTTTAAATTGCGTTCTGGTGATATAAATCTACAAATTAGATATTCAAATAAGATTTCCCAGTAAGGACTATTAAACTTCTAAACACTTTTCAGGATAATATGCAAGATATAAATTTGTAGTTTAATTATATACCTTGAATTATGTCAGACATAGTAAGAAAATTTAGATTTGGGGTACTTCTCTTATATTTTGAAAATTTCAAATATTAAAATGTATATGTAATTCTGTTACATAGTAAATATATATTACCTGTGTTTAGTGCCTCAAAAACCATGTACCTCTCCCTAATAAATCTAAATTGTCATCTGAATTAATGAAATTTGCAAGGGATTGTTGAATTTACATGATTTTGTGGCTATTGTGTTTTAATGGGGAGAATAGTTTTGCATGCTAGAATTTTACACACACACCCACAATCAGCAGTCTAAGTATGCAGTACTGAAGGGTATTAAATGAGAGAGTGACAAAATTATATAAAAGCCTTTGGACAATTAATATGGCTATATTGTACAGGATACATGGCATCTTGAGGTCCTGGAGGAAAGGAAACAAATGATGAACTTGGTAATGACAAGGCTGGTGCCAGGATGTCATGGAAGCTAGTGTTGGAACACATTCTTCTGTGGGTCCCTTGCACTCCTCCGTGTCCTGCTGGGATGCCAAGACTGCAAGGATGTGACTTCTCTCTTTTTAGACCACTTCTCTAAGCTGTGTTTCCAGTGAGCAAACTTGAGGGCTGAGGTGACCGCTCCTCTCGGAAAAAGGGCATGTTTGAATATATTACAGGCCACTAATAAGGCTCAGGTGGTACTCTCCTAAAATGCAACCCAACACCGGACTCCATCTTAGGCCACCTGTACTACACAGCGGTAATTGGGATGCAGGAATGGATGTGGCCACCCTATCCTTTGACAACTGCTTTTGCCTTGAGTAGTATATAGTCTTTGATCTGCAACCCAGGGGTCTTGTGTCTTTTCCCAACATCCATAATACCACTGCAATCTTACTTGTTAGCATGCAGTAAGGTAAAATCTGAAACCCTTCATAGTTCTTGACAGCTAGAAATGGATGTAAAACAGCATCTATCACTTCAGTGAATTTTGCAGGAATGATCAGTTAGTGAAATGTTGAGTAAAAAGTACAGGGGATCTGCCAATGGTTAAACCTGGAAAACCAGGGATAGTGGGAGCTCTCATGTCTGGAGACTGTGTGAAAATTTAACAATTTTAGAGGTACACATAGTTAGTGCTTTGGAATTTGCAGATACATAATTTCAATCATTTCCTGTAATGCACACTCTATAGTGGAGAATATAAAGAAGCAGTAAAAGGCTCAAAACTGTGAAAACTATGTAAGATACTGTGATGGGAAGCATGTAATAGAGCCCATCTATGTTCTAATTAATCCACCTGAACACCCCAATCATTGATGATACAACTATTATTTTCCTTGTCACATATTAAGAGATGTTGAAATGTAACGTAGACTAGTATTTTCTTTCAAAATCTAATCAGTGATTTTTCATCTGTTATTTCCCCCTCCAGGATATACTTTAATTTCTCAATATGTAAAAATGAATTGTCTGTATTACATTTAATTGACTTAATTTGGCTGCTATAAAAATCCCTTGGTAATTACTAGGTGCTGAAGTGCACACCTTGACACCAGAACACTCCTTCACTTGTTCTCTTGGGTGTAGCAAGAAAATGGACTGTTAAGTGGCTTTCACAGACTCTACCTGAAGAGAGATGTTCTGAGCTAATTTATGTGCCTTGGAGAATAGTTAGCGCTCCCTGTGCTTTAAGTTTGAACCTTGATTAAAGCCAGCAGGGGGATTGATGTCACTAATGACCAGTTAATTAGGGACATCAAACAGTCCTTAAAGGAGATGTGGAGTATGTGATATCATTAAGCTGAAATGCAATTCCCCAACTTTACCCTTATTAAATTGTTCTAGTCTTTTCTTCCATCCTTTGGTATGTGTGGTTTTAATTATCACCCAGCATATCTTTCAGGACAATGGACAAGGCTGAAAAGTGCAATTTAACCTAGCTGGCTGAGGAAAGAGGAGCTACTAAAAATTGTGCTTATATATTTTTGTCACTTACGCTAGATTTACTTTAAAACTAGAATGACTGACTAAAATTCTAAACAAAAGTACTTAAAACTAGTAATGTTATAGGGTAGATGGTGATGGTCTAATGGGTATTTTCTACCCCAAAGTTCATCTACAAACGTGCAAAATTTCTGTGCAGGCTAACCACGTTACACACATCGTAATAAGTCTCTTCTCTGGTCTGTCAGTAATGATCACTTTGTGCACATAATAAAGTTTCTTCTCTGCCGGGGGTTCGTAGATGAGTGTGACTTCAGCAGCCTACAAAACTGAATGTTATGTATCACATTAAAGTCAGTGGCTTAAAGCCATAAAAGTGCAGACAGGAAGATCCTAGATGCGTATAACCAAAGCTCCTGAGAATAAGACCCATGCATTTTGATTTCTGTATCGACTCAATACACCCCCAAAAATGATAAGCTGTAGCAAAAAGGTATAAAAGGTTATGACTATTATCTCAACAAATTTGGTTTCGTTTTTCTTTTCTGGTGTATTTATATGACTTGAGGTTCAAAAGAGAAAAAAGGAGAGAGGATGCTCATGATTTGAATATAATATTTCAAAGGATCTAGACATTTCCTATATAAGTGATACAGTTAAAAAGCATCATGAACAAAATTATGCTCACTCGAAGTATCCAGAAATATCACATAATCCTCTGTTTTCTGAAGGATCATTAATTTGTATTATTGACTCCTTTAAATATAGCCTTTCAAAAGCTCTACCAAAAATATAACGGCACATAATTATAGTGGCCCAAAGGAAAACATGAAATATAGATGTTTGTGTTAGTTTTCAAATTTTAATTCCAAAGGAAGTCCCCAAAACAGTATTCTAACTCATCGAGAATTTTCTGAGCTTCAGGAAATATTAAATATTCTCATACAGACTTTCTCGAAAGTTTGCTTCTGAGAGAATATGCTGATCTGCTCTTCTCCAAATTCCACGGGGGCGCTGAGCAAAGGGTTATATGAAATTGGGGAATGAATTAAAATGTGCCCTAAAACATGTTCAGCAGACATGCGCTGCAGCTGGTAATCGCTTTTCTCTAACTGAAAGCCCGTGGAGCCTTTGTTCCCTTGAGCATTTAGGCTCCTTGGTGACAGGAAATTTGGAGGCATCAGTCAGTTTCTACATTGACTAGGGGCTGAAAATATGCTCCCACATTGGAATAACACTGGTCATTCACAAGTAACACAATAAAATAACAGAAACCAGCTTGAAGCTCGTAATTATTGCCCTGTTTCAGGTTCTTCAAGACGCAGACACCAAGACGTGATAAGATGCGCAAGAGAGATTTTTGTGGTGAACATGTGGGAGGAAAAAGCAGAAGAAGAGAAGAGGATGGAGATACCAAGGAAAGTCCTCAGGCCACAGGGGCGTCTGAGCCCTGTGAAGAAGGGCAGCTGCTTTCTCACACCTGCAGCAGAGCAGATGTAGGAGAGTTCTGACCGTCCCAGGGCGGCGTGTTCGAGCCCACCTTGCTCCTCAGAGGAGCCCCTTGGACGGCGGGAGGGAGCAGGCCTGAGAAGCCCAGCTGTCCCGAGGCACTGGCTGGAGGAGCCCGCTGGGAGCAGAGCTGTGATGCGAACTCGTGGTGGGCTCCAAACACAGTACCTGGGGTTCTCTCTCAATCACGCTCCCTAAAGCAGGAGATCTGGGCGCTGCGTTGTCATGGCCACCACTCCGCCCCCCTCGCCCTGCACCAAGCAGATGTGTTTCCACACACGGGTTCAGGCAGCCGCTCCACGTGGGGGGAGAACTTACAACAGGGTGGTTCAAGGAAAACATCACAGTCACCATCATGGGAGTTGACCTTGAGGCCACAACGGGTCTTCATCCTCTCCCTCCTCCACTATTCATATAGAATTTTCCCTTACCCTCAGCTATTAGCGGAACTAACTGTCTGCACTTTCAATAGTCTATGTCTGCCCATTACTCCACGTGCCCTGTTACTGTTAGGGGACGGGAACACCAGGCGCCCGCCTCATCTCTGGATGTGTTCCGCCCTGCGTGCATGGCGAGACGGCAGCCCCAATCGCTCCTTCTGCCCGCGTCAATAACTACCGCCAATGCGGGCACTCCTCCTTGCCTCATGGCCCCTGCACTCACGAAACCGGAAGTTCCCTGGCAGTAGCTTTACCTTGTGGACCAATGGGGCTCTTGCTATGTCCTCCACCAAGAGCGTGTCTCCTTGGAGCAATGGAAACTTCAGTTTCCTAGAGCCCAGAGAAGTGGGGATGGGAAACGCTAAATCCTTCCGTGGGACACTGGGATTCATGGAGAGCAAAGCCACTTATGTGTCCACTCCTTGATTCCCAAACCCATGTTTTTTTTTATTGAGCAAAAATCACCACAGAGGGGCTTCCCTGGTGGCGCAGTGGTTGAGAGTCTGCCTGCCGATGCAAGGAACACGGGTTCGTGCCGCAGTCCTGGAAGATCCCACATGCCGCGGAGCGTCTGGGCCCGTGAGCCATGGCCGCTGAGCCTGCGCGTCCAGAGCCTGTGCTCCGCAACGGGAGAGGCCACAACAGTGAGAGGCCCGCGTACGGCAAAAAAAAAAAAAAAATCACCATAGAGAAATCTTTGACATATTACAAATATGGCGCCCTGAAAGGCAGAACCACATGTATTCAGAGTATTGCCGTGCCATGTAAGTTTGCCTTTAACAGTCCATCCAATGTTCAGTGAGGCCAGTGGCTTCTGGAAGGTACAACCTTCTGTAGTCATTCTCTGGGCTTCCTCTGGTTTTTGCAGAGATCAGACTGGTGAATTACACAGAGGGGTGATGGTGACCACCACTTCTGCACCCCACCATTTTAACGGGGACACTACTTTCCACTCTCACTTAGGATGTAATAATTGGTTTTCATTTACTACCTTGACTTGGGTGCAATTTCAGGGCTTCCTTACACTGATGGGTCTTACCCACAGGACTGGAAACCAAAATGAGGTTATTGCAACTGCTAAATATATCAGCCCCAAATATACATGTGGGTACTGGAGACATGATCACTGTGAGCCACAGTTGGGTCAAGATGCCCCTGACCCCTTTAGACCCCACTTTAATGGGGTGACCATTTTGACCCTTTGGGTTTCCATGAGCCAATCAATGTCAGTGCTTTATTACTGGTCCAGGTTTTCTCATTTTCTCCTCAAGTACATGATAGACTACTAAAAAAAAAAAGCTGTAGTATGTTTAAACTTATTTATTCTATCTCTAAAATTTGTATCATGGAGAAAATGTCACCTTCTCTTATGTCAAGATGGCTTATAATCCATGTCTCAATTTAATAGATCAACCCTATTTTAAAATTCTTTGACTGTTTTAAAGCAGTGGTGTATTCAAATTTGGTCGTGCCAGTAGCCATGGCAACTACAGACCTCAAAGGCTACCTTTGCGGAAAGTCGCTGTTAGGACTTGGCAGCCCTCCACTGTGGACCCTCAGCTCACACCCGCTGAGGTGGGAAACAGGTATCAAACGTGGCCTCCAGTGGTGAGAAGACTGAAGGCGCTGGCTGGGTTCTTGCAGGTACGGAGACCCACAGAAGCCTAACACGGAGCAGATTATTTTTATTTTCTGGTCAATGAAAAGACCCAAACCTAAGTTATATAAAAGGAGAGGATAATGGAAATGGAAAATTTCTAAGAATAAAGAGAAGAAAGTTAGTGAAACAATTTGAAACACTTTTCCTAGCTCAAGAAAATGCATTTGATAATTTCCTGAATGTCTCTAAAAGTATGGTTATACATTTTGCTATGATGAAATTTTAAGTCAGTTTTAATGAAATTCGATTCACAAACAGTACAATTCACCCATCTTTAGTGTGAAGCTTGCTGAGCTGTGACAATTATAAAGGATAATCACCACCCCAGTTGAGATAGAAAACCTTTCTATAACTTCAAAAATTAACTTCAAAAAAGAGTGGATCTATGTATATGTATAGCTGATTCACTCTGCTGTACAGAAGAAGCTAACACAACATTGTACATCAACTGCACTCCAATAGGAATTAATTTAAAAAAACAATTAACTCCTGCTTCCTTACAGTCAATCCCTCACCCCCAGGCTCTGGCAGCTACTCATCTCTGTATTTACAGTCTTGCCTTTTTAGAAAGTTTTATAAACGACCTGGCTTTTTTCACATACCAAAACACTTCTGAAATTAATCCTGTTATTCATCAGTAGTTCACTCCATTTTATTGCTCAGCCCGTATTTCTTTAGATCAATATGTCCCAATTTGTATATCTCTTTATAAACTGGGGGACAGTTGGGTTGTTTCCAGTATGTGGCTATAATGAATGAAGCTGTTACAAACATTCATGTTCAAATCTCTGTGTGCATAGTTTTTACATTTCTGTTGGATAAATATCTAAGACTATTCAAAGAGACTGTGCCATTGCACCCCATCCACAATGTAGAAGGGATCCAGCTCTGCACAGTCAAGCATTTGGTGTTGCCAATTTTTCTTGTTGTTGTTGCTTAATTTTAGCTCTCCTAGTAGCTGTGTAGTAGTATCTCATGGTGAGTTTAATGTGAATTTTTCTGATGAATACTGATGGAAAGCACCTTTCTATGTGTTTGCTCTGCAAATCATTTCTTTTTGGTAATGCATCTGTTCAAATATTGTAATGAGTATGTTTCAGTTCTTTCTGTATTATTGATACACTCTCCCATCAGATACGTGTTTACAAACATTATCTTTCAGGTCTGTAGTTTGTCTTTTTATTTTCTTTTCAGTGTCTTTCAACGAGTAGGGAGTTAAATTCAATTACTCATTTTTTAGGGGTTCTGCTTTTTATATATGTTCTATAAAATCTTCGCCTAACCTAAGATCTCAAAAATTTTCTCCTATTTTTTTTTAAATTTTTAATTTAATTTTATTTTATTTTTTAATACAGCAGGTTCTTATTAGTCATCAATTTTATACACATCAGTGTATACATGTCAATTCCAATCTCCCAATTCAGCACACCACCATACCCAACCCCCCGCGGCTTTCAGCCCTTGGTGTCCATACTTTTGTTCTCTACATCAGTGTCTCAATTTCTGCCCTGCAAACCGGTTCATCTGTACCATTTTTCTAGGTTCCACATACATGTGTTAATATATGATATTTATTTTTCTCTTTCTGACTTACTTCACTCTGTATGACAGTCTCTAGATGCATCCACGTCTCAACAAATGACCCAATTTCGTTCCTTTTTATGACTGAGTAGTATTCCATTGTATATAGGGACCACAATTTCTTTATCCATTAGTCTGTCGATGGGCATTTAGGTTGCTTCCATGACCTGGATATTGTAAATAGTGCTGCAATGAACATTGGGGTGCATGTGTCTTTTTGAATTATGGTTTTCTCTGGGTATATGCCCTGCAGTGGGATTGCTGGATCATGGTAATTCTACTTTTAGTTTTCTAAGGAACCTCCATACTGTCCTCCATAGTAGCTGTATCAATTTACATTCCCACCAACAGTGCAAGAGGGTTCCCTTTTCTCCACACCCTCTCTAGCATTTGTTGTTTGTACATTTTCTGATGATGGCCATTCTAACTGGTGTGAGGTGATACCTCATTGTAGTTTTGATTTGCATTTCTCTAATAATTAGTGGTGTTGAGCAGCTTTTCACATGCTTCTTGGCCATCTGTATGTCTTCTTTGGAGAAATGTCTATTTAGGTTTTGTGTCCATTTTTGGATTCAGTTGTTTGTTTCTTTAATATTGAGCTGCATGAGCTGTTTATATATTTTGGAGATTAATCCTTTGTCCGTTGATTCATTTGCAAATATTTTCTCCCATTCTGAGGGTTGTCTTTTTGTCTTGTTTATGGTTTCCTTTGCTGTGCAAAGCTTTGAAGTTTCACTAGGTCCCATTTGTTTATTTTTGTTTTTATTTCCATTACTCTAGGAGGTGGATCAAAAAGATCTTGCTGTGATTTATGTCAAAGAGTGTTCTTCCTATGTTTTCCTCTAAGAGTTTTATAGTATCTGGTCTTACATTTAGGTCTCAAATCCATTTTGTGTTTATTTTTGAGTAGGGTGTTAGGGAGTGTTCTAATTTCATTCTTTTACATGTAGCTGTCCAGTTTTCCCAGCACCACTTATTGAAGAGACTGTCTTTTCTCCATTGTATATCCTTGCCTCCTTTGTCATAGATTAGTTGACCACAGGTGCTTGGGTTTATCTCTGGGCTTTCTATCTTGTTCCATTGATCTATGTTTCTCTTTTTGTGCCAGTACCATATTGTCTTGATTACTGTAGCTTTGTAGTATAGTCTGAAGTAAGGGAGTCTGATTCCTCCAGCTCTGTTTTCTTCCCTCAAGACAGCTTTGGCTATTCAGGTCTTTTCTGTCTCCATACAAATTTTAAGATTTTTTGTTCTAGTTCCATAAAAAATGCCATTGGTAATTTGATAGGGATTGCATTGAATCTGTAGATTCCTTTGGGTAGTATAGTCACTTTCACAATATTGATTCTTCCAATCCAAGAGCATGGTATATCTCTCTTATCTGTTGGTATCATCTTTAATTTCTTTCATCGGTGTCTTATAGTTTTCTGCATATAGGTGTTCTGTCTCCCTAGGTAGGTTTATTCCTAGATATTTTATTCTTTTTGTTGCAGTGGTGAATGGGAGTGTTTTCTTAATTTCTCTTTCAGATTTTTCATCATTAGTGTATCGGAATGCAAGAGATTTCTGTGCATTAATTTTGTATCCTGCAACTTTACCAAATTCATTGATTAGCTCTAGTAGTTTTCTGGTGGCATTTTTAGGATTCTCTATGTATAGTATCATGTCATCTGCAAACAGTGACAGTTTTACTTCTTCTTTTCCAATTTGTATTCCTTTTATTTCTTTTTCTTCTCTGATTGCCGTGGCTAGGACTTCAAAAACTATGTTAAATAATAGTGGTGAGAGTGGACATCCTTGTCTTGTTCCTGATCTTAGAGGAAATGCTATCAGTTTTTCACCATTGAGAATGATGTCTGCTGTAGGTTTGTCATATATGGCCTTTATTATGTTGAGGTAGGTTCCCTCTATGCCCACTTTCTGGAGGGTTTTTATCATAAATGGGTATTGATTTTTGTCAAAAGCTTTTTCTGCATCTACTGAGATGAGCATATGGTTTTTATACTTCAATTTTCTTAATATGGTGTATCACATTGATTGATTTGCATATACTGAAGAATCCTTGCCTCCCTGGGATAAATACCACTTTATCATGGTGTATGATCCTTTTACTATATTGTTGGATTCTGTGTGTTTGTATTTTGTTAAGGATTTTTGCATATATAGTCATCAGAGATATTGGTCTGTAATTTTCTTTTTTTGTAGTATCTTTGTCTGGTTTTGGTATCACGGTGATGGTGGCTTCATAGAATGAGTTTGGGAGTGTTCCTTCCTCTGCAATTTTTTGCAAGAGTTTGAGAAGGATGGGTGTTAGCCCTTCTCTAAATGTTTGATGGAATTTACCTGTGGAGCCATCTGGTCCAGGACTTTTGTTTGTTGGAAGAGTTTTAATCATGGTTTCAATTTCATTACTTGTGATTGGTCTGTTCATATTTTCTATTCCTTCCTGGTTCAGTCTTCGAAGTTTATACCTTTCTAAGAATTTGTCTATTTCCTCCAGGTTGTCCATTATTGGCATAGAGTTGCTGTAGTAGTCTCTTAGGATGCTTTGTATTTCTGCTGTGTCTGTTGTAACTTCTCCTCTTTCATTTCTAATTTTATTGATTTGTGTCCTCTCCCTCTTTTTCTTCATGAGTCTGGCTAATGGTTTACCAATTTTGTTTATCTTCTCAAAGAACCAGCTTTTAGTTTTCTTGATCTTTGCTATTGTTTTCTTTGTTTTATTTCATTTATCTCTGCTCTGATCTTCATGATTTCTTTCCTTCTGCTAACTTTGGGTTTTGTTTTTTCTTTTTTCTTTTAAGACGTTTAAGTCTTTGTTAGGGGAGGTCATGGAGAACACTGAAGATTGGCTGTTATCTCTGCCAAGATGATGAGGCTTTTATCTCTCCAATACCAGAGACCATATTGGGTATTGATATTCTGCAAGGTCAATCTCTAACTTCCTCCAGGTTACAGTAATCAAACCAGTGCTGAAGAACCAGTACTGAATGCCATCTGGGAACCAGTAAGCCTGTCACCCTCGAAATGAGTGGTAACTACCAAATAACAAAAACTTCCTGGGGAGCATAAGGAAATAGGAGTAACCATCTAAGAACTATCCTTAGTTGGTATTGTACACCCTGCCAGTAGTGCTTTCTACAGCTTGTATGGCTGGTAAAAAAGCCAGATGCTCCTGGAGGATGATGACCATGAACCACTGAGAACTGAGCCAGGTGGTGCCCCCGTCCACACGACTGTGCCCAGCATCACCACCATCTCGGATACCTTGGCCACGATCCTAGGAGTGTGCTGTGCTGGACCGCACTTAGCAGATGCCTTTCTCAGCCCACCACTGCCTCTGAGTCACAAGATCAATTTGCCTTCACATCAGAGAGGCAACGACAGACCTTCCAAGTGCTCCCCCAAGGCCACCTGCATGGCCCTTCAATATGTCATGAGGATGGTGGCCCGACCGAGACCCATCTACACCCTCCTTCCCACATCAGTAAAATGGGCCCATCACATTGTTGATCTATTGCTAACAAGAGAAGACTTGCCTCTGCTGCAGGACGCTCTGCAGGCTTGGCTGGAACATCTGTGAGGGAGAAGACAGGCAGTGAACCCACTGAAAATTCAAGGCCCAGAGATGACCCTAGGCTTCTGGAAGTCACTTGGTTGAATAAGACACATTTTGTCGCAGAAGCTGTGTTTGCTAATGTGGAAGCCTAACCAACTCCTAACAATGTAAAGAAGATGCAAGCCTGTGTAGGGTTTTAGGGTTTGGGGGACTTCTTCCTCCTCTTGGAACAGAGCTTCTATCCCTCATTTTGCCTGGTAAGGAAAAGGAACATGTGGGCCTGGGGATCAGAGAAGGGAGTGCTGTGGAAAAGGCAAAGATACCAGGGAAGTAGATCAAAGCTCTGGGTGTGTCCCAAGCAGGGCTGCCATTTGTGCTAGATTTGTCTGTGACTCTGCGATGTATGGGTCAGACACTGTGGCAGAGACAACAGAAGAGGACAGTGTCCCTAGGATGCTGGTCCCAGCTAGAAGGGAACCTGATGTACCCCCACAGAGCAACGGCTCCCGCAGTATACACAGTGCTCCTCCAGATGGAGCATCTCAGGAAGGATAATCTGCAACAGCCAATGGGCAGAACAGAGAGGTTTGGCTGGCGATCACACAGGAACCGGGGCTGTCAACACTGTGCTCTGACAATTGGGCTTAGAAAAGGGAATGCTGAGGAGTGGATGAGTCATGAGTGGGCCCTTATGGGGTCAGAATGTGTGGAGGGACACTTGGGTTCACCTACAACAGCCTGAGGTAGTCCTCACTGTTCCCATGTCCCAATTCCTAAGGAACCAACACCCCCTGGCAATCAGGAAACTGATGCCCTAGCTTGCATACAAGCCCAAGAAACTGACCCTTCAGCAGATAGAGCAGATGGAATGAACAGAAAGAGCAGCCACCACAGAACCCAGGTGGGGTGTTATATTGCCAAGGATGCCAGATTGTCCTCAGAATACAGTGGCTCAGTTAAGGCAGTAACAGCATGTCCTGTGTGTTCTAAAAGCCCAAGGCAACTGCCAAAGTAGTCCAGGCCATCCACTGGAGTTCCCAAAGGATGAGGGATTGGCAAATTCATGATATTGGACCCCTCCCTCTGAGTGAGGGTTCTAAATATACTTGGTTTGTGTGGACATCGTATCTGGCTTAACCCAAGCTTTCTCCTGTTGCCATGCAAACCAGGTTGCTCCCGTTAGGGGATTAGAGAGACTGAGAACCATGTACAGATACCCTATTTGGATAGACAGTGATTGGAGGTCACATTTCAAAGCTCATCATGTGTAAGACTTGGCAAGAAACCATGACACTGAGTGGAGGGTCCATCTCCCTTTTAATCCACAAGCAGCAGGTTTGGTAGAATGGAAAAATGGAATATTAAACAGCCAATTAAATTACTAACAGGTAAAACCACCTTGGCCACGTGGACTAAAGTACTATTTCAGGCTTTAATACAGTTGAATGACTGACCAGGAGGGCCTGTTTTCCATATGCCAGCCTGGAACCCCTGCTAAGACACCCAACACCATGAGGGTAGGAAAGTCACCCTTACCCTGGATCAAGATGCCGTGCTGCTGAGAACACCAAGCCCCGTCATGCTTGGGAATTTGTAATGGGATGTCCCACGAGGATGGGTGAACTAGTTCCTACCCCTGGGTGACGGGACTACTCAGTCTCCACTGGGGTAACACTGTCCTGCTGCAAGACGGACCTGCCAAAACGCATTATACCTGGAATGGAACACACACCTGGAAAGAGGCGAGAAGGTAGGGGGTTCTGGTCTGGCATATCTCACCCCCAGTCTGTGTCCTCACAACTGATGGTGCTGCTGTCCCCAGCCAACATGTATGGCATGAACAACCAGGTCAAGCTCCTAAAGCTGCCAACCTCCCTCTCCCAAAGGCCAGGTGGACATGTCCTGTTTGTTTCCCACTGGTATGATCTTTTGTCTGCCTTCTTTGTTCCCTCCCTTGGACTGAAGGACCCTACAGCCTGTACTAACTTCACCCAGCAAGCCCTGAATGATAACCAAAAAAGCCTGTCCTTACTGAACACAAAATGTCTCTAATGAGAAGTGCCGTCCTCCAAATAGAATAGCCTTGGACATCATTACTGCCTCAAAAGGAGGCACCTGTGCCATTATCCAAACAGAATATTGTGTGTTCCCACCTGATGTGTCTGCTAATGTATCACCACAAGTGAAGGCCCTGAGTGATCTGGCCCCCAGCCTCGGGGACTTAATAAATCAATGGTTTAGATCATGAGGCTGTTGATGGAAAATGTGGTCACTAATTTTAAGACTCATTGTCTAGACGTGTGTTTTCTTTTGCATGTGCCTATTCTGTTGCTGAGGCATCTGCCCCCAGTGAGGGCCAGAGGGCCACGCAATGAGCCACTTCATGCTGGTGAAACTCCTCGTGGACCACTCAGGGCACACTGTAGAAGGGAGAGGGGGTGTAAAATTGTAAGAGCCTGTCACCGGGGTGGAGTTTTGGAGGAGGTCATCGAGAAGATGTGACTCTGGCAATTAGAGGCTTCCCACCTCCTCCTCGTCCTTGGAATGTGTGCTCTGCTTGTCTCCCCTGGTCCCAGAAGCAGCCCCAAGGATGCTGCACTGAGAGTGATGTGTTGAGACCATCTAGACTGTGTATATGATTGAGCCCAGTTAAGGCCTCCGCATAAACTTTTCAGATTCTGGTTTGTAAGTTCCCTTGCTTGTTAAACCTACCACCTGCCATCTGGAGTGGTCTGCCTCTTTCTTCCATCCTTCCCTGTCCTCCCTGTTCAAGGGCTGGTTTCAGATTTCACCCGGGGAAGCTCCCTAGGAGGGTGGGAACCAACAATTTTCAATTCTTGTACGAGGTATATCTCTCCATTAATTTAGGTCTTCTTTATACTTTTTAAAAATTAAGGTACATCTATTTGACATATTTTGAAGAATTATTCCTATGTATCTCATGTTTTTGATCTAATTGTAAATGATAGTCTCTTTTGTATATTTCAATTGCCAGTGGTTCATTACTGCTACATGGAAATATAATTTTTTTATGTGGATGTTATATCCTGAAATGTTATTAAATTTGTGTATCAGCCAACTTCATTATTGATTATTGGCCATTTTCTACCTAGACCAACATGTCATTTGCAATCAAGGATGGTGTTTAATTTTTTCTTTTTCAATAGGTAGGCTTTTTGTTTAATTTTTAAATTTCCCTGCCATGTTTGATGGTTAATTTCTTCCAGTATAGTGCTGACAGAAGTGATGAGAGCTGATATCTTTAACTTGTTACTCTTTTTAGGAGGAAAATATTCAAACTATTACCATTAAATATAATATTAGCTGCAGGTTCTTCCTTCTCTGGATTTTTTAAAATCAGATTGAGGAAGTTCCCTCTCTATATTGCTGACATTTTAAAATGGAATATTTATCCTTATCTCAAGTAAGTTTTATCTGGATTATGATAACTTCTCCCAGATTGCTTTCCCTGCTTTGTTTTACTGCTCTGCATTCTCTGTGGCTAATTTAAGACTTCCTCTCTTTTTACGTTTCCTATTAAAATTTTTTAATGTAATAAAGTTGTTTTTGAACTTGCTTTATTTCTTTAAATTTGTAATCTTCCTTTTATGTCATCCTCTATTCTTAATAATATATATATTTTTTCTCTCTCAATTTATTGAATCCTTATTGTTCTAGAGCTTAAAGGAATTATGGAAAATTCCTTCTTCTTTCATTTGTTTCAAGGTGGTGAATTAAAATGTATAATTATCTCTATTATTCTGACGTTAAAATTACAGCTATCTATTCAGTGATGTACATAAAAAACAATAAGTGGATATTTAGAAATATTTGGGTATTTGCAGCCAGAGAGATGGAATAAATGTCAGACAAGGCTGAAAACGAAAATGCCAGATTACCAATGCTTTTTTACAAACATCGGTATCCCCCATTTTTATGGAATTTCTTTTCATGTTTTTTTATGTAAGTTGCATTTTTCTTTTCCATATATTTTTCTATACCATTATATACCATTTCTATACCACCTATACCATTTTTACACATTTATTAAAATGTGTACAAAATAAAGGAATAATGCATCTTGCTCTTTAGCTTTTTTTAGCAAAGAACTTTATATTCTATTTAATCCTGCTATTCTCTGTTCATAAAAACTATTTATATGAAGAAAATCTCTTAATGAATAGAAAATATTCTTAAAACAATTGATACACTACTTTTTTACAGAGGGAAAAAGTTAATGCATCCTTCCACTCCTAACTAATCTTTAAACACCATTAAATCTCCACCACAGTCAAGCTTAGCAGATTTAATTTGTAGAAAGTACAATGAAAACAATTTGGAAGACTTTGGGGGCCACTTACTTTTATTTTCTAAATTAATTTTCTCCTAACCAGAGCACAGTAAAGAGCAAAGTGAAATGCACAATAAAAATAAAACCGATTTTTAAAAATACCTTTATAAAACCTTAACATTGTTCTCTGGAGTCCTTTTTAGGATTGCAAAGTGTGGTTTTAAGGCAGGAACTTTCTTTTCATCAAACTTTTAATTTAAAATGTTCAGGCAACCACCAACAGACAAATAAACACGTAAGCCCTAAGGGAAAGACTGCATAATTACAAGCGCTCAGAGTCTGAGACATTTCTGCACGTTGGCACTCTGTTCCCTGGAGTAACTTTTACACCTGCTAACCCAAATAAATGTCCATTGTATGTGATTTCCCCTATGCCTCTTTCACACTCAAATCACTAGCCTTTTTGTTTAGGAACATCTTCCTTTTAATGTGATGCTCCTCTTAAATCCAGCATTTTGTTAGCACAGGCAAGAGTGATTTCATGATATTAAGTAATTTTATCGGTCCTTCTCCCAAGATTCTCAGTGACTTAATAGCAGTTATTTTTGTTTTAAATATGATCAATCTGAAAACCTTTCATTTCCTCTACCCTCTCCCTCTACTCTCTTTTCTCCTTTTTTCCCTTTTATAACTGCAAACTTCACCTCATGTATATTGCACAAATGCAGGTCAAGATTATGGTTATGCAAATTAGAAAACATTAAAATAAAACTGCTATCATCTCTGAGTGCTTCATTCCAAAGAAACATAGCAACCTTTAAGGTTTTAGTTAAAAGTCACACCCTCCAATCTGAGACAATTTATTGGTTCTTTCACCTGATGGGATTGGAGTTGTGGTACTTAGTAAAAATTTTTAGCAATCTTGAACTAAGAAAAATGTCCATAGTTAAGCAAATATGTTCATCATTAGGATTATAATTGCATTTTAATTCTAAGATGAATAACTATTTTCATCTCCACTATAGCACCACAATTGAGACAGGCAGGAAACAAATGTTCCATCGTGGGTTACTGACCCACAGATAATCAATTATGATGCTACACACAGGGAATAGGGGGACATAATGAGGTCCAAGTTATAAATTTCAAGATAGTCTCTGGTGGACATGAACAAACATTATCTAGTCTATTATCAATATATCACAAAGTGAATATATTTAGAGTCTTATTTTAAAAATTTTAAGTACTACTTAATGAATCTGTGTTCTGAGAGCCAATTCCCTAGAAATAAGTACATTGTTCTTAATAGGTTTCTCATG
The DNA here is from genome assembly GCF_039906515.1 of Pseudorca crassidens. Classification (NCBI taxonomy): domain Eukaryota; kingdom Metazoa; phylum Chordata; class Mammalia; order Artiodactyla; family Delphinidae; genus Pseudorca; species Pseudorca crassidens. The sequence continues at coordinate 6,503,719 of NC_090307.1, forward strand.
CTAAATAAAAAAGTCAAGGCAAGGAAAAGCGAAAATCTATGTCGTTCAGATAAAGAGGAAGTTAATAGAAAGGATGCACAGAAGAGACAAGATATGCCAATATAAAGCTAAGGCGTAAAGATAAATACACCTATAGTTTTATTAATTTTCTGCCTTAGGCTTTGGACTTTGGAAGGACAGTCTATAATTGCTTATGTCATTGAGCTTAACACTGAATACCCAGATTTGTATCACATTGGACAATCTGATTATATATGTTCATTCAGAAACATATTTATCTTCTTGGTTTCCTGCTCATCAGAATATTAACATTAATTCATACATGATATTGTTATATACCTTGTTCTGAAAAGGTAAATCAATACATTAAAATATTGCTAACATTATTAAACATCTTAAAGATTTCAGCTTGATGAGTACATGACAGGATGTCACTTGTCATCATTTTAGAAATACATACCTCCATCACTTGCATTAAGTGTGTCTTCTTTCACAACAAATCGATGTGGCGAGAAAACAGGAATAGCGGCTAATGATACTCAACATCTTTTCATGTGTTTATTTGCCATTTGTGTATTCTATCTGGTGAAATGTGTTATGTCTTTTGCTCATTTTTTAATTTGATTGTTTGCTTTTTCTACTGTTGAATTTGAGAGTTCTTTATATTTTCCAGACACTAGTTTTTTGTTGGCTATGTGGATTCAAACATCTTCTCCTGTAGCTTGTATTTTCATCTTCTTAAGGTCTTGTTGAGCAATTTTTTAAAAAATTGTAATGACGTCCAAGATATCAATTGTTTCTTTTATGAACCATGGTTCCACGTCAAATCTAAAAATTTTTGCCTAGCCCTAGTTTCCAAGATTTTCTTTTTTTTCTAAAAGTTTTCTAGTTTTATATTTTATATTTCAATCCATGATCCATTTGTGTTCATCTTTGTACAAGTTGTACGACTTAGGTTGAAGTTTATTATTTTGGCTTTGGATATCCAATTTTCCAGTACCATTTGTTGAAAAGGCTATCTTTCTTCTATTAAATTGCTTTTGCAACTTTGTCAAATATCAACTGGACATATTTTTGTGGTTCTATTTCTGAGCTCTCTGTTCTGCTACATTGATCTATGTGTGTATCCCTTCTGGAAATTCTTTGATTACTCTGGCTATGTAATAAATCTTGAAATCAGGTAGACTAATTCCTCCCACTTAATTCTTTTTTTATTTGACATTGTTTTATCTGTTCTAGTTACTTTGCAAACACATATAAATTTTAGAATAATCTCATATATCTTTATAAAAAATTTTCCTGGGATGACTAAGTTTTTTAACAAACTTTTGTTTTAGAACATTCTTAGATTTACAGAAAAACTGTAAAGCTAATACAGAGAGTTCCCATACACCCCACACCCAATTTCCCTTATTATTAACATTTTACAGTAGTGAAGTACATCTGTCACAGCTAATAAACTGACATTGATTCATTATTATCACCTAAGGTCCATGCTGTATTCAGATTTCCTGAATTCTTTTTTTTTTACCCTATTATTCTTTTTCTACTCCAGGATCTCATCCAGGACACCACGTTATGTTTAGTTGTCATGTCTCCTCAGGCCCCTCTTGTTTCAACAGCTTTACAAAGTTTCCTTGTTTTTGATGAACTTCATTGACAGTTTTGAGGAGAACTGGTGAAGTAGTCTGTGGCATGACCCTCAACTGGGATTTGCCTGATGATTTTCTCATTATTTGATGGTAGATATAGGATTTGGGGAGAAAGAGCACAGAGGTAAAGTGCCATTATTCATCTCTTCTTATCAAAATGTGTCCTATCAACATGAATTATCGTGACTGCCATTACCCTTCTTTAGCTGGTTGGCATGCTCTTCATCAGGGTTCTCTACTCGAAAGTCGGAAGTTGCTCTTTTCTCCCTTTTACGTACACTGCTCTTTTTAAGGAAGTCACCATGCACGGCTCATACTTAGAGAGGGTGATATTTTGAGTTATGCTCCATCTCCTTGACGGTGGAGTATCTGCATAAATTATTTGGGATCCTTCTATACAGATTTCTCTCTCTCCCCCACTGATTTATTTATTCATTCGATCATTCTTTTATGTCAGCAGCACTCATGTATATTTATGTCATACTTTAAGTTACAATCCAAAACTACTTTATTTATTTTGTTTCTCAAATTGTTCTAGCTTTGATCATTGGGAGCCCTTTCAATTAGGTCCTGTGTCCCTTTGACATATCCCCTCATTGTTTTTGTACGTTTGATTTGATTCATTTTCCTGTTCTGAGCATTCCCTTCATTCCGCCACTACAAAAGTCTCTAGGTTCATCTCGCATATTTGCTACTCTACTCGTATAACTGGCTCTTTCTCCAGGGATTCTGGGTCCTGGTTTCTTTTATTAAATCATGTTATTATAAATTGATTAGTGTTTTTAATTAGTAAAACACCACTCATTATTTCATTTCAAAATACAGCATAAAAGTTATTGCTCAGTGGGCCTCAGCAATGAGGAAGGAGGCAGGGAGAATATTATAGTAGAAAAAGCACATTAGAAAAATACATTATATTTACTGAAATTATATACTCTGCTTCTTTTAATCTCAGATTTTAATCTACTGATTTTAGGCACTTCCAAGGAAATGGCTCATGCTTCGTAGATTTCATGAGGAATGTTAGGTTTTCCATCTTCCATGGGTACATTTGATTTCTGTATTGTGTACAGTGTGTGAAAACCTCCATGCCCGTCCTGCAGGAACGTGATATACAGATGAACTTCATTACTGATGTCCTTGTATTCAGTCCAGAGCTACAGGTCAAAATAAGTTTGTGCTGACAATATGACAACACCAAAGTTAAAAGACTATATCACCATGCTTATACCTTTATATTAGTACAGATTTGGGGAGATGAATTACTGTTTAACGTCAAATCAGAGCACCCCCCCCCCAATTTTTTCTCATGTTAGTGATCCATTTGTATTTAAAACTCCCAATTTCATACAACTGAATTGAATTGAATTACAAAAGTTAGGTTTGGGATTATAAAAAGTCATTTTCTAGACTTTCCTTCTTAACTGAATTTAGTCTGAAAATCCCAGAATTTTCATACAATATTTATATATGATTTCAGAGCATTATCGTAATTCCAATTTAACTTCTTACTTGCTAAAGTACTAGCTCCAATGTAGTAAAATACATTTGATAGGAAAACTCAAAATAAAATTGACGTTCATTATCAACCATGTAACCATTTAATGTGACAGTGGTAGATAAAATCTAGAGTATAGTTATATATGACTATATTTCAGTGATTTATATCTTAAAGAAATAATATGTTCTTAAAATTACAACCAAATATGAGGTAAACCATGATTTCATTAGTTTACATCTTTATGTACAGAAACATTTTTCAGGCATGGTAGCAATTTAGTTTATTTTAATGATTGTTGGACAACAATTTCTATGTTGCAGAAATAGTACAAGACCATGACAAAGGAGATAATGTGAGAGGCTAACCTCTCCATGGAGTTTATAATGATAGAAGGCAAGCCTACACTTGTTCTATCAAATGATAAGTTCAATGGTGGCAAAAACTCAGATAGAAGCATATTCTGTTGAATCAGGCTTAAGTGACTTAATTTTCTAAATAAGATTAACTAGATACTAGTAATGTGCAAACAGGGCCTATGCTACTTTTAAATCACCCTCCAAAGTACTTGATTCATGCTCTCCATTTAAAATACCCTCAATCTATCTTAATGATTAGCCTGAACAAGGTGAAAACTTTCCTTTCCTCCAATTCAACTCAAGATGTTTATCATCTTAAAAGTTTAATTTAGGAGTTACAGCATATCATGGTGTTTAAACCCGTGGTTTTGGACATCAGATCAGCATTTTATTCCCAATGCCAGAATTTATAAGAATGAATAAGCTATTGTGACCCTGATTAATTTATTTCACCCTAGACTTGGTTTCCTCATCTGTAAAATGGGGAGAAACAGTACCTACCTCACAGAATTATTATAAAGGTTAATAGTGATATTTTAGTGTTGTAAATGATCACTATAATATTGAATGGTAATTAGTACAAATCATTTATTCTAAACATGCTAACAATTTCATAATTTCAAAACAGGCTCTGACAAGGACTCACATATTACAAGTAGTAGACCAAGAATTCCGTTTTCCTTTTATCCTCTTTACACAATTTTTGAATTAATGATAGAACAACACTGTGAAATAGTCAAAGAAAAGTGGATAATTTTCTATTTTTAGATGCTTATGCTTGAGCCAGAGAGCTTAAAATATATGCCTGGTGCAATGTTATTACAGGATCTGAACTACATTTCAGGGTGTTTAGCTCTATTCCACAGGTATTTCTTCATGCTGCACTCACATTCATATAATGTTTTAAACATTTTTGGAATATCTGTGTTAATCAGCTCCTTGAAATTATACATTGAGCTTCTAGTCATGGCTACCTACGTAATTAAGTCTGAACTCTGCAAAATCGTTCTTACCAGATTTAGAAGTCATGTGGGGTTTTTTTAGGGTAATAAAGATACAAAAGCAGGTTCTTTGTTTCCATTTTCTGACACTGTGTTAACCAATACTTCACAATTTACTAACACCTAAATTCTCCAGGCAGACCTCTCTGCGTTTTACTTGAACTTCAAGTGTACCTGCAGCTCCCTAAAAGCACCAAGTAGGGTTCAATATGCAAATATTTGTGTATTCATATATAAGAGAGAAGCTGCAATATGGATTCCTTTGCTTTTATTGTTTGAAGTCATATTCACAATTCAAGCCAAACGGTTTCTTTTCAAAGTTAATGCACTGAAGTGGATGCCAGAAAAAAGAATGCTGTGAAAGCCGTCATAAATCTTATAACAGTCTGTAAGATTTTTGGCGATGTGTGCACCCAAATAAAGGGCTTTCATTTGCTGCTAAAGGCTGTTCATAGGTTGATAAATGGCACGTATACCAAAACCCATTTTTGTGTCACTCTTATGCAAAATTAGCTTTTAACAAAGAAGTAGACGGCTGTATTGTCACAAAGTTTTAAATAAGAAACAGCATTTATGCTTGTAGGCTTCTTTCTCATTTAGGAATAAGGTAGGAATCTCTCCCCACCCTTAATATTTAAAAGGGTGGTAGAGGTTCAATAACTATATGGTGAATGATTGAGTGAATGAATGAATAGTGATTAATTCTTTACCTAAAGATTATGATCCAAACATGATCTTGCTACCAATATTGAGATATTCAAATCTTTGCTTGGCTAACTATTAACCTGTCTGTAGAGCACTGAATGTTTGTGTATGAGGTATTTTATTTTCCAAGTAGAAAAGGAGTCTACAGTTCACATTTTACAGTAAGTTTGGAAGGAGAATTCAACCCTTGGGCAATATGTGAATTTACCATGTTCATTTTCTGACTCGATCTGACCCACGATTGGACATACCTTCAGGACACCTAGGGTCCTAACCACCTCCCCGAGTCCCTGCAGCCACCTCCTGAGGAACCAGTGCAGTTTCCAATTTCACTAATGTCATCTCCTAAAGCTACACATGACAGTGAGAAGTGCTGCCACTTGAAATACTTGTCATTCTCCTACGCATACCTTTTTCTGGTTTTAGACATTAATTTTATCATTTCAGTGTTTCGCTAGATTGTCTTAGAGGTGGTCAGTTAAGTTGGTCCTTAAGAGATCCATGCTACCCTTAAGGCATATTTTAGATTCATGACAATTAAGTGCAGTTAGTCAACATAGTTGTCATATTTTTTCAGTGGAGTTCAATTGTACAAGTGCAAAACAACAAAGGCAGAAAGTTCGGTTTAATCCTGATTATAATCAACCAAGCAAGATTTAAAGTTCGCTGCAAGGGAGGGAATAATAAAAAAAGAGGAAAGCACTGGCGTATCAGGTGTCTGGTGAGGATCACCTTCCTGGCTCACAGACATACACTTTATCTTCACACGGCAAAGAGAGAGAGAGAAAGTTGGAGAGAGAGAGACAGGGAGGAGAGAGAAAGAGGAAGAGAAGGAAGGAAGGAAGGAAGAAAGAAAGAAAGGAAAGAGGGAGGGAGGGAAGGAAGGAGACGGGGAGGGAAGGAAAGGGGAGGGGAGGAGAGGAGAGGGCAGGGCACTAGCCCTCTGGTATCTCTTTTTATAAGGACATTAATCCTATTATAAGTGTTCCACTCTCAGGACCTAATTACCTCCCAAAGGCCCCATCTCCAAATACCAGCACACTGAGGATTAAGGTTTCAATATGTGGAGTTCGGGGGGACACAAACATTCGGTCCATAGCACAGATCCTTCAAGCCTCAATTCCCGCAGAGCAATGTGCAGAGCAATGTGTCAACTGTCATTTAACACGTGCTCACGTGTGTTAAGGACAAGAACCCAGAGTATAAGGAACCCCAATCTGTTAGAGGAGGGCTGCCATCAAAACTGTCCACACTTGCTAATAGAGGGAGATGATATGTTTTATTTTCCTGGATAGTGTCCTAGAGAGAGGGACCTTTATAACTATCTTCCATGTCTATATTTGCCATACAGAACACGTTTGAAAGAATGGCATGGAACAAAAGCTGTCAGTCTTTGTTCAGGAAATAGGCAGAAATGCAAGAGACACAGGAAAGATATTCTCTTAACAACAAACAAGAACAAGTTGTAGAGTTAACCAAGAGAAATCAGAAAGAGAACAAATGGAAAAGAATAAAACAACTATCGAATTGGTAGATTTTAATATGATATCCAGGGACTTCCCTGGAGGTGCAGTAGTTAAGAATCCGCCTGCCAATGCAGGGGACACAGGTTCAGTCCCTGGTCCAGGAAGATCCCACATGCCGTGGAGCAACTAAGCCCATGAGCCACAACGACCGAGCCTGCGTGCTGCAGCTACTGAAGCCTGCGCACCTAGAGACCGTGCTCCACAAGAGAAGCCACCGCAATGACAAGCCCACACACTGAAACAAAGAGTAGCCCCCTCTCACCGCAACTAGAGAAAGCCCCCGCACAGCAATGAAGACCCAACACAGCCAAAAAAAAAAAAAAAAGATATCTATAAGAAACATGCTTCAAATATAGAGATAGATGAAAGTAAACGGAGAGATAAAGGACTAACACACAAACACCAACCACAAGAAAGCTGGAGTAGCCACATGAATATTTGACAAAATAGACTTTAGAACGAGCAATATTATTAGTGATGAAAACAGATATTTCATAATGAGAGAGCTGGACATTCTCAAAGAAGACATAACAATCCCAACTAAGCACCTGACAACAGAGATTTGAAGCTCATAAAAGAAATACTAGTAGAACTGAAAGGAAAAAGAGACAAATCCACAATTATAGTCACAGATCACAATATGCTAGTCTCAACAGCTGATAGAGCAATTAGGCCTCAAATGTATAAGTGTGTAAGGACCTGACAACACTATCAGGGAACTTGCTATGTTTGTCACTTGTAAGGAGCCACCCAACAACAGGGAACACTCATTCTTTTCAAGTACCCTTAGAACATGCGCCAAGATAGAACATATCTTTCGCCATTAGGAAAAAAAAGAGACAAATTTAAAAGAATAGAAAGCATGCAAGTTCTGTTCTCACAGCATAATAGAATTTAACTTAAAATCAAAAATGGTAAGATAACTGGAAAAGTTCCAAATATATGGAAATTACATTACACACTTTTAAATAACCCATAGGTCAAAGAGGAAGTTTACAGCGAAGTTATTAAAATATTTGCCTGAAAGCAAATGAAGTATAACACTGAGGGGTTACATGTCTAGCTATTTTCCCAAAAGGATAAAAGCAATTCATGCACCAGTCAAACCTAATGCCACTCAAAAGTCATCAGTATGTGAATGGGTCATATGCTGTATTGCATCCATACATCCAATACTACATAGCAATGAAAAGAATGAAGTATTTATATAGACTACAATATGAATGAAAGTAAATGTAGTTAGAGAAAGAAGACAGGCAAATAGATTCCATACTGCATGATGCCGTTTTTATAAAATACTAGGAAATACAGTGTCTTGTATCAGACAAGAAGCTGAACAATGGTGACCTGGGGATTGGGGGTCTAGGGAAGGTGAAATACTTTTGAGAATGATGGATATACTCATTGTTTTGATTCTGTGATGGTGCTGCAGGTGTATACAAATGTCAAACTTTTGAAGGTTTGCACTTTAAATTTATGCTGTTTATTGTACGCTAATTGTACTTTAAAACGTTAAAAATAAGTATTTGAATAAATAAGCAAGCACATTTGTAAATAAGTAAATCAATACCTTTATTTTGTTTCACATTTGATGCATCTGAAATGAGTGTGAGCTTACAATGGATGACATGGTATGTGGCAATTATTAAGTTGCTGTCTCTCAGCCCTAAACCTTGTGATGTTCAAGCTGGGGCTCTTTAAACCACACTGCTGCTTTGCTGCTCCTGTCATGTTAGGATTTGCCCATAGAGCATCATAGAGGAACCCTGCGCACATCTCGAGGGTTCTGGAGCAAATCTATGCTCTCTTCCAAAGATCAATATCTTCTTTTGAAAAACATTGGTGGATGCCGCAGGACATCCAGTGACTTGAGCTCATATCATGAATTATGTTTACTTAATCCACACAATCATAATATTGGGTAAGTATAGCAAGCATTCTATCATCAATGCAAATAGTACATATTAAACAATAAATCTTTGTATTTTTGAAATTACAGATTTTCCTTGAATTATCCATTTAATAGATTGAAATTCTATTTCAATTCTAATTGAATTGAATTCTATTTCAATTCTAATTCATTGAAAATTAAAATGTCAGTCATGAATTTCATAAAGCAAATGACTTTTTTTTCGTCTTAGGGTGGCAGACTCTGATACGAGCAATTTAAAATTACATTTAGGTTATGCTTTATCCAACATTATGCGCTGCCTTTTCTAGCCAAACAATTCAAGCACTGTCATGTAAGGTACGGTATCACACCAATTATGCCCAAGCAGTATTTAATGAAACTGACACAAAATCGTTGATTTGTAGGCAGTTATATTTCCCTAATGGAGCTTGTTAATGGAATTGAATTCTGTTCAGGAATGTTGTTTAATGTCACACCAGTTTATATTATGCTAAATTATCGTCAAACATAAAACAGGAAACAGATTCTACTAAGTCTTAAACGAATCAAAACTATGTTGCAAACTTTTTGATTTGTGATTCAATACAACTTGGAAAAAATAAAATGTAAAGTAGCACAATGTAATGTAAGGACATCTGTGTATTCTGGCAGGTAAAGTGATGAATTGCAATAAATAGGAACTAAAATATGTAAATGTGAAAGCATCTTCATCTTACAAAGCACTTTAAATACTTGAGAGTAAAATTAAATAGCTTGTTTGGTTTCTCTTCTGAAAATGTCCTCACATATAAGGTATTTAACAGAGTATAGCTGATTCATATCTTTGCGTAGTCTCTTTTAAATTAATAGATCTGGTATTTAGAGACAATGTGAAAAATAAAGAAAATACCTAAGTCTGACAAAGAACATATCTATACATCTATTATTTAGTTTAAACCACCACAGTTTTGAAGTGTGCTTTACACCTAAAAATATATCATGCATATTATCAACTGAATATTATTTTATAATAATTTGAAATTGATACGTTATGTTGTCTTATATATGTGCCATAAGTTGTGACCCAAATTCATTTCATTTGACACTTACATTCTATTGCTCAAAATTAGTTATTATATCTTAAAAATTTCCAAAAGTATTTACTTATATTGATCTTTTATAGATTATGTATAAATATTTGAGAGTACTTTGGCTGTGTTTTTTCCCTCGAGATGGATAAGTTGGTCATATACTCTCTCAGTTTTTCTCTACCTAAAAAGAATATCATTACACATGTGTGACAACAACAACACAGCTGTATGTGATGCCAATAGACTCAGACAACTCAGAGGACTATCGGGGAGACCAGAGTAAAGGCATTCAGAGGGTGCAGCTAAAATCACAGTCATCCTGAAGGTCATGACGATTGTGCACTTTCCCAATGCTGTGTCCTCTGAGGAAAGAACTTCTGGTTCTCCCCTCTCTGAATGAGTGAGGGGTAAACTCATCAACTCGCTGAATTGAGAAAGTAGCCTCCAGGCCACACACAGATCTAAAGTTACAGGTAGAAACCTCACTGCTTCAGGGAGCTTAAGCACAATCCACAGCTGACTCCTAAAGCATCCTAACCCAGGGTGTCCTGGGGTATAACGTGAGCAGGACATCAGAGGCTGCACTGAATTATTCTAGCCAAATCACTACAGCAAACAAACACAATCTTTAAATTCAAAGACAAAAACAGTTTGAAAGTTAAATGATGGGGACAAAAGATATACTATGCAAACAGCAACCAGAAAAGAGCTGGAGTGTCTATGCAAACACCACATTAAATAGACATTAAGACAAAACCATTGCTAGAGATAAAACGATACTTTCCAATGCTGCCTCAGAAGATTTCCATCTGTCTAACCTTTATCACATGTCTATGTTCTTGTTTTCTCTCTTTCTTTCTCAGTTTCCACAACTGGATTATTTTCCTTCATCCCATTCTATCCATCACCCCATGGAAATCTATTTCAATTTCATTTATTTAGGGAATCTGTTTATACCGTTTAAACAGTCTCTTTTTTTTTTTTTCCGAATTTTTGAATTTTATCTTATTCATTTTTTATACAGCAGGTTATTAGTACTCATCAATTTTATACACATCAGTGTATACATGTCAATCCCAATTGCCCAATTCATCACACCACTACCCACACACCCCCACCGCTTTCCCTCCTTGGTGTCCATACATTTGTTCTCTACATCTGCGGCTCAATTTCTGCCCTGCAAACTGGTTCATCTGTACCATTTTTCTAGGTTCCACATATATGCGTTAATATACAATATTTGTTTTTCTCTTTCTGATTTACTTCACTCTGTATGACAGTCTCTAGATCCATCCACGTCTCAACAAATGACCCAATTTCGTTCCTTTTTATGGCTGAGTAATATTACCACATCTTTATCCATTCGTCTGTCGCTGGGCATTTAGGTTGCTTCTATGACCTAGCTATTGTAAACAGTGCTGCAATGAACACTGGGGTGCATGTGTCTTTTTCAATTATGGTTTTCTCTGGGTATATGCCCAGTAGTGGGATTGCTGGATCATATGGTAACTCTATTTTTAGTTTCTTAAGGAACCTCCATACTGTTCTCCATAGTGGCTGTATCAATTTACATTCCCAGCAACAGTGCAAGAGGGTTCCCTTTTCTCCATACCCTCTCCAGCACTTGTTGTTTGTAGATTTTCTGATGATGCCCATTCTAACTGGTGTGAGGTGATACCTCACTGTAGTTTTGATTTGCATTTCTCTAATAATTAGTGATGTTGAGCAGCTTTTCATATGATTCTTGCCCATCTGTATATCTTCTTTGGAGGAATGTCTATTTAGGTCTTCTGCCCATTTTGGGGCAGTTTCAAAAAACAGAGTTTCAAAAAACAGAGTGCAAGCTCTACTGAACAACTTTGCTAAACAGTGTATATTGATGAGCTGTGTTCTCATCCTCTTATACCAAAATCTATTATTTGAACAAAAGGATTCTATACCCATGGAATAATTTTATGTGTACCCAGGACTTAAAATGATCACCCCTCTGCTGACACTTTTTTAAATATTAGGGAATATATATATATATATATATATTCCTTAAGCTTATATTATATACCTCAAGTCTTTGACCATTGGTATACTTTGCAATCTCTGTCTGCAAACATTTCTTTCTGTCTTTCCATGGCAACCCCAGACTGTATTATAGTATTATCTTTTCCAGACAGTCTTTCCTGACTTCTCTTCAGATTAAGGCCTGAAGCTCCTCTATCACCATATCATTAACAGCAAAGTACTCATCAAACAGTATTGCACAACAGTATTTATTCCTATATACCTCCTATTAATCAGATAGTTCCTGAGAGTGATACCATTAGACAGTAGAATTAAATTATTTCAATGTATCATATGGTCTCTTTTTGTAATTTTTCATTATCTTTTTATTCATCAACTTACATACACTTTACTCCATTATACATAAACCTTAAATTTGAGGATCATTGCCCCTGAGAAAAGAGAAGACAAAAGGATGCGGGGAAAACAGAGATTGCAACGCTGGTTTTAAGCTGAAAAGCAGCTTTAAAAGTCAGATTCCCGGAGCTCCACGCGTAAAAAGGTTCAGAGTCATCATTCCTGTAATCACCGTAAGACAAAGCCAGATGCACTGAAAATCAATGACTTTTCTTGGACCCATCAGGAGAACTGAGTTTGTAGGGCAAACTGCCCACATCTGGAGAGTCACAGCCAAAATGTGCTCCCTGGAGCAGAAGCTGCTGGAGACAAATGGAAGGGACTCTCTGGTGGCGATTCTGATGAACTGCTAGAGGCTGTGTGGACTGGCGTGAGAGGGAGGAACTCCTGAGACCACAGTCTGGAGGGGCCCTCACACGTTCACGGGCTTGGCCTTCAGCAGCTCCAACACATTCTCAGTCAAGATCCAAGAAAGACCCCTCACGCCACGACTGGCAGAGTGGAGGAATCATCATTGTGAAATATGCACAGAGCCTCCTCCACAAAAAAAGGCTATTTCACAAGGAAAAGGCATTACCAGAGTATGACTCCAGCCCCTTTTAATTTTCCTTTTTCACCTAAGTGGGGGAGGGATCATCAACAAGGGTAAGAAATTCGAGTGGCTATAGGTTGGGAATGCAACAGACAGGGAGGGAAACAGGGCCAGAGATAAAACACTACATGACAGAGAAATGCAGGTAAAGGTCACACTCCTAAGATGCAGGCCTCCTAAAAGGCTATTTAGGAAATTATAGAATGATCCCATAGTTCCACACCTTACCTCCCCATCAACAGTTGTTCAACAGATCATTTAGAAGAGCCCAAAGTCAAAAGAAAAGACAAAAGCAAGGATTCTGAATGAATGTGAAGCTTCTAGAACTTATGGCTACAGTGAACATTCAAAGCAGTACAACCACTTGTGCAGGGTTCAAGGAATTCTGGAGCTGATCAGTGAAAAAGTTATGACCACAAGAGGCAGCAACACACGAAGGGTTTTACTGGGCTGCGCCTGGATACTGTTGAACAAGAGAAGAAGCTCTCACAGTCTGAGTCTCTTCAGTATGAGACAAAATGGCCCAGGGGCCACCTCCAGAAGTGGAGGGGAGCAAGGGACCTCCTTGGAGAAGAGGGGGTCAAAGAGGGGGCTTACATGTCAGGGAGATGTTGCTCAGTAGCATGGTGGGGTTGTCTGTGTTTAGGGGGCCATAGCAGCTTATGGTCTTACACCCCCAAGGCTCTGTCTTATCAGTGGCCGGTGGATGCCGGGTGAGGTCTTGTGGGGTATGCAAAGCAATCGGGCTCTAAATGGCTAAAATACCTAGTTGTCTAGGCCATTTTAAGACTGAATGGATATTGTGATTTCTAAAAGAGCTGTGGAAAGCTCTATACTCAGGAGGGAATATATCATATAAGAGGTAAAACAAAACAAAACAGGGAATTCACCACTGGTTTACATCTCGAATACTGAGGTTTTTAACTGGTCTGGCATTTTTCTTTTACCTTTCAGAATCTTTTGATAGATGTCTTATGTGTTTTGTCTTGGGTTTTGAGGTGTAATTCACAGAAGAGAATAGAATGAAGTAAGTTTGCTCCACTTTGCCCATAATGAATGTTATTTTAACATATTAAAAATTGTTACAACTTAGTATTTTTTTACTACTTCATCAACAAGGCAGGGATCTTAAGGCATGTCAATGCTATTTGTCACCCTCCAATTTTTTTCTACTGTTTTCATTTATTTTCATCCTATTGCTACGCAAAGTTTTGCAGTACATTCTTCTTATTATTTACACATGACATTTATTTAAAGTTCCTAATATTTTTATCCTTTTTGATGTGTCTCTTTACTATATGCATTTCCTTACAGTCATACAGATGATCTTCATTGTGCCTTAACAAGCCCATTTTACATTCCTCTTACTATGGCTTGTTTGTGAGAAATACACTTTGTGTTTGTTTCTCTGAATATTAACTTATTATGCTTTCATTTTTGAAAGATAGATTTGCTGAATTTTAGTTTGACACTGATTTACTTTCAACATCTTGAAAATGTCATCACACTGTATGATAGCTTCTACAGTTCTAGGTATAGTTTTATCTTTCATCCTTACTGTCTCTCATTTGAAGATAATGTGTTTCTTTTCCCCCTGGTCTTTACAGATTTTTCTTGGTCACTAATTTTGAGAAGACTTACTAGAAAGTGCCTATGTGTAATTTTTATTTATATTTATCCTGAGGAAGCCTATAACACTTTTGAATCCATGGATTAAAGTCTTGCATTTGCTCAAGAAAATTCCAGGAACTAACCCTTCAAATACTGTTTCTTCTCCATTCTCTCTTATTCTTCTAAGAGTATAACTATGTATTTGTTACACGTTGATTCTTGCTGCATGTCCTATATTTCTCGCTCCCTCTCTTGTCTTTTTTCTGGAAAATTTCTATAGATATGTTTTCAAGTCCACTAACCTTCTCTTCAGCTATGTCTAAGATTCTGTTAAACCTATTTATTGAGTTTTTAATTTCACATACTGTATTTTTCAGTTTGAGCACTTCCATTGGACTTTTATTCCTAAATCTACCTGAAATATTAGACACCATTCTCTAGTTTCCTGAACATATTTACCATGTTTTATTTTAAATCTATATCTAATAACTAGTAGCTGGAATCTCCAGTGACTGTGTCTATGGACTGCTTTTTTAAAATAATTTAATCTTTAGTCATCTCAACTTGTCATACAATGTTACTGGTAGTTTTCTTTGATTCTATATTAGACTACGTGCATGAAAGAATATAGGCATAGTTTAGGCTATGAAAAATGTTCTCCTGCAAACCAGATTTTTTGTTTGTTTCTGTCAGGGATTAGGCTAGTTATGGATCACCTTAATCCAATCATGGATTGGGGTGATTTAAGGCCGCTTTGCAAACTTTGTTAAGTCTGGTCTATTTCTGACTTTCTAGTTCAAAATCACTGCTCGTATGCAATGGTGAGTAGCTTCCATCTGATAAGGCCACATCTATTCTCTTGGAATAGTGTGGCTTCAGTTAATGTACAAAATTAATATAGCATTCTCTGCAACATTTTGTAATTAGTTTTTAGACTCCAGAGAATGCACCAGAAAAGAATTTATTGATTTAGAATTCGAATGTCATCCTTAAATTTGTATTCTATACAATTTAGATAAAAGTAATATCGTGAATTTTAAATGATCTGACTAAATCTTATGGACAACCTGAGGAAGCAGGGCTCCCACTCAAAATTTGGTTAAGATGCCCAGATTGATGAAGCCACACATAGACCAAGAGTATAAAAACTTTCGTTACTCACATAGTGAGGCTTCTGGGGAAAACAGGGCAGGTCCCCCAAGCTTGTCTGAAAATAGCTTGGAAGAGAAGAGGAGGAGAACAAGTTTGGGATTTTTACTGTGATCAGAGGATGGGGCTGGGATAAGAGGTCCCTCCCAGGGAAAGAGGTTTGCAGTTTGAATCTGTCACTGAAGCCAGAGGACCCAGCATTCAGGATCTCTTGTGCTTGTCCAGACGTAGGGCACAAAAGGAAGAGGGAGGCGTGAGGCTTAAAAATCTTTCATGCATCAAACTGCAAACAATAAAGTGAGACCTTTCACCACACTGAGACATAATAAACAATTTACCCTTAAGAAGACTGTAAAAGAAAGAAAAAATAATTAAGTTACTAACTCAAATAACCTGCTTCTTCCTCCTCTTCCTTTCTTCTTTTACTTTCACTCCCACAGCCTTTAGTTTCAGCCATGACTCTCCAGTCTCTTGCAAATAAAAATGATACTCTGAGTAATGAATCATCTTTTAGTTGCTTTGAGTTTCTTGCCAGCTTAGGGGGGATTTTTCAGGTTTATTTAGTGCAGCCTTTCATCATAAGCCTTGAGGTAAGTGTGTGGAGGCAGGGGTTGAAGAAAGAATCTATGGGTGAATGACAGTTACCATAGCTGGTGCACTAAAGCTCATAAGCTAGGAAGGCAGTATTTGCCGCTACCTGGCAAGAGACTCAAAGCACTGTTTTTTATATAGCTAAACCTAGTGCCCTTTGGGTAATGTCTTACTTGGATAAAAGAAAATGCTTTGAGCTATGCAACTGCAAAACAATTCATCAGTCATCTTTTAATAGATGCATGCATTTTGATAAACGCATTTTGAGGAAATGCAAATCATTTGTAACAGAAACTGCTTTCTTTTAACATTTGCATGAAGGCATCTTGTTATATTAAAATTTTCATTTCTTGTATGCCTGTTGGGACTCAGGCTCATTTAATGTTTGTGAGTAGGTATACAGATGGGGTAAAGGGAGACAGGATTTTAAAAAATATGTATGGAAGGGAATATTTACGCAGATTTTTATGAACAGATCGTTATGCCAAAGGGAAGGCTGAGAATGGGTCGATACATAGGTTTTATAGTGGTAATGCTTTCAAGGAGACTGATAGCATATTGTTTCCTTATCCATTCTGAGAGGGCAGAGGTGGCTGCTTTATTTATTTAGTTACTTGTGGTTAGTTAGGGGATGCAGAGCAGAGGCATAACTGAACCGAATTCGCTTAGTTGTTCCTGTTGTTTCACTCCAGAATCTCATTTTGTCTGGTATTTCAGCATGGTGAAATAGAAACAGGGCATTTCTGTTCCATGTGACATGAGTAACTAATTGTTTTATATGCTGATCAGAGGGAGAAGAATGGGTTTGGGAGAAGTGGGACACATTATACTGACTGGAGAACTTTTCACTTTGTAGGGAATTTATTGAAATCATTTCTTATCCCTATGAGCTTGGGACTTTTGAACCTCATTTTTTTTTCTAATTGCAATGTTATAAATAACCTCAAACCACTTTTTATTTCCTTTCTGTTGATACATTTTTCAAAGTACCCAAAAGTAAAAGGGAAATGAGAAAAGATAAAGAAGTCCCGTAGGTAGATAGTTAACAATGTATTTACCTCTGATGTAGTGTGTGTGTTGGGTAGAAGGCAGGTTATGACAAGGGAGGTAAAGGGGCTTGTGAAATAAGCTTAGCATTCTTCCTAACTTTGGAAGAGAAGTACTCAAAATATGTTTCAATTATCATCCACTCATTGTATTAAACAATCCAAAATACAGAGACTAAATGAATCTAGAGTAGTTTTCACCGAATAAAAAACCATCAATCCAAAATTGCCATGTCCACCTTTGGCAACTACCCTGCTCCACAATGAGTTAGAGCATGGAAAGCCTTAACTCAGATGCATGTAGTTGGAAGCTAACCTGAAGGAAAAGCTCCTGAATATGGAAAATGAAATAGTAAACTCAAAAGTAACTTGTCTTTTAACCTTAACAGAATACTTGAATGGTCAGATGCGTGCTAACAGGTTAAAACTCAAGAGATTGAACGTGAGGTTGTGGGAAGACTGTGTGTAGAAAGTTAACAGACAATTGGAAAAACATTTAAACGTAATAAAATTGCAGGTGTTCAAATGCTTATGGAATTCCTAGTGCACTTATTGATATTAACATGTTCTCATTTGGGGTACCATAGTGAGAAACACTATCAGTCTTATAAAATATATGGTGATTTCCATGTTTTTGGTCACATTCTTTGGTTATCTCTATTTTTGTCACATTTTCTCTGATTTCTCTTTCCTTTAAATTTTTTTTCCATTGAGGACATTAAAATATGAACCTCATTAGAGGTACATCTAAATCCTATCTATTTTTCATTTTAGGTAAGCATGTTCTCTCTAACAATTTGTATGTTGAAAATCTTGTGCCTTTTTGCATTTATTCTCATGACAATTTTGATATTAAATTTTACTTATTAATTACCTTTAAGACTAAAGCTCATACTATTAACATAATATTTGCACATACTGGAGGAGTGACATCAGACAAACAAAATGCCCTTTCTCTGATTACAACATTCTGTATTGTGTAAGACAAAATGAAATTTTCTATTCATATTAGTTTTGAGCTATTCCAAACAGATCTTAATTTCATGAAACACCCATTCATGAATTTCAAAATGGATGAATTTTCAAATGGATGAATTTCAAAATGGATGAATTTAATTATTTACTCACCAATTGAGTAAATAATTGTCATTCCCTAAGAGAAAAGTGGAAGGCCATTGCCTTATATTGTATTTTCTTTGCTAATAGTTTGACAACTGTAATTGGAAGGAACAGCTTGTGATGTTTTCTAAATATATGCTCAGAAAGATAAGGTTAAAATTTAAAGATACCTGATAGAAAGGTCCATAAAAGGACAAACCTTTGTATTTTATGAGACAACTCAACCCTCTTTCTAGAATCAGTTCCAGCAGGTTAACTTTTCACTGTCATGCATATTTGAAACTGGCTTTTTAAGACCAAAACGTTTGTACCTGTTCTCAATACACTTGTAGCACAAACTTCCATGAACTGGTGTGCTCCATATGTTATACATAATAATACAATGCAATTATGTGATAGTGTTTTTTCTTGACTGTTAGAGATGCTTGTTTAAAGCCTATGTACACGTGTGTTATGCTTATTTATTAAAATAGAACAGCGATTAAATCTTTAAAAAATGCATTACGAGGGCTTCCCCGGTGGCGCAGTGGTTGGGAGTCCACCTGCCAATGCAGGGGACATGGGTTCGTGCCCCAGTCGGGGAAGATCCCACGTGCGCGGAGCGGCTGGGCCCGTGGGCCATGGCTGCTGGGCCTGCGTGTCCGGAGCCTGTGCTCCGCAGCGGGAGGGGCCACAGCGGTGAGAGGCCCACATACCGCAAAAAAATAATAAATAAATAAATAAAATAAAAATGCATTAAGATAATGGTAATAGTCTCATGGATCTCACTAAACAGATAGATTCAAAGACTACTGGTCTATTTTAACCTTCCTTCAACTTACTATGTATTGTCTTATCTGTTTATAAAATACTGGATTTAAACATATACCCTGAACACAAGTTGAGACATATTACTTCCCTGTTTATTAACATTAATTTTTGTTAATGTTCAGAAACCTGATTCATAGGTTCCACGACATATGGAATTAAGTATTGGATCTCTGTGAGGAATAAAGAATGGGAAAGACGTTTCAAACCATTTTAATTTCAAAGACTTGAAGCTTTCCAGCTTCTTCAAACATTTAACATATTTCAAGTGTAAATCCTCCAATCTATTCAATTCTTTCATCCGCTTATTCAACCAGTGCTGCTTAAGAATACACTGTGGTTAAAGTGCTTTGCTAAGGACCAAGGGAATAAAATGATGAAAAATTCAAAGGCTACCCCTCCTAAAGACAGCAATCTAGGGGAGATGATAGAAAAATGTACAAAAGTAACTATAGGATAGACTGTGATATGTGACGCAAGGAAGGTAGAAAGCAATGGAATTCAGAGACGTGAACAGTCATTCCTGTCTTGTGCATTCTTGGAGGAATGCTGTCTTAGAGAAGATGCTTAGATCTGTGTGCAGTACTGATCCACTGTGTGGGGCAGGCTCATCTTAGCCTGGGAGATGGTGTGAGTGGAGGCTGTGAGGCTGCTTCTCTTCCATCTGTGTCTTGCTTTCCTCTGATTTTCTTCTCTGTTAATATTGGTATGCCTATAACTCCACTCCCTATTTTTATACCCACTTAGTTTATATTTTTCTCATTTATTTGTATAATTTATATTAATATTGCATCTGTTTTACTGTGCATATAACAGACAATGTCAATGAAGTGATTTTGCTACTAATGATCACAAGTTACCTAAGCACCAATTTTAAAATACACTTTGCCAAATATCCATTTAATTTTAATTACTAGGTTCAAAGGAAACCTATTTATGAGTTTTATGATCAATCACCATGTAGTAGTTTAATTTAAGATAAACTTGACTCAAAAAAACATACAATCAAAATTTTACATTTCTCTCTATACAAAGCTTTAGCCTTAACATTTATGTACTTTGCCTTAGAAAATGAAAATAACATTTTCTGTACAAACTAGAAATGGCAAACATTTAATAATCCCCTTCTGCTGCTATTTTCTTTAGGAAACATTTTATGTTTAGGTATTTCACGTGATCGCAATGTATTCATACTGAGATACGTCTTCCTTGGCTCTTCTCTACAATAGATTTCATGAAAAACACACTTTTTTCCAGATGTTGGAGGAATCAGATAAGCAAGATAGCTGCCCCCTCCCCTTGACAAGTCCTGTCAACCATTCAGAATAAAGGCAAACTCCAAGGGGCAGAAGAAAAAAAATAAAAGCCCTCACAGTGTCCTCATACTCCTCTGCCTCTGGGATCACTGACATGGTCATACTTGGTAGTGTTTATTACTTGTAGCAAAGCTTAAAGAACTCTTTCCTGAAAACTACTGTAATCTCAATGGCCATCAACTCCTGTGGAGTGCCCAATCAGTCCCGCCTGCATCACAGGTAACACGACAGTATGCAGCATCTCAGAGGGAAATTTCTGTTACCTTCATCATCAAGAACTAAAAAGTCTCCACTAGTTCTTGGTCCAAAACAATTTCCTCCAAATGTTGGAGGAACCTTCTGACCAGTAAGTAAAGCAAAACAGATATAAATTTGCTGAATACAACGTGCAACATTTTTAAAGCCCTGTCTCAATCTTCAGAAGCCTTGCAAACATTATAACAATACTTGAGACACTTATTAAAACATTTTCTCCAAAGTGGTGTGATATCTAAGGATATCCTTGAAGCATGTGCCACAGAATTCTATTTATGAACATAAAATTTACATATTTGCTAAGCACCTAACAATATAGCTAAAATTTTGCTAATTTATTTAATACATCATATCTCAGGTAAGCCCTCACACCATCATTTAATTTATGCACTAATATTTGCTTCATTGTATAAATTAGACAGTTGAAGTTTAACAGTATTTTAAGAAATTGTTGAGGACGCTAAGGATGCTCTACACTGGGAGTCAGCATCCAGCCTGCTGCTTGTTCTACAAGTCAAATTGTACTAAGACAAAGCCATGGGCATCCTTTACATCCAGTCTTTGGCTGCTTTTGCACTACAACAGATCACACAAGGGAGGCAGTGTGATTCACAAAGTTGAACATATTTACCGTCCGACTCTGCAGAAAAGTCTGCCAAGCCCTGATCTCAGCCATCCCCGCAAAGTCCCCAGCAGGATGGAGCCAGTGTACCTGCAGAGTAAACTCGCCCTTCAAGGCACACCGCACCAGCCCCCTTTGCTTTCCTATCTTGCATCCCCATTTTTCTTGGGTTAAACTCAAAATAGGACCAAAAAGGAGCCAGCTCACTGACTTGTGATCTCCATCTCAGGAACCCAATCTGAGATTTTTAAAATCAGTTCTAAAAATCGTTTTAGACATCTATTCTTCAAATATTGTCTTTTCCCCATTGTCTGTCTTCTTTCTTTCTGGAACTCAAAACTTCTCAAATCCACTACATGTATCTTTCTTAATCTCTGCGTTTATTGTAACTATTCATGCTTTGCCACTCTTTGCCTCTCAGAACTGCATTGTGTTTATTCTTATTATTTGTTTTATCTTCCAACTAACAATTCTACTTTCAGGTGCATCTGAATTTCTAAATTTGATGATTGATTTTTTTAAAACCTCAAAATATTTTATCTTTAGCTCTAAATATTTTATTTTTAGATAACTCATTATTTGACTGTATTTACTCACTTAGTTTACTTATGGAAACAAATCAATCATAGTTAGTGTCTCTCTTGTGTCCAATAATGCTCATCTAGGAAGCTTTGTGAGCATGATTCTGTTTTCTGTTGTTTCTACTGGTATTTACATATGGTGGCTTCTTGTGTATTTTGTCAGTTTTTCAACAGTGAGTTTCTCACTTTTCTTTGAGGTGTGAGAATTCTTTGAATTAAAATGGATTTCTCCAGAGAGAAACTGGAATTGATTCTTCTCAGCTGCCTGGGTTCACTAGGGAGTCAGAAATGTTTTAAATTAAATTACTGATCTGAGTTTTAAAAATCCACTTAAGGGTTTCCCTGGTGGCACAGTGGTTGGGAGTCCACCTGCCGATGCAGGGGACATGGGTTCGTGCCCCGGTCCGGGAAGATCCCACATGCCGCGGAGCGGCTGGGCCCGTGAGCCATGGCCGCTGAGCCTGCGCGTCTGGAGCCTGTGCTCCGCAACGGGAGAGGCCACAACAGTGAGAGGCCCGCGTACCGCAAAAAAAAAAAAAAAAAAAACCATGAACCAATTCTGATAATAAATCTCCTCTTGTACATATTTCTACATATCCTATTGGTTCTGTGTCTCTGGAGAACTCTGACGAATACAAGCTGTTTGAAGACTGGTCAAGTATTTTCATCTTTTAATCCCAAGTATTTAGAACAGAAATGGGAAACTTCTAGAACATCCTAATATTCAAAGCTACATAAATTGGCAAATTAAAAAATAATAGAAAACAGTCACATAATCAATGAATTTTGATTAATGGATCAACTCATCAACAACCTGAACTGGTGTCAGTATTAAATGTAACCGCAACCTTGTGAGTAAGAATGAATATTGCCGTGGACTTTTAAGGTATTTTAGTGGCTTTATATCAACAATTTAATTGCCCTACTTTTTCTCAGAAATTCTATTCTTCAGAATTTATTCTTCAGCAATGTGTGCGTGTGCACATGAAATACGTATGAAACTAGAAATTAGGAATCATACAAATAAGCAGAACCTCCAATAGAAAATACTAGGTATTTCAAAGGTGGCTTTGGCTCTGTCACATTTGCCTTGGGTGAGCACTTTTTTCACCATTTTACTGTTTGTCTTATTATGTAATCCAAATCCCCAGCCATGTATATACAATAAAGACCTCATCTCAATCCCATGTCATCACAGTTGCTACTTTTAGTCTTCATTTGAAATAAAATGTTATTTTACTCTGCTGTATTACAAACATTGTTCAATTTTTAGTTTTGTTCTACCTTCATATTCTACCACTTATACCTCCATAAATAATAAAAGTCAAATATGGCACACAGAACTTTATATGATTGGTCCCATTCTCTCTCGTTCTGTCTCTTTAACAGACACACACACAGAGGATTGGTATACCCATCCTAGTGTAAAGAAATATATGACACAATCAAAAATGTAAAGGAAGATGTCACTATAAATTAGTGCTCTCCCAGTTAGTTGCAGGTTAACACATATAATGAATATGGGTTTAAGTGCTTTTCTCAAAGCATGTTCTTTTCTCTTGTTCTCAAAGCCCAACCCCAATCATCAAATTAGCACTGTCATAACATAACTCTTCATTTATTCCCAGTAACCACCTATTTTTTATTTATCTGATTCCATTTTGCCGCTCAGAATACTCAGTTGGCTACACCTAACGTGACTGAGACCATCCTGTCCCTGTTCCTCCTGCCTGTTCCATATCCATGGTCATGGGCCACATTCTTATTCCACAAATGGGGGCAGAGGGATGAGATATAAAGGCACAGGGCACAGTTAAACAGACAGCGTGTATCTATTTGCTAAGCTTTTTTTTTTTTTTTGACATCTTTATTGGAGTATAATTGCTTTACAATGGTGTGTTAGTTTCTGCTTTATAACAAAGTGAACCAGCTATACATATACATATATCCCCATATCTCTTGAGTTTCCCTCCCACCCTCCCTATCTCACTCCTCTAGGTGGTCACAAAGCACTGAACTGATCTGCCTGTGCTATGTGGCTGCTTCCCACTAGCTATCTATTTTACATTTGGTAGTGTATATATGTCCATGCCACTCTCTCATGTTGTCTCAGCTTACCCTTCCCCCTCCCCGTGTCCTCAAGTCCATTCTCTACGTCTGCGTCTTTATTCCCGTCTTGACCCTAGGTTCTTCATGACCATTTTTTTTTTTTTAGATTCCATATATATGTGTTAGCATATGGTATTCATTTTTCTCTTTCTGACTTACTTCACTCTGTATGACAGAGTCTAGGTCCATCTACCTCACTACAAATAACTCGATTTCGTTTCTTTTATGGCTGAGTAATATTCCATTGTGTATATGTGCCACATCTTCTTTATCCATTCATCTGTTGATGGACACTTAGGTTGTTTCCATGTCCTGGCTATTGTAAATAGAGCTGCAATGAACATTGTGGTGCATGACTCTTTTTGAATTATGGTTTTCTCAGGATATATGCCCAGTAGTGGGACTGCTGGGTCATATGGTAGTTCTATTTTTAGTTTTTTAAGGAACCTCCATACTGCTCTCTACAGTGGCTGTATCAATTTACATTCCTACCAACAGTACAAGAGGGTTCCCTTTTCTCCACACCCTCTCCAGCATTTATTGTTTGTAGAGTTTTTGATGATGACCATTCTGACTGGTGTGAGGTGATATTAATGCACAGAAATCTCTTGCATTCCTATACACTAATGATGAAAAATCTGAAAGAGAAATTAAGGAAACACTCCCATTTACCATTGCAACAAACAGAATAAAATGCCTAGGAATAAACTTACCTAAGGAGACTAAAGACCTGTATGCAGAAAACTATATGATACTGATGAAAGAAATTAAAGATGATACAAACAGATGGAGAGATATGCCACGTTCTTGGATTGGAAGAATCAACATTGTGAAAATGATTATACTACCCAAAGCAATCTACAGATTCAGTGCAATCCCTATCAAACTACCAATGGGATTTCTCACAGAACTAGAACAAAAAATTTCACAATTTGTATGGAAACACAAAAGACCCCCAATAGCCAAAGCAATCTTGAGAAAGAAAAACGGGGCTGGAGGAATCAGGCTCCAGGACTTCAGACTGTACTACAAAGCTACAGTAATCAAGACAGTATGGTACTGGCACAAAAACAGAAACATAAATCAATGGAACAGGATAGAAAGCCCAGAGATAAACCCACACACATATAGTCACCTTATCTTTGATAAAGGAGGCAAGAATATACAATGGAGAAAAGACAGACTCTTCAATAAGTGGTGCTGGGAAAAATGGTCAGCTACATGTAAAAGAATGAAATTAGAACACTCCCTAACACCATACACAAAAATAAACTCAAAATGGATTAAAGACCTAAATGTAAGGCCATACACTATCAAACTCTTAGAGGAAAACACAGGCAGAACACTCTATGACATAAATCATAGCAAGATTCTTTTTGATCCACCTCCTAGAGAAATGGAAATAAAAACAAAAATAAACAAATGGGACCTAATGAAACTTAAAAGCTTTTGCACAGCAAAAGAAAACATAAGACGAAAAGACAACCCTCAGAATGGGAGAAAATATTTGCAAATCAAGCAACTGACAAAGGATTAATCCCCAAAGTTTACAAACAGCTCATGCAGCTCAATATCAAAAAAACAAACAACCCAATCCAAAAATGGGCAGAAGACCTAAATAGACATTTCTCCAAAGAAGATATACAGATTGCCAACAAACACATGTAAGGATGCTCAACATCACTAATCATTAGAGAAATGCTAAGTTGTTTGAATTTAACAGGACAAGGGGACTGGTAAGCAGGGAGGCCCACAATCTGGCCTTGCTCCCTTGAAGCACCTATAGCAAGTTTTCTCAGCCCCAGCACACGGGGCACACTGGGTCTGAGAATTCTTTGTTGTATGGGGATGTCCTCTGCACTCTTAAGATGTTTCGCATCATCCCCAGCTGCCACCCACTAAATGTCAATGCCCCATTTGTTACAATCAGATATGTCTCCATTTTCTAAATGCTCCCTGGGGGTAAAATCATGCCCAGTTGAGAACCACTGGTCTAGAGAGATTATTTAATTATACATTAGATTGCTCCTCATTTGATATACTGGCCTGAGAACACGTTCGTTATTTGATTTTCTTAAACTACTAAAAATCTTAGCACTGAACTTGCTGCCTTCTATGGGAATGTGGTTAATACTAATGTTATTTTTATCAAGTCTGCCAAAGTAAATTTTCTGAAAAAGAGTGGAAACAAAAACAATAGCTCTGCCCTCCTATTGTTTTATTCATTTTTACCTTTCTAGTTTCAGTATTATTTTAAAATTACAAAATCAAACAATAACCCCAGTTAATGGAAAATAATATATTCTGCCTTATAAATTTTAAAATTAGTAAAATTATATTTATCTAATTATTAAAAATTTATTCTGATTTTGTAGTCTTTCCTTAATCTGCTTTGAAATTGCAAATTTTAAATATTTAACACCTTTTTTTACAAGTTTTATTTTTAATCTGGCTAGACAATTTAATTGGAAATGGAGACATTTAGATATAAATTATGAAAATTTTATTAAAGGGAAAAGCCATTTAGTTATTTAAATGAATAAATATAGCTCATTTGGCATCAGTTATACTGCTTTATTTGTGACATCAGACAAGCCTGTTTAGAATTTCATATTCCTAAACAGAGACGAATACAAGAGTTCTAATTCAAGACATCAATCACTGAAAATGAACATAACCTAATGTCAGTACTGAATCAGGCCATCAATTTATTGTTTTGTAAAAGCAATCAGCAAGCTATCAAGCAATAAAGTGTATGAGATAAGTGCTTCTTCTGAGACAGCACTAGCATTGATAATGATATACTGATGGGGAATAGCAACCCTTTTCCAGCATGCTATGCCTCTTACTTGTTAAAAGCCCTGTACTGTGCAACAGATATGAAATATGTTTCTTATTATTATGGACCAATCTAGTTTGCTTAATAGCTTTGGATGCCACATAGACTTGCTGTCTTATTTAATGAGGTTATATGTGAGCTCTTTTTATGTAGAGAAGTGCAGCTGTGAACTGCTTTTCACTCAATTTCCCAAAGACAGAGAGTTAACTCACTGTTGTCTTTTACAGCGTCTTATTACAGCAAGAGCAGCATGTCTGGAGCAAATTTTGATGCTATTAAAATAGTGTCACTTCTGAATAAAAGGCCAAATATTTTACATTATGTTAACAAGATGTGACTGGTTGTTCACAGATATCTAATAGGTGGTAGGTGCCTTTCTTCAGGTCTGTTTGCTTGTGATAAAAGGCAAGAAATAGGGGAAAAGCACACTGTCTGGCCACCTGATCACATATATAAGATGGATCTGATTTGATAGCAGAGTGAACTCTTTAACCCTTACCTGCAATTTTCAGAAGGTCTAAAACTAACAATCTTTTCATATCATTTTTTTCCCCCGGAGAACCAGGAGCCTTAGGGAATGATAAGCTGGCACCAATAAAGCATCACAAAAATGCTGTTTCTTTTTTAATAGAATCACGAGTACCTTTTAAAAAGCTGGTGCTTCTTTCTTTCTAAAGATGCATAATCCATAACCTTGAAAACT
The DNA here is from genome assembly GCF_039906515.1 of Pseudorca crassidens. Classification (NCBI taxonomy): domain Eukaryota; kingdom Metazoa; phylum Chordata; class Mammalia; order Artiodactyla; family Delphinidae; genus Pseudorca; species Pseudorca crassidens. The sequence goes on from NC_090307.1 coordinate 6,531,194, forward strand.
GGTAGGATCAATACAATTCATTTTTACTACCTTATGTCATCGATAGATTTGATAACTTTTGTGCATTTAAATTTGACTTTTATAGTTTTAAAGTCCATAGAATGATATTTTAATGATTAATACTTCTTACTTGCAGAGAAAAACTTAACTCTGTTTATGAATATCCTGTAGAAATTATTTATTGGCAGATTTAACCCAAGTAGACAGACCAGACATTTTATGTGAGCACATTTCAGGTTAGTTATAATGGCTGTTATTATAATTATTACAGTACTAACATTATTATTATTATTTTCATATTTTTCCGCAGCTTCCACAAAACTGAAGTTGCCAGTTTAGGAAAGTCAAGGAGAACAAACAGCCTCTGTTAACAGAATGGCTTCACGAGTAATTATAATGGACAGGCATAGCAGAAGAACCATACAAAAACGGAAACAATTTGGTCAAAGAGACTCTAAATTAACGTCATACACAGACCTGTACTAACTGATTTTTAATCCATAGGCCCAGAAAGGGAATATTTACTGGACTTGTTATAGCAAAATATTTATGAGCAGTATTTCTGAAACATAAATATAAAAAACACTTGATATATTAGTCAAAATAGACTGGATGAGTCTAATATAATTGACAATTCCAAAATCTCAGTGGTTTAAAATAGGCATGCATGCCATTTCAATGTCAAAATAGTTGTGATAAATGGAATGAATTTAATATGAATTCTTATTAAAAACTTTAAGAAAATTAGGAATAGAAGGACTCTTCCTCAAACTGAGAAAGGGCATCTTCAACAATCCTACAGGTAAATAATACCTAATGGTTAAAGACAGAATGTTGTTCACTTAAAACTAAGATTGGGATGTCCACAATTGTCACTGCTATTTTACATTGTATTGCCAAACAAAAAGCAAAGAAATAAGAATAAAGAGACATCTAGATTAACAAGAAAATTTTTGTTCACTGACAACCTGTTCATATAGATCAAAAATATGATGGAATTTTCAATAAAACTACTGTAACTAGTAAGTGAGTCTATTAAGATTGCAGTGAATATAGGACAGTTTGCATTTCTGTACATTAGCAACAATCAACCAAACGTTGAAATAAAATTATCATTCACCATAGCATCAAAAATATGAAAATAGAGATAAGTCTCACAAATTATTCAAGAAAACTTTGTGACTGCTGAGAGAAACTGAAGAACTAATAAGTTTTGGAAGGCTCACCACCATAAAAATATAAAATGTTTACCACATTGATCTATACTCTCAATGCATTAAAAATCCAGTAAGCTTTTTCTTTGGTAGAGATTGATATGATGATAAATAACAAAATGATACACTGAGTTCTACCAAAATTGAAAATTTCTCTTCCTTGAAAGACTCTATGAGTATAAAAAGATATAAAGAGATGTTGTACCTTGGAGGAAAATGTATATCCCTCAAAAATCAACACAGAAGAGAAAAATCCAATTAAATATAGACAAAAGATTCAGATAGATGTTTTAATGAAGAAGATAAGCAGTCATGTGGCAGATAAGAACATGAGTTGGGGTTTCACCTCATTAGTCATAAGAGAAATCAAATTAAAACAATATAATGCGAATACAAACTTACTGAAATGGCTAAAAGTAAAAATACTGATCATATGAAGTATTGGTAAAGAAATAAAGATACCGAAACTCTATTACTCTGCTCACAGAAAGTAAGATTTCTCATCCACTTTGGAAAACAGTTTGCAATTGTGTAAAAAGTTAAGCGAACATCTCACATGTCATCCAGCCATTCACCTTCTAGATATTTATCAAAGAGAAAAGATACCATATGCCTATATAAAGACTTAGACATAAATGTTTACTGCAGATTTATTTGTAATGGCCAAAAAACTCGAAACAACCCATATGTCCATGCAGATGAATGGCTAATCAATTCGTGATGTATCCATACAACGTAATATGCCTCTGCGATAAGAATCAATAACTGATAAATAATAATATGAGTGAACTCCCAAATAATTGTATTGTGTAAAATGAAGAGGTCAAAACCTCACAAGAAAGAGTGTACACTGTACCATTCTGTTTATATAAAACTCTAGAAAATACAAAATATAAAATAAAATAAAAGCAGACCACTGGTTCCTGGGTTGTAGCAGGAGGGACGGTGGGTGGAGGCACGGATGACTTTATAAGAGGGACTAGGAATATCTGGGGGAGGATGGATGTGTTCGCCCTTGACTGTGCTGATGGCTTTACTGGTTTTGTACATGTTTCAGAGCTTATCAAGCGGTACAATGTAAATATGTGCATTTTGTTGTCTGTCAATTATATCTCAATAAATATTTTTTAAAAAGCATATCCAGTTTGTAAAGTCTATTAGACATTGTATCCTTTTCACATATTTTATATGTGGTGTTTTTACCCATTTACTCCTCTTTAATCAGAAATTGCACTTCTTAGCTTCCCAGTATCAGCTAAGGTCATGCAATTTTCTTTGGCCCATGAAATTTGAAGAAAAATACACGTCAATTCTGGTAGGAAGCTTAACTGAGTATTCTTTCCTTCCTCTCCAGTTGTGGAAAAACATGTTGCTCATACCCATCACATCCTACCTACCACATGGATTTTTCCACTTGTTTCCTATGCCTGGAAAGCTCTCCCCTCCCTCTCTGTCTGGCTGATTTCTATACTTCCTTAAGTGAGGATTTTGGTTTCATAGTCTTTTTTTTTAATATATTTATTTATTTATCTATTTATTTATTTTGGGCTGCATTGGGTCTTCATTGCTGCGCATGGGCTTCCTCTAGTTGACGCGAGCAGGGGCTACTCTTCATTGCAGTGCGCGGGCTTCTCATTGCAGTGGCTTCTCTTGTTGCAGAGCACGGGCTCTAGGTGCATGGGCTTCAGTTGTTGCAGCATGCGGGCTCAGTAGTTGTGGTTCACGGACTATACAGTGCAGGCTAAGTAGTTGTGGCGCACGGGCTTAGTTGCTCCGCAGCATGTGGGAGCTTCCTGGACCAGGGATTGAACCCGTTTCCCCTGCATTGGCAGGCGGATTCTTAACCACTGTGCCACCAGGGAAGTCCCTCATAGTCTCTTTTTAGCGCAATTATTCTTGATCACTCTTTTTAAAATATCTACCACTTCACCCTACATTTGTCCCCTGAACATAACACCTTATTCCCATCTTGTTCACAGTCTTTGTTTTATTTTCCCTCCACGGCACTTACAATACAGGCCACACTCTATTTTAATGAGTTGCTTATTTTCTCCTTCCTCTATTTGAGTACAGGAATTTTGTATTTCTGTTTGTGTGTTTTGTTTGTTCATCATTTTATCTCTTCTCATGGCTCAAACAGCTTCTGGCTCTTGATTTTTAGTAAACTTCTCAGGGTCTCTAGCTCAGACTCTGGGGAGAGACTGCTTGTTTTTGAGAATGGACTCTGAAACTTGCCTTTGCTCTGCCTTTGTGAGCAAGTTCATCTCTCTGGCCAAGTATGGATATCTTGAAATCAACTCCCATATCACTCAGTATGGCTGCATTATTATTTTTGTGTGTGTGTGTGTGTGTGGTACACGGGCCTCTCACTGTAGTGGCCTCTCCCGTTGCGGAGCACAGGCTCCAGATGCGCAGGCTCAGCGGCCATGGCTCACGGGCCCAGCCGCTCCGTGGCGTGTGGGATCTTCCCGGACCGGGGCACGAACCCGCGTCCCCTGCATCGGCAGGCGGACTCTCAACCACTGCGCCATCAGGGAAGCCCCAGCTGCGTTTTCTTATTATCATCATTATAATTTCATTTTAGCTTATAAACACCCTATCTGCAGAGTGATATTTCTCCTCTGAAATTTACACACATTATGAGACTTTTAAATGGAAAATATCATCTGCTATTTCCATTCAGTCCCATGTGAAAGGTCCTGATCTATGTGAAGTTAGAGAATAACTCCTCCGTAAAATGTGATATGGCAATAGAGAGGGTGATGCGGTAATACTTTTAGGGCTGTGCCCTTAATTTCTTCATCATTTATTGCAAACAGCATGATTCCCTTCAACGACCAGTATCTATCAATATCAATTGTGTTTCCAATTTTGGCCTGTGTGTCTGTCAGTGATGAGCAACTACCCAAAGGACATGCTGTCAATCCAGCTTCTATAGATACAAATGTCTGTAGGTCACTTTACTTTTCTTTTTTTTTTTCCCCTCTTTTTCTTTTTGATGTCTGAGTTACCCTGTAGATAAATTGCCTGCTATAATTTCTTTTTCTTTTTTTTTTTTTTAACTAAATCTCAATTGCAGTTGAGGCTATGTATTGAATTTGGTGTTGAAGAACTTCCAAAGAGAGTGTTCATTACTTGTCCCCAATCTTCCACTCAGGTCATGATAGCAGCAAAATTAACTCTGGACTCCTTTTAAAAGTATGAAATTAGAATTAGAACTCTGTGATACTGTCTGAGCTATGAAATTATCTGACAGAAAGGCTTCAGAATAAGTACAAAGTTTTAACCCCCAAATAGTCAGTGTGCTTGTAGGACACCTAACATGGCACCTGGTTTGTGAAATTTCTATGTGTCATGCCTGAACTGATAGCCCTGATGTCTTGAAATGGGCTTTTGCATTAAATCAGGAAAACTAAAAAACTATCTCAGAATATATATGACCCAGACCTTTAAAAAGTATTCATTTGTATCAAATGCCTAACATTGAATTTAAGGGCTTATAAACTGTATGAAAACGTGTGATCTTTGTATCCAGAGTTCAAGGATTGTAGAACTGACAAATAGCGTGACCATATTTACTACTTTTCCCAGAACCCTTGGGTTAGCCCATAAAAGTCCCATTTTCACATCTCTTGACATGGTGAAATTATTAAATAATGCCTCTGTTTCATTCTCTACAGTGTCCTTGTTTGGAAGTTAAATTATAGGGTCACCTGGGATAACATTTATTTATTCGTCCATCCCTGTGTCCATCCATTTTTCCATTCTCTGAGTGAATTTTTACTGATGATCTTTGCTTTTTCACATGTAGGCAAATTACTGTCTGGTTCCCTTGCTTTCAGCCTGAAGATCTTCTTTTACTATTTTTCATAAGGAGGGTCTGCCAGCAATGATTTTTCTCAGTTTCATTTATCCTGGAACGTCTTTATTTTGCCTTCGAAAGTGAACGTTCCCTTTTACATGGCATGTAATTTTTTCTTTCGTTGCTTTCGATAGTTTCTCTTTGTCTCTGGCTGGGAACATTTTTACTTTGAGGTATCTAGATGTGAATCTTTATTCTACTTGGAGTTGGTTGAGTTACTTAGGTACATAGGTCAACGTATTTGATCAAATGCGGGAATCTCTGAGTCCTGTGAGAGGACTCAGACCTGCTGAAAGGCCTGATGGGCAGGACAGATTCTAGGGTCTGCTTAAGAGCGCCAGTAGCAGGTATTTGTAATTGGAGGCAACGACTGTCCATGGGTTCAAGAAGTATTCAATACATGGTGGCTGAAAAGGCCTAAAGGAAACAGTGGACCCACAATGAGAGTCCAAAAACTAGATCAAAACCCACATAGTGGAAACCAGAGCCCAGAAGACACCAAGCAGAACTGTGTCTCTCACTCCGGGCTACATCATTGTCCCATTGGTGTCCTACGACACCCATAATCTGAAGCCATAGCAGATCAAAAAAGGAGGAGAAAGAAATAATATAAAAGACTAAATTTTTTTCACTAGAAAGATGGAGTTATCCTAAAGCATGTAAAGTAGATATGGATACATATAGATATTTCATATAAATGAAGCATATGTGACAATATTATATATTCATCATCAAAAGTGACAATTTTAAAGAGAAAATACAATGGACAACTTAAGACCTCTGTCAGGTTAGGGTGTAGGAGCTTATGAGCAAGGATAAAACTGTCACTAGAAAATAAATAAGCTATGTTTTCTTTGCATATCTGAATAGTAAAGTGTAACTACTTACATCTTTGTAACAGATACACAAGTATTAGTGAAGTAATCTCTAAAAATTTACTGAGGAATAGAAAAAAAGGAATAAAACTAAAAAACAGAAGCTCTTAATGAAGTTTATGCACTGAAAGACTCAGTATTTAAAGAAACAAATTCTCTCCAAAACAATTTATAAAGATCTTTCAATCCTGACCTAAATTTCAATACAACGGCTTTAAATTTAACCTGAAAAGTGAACAATTGATAATTGTTAAGAATATATTGAAAAAATTGTACAGAGAACAAAGAAAAAATATTTGAAAATAAATTATATTTTAACATTTGAACATAATTTGCAAATAACTTACAATATCATTTAAAACATGACATGAGATTTTAAAATAAATTATAATGTGATAAATTGAGAAGTCTGTATTTACTTCAAAAGTAGACACCAAATCAAAGAAACTTAAAAATAAAATAGAATATTACACAATAAAAGTTATCTTAAGGTATAAGAGAAAGCTGTTTACTGTTTTTTATTCTTGTTGTTTTGTTGTGAGACTACCTTATGAAAGAGAGTTCAGGAAACCTTTCTATCTGTGTGTTAGACATCACTATAAGTACAAAATATAGTTCTTTATATAGAATGCATTAGGTTTTCTATAATATACCTATTTTGACCTCTGTTTGCTGTGAAATATAGCAAAGTATTCATTTTTTAAATTTTTTACCTGATCATTATTAAACATCATAAGTCACTAAATGAATTAGAATCTCCCATATTATATGGACAATATTGTTTCAGCCCATATCATAGACTGCTTTTCCTTTTATAATTAACATTTTCTATATTTTTATATTTCCATAAGAATGCCTTTTACAGAATGTTTAATTACAGACATGTCTCTTCATGTTTTAAAAAAGAAACAGAAATTAACATATTTGTCTCTATTTACTAGTTTTCTAAAGTAAAATTATTTAATAAATTCATCTAATTTTTGAGAAATAAAGGTATATATGTATACATATATACACATATATATCACATGTATAGACATGTGTATATTATATATATATTCATAACCATATATATATGTAGACTGAGAGAGAGAGATGCATCTGTAGATGAAGATAGAGAATTTTATAGAAGGCAATTAAAGAGCAAATTTTTTTATGAGATTAGAAAGAAAGAGTGGATTTTTTTCCTCAGGTTGGTAAATTTGCTTCCCATATGGAAACAAACATTTTTTAATATTGACTCAATTAGTTTTCTTCATGCAAAGTGATTTCAATATTGCTTTCATTTTATTGTTATAGAGATACATCTTAAAATTTATTTCAAACATTAGACTAGTATAAGGATGATTAATAACTGAAAACATTTCTAATTTAAGACTTTCTGGAGAAATATCATTTAATTTTCCAAGAATTGGCTCAACAAAAGTACTTAAAAATTTTATTTATTGTCTGTAATGCTTCAAATATTTTAAATCAGTTTTGTTGCCCTTGGAAAATCCTAGAATATATGAAAAGCACGTCAGAGTTGATACAAGACAGTGTATGAGTACAAGACTGAGATTATTTAAAAATACAAGGCCCCATTATAATTTACCTCTTTCTATATAAGTGAATTTACTTTGCAAAGGGACAGGCTGAAATAATTCTGGAAAGGCATATGAAGAAAACTGTAAGAAAATTACATTAAAAATAATTAGCCTAAAGATGAAGAATTAGAATAGCTTATCTGTGAAAAAGTGAAAGATATTAATGTCTTAATCTACATCCCTATAAAATAGGTCAATTTTTGAATGCCACTGTAAATCTGTACACATTAAATTTTAATTCTGTTTTTACATAATCTGATAGTAGTTCATTGTTTTCCTGAGCCTTTGAATTGTATCTATTTAGAGGTATACTGTGTGTGTGTATGTGTGTGTGTGTATGTGCGTGTATGTGTGTGTGTGTGTATGTGTGTGCATGTGTATGTGTGTGTGAGGGTGTATGCGTGTGTATGTGTGTGTATGTGTGGGTGTATCTGTGTGTGTGTATGTGTATGTATGTGTGGGTATATGCGTGTGTGTTTGTGTGTGTGTGTGTGTGTGTGTGTGTGTGTGTTGTGGGCAGTTAGAAATAGGAGACAAACAGAAAAAAGAGCCAGTGCTCTTGACATCTAAAGTATTCAAGTACTTAGTTGACATTTAAATATTTTTTTATAATCTTGGAAAGCATACCCAATTTCCATTTTCTTTATAAACTAATGAGTATTTCCACGACGTAAGTTTTCAAATATAGTGGTGTTTTTGACCTAATTTATTGCCTGCATCCAACAATGTGCCTTCTGAAAATTCTTCCTCTCACAATTCCTTCCTCACTTCCTATTGTTTTGGAACAATAATAATCCATATTAATCATTCTTTTCTAACATTTCTACACTTTCCAAATATCTAATTCTTTTTAATTCTCCAAAAACAGTCCTTACTATGTCCCTATTTATTTATAAAAAATCCATTAGACAGTTCTGACTTTCTGACTATAACCTTTATAGTAGTGATTATACTACTTTCTCTCCTTCATGCTATTTTAAGATATACTTCCGTATTGTAAGTTCCTTTTAGGACACTGTAATATTTATCTCACCAGTCCCTTTACTCCTTAATATAAACTCCTAAATCTCTACATCATGGCAATACCCATTGACAACTACCCTACCTATGCTCATCAGTGACAGTATCCTTCCTCCTCTCATATGTGAAATTCCTAAATCCTTTATCAGTCTTTTCTCGCCTCTCAATGGATCTGTCAATAATTAAACAGAATCTATTTTTTCCTAAAAGGTCCTTATTTTACAGGTTTTCCATATTCCCACCTCTCTAGCTTTTTAGCCAAGACTTTATCAACTGCTGGTAAATTACCGCAGTGTCAATTCCTATCTTCGATATGCAACGACGCTAATGATTCTTTCTTGGTTCAGTACAAGATGTAGACTAAATAACACTCTATGTCTTCTCTATGTGTTTTTATAGGGAGTGGCCTGAGGATTTTAAGGTCAAAAGCCATCTAGACTTTTGGCCCTTCCCTCAAGAGGAGGAACTCAACTTCAGCTGATCACTTCAACAGTGAGAATGTAAAGGCATCAACTCTGATGGCCATGGCCAAGGATCCTCACCACCATGTCTGGAATTTACTATCCAGGAACTGTTCCTATAGGTGGCACACCCTGCACGCAACTTGAACTAGTTATTTGTAATATATTCATTGCTGTTAATAATGGCAACACGTAATGTTCTGCATACATGTCCTCCTCGCTTTTAGATCATACACAGCCCTGAAATCCTGAGTGAGGTCTAAACTCCTTATGAAGCCTTTTCTAACAGCTCCAGACCACAGAAACACACAATTGCCCTTTTATAGTTCTTATGCCTTCATACATTTTCATACTTGTACATAATTTCAGGTCCTCTTCGGTTTCGTAAACATTTTTATGGAGTTTGTCCTTAAGTAGCATTTTTTTTCATATTTCATCTCCCTTCACTGCCCACCTAATGTTAAGCACCCCTAAAGGATTTATTTATTACTCCATTATATGATTTGCAGAATGCTATTATACTAATAAGTAATATCTTAAAGATAATACAGAGAAATCTTAATATTTTAAAATATTTTTCAAGGCACAGAGAAGTGAAAGGGAACTGTTCCCACTATGCCACAGCTCTTTCACCTGTAAAATATTTATCAATAATTTAGAAGATAGCATTTCTCTTTTCTTCTTGTACGAATACGTGACACTGTATCCAGTGCCCTGAAATGTCAATGTGCCTTTTTAAGATCCTGAATTAGCAATAGGGACTGATTTAGACAAGTTAAAACCTGAGAATCTTAAGTAGGATTAAACCAGATGTGGAAGTTAAAGCCATCATTTTTACAGAAAATTTTACAGATGCCTTCAATAGAAGACATTGGTAGTACTTAAATTATCAAAACCACACCTTTGGCTAAAAGAGCAAGAGAAACGAGAAATCCCAGACTAATTTTCTCCCTTAATTGCTCAGGAACCAACTCTAGAAACTGATTGCATCCTAACAATGCAATTTAACATTTTTTAATATTTTAATTGATTTTAATATCGCAAGTTTTTTATCTGGTTCATTGCTCCTGATGGCATTGGAGAGGTATATCTCAATAGCGCTGTTAGTATATTAAATCAGTATATCAATACACTTTGCATTAAGAAGCAAGGGCCTTAGAGAATCTATGCATCAAAGAGGCAAGAAAAATGGTTGCTGAACTCCAACTTTCCTTAAACACATTAATGGAAAAACTTCATAGAAGTCTTCCTTTGAACTGAGGGATATATAAAACAAAAATGCATAGCTTGGTAAATATTTCCCTTCCATATACTGATATCAAGTATTAAAGTGTTTTCTCTGGGGCAGAAAATTCAAAGCGTTATCTCAAAATAATGCATAAGCTATACGGATTAAAAAAAGTGATAACCTTGTATATGACAATCATTTACTCTAAAATGAAGAAAGTAACTATGGTGTTTACCTTTCTCACAGGGATACGGACAACTCCAATGTACAACTTGCTTATGCCCCAAACTGGTTAAGTGAGGAAATCGTAGACCTCTGAGGACAGTTCCACAGACAAGTTCAAAAACGGGTTAGTGAACAGATCTCCGAAGACAGTTTATTCTTGATAAAGTGAAAGTAGAATACTAGTAGTATTACACTCTCTTTAATATCAGTGTTTTACTGGGAAAATGCTTACCAAAAAAAAAAGAAAGAAAAAGAAAGGAGAAACAATTTTTTTTTTTTTTTTTTGCGGTATGCGGGCCTCTCACCGCTGTGGCCTCTCCCGCTGCGGAGCACAGGCTCCGGACGCGCAGGCCCAGCGGCCACGGCCCACGGGCCCAGCCGCCCCGCGGCACGTGGGATCCTCCCAGACTGGGGCACGAACCCGCGTCCCCTGCACCGGCAGGCGGACTCCCAACCACTGCGCCACCAGGGAAGCCCTAGAAACAATTTTTTATAGAAAACAGCATTAGCAATTGTTCTTCTACCTGTTGTGACTATGATGGTGGTGGTAATAATGATGATAGTTAACATCTATTTTCAGACACTATAATACTACCTGTGTGCTTTTCCTTGCAATGCCCATGTGTATTGTTCTTGTTATTTTTATTCATGGCTGAAAAAATTACTGCAAAAATTACCACAAAAACGAATGTATTAACATGCTCCACTACAAGAGATGGAGCTGTGTTCCTAGGGTCACGTTATAAAGTGGCTCTTCTGTCGTGACTGGGGGACTGGCCTCTCTCCAGGAGTTAACTCTGTTGACAGAAAACAAGGTTAAAGTGAAATTGAGACAGTCTTTCCATGGGAAAGATGTACTTCCTAAGGCTGTCCATTTATTGTGGTTTATACGACTATATCAGGGAGAAGACAGGGTGGCGATGTGAGCATAATCTTGCCAAACCATTTCTGTAAGTGGTCCTAGAAACTGTGAGCGTGATACAAAGGCTGAATTTCTTCTGCCAAAACGAAGCAAAAATCCCCAGAGGAATTATTGAAAGGGAGTGTACTGATGAATGGCCCTGTGTAGGAGGTAGATCAGCAGTAATGGACCTTGGACACTGGAGGTAAGAGCACTTGGAAAGCTGGGTGGGACAGAGATCACGTGGCTATCAATCAAGGGATCGTGGACAGCTTCTACTAAAATGTGGAGGAACTGACATGTTCAAAATCATTTAAAGTGTAGGACGGATCTTCTACATATGCTGCATTATATATTTAATGCTTTATGTCAATATATGGAAGAGAAGCATTTATCATTGTGGTCTCGGATCATATTCCCCAACTATCCCCCAACTTTTCATTTATCTCTGAAAGTTAATTTATATTTTTATATAACATGCAATAAGAAGATTTTTGAAATTAATGAAACTGATATTAATTTCAGAACTGTAGATGAGGTCAAGTTTTCCCATGAGATGAGGAAGGATCATGAAAGCTGAAAAGGGAGGCACAGGTGATGTGGGTGGGCTGAAGCATGTGATTATTCAGGTAAAAGCAAGGTTGCATTTGGATTAATTGTATTTGTACAGTTAAAGTGGAAACTTCTCTGGAAAGTGTCCAGTATATTCTGTACTCATCACAAAACTTAGTAGTTTAGGGGCTTCCCTGGTGGCGCAGTGGTTGGGAGTCCGCCTGCCGATGCACGGGACACAGGTTCGTGCCCGGGTCCAGGAAGATCCCATGGGACCGTGAGCCATGGCCAAAAAAAAAAAAAAAACTTAGTAGTTTGCTTTTATTATGATCACTTTATAAACAAAGAAAGTTCTGTCTTGTTAATGACAGAACCATCATTCAGATCTAGTTCTTAGAGAATCCGTAGCTCATGATCTTGTCACTGTACCATATAACCACAGAAAATGTTCTTCATTAATAGCTAAGACATCATCATGATAATATTACCATATAGTGATTATAGAGAGAAGATTATAGAGAGAAAATAAAACCAGGGGTTGGTTGGTCAGCCAAGACCCAAAGAAGAGTCAACCATCCAAGCTAAAGGTTGGGGATGCAGTTCTCTGCTCATTGTAGGGAATAGCACAGTAGTTGGAATAGATATTGTTCACTCAAAAACTTGAATGACATCCAAGGTCATTACTGGCAGGAGAAAATAAGAAAAAAGGAAAAATGGTGCCCTTTTCAGCTGAAGGTATTCTGGAGATGCTGAAGTTACTTTTTATTCACTTATCTGTTGGGTGCAAACTTTAAAAATATCAATACATGGATGTATGCACTTCGATGTTTATTACAGTTTCTACTTTAAGCTTGAAAATCATGTGTTTGTACTTCTCAAACGTCTTACAAGCAACTCTGGTCTGCTCTCATATCTCAAGGGTCTGGTTTGAGTGGGAAAAAACCCCCAAAAAACCCTACTTATAAAAAATACATGATTTAAATCTTCTGACCTCTGTTATTTGCCTTCATTCTTTATCTTCATTTTCATATCCTTTGTAATGATCCCCATGCCATGCTTTTAACTGGAAATTAGTCCCACTGCTAGAGATATGCCTTATGCTTTAGTCTCCATGGCTTGCCCAAACATTCTATCAATCTGGAATAACTTTCTTCCTGTTTACCTCTTACCCAGACTCCATGAATTCATATCACCAGATAAATAGCACCCTCTTCTATGAAAACTAGTTAGATTTATTTCTTGTTCACTCTTCATAACACACTTTACTAGGTATCAGAATAGTACATTTGTCTGTATCCATCCAGATTTGAAGCCCTTAAAAGGTAAATCCCATGAGTTCCACTCTGTAGAACAACTACATATTACTCTGGTTTCCAGGAATCATGCATTTGATTTACTTTTAAAATCGTGCATGGCTTCATGTCATCTCTTTCAACTGTATATTCAGTTTACAAAAAAAAAAAATGATTAAAATCTCATTGAGGAGTTAATAGGATTATTCATCTCTAAACACCTTAGAACAATTGTACTTAACCATTTCCACCACAGAGTCTGATTAAAACATATGCACATTTGCTAATTTTTTTTTCAATTTCTTGGAATATTTACACAGACTAGAGGCACATCATTTTCTTTCAACTGGACGAAAACTACATTGAATTTGTAACAGATTCAAAACCAGACACCAAATCACACACTATAGAAGTTGTGTTTATTAACAGAAATATATGTTTAAGATAATTTTTCCAGTGATTTCCACATGATGGGCAACTTAAAGAGATCTTTATCCACTAGACATCCTTTAAGGTAGAACAATGTTCACCTGGTAGGAATAATTTCCTAATTATCTTGGACTGTGGGGTGAGGGCCCATACTCTAACTGGACTAGTCCACAGCCAAACTGATAGTCTGAGATAATGAGAAGAATTGCATTTTTTTCCTCTGTATCCTGAGTGTGGACAATGGTTGGGGGGAAAGGAGTTATCATTGAATAACATTGTGATTCCATGTTCATGTCATCAAGTCCATTTTATACTCTTTTTTTAATGATAAATAGCTATAAGGCCAACTTGATGAGAGGAACATTGAATAACAAGCATATATCTGTTTAATTCTTTTGTTCAAATTGAGGAAGTAGTAGCCTATGACTCTTAATGAAAAACAAAAAATATTCTCTACTGTATATTCTCAGAACTATGCTGGAAATTTTTTCACAGTGAAAACAAACAGAAAACCCCTTTTCCTCTTTCATACTTGTGTGGTCTTACAGCTGGCAAGGAGCTATCCGCCACAGTGCCATGCTGAATTTGAACAGCAGCAGTTTTTAAGGGCAAGCACCGCTATATTGATACACAGCTGAAAAAAGGAAACTTCTTTTCCTCTCTGTATATCTTTCCAAGGACCCCAGGGTGGTCCCTCTGTGGGTTTGTGAAACCCCCCTCTCCATCTCTTCAAAGTATAAATAGGCTTACATTTTGTACTCAGTTAAATCAATCAACAAAACAATACAAAGCCACTCACTGAAAATAGAATGGCAAGTTAGTGTCCAGTCAGGATTGCTTTATTTTTAGGGTAGCCATAAGGCAAAAGTTGTTGGCAGAATTGAAACATTAGATCAATAGTTTTCAAAGAGAGGCAAACACCTTAATGCCTGCAGGTGGAGTTACTGGCTGTCACTGGAAAGAAACTCTTATTAAAGAAACTCTTATTAGTTGAGGACAAGTGTTGAAGAATACAGATCACTGGGAAATTAAAAGCATGACATGTCGGAAGTCAGTGATGAATATCATATTTTATCACAAAACTCAGTTAACAAGGCTCTTTGGAAGAAGTTTTATATCATACATCAGGCTTTCTATAAACAGCAAATTGAAATTTGCATTGCACTCAGATTATATTTACTGTTAAGGTCAAGGATTTGTTATTGATTATTCAACCTCTCAGCTGTTAGGTCAAGGACAATGTTTCTGCAAAGTGAGGAATTTCATACACTTACAGAAATAAGCCTCAGTTATTTTTCACCAACTTAGAAGAGCTCTGCATGGAGTGATTGTGAACTGAAGTTTAAAAAATAGTATAAAAACTGGGTTCAAAATTCATTTTAAACATGAATTGTCTAAGGACTCAAAGACAAAGCATATATTATTTCTGAGCCCCAGTTGCATGACCTGTAATGCAGGAATAATAATAACAAAAACATTACAGGATTATTGTGAAGGTCAAAAAAGTTAACACATGCAAAACTTTTATCAGTAAAGTTCAACACAAACCTTACTAAGATCCTCAACTTCTTGTACTGATTATAAATTTAAGAACCATTACTGGAGCTTATTTATAAAATTATATATGCTTACAGATACCAACTATTTTGTTTGTTTGTAGCGTAGTTGCAGCTTTGTTATTGAATGTTTTTAACTTCTCGTATTTCCTCAAGAAATACGAAATACATTCTAGTAAAAAAAATACATTCTAGTAAAAAAAAGTACATTCTAGTAAAAAAGTACATTGAGATACATTCTAGTAAAAAAAACCAAAAAGGCTTTAATTTGACTAAGGAAAATGATATTTGAGGGAAGTGCCTCTCCTAATTCTTGTTGACGTGAGGAAGATACTGTAGTTTAGTTTTCTGGCAAAGAAGGGGAGCTAGCTGTGACTGATTTGGGGAGAGGAAAGGAAAGTTACTCATGGAGAAACACCAATAGGAGACTGCTGGTTTCCGGTTCTGAAAAGAAAGAACACGGAAAGTCGCCACTTCATCCAAACAACAAGGTAAAAGCTGAACAGACTGAAAAATGAACAACACTTTTGAATACATATGAAAGGGGAGAACACAGGGGAAACCTCTGCTGCCCCTGAGATTAGAGAGACAAGACAGGCAAATGCAGGGAGCTGCGCAGAGTCTCTGGAGCTAAGTCCAATTTGGGATCCAGTGCTGGGTGGGAAACCAGCCTTGTAACTGATGAATTGCTGGAGGCTCAGTGTGGACAAGTCTGAGAGTCAAAAAACTCCAGGGTTTTCCTAAACAGTGGGCGAAGAGGGTCTGCACAATGTAGTGAGATCTACCTCTAGCAGTTCCACCAGGTTGCTACAGTGAACATCTGAGAAAAATCCCCTTGTGCTTCCACAGGGAGGGGGAAAAAAGAAACATCTTGAAATACCCCAGATCTCTCTGTTCTTAACCAGACTTGCCCTCAGGGGGAACTAGTTAGCCGGACCCTCACCTGCTGGGGTATTGTCAGAGCCTAACTGACCTGGCCGAAGGGAAACCCCACTCCAGCAGCTCTAGCCATGCTGTCCCACCCAAGGGGAGAGAAAGAAATATTACAAAACACTTGTGAAGTCCAGTTCCAGAGGCACGTGCTCAGTAAAGACCAAGACCTAATCACAGGTCAATAGAACACCTCTCCCACCACCTAACCACCACGTTACTAGTTATTAAAGGCCGATTTACAGCAATTCCTTTTACTCAGTGTGTCATATTTGGCTATCAAAAAAAAAATTAGAAGGCATACCAAAAGGCAAAAAACACAGTTTAAAGAGAGAGCAAAGCATCAGAACCAGACACAGCAGGAATGTTGGAATTATCAAGCTGGGAATTTAAAACACTTAACAATTCATATGCTCATGACCCTAATGGATAAAGTAGACAGCATGCAAGAACAGATGGGCAAGGTAAGCAGAGAGCTGGAAATCCTAGAACCAACAAGAACCAAAAAGAATCTGGAGGAAAAAAGCACTGTAACAGAAATGAAGAACGCCTTTGATGGGCTTATTAGTAGACTGGACACACCTGAGGAAAAAATCTCTGAACTAGAAGATGTATCACTAGAATCCTTGGAAATCGAAGAGGAAAGATGACAAAGACTAAACAAAAGATAACAGAATATCCAAGGACTCTGGGACACTACAAATGATGTAACGTGCATAATGAAAATCATAAATAATCATTTAAACTTATTCTCTATTTTTGAAATATCTGTTGCTTAGTATAGAATTCTGGGCTGACATTTGTTTTGATTTGTTTTGTTTTGTTACTTTCAGTGTTTTCATCATGTCACTCCGTTGTCTTGTTTTTGATGTGATACTTACTCTAATTCATACCTTTATTTCTCTATATGTATTGTCTCTTTTTCTCTCAGCTTGCTTTTAAGACTTTTTTTTCTGTCTTTAATTATACTGCTCCTGTCTTCTGAGTTGGCGAAAGTTAGCAACATCAATTTTGTTATTTAATATATTCTAACTACTCAGGTAGCTATCAAGAGACTATTAGCTTTGTATACTTTTTTAGTAAAGGATTGAAAAGTAACATTATGAATGGAAACTATATTAGTTCATCTCTTCAATCCTATTCCTAATAAAGGACTATTCCCTTTAGGGTATCCTTAAGTGTTCAATTTGCTCAGTTTTTAAATGATTCAGTGTACAAAATCTACATCCATTCCCTCAAGAGCTCAGTCTACTGCCTAATAAATTCCATAGTTATAAAAAAATGTGCTTCTGTATTTAATCTATTTTTACAATTGAATTTTTAATTTTGCACATGTATACCCTTGTATAAACATTGGCTTTTTTTTTTTTTTTTTTTTTTTTACGGTACACGGGCCTCTCACTGTTGCGGCCTCTCCCGTTGTGGAGCACAGGCTCTGGACACGCAGGCTCAGCAGCCATGGCTCACGGGCCCAGCTGCTCCACAGCATGTGGGATCCTCCCGAACCAGGGCACGAACCCATGTCCCCTGCATCAGCAGGCGGACTCTCAATCACTGCGCCACCAGGGAAGCCCCATTGGCATTTTTTTAATAAATTTGTTTATTTATTTATTTTTGGGGGGCTGTATTGGGTCTTCGCTGCTGCGAGCAGGCTTCCTCCAGCTGTGGTGAACAGGGGCTACTCCTCACCATGGTGCACAGGCTTCTCACCACAGTGGCCTCTCCCATTGTGGAGCACAGGCTGTAGGCATGCGGGCTTCAGTAGTTGTGGCATGTAGGCTCAGTAGTTGGGGCTCGTGGGCTCTAGAGCGCAGGCTCACTAGTTGTGGCGCACGGGCTTAGTTGCTCCGCGGCATGTGGGATCTTCCTGGACCAGGGATTGAACCCGTGTCCCCCGCACTGGCAGGTGGATTCTCAACCACTGCACCACCAGGGAAATCCAAACTTTGGTATTTTTTTAACCTTCAGTGGGTTAACTATCTTTTAGCTTCTCCTTTTAACTATCAAATAATTTACTTTAACTCTTTAATCACATATATTACTTTTAAGGTGGTTTCCCAAATATACCTCCAAACTGAGCCACCTTATATACATATACATGTATAATGTACATTTTATATAATGTACATTATGTACATTATATATACATATATACTAATATTCCTTTAGCTCTCTTTTAGAAGAAAAAGAAGATACTGTCTTTACAAAACAATTCTGAAACTGTTAAGAAGGAAATTTAACCATATCCTTGTAATTTTATAGTATTTTTCCAAAAATTTGAGTGTGCAGTGTATTTCTGAGACTATTCATAAGTAGACTTATTCACTGCTAATTCAACCTTCCATGAGGCTCTTCAACTAATCAATTCAATTCATGCATCTCCTCAATAAGAATTTATTGAAAAACTACTATATTATAAATTTTGTTTTAGGAATTGAGGATACAGTACTCAACAGGATGGTACATAGTCTTTTGTTTTTTAAAGAATAACCTTTTTCGGGGGGATGCCATTTATTTTTTATTTATTTATTTATTTTTTACTTATTTGTTTATTGTTGTCTGTGTTGGGTCTTCGTTACTGTGCACAGGCTTTTTCTAGTTGCGGCGAGTGGGGGGCTACTCTTCATTGCAGTGTGTGGGCTTCTCCATTGCAGCAGCTTCTCTTGTTGCAGAGCATGGCCTCTAGGCTTCAGTAGTTGTGGCACATGGGTTCAGTAGTTGTGGCACACAGGCTTAGTTGCCCTGAGGTATGTGGAATCTTCCCAGATCAGGGATCGAACCCACATCCCCTACATTGGCAGGCAGATTCTGAACCACTGTGCCACCAGGGAAGTCCCAGAGTCTTAATTAGCTCAAATTCATGTGCGAGGAGCAGAAAATAAATCACTAAATTAATTTACCACCGATTTAATTACAGAAAGTGAGAGTTGAATGACTCCTCTGTTCCTTCTGCTGAGTCTCAGTTCCCTCTGACCTGTTCCTACCACCTGCTTGAGGGAAGAACGACTTAGGCTGTGCTGAGACTGTTGATCTGAAGGATCTTCCAGGCAGCATTCAAACCCATATCCCTTTCTGATCTCACAAGTTCCTCAGGGGTATTGGGTTTTCTGATGTAGCTTCCAATACTAGATGCATTACTGGTGATTTTTTTTTTTTTGATATTGACCATTAGTATTTATTTAAATGTATTTCTATGAGACATCTATGTTCTAATCTTCTGAATCACAAACAACCTCAGAAGGTCAATATTATGTATATCCTCAGAAAGAAATGTACTCAGAGAGGGTGGTTTAGTGTGATTACCACATCCTAGAGTCCATAGAGAGCGAATTCTCCCCTCTTCATGTATTTAAAACATATATTAAAATAGATCACGCCTTTAAGCAATATTTATAGCAGCATTCATAGGATGCTGCTTTCTCATCTCATACAACACTGAAATTACATCATAAGATGAAGAGTTCAGAGGATGAATTACCATATTCTTGAATTCTGTAGAGAATATTTGGGTATATCAATAACTTTCATACAATTGTAAGGAGATAATTCTTCTCATCAGACAGCAAGATTCCTGAAAGAATTCTTCTTCACTTGAGCAATTTAGAAATAATAACTGGATTTCTACAACATTGCTTGGCAATAAAATATAACAGTTTTCTGTAACGGCAGAATATTATAGAATCATAGAAGATCGTAATCCAAAGGGATTTTACTAGGTTGTTGAGTATCTAGAGATATCCTGAAGGATGTCTCCTCTCAACAGAACTGCAGGCTAATAAGTGGGAAAGACTCCATCTCCTTCTCTCTATTCTACATAATTGCTGTTTTACTAATAATTTGGGGCGGGGGGTAAAGTATCCTACTCTTTAAAAACAAACAGTACATACAATTTTAACTGTATTGTTTAGTAAGCTTGGACTCAGATTAATTTTAAGCCAGTTTGTAACCTGCTGTAGGTTCCTCCTCTACCCTCAATATTTATTCCTTAAACAGGTATTTATCGAGGTACAGCCCACTTTATAATAGCCACTCTCTAGGCAGTAGGGATAAATCAGAGTATAAGACATACACAATTACAGCTATCATGAGAAATATATTCTAGTGCAGAGAGACAGGCAATTTAAAAAGTAATTAAAACAGAGGTTGTTTAAAATATATTAGCCTGCTTTGCTTTGGCAGATTATGTTTGAGGAAGAACAATAACAAACAAACGAGCAAAAAAATCAAAAACAGAAAAGAAAAAAGGAGAAGAAATCTCAGTGGCTGATATTAACAAAATTATATTTCCTTGCTGACATGTTAGGTTAAGAGGCTTTCCCTCTTTGAAACAGAGCATTGTCACGGCAGAGAAAAATGGTAATGGTGGAACTATAAGATTGCTCTTATAGCTTCTACTTGTACTGTATATGGTGTGCAAGTCCTTTTCTTTAACCACACTGGACTAGGGAGAGAAAGCATGAAGCCAAACTGGAGGCAGGGAAGTGTACTCATATCTTAGAGACTTAGTGAAGTACCAGGGAATAAGCAGGGATATATCATCTTGAAAGTCATTGCAAATAGTACAGTAAGCCCCCTACATACAAACCTTCAAGTTGCGAACTTTCAAAGATGCAAATGTGCATTCCCATGTCCAATCACATAAGTTAGTTCATGTGACTGGCGTACATTGTCACATGGGTGCATCCCCTACAAGTGGTTGTGCTTTTGTGTAGCTTACTAACGAAGACCTGATGGAACTGGAGGCCGAGAGAACGGACAAAGAGAGACAAGAGTAAGAAGAAGTAACTGAAGAACCGAAGAGATTCACGACACAGGAAATGGCAAGGGGATTTTCTTTATTTGAGGAGGTACTGTTAGTTTTTGAGGCACAGAACCCCAGAGTAGAACAGTACACCAAGGTTGCAGCAGCTGTTCAGAATGTATCCAGTGCTACCGTGTCATCTATGAGGAGAAAAAAAGAGCTACCACCCAGACATCACTGGATTCTTTTTTCAAGTGAGCAGACAGAACTGAATCCAGCAATTGAATCCAGAACCTGTGCCATCACCGTGAGGCGTGAGTGAAATGGCAGCTCGCCCTCCGTCTCCTACTGCTGACGATCCTTCAGCTCTACCAACCCCCACCTCCTCTCCCTCCTACAGTCAGTAACTCTTCTTGCCTGGTTCACTCGATGCCAGCCCCTGGATGCCAGCTGTTGTATTGTACTATGTACTATGAAATTTCATAAAAGTACTGTGCTTTTCAAGGTACTGTATTGTAAGATTAAAAATGTTTTATTTTTGTGTTTGTTTGTTTTTTATGTATTATTTGTGTGAAAAGTATTACAAACCTATTACAGTTCAGTACTACATAGCCGATTGTGTTAGTTGGGTACCTAGGCTAACTTTGTTGGACTTATGAACAAATTGGACTTATGAACGCGCTCTCAGAACAGAACTTGCTCGTACGTAGGGGACTTGCTGTACTTCAAAGGAGTAGTTGGTGGTAACTTAGTGGTAAGAGCTCTACAGAAAAAGGAAAAGAGAATGAGGCTGAGTCATGCCAGGAGCTGCAGGTGGTGATTTTGAATATTAAGTAGATGAGTCCAAGAAGGCCGCAGTGAGCAGCACCTGAGCAAAGGCCTGACGGGATGAGGAAGTGAACGGACGGACGGACAATCTACAGAAAGAGCAGAGGCACAGCCTGGAGGCCAGTGCATGGAGCACAGTGAGATTCAGAGAGAAGAATAGGAGATAAAGTCAGAACTCAGCACAAAACTGTGTGAGGCAGATCAACGGGGTTGTGTAGACCCAATTAAGGGATATAAGTTTGTTCTGTTTTAGTTTTTGTTTTTTCTTTACTTCACCTCTCTGGCTGCTTTGTGAATAAAATGCAATAGCCAAGCGTAGAAGAGAACAGTCGCCAGCTAGTAAAGAGGTAACAGTGGATTGGGCCAGAAAGGCATCAGTGACAATGGCCAGCTTGTGGTTATATTCTGAAGTTAATGCTGGCAAATTATTGTGGTAGAAGTAGAGTTCTAAGGAAGGAGTAGAGTCAAACATCCGCCAGAATGGACTGTCCATTGATGAGAATGGACATGCAAGTGACTATGCCAAGAGGCACTTGGATACACAAGTCAATGCAAAGAGAAGGTCTACACCTGTGATGGAAATTTCACATATATATATATTTATAAATAGAATTTTATTTCATTTTTGTCCTTAATATCTTAGTTAAGAAAGATGTTGCTACAGTGACTGTGCTTTTAAATAATAAATATTTTCTTCAAAGAAGATGCATAACTCAAGCTGAAACCTATTAAAACATTTTTCAAAGGAAACTTTCTTACAGAGAATGCTAATGGCCACTGATAATCTGTTTCCCGGGGACAATGTCAAGACCACGTGATAATCACGTGGAACTATAGATTTGATTTCTGGATAGTGAAATAGAAGGAGAAAGGCCATGTGCATCAACCAGGTCTGACCTCTAAAATTTCTCATTGTGAAATCATCCTCTCTTTCTCTCTCTCTCTCTCATTCAGAGTTCCTAGTGGAAAAATCAGGGGCTCTAAGGAGCAATGAAACCACAGGGTAGAAGAGAAGCCCATTTATCCTTCACTGATACTGATAAGAGAGGAAAAATAAACCTTTGCTGTTTGAAGCTGCTAAACTGTGGGGGGTGTTTGTTACAGCAGCTTGTGGTGCATGCACTGAATAATACACCTTTCATATTACATTTTACTCTGAGTATCTTTTCCTAAAATATATACAGATATTTCTCAAATAATATAATCGTTTAGTTTAAATTCATTCACTTTGGAAAAAAAATAATGCTGATGTTCCCTTTTCTCTTTTGGCACTAAAAAGTAAAATTCTCAGCAAAGTAATATAATTTGGAAATATAAAATATAAAGAGCAAGATAGACAAAAACCAAAATAGGAGATTTGCTAAGAACAAATTTATTTGTACAAATGTGCAAAATAAGTGTAGGACTATAGCTCTAAGTGAAGTGTAAGATAGCATTAATTGTAACTGATCTATCTGTGATGTGTATTTTATAATTTTCTTTTGGATATGTTATTTCCCTTAAGCACAACTGTATGGATTCTTGTGTTACTAACATCGGGAGAATGCTTTAGCAGTCCCCGTATGTTGGTTTTTCTCCTGTCATTTTTGGTAGTAAAGTAAAATGATTTTCCATTTCCAGTGAATTCACTACTCACTTAATTGCACCCTGAAGAGCAAAGTGTCAGCAAGGATTCCTATCAAATCTTGCAGAATGATAAAAAATGGAGAAATCAAGGCAACTAAAGAAAAGGTCACCGTATAATCTCTTCTTATTGAAACAAACAGACTTAAGGGAAGTGCTCTATCTTTTGTGTACATCTCAGTGACTTTTTTCAGTTCTAAAGAAATGACCCCTTCCAATTTCATTACACTGAATTAAACGTTATGTTTACGAGCTTTCTCTTGTCAACAATAATGATGTGGACATCTCTAATTCTACTTTTTTTCTCATGAAAATTAACTTTTAAATAACTGTACCTTCCTTTGTGAAGGACTAGAGAAATATGTGTTTCCAAAGTAAAGAGCATTTTTCCCCCTCTTTTAGTTGCAGAGAATAAAGAATAAAGACTCTCCAACTTTTTGAGAACAGCAGCTCACATTTTACTGTTATGGCTGTAAATATGTATACTTTTCCTTTAATAGCTAGAAAATGTTCTCTAGTGCAGGAAATGTAATTAACATTGAATAATATTTTTGACAGTTTACTATAGAAAAAGAAGCCAAATATACTTTATTTAAAGCTCAACATTAACAGATGAGTCATAGCATCATTAAGTAATCACAGAGAATGACCTAAATAATAATGATGATTGTGATGATGACATCAATAATAACAGCCTGTTTCTTTACTGGATCCCAGTAGTGATTAGGCCTGTGTGATAAACTGTTTTGCCTGTATTTAACTAACTTAGTCCCTCAAAACCTTTTGAGGAGAGGTTCCATTATTAATCCCCATTTTAGAAAGAGAAAACTGATTATGTATTAAATAATTTTTTAGATGTCACATGAACAAGCTGAGATCTAAACTCACATTTCAGATATTTAAAATAATTCAGTGAAATAGAGAGGATGAAAAAATACAGAACTTATTTAAATAACAAAATCTACTCGTCTTGAAGAATATGTGCCTTTGGAGCTGTTGTGTTTTGGGCGTTGTAAATTATATCTAAGCTAACTTTTTTTAAAAAGTGCTGAATGGAAAATAATAACTGCAGAAAGGGGTTTACATTAATGGTATCATTTTACAATATTCTGCAAACCTGCAGTACTTTTAATTTAGGTTTAGCATTCTTAAATCTGAAATTTCTTTAAAATTCGAGATGGAATTCAGTAAGATAATTCTATTTAAATTGCCTTACTTTAATTCTCTAAGGTGTTAGTGATTGTTTTGACAGAGAAAAATAAACCTATATACAAAGTTTTGGCTAATAACCCCTCAAGGGATTTGCCTAAGGAAATCGTTCAAAAGAATGTGCCTAAAATGTTTTGTTGAAGCAGCATGAGAACAATTTCTAGTCAAAACACTTCATTCGTAGCAGTGCTTTCAAGAGGTCCAATGTTACAAAAGGCTATCTAATACAAACTTGTGTATATTTTTTCATGGTTTAAACAAGCATGGAAAATCATACTATAAAATTTAATAATCTGTGTTAACTGAGTTATGGAATTTGCCTTTTTAAATAAAGTTCAGTTTTATTCTTTTGCCATGACACAATTCATGATGTTTCAGGTTACTGTGAACACTTAAACACCTGTAAATCCTAAATATACACCTAAATATACAGTACTCACACACACTTGGATTATACTATTGATATTATTGTGTAATATTTATTTTAAATATTAGCATATGCCCATGTAATTCAATAGTTTATAAACATATATCAATGATATTTCAGTTTCTGAATGATTTTCAGTTTTTGAATAAATTATTAGCAAATCTCCTCCTGTTGGATATTTGATGATGTTGGGGGAAAAAATCTAAGACATAGCTCTATTCTAAGAAAAATAAATTTTATACACAATGGAATACTACTCAGCCATAAAAAAGAATGAAATTGGGTCATTTGTAGAGATGTGGATGGACCTAGAGTCTGTCATACAGAGTGAAGTAAGTTAGAAAGAGAAAAACAAATATCATATATTAACACTTATATGAGAAATCTAGAAAAATAGTACAGATGAACCTATTTCCAGGGCAGGAATCGAGATGCAGAGGTAGAGAATGAACATGTGGACACGGTGGGGGAAAAGGAGAGTGGGATGAATTGGGAGATTAGGTTTGACATAAATACACTACCACGTGTAAAACAGATTGTTAGTGGGAACCTGCAGTATAGCACTGGGAGCTCAGCTCAATGCTTTGTGACGACCTAGATGGGTGGGATTGGTGGGGGGAGGTCCAACAGGGAGGGAATATGGGGATATATGTATACATATAGCTGATTCACTTCATTGTACAGCAGAAACTAACACAACATTGGGAAACAATTATACTCCAATAAAAAATAATAAAAGGAAAAGAAATTTTAGGAAATGTTTGATGGTAAAATAAATATGTTGTTAAGACACCATCTGATATCTGAGATTAGTTGAATGACTGGAATCACATCATCCTTTTCTACTTTCATTTATTCGATAGGGTCCAGAGGAAACTTTCTAGTACATGTAATGTCATTTCTTTTGCCATTTCCATTCCCTTGATTAACATTCTCTTACCAGTGGAAAGGCCTATCATTTCAGGAAAAGCCTGAGGCTTTAAGTTAATGGTTCCGTGAATGTCAGATTGAGTTTATTCTTTGAAATATACAGTTCCTTATTTCAATTAAAATACATAGTTACATTAGTCATATAAAACTATAACCATAATCTTTAGCTATTTATTTGTTTTGATGGGCCACATTAAGAAATTCAGATTGATTACCAATCATCCCACAGAATTTTATCTCTAAAAATCCTCATTTGCTTCCTTGATTTTTTTTTAATTTTAAAAATGTCGTGCATACATTCTATTAAAGAATTTTGTGAATAAGTGCAGAATATTACTATTAAACTTTCTTACATTGTCAATAAATGAGTGTCATCAAAAATGGATATGAACAAAACTGATTAAAAATCTGATATAATAGTTTATTGTATTTTGAAATCACAGGATGAAAAATTCTCCACTAGATTAATTTCACTGTGTAGTCAATATAGTAGGTATTGCCTTTGTGTGTTGTCTAGCATGCATTCACAGCTCACAAAAGTATCAAGTTTCATTTGGAGGAAATTTTTCTCTCTGATTTTGGGTGGTATTTGGGGAACGTTAATCTCACTTGCTTGCCTTCCTGTATGGAATCACAGGAACACCATTCTTCCTCTCCAAGATTTCTAGTAAAGTAAGTGCTGAGCACGGGACCACAGTTCTGCCCTACACACTCTGTCTCCCAGGGCTCTGAGTTTTGAGTAAGTGGCTTAAGGTTAGGGCAATTCATCCCTGCCTCTTAGCAGTAGCTGTGGCAGCAATATCCAATGCAGCTGTCAGACAATTGCTCTTTGCAATGTGCATGAAGAATCTTAAAAAGCTCATACATTTCCAATCCTTGGTTATGATTTTGTCAAATCTACTTTATTTACTGCAGATAATTAAAACTGTTAATTCCTGAAATGTTATGATGATCCATAATATTACTCAATGCTCACTCTATACTAGTTTCCCTGCCAACCATTTTGCAGACATTATGTCATGACCTCCATGACACGTGCTTGAAAGAGTATACAACTTTCCAGGGCACACATGCCTGAACTCGTATCTCTGAACCCAAAGCTGCAGCTCTCGACCACTCACAGTTCTATTGGCAACCTGCTTACTGGTTTACTTATTATCTTCAGTTCATCCAATGACTTTTGAGGACTTCATTTCTACCGAACACAGTGTCATAGAGTGGGCTCATACAGCAGAACTTGATATTATCCCTGCCTTAATTGCAGTGTAGGAAGAAGAAACAAACATTTAAGCAATTAAATGAAAATGAATATGGTAGGCATCATGACAGACGTTCAGGGTGGGGAGAGCATTATTTAAAGGCAACGATCAGTCTCTATGGATCAGGGTCAGGAGAGGATTTACAGCAAAAATGACCTGCTAACACTAAAGAACATAAGGTATTTTCCAGGCAGCAAAATCAGGGAGAGATTAGAGGAAGAAATAACACCTTGACATAATTTTTACGTGGTGAAACAAACCGCCATATGTTGGATAAGGAATTTGATGATCAAGGGTATAGATGATTAGAGTGAAAGCTACGTGGAAAGCACTGTGCAAACATTAAACATATGGGCAAAGGCCAGATCTTGGAAAGTATCAGATGTCATAGTAAGCATTTAGATTTTTTGCTGTATTTAATGAGAATATGTTGATGATTTTAAAGTATACAATAACAGAATCAATTAGGATTTTTGGAAGATCTTTATAGATAACATGTTATAATATTGTACTGAAAAGATTATAAAATTATGAATAATCTTAGCAATGGTAGCTAATACTGTATCTGATTTGTATAGCTTTCAACATACAAATACTAAGAGATCAAATGTAGAGCCTTCCTGGGCAGTTAGGGGCTTTTAAATTATGTATAATGTTGCTCTTTAGTTAGACTGTTGGGCCTTTCTGAGGTTGTAGAGTTAGCTCTTGGCAAAATGACTGTGTAGATAAAATCTGTCTAGACACTGTTTTCATCTTCTGAGTTCTCTAAGTGTCCCCTCCCCCGTGATCCCCTTGCCTTCCTAGGATTCCATTCTTAGCTAAATGATATCTAACAGCTTTATCCACACCTGCCTGAAAGCCCAGTGTCATCATTCTCCTGTCTACCTGTTTATCCTTCAGTGACAGCAAATACAATTTAAAACAAAACCTCAATTAAGTTAATAATAAATGCTATGTTAATGTAGTTTCCCCATCTGGATTTTATGTATTTTAATAGTTATTGTCTATATTTATGTTACTGACCTGAAAGGAAACATTAATTGTTGACATTTCAGGTGCAGCAGATAAACTGTGACCCTATTCATGAGAACTTGGGAGCAGCAATTAAGGGACCAACATGCCAAATTTTTGTTTATTTGTTTATGACTTGTTTTATGAGATGTATGATTCTTCATTCTTTACTAAGGCTGAAGAAATTTCTTCAAATTTGTCAGTATCAGTTATGGTTATTTTCTTGACACAGCGTGGCAGACAGAATGACAGGGACTGAAAGAAGAAATGCAATAAAATAGAATTTTGGAAAGAAGAGCATCAGTGTGATGGGAACAGCATGAAAATCCCCCTCCATTGGTCTGCTTGTTCTTTAGGGTCTGTTTGTTAACTCTGTCTGCCTTTGTTGCAGGATGAGAGCTAATTATGCAAAAACAAAATACAATAAAAAAAATATGGGATCCGTGATTTAATAAAATGGTAACTGCAGTGTGTACCCATCTCTCTTCCTTCAAGTTTTCTTGGGGCTTTAATCAACACTAACATGAGCAGTTTTACTACCAATAACTTCTTCATTGTTTATTCCCTGAAGATGTGATCTGTATTTTAAGAAGTAGGATAAAAATAATGCTTATGATGGAAAAAGTAATCCGCTATGATTTTACAGAACAAAAGCATTTTTGGTTAACATCAAGACATCAACATATGATATTTTGGTGTGTCTTTCTATAGGAATTTTATTATATTACGTACCACTGCAAATCACTATGGCATTATCTGATATGTTCAAGGTAAAGCTTTAATTCTATTTTATTTTGTCCGTTCACATGGATGATCTACTTAGATACATGACTGATGATTTGATTAAAACAGAAGAGATATCATTAAAGAACTAGATAACCTTTGTGCTACATAACAATAATTCAGCATCGTTAGATATTTTTATGATTTTGTTGCCTCTCATTTGTTATACTCACTTCTGTTCAAATAGAATCAAATAGGATATTTTCTGCCCAGTTACTAAGGAGTAAAGAATTTTAAGAACATTATAAGTATAGAGTTTCATTAAGAGAGCTTAGGACTCCTTGCAATTGAAGAATTACAGGTTAAAAAAAAAAAAGAGTTTCCTGCTTTTATAAGCAACCTAAAATTTAAACAGGAGCCTTTTTTATCAATTAATATACTATATATTTTATTTAATTTAGATGTGTTGCCGTACCTGTTTGTATTTTGGAGTGTTACATATAGGCCTAAATTATGCATATTTACTGAGAATCAGTCCTAGGAGGAAATACCTAGACTCAAACCTTGAACTAACCACTTTGATCTCATTTTGCCAAAAAATATGACCCAATTATCCTCCTTTAGATTTGAAGTTTTATTTTCAGAAATATTTGGTTTAAAAAGTCATCCATATTGGAAATTCCCTTGGGTTCAAAATGAGATTTTACTCTGTACAGGTCTCCACATGACTGAGATCTTACCAGCAATGCCACTAAACCTGGAGAGTGCATATCCCAAAAGTTAGGATAGCTTTTTATGTCAGAATTTTATTTTGTGTTAATGTGACTCTTTCCAGAAATGATTATTATTGTCTGGTGCTCCGTTAAGGAACAGTGAGTTCCTGCAAGAGCAAGGCTGTGTCTAATTGATTGTTTTATCACTGACGTTAACAATGAATGGTGCATAACGGGTGCCTTATTAATATTTCATGATTGAATACACAACCTTCACTTTCCTGATTTACCCATGTATTTCAGAAATTCATAAAAGCTTCAGAAGCAATATTTTTCTGAGTGCATAAACCCATTACTATAATTGTTTGCATAACTAACTAATTCACCTTTGAAACCATTTCCATTATGTATCCATTGAAAATATGTGACAAATTTTAAATGACTGCTTATAATTTACACATTATTAATTTAGTATATAGAAGTAGAGTCCTTATATTGCTTTTTATTCATATTCATTTATTATATGAAATACAATAAATATTTATAAGTATAGTTCTCACTGATAGGAAATATTGATAAATATTTTTAAGACCTCCTTTTATTTAGCATGTCATATTTAAGATGCAAATACTTTAGTTCCAAGACATACCTGGCAAATAAACAGTTTTTATCTGATCTTTCTTTAGCTGCATTTATTAGGATTCAGAATTGGAATACTCTGAGATTTTCTATCTCTATGACAGCTATTCTCTTCCCTGACGCCCCTCAAAATTCACCTGGTCATAGACTTAATTCAGCTTTTCATATTCGTATCATTTCTTTGCTGGGTAGACTGACAGATCCATTTTCCCTAGATCTATGCAAATTTGGTGAAATGCACTGACTGGAAGGATCTGGGCTGATGCACTCAGCCATCAGGAAACTTCTAGACACCCCTGAAGAAGTTATCCTGAGCGGTCTCCAATGCCATGATTCACTGAGAGTTTGGCCCACGTGAATGGGGCAAAGCACAAGATAACACCATTTAAAACAATATTTCAAAGAAAACAGTTGCTACAATGAAATCCTGACATGAGTTTCCCTGAATCTATCCCCAGTGGATTGAGAGAGACAGGTGGGATGCTATTCTGATAATCAAGGGAAGAGTAATGGTTGCTTAACCTAAATGGTGTCAGTGGAGATGCAGAGGAAAGGAGAGGTTTGAGAGCTATTTAGGAGATGGAATCAACAGGACTCGATGATCCACTGGTTATGCAGGTTAAGGGAGAAAAGAAGTGTGAACGACGGCTGCCAGACTTGTGATATATTTCCCTCTATGATTTATCTAACAGTAAATGACAAGTGATTTATCCATCAGGTCTTGAAATACAGTTCATGTGCTTTTATAAAATTCTGTTTACTATAATGCAAGATATCATAATTGGACATGTTGGAAACAGGAATACTACTAGATTATCAGATTATCAAGGCATTGGTCTTCTGAAATAATTCAGATAGTTCTCTAAATAAGAAATATTGAGTGAGTGACAG
The DNA here is from genome assembly GCF_039906515.1 of Pseudorca crassidens. Lineage (NCBI taxonomy): Eukaryota > Metazoa > Chordata > Mammalia > Artiodactyla > Delphinidae > Pseudorca > Pseudorca crassidens. Next base: position 6,562,319 of record NC_090307.1, read on the forward strand.
TAAGGCTATTTTAGAGCAAGTAAGTCAAGTAATAAAGGTAGAGTTCAGACAATCAGGTCACAAGGCCGTTTTCTATCCTGAAACACCAACTCACATGCTTAGTGTTTACTCCTGGTAGCTGCACTGCTGTATGTGCAGGACACAATGCTACAGACTGTAGCACAGCTGATATCAAAGTGTTGGCCTCACAGCTCCTTTACAACGTTAAAAATTATTGAGAACCTCAAAGAGCTTATGTTTGTATAGATGTATATACCTCTTCATATTTCCTATCTTTCAAATTAAAACCAAAATATTTTTAAAAGCACAAAAACACATTATACCATATTTCCCATATTTAAAACTAAAAAACCCAAAAAACACAAAACACAAATACAGATTATATTATCAGTCAGTTCAGTGAGGTCTTCACACCTCACGTAGCATCTGAGAAACTCCTCTGTACATGTGTGACAGAAACGGTGAGAATTCAAAAGGCAACTTAGTATGAAAGTAGTTTTGCACTATTCTCTAAAATGATGTCAAGCACCGCGAGGCACCCCCACCTGATACACTGAGAACCGCTGCTACACTATACACTAAAGGAATGGTAATGAGTACTGGCTATATGCCAGAATACGCTATGACCTACTCATATGGTGTCCTCATTAGATTTTCGATAGCTTGGAAAATATTTTCATTTAATATAGCCAATTGATGCTTAAAGAGGTAAAAGTCATTCGTCTAAGGTAAGTTTTAGTTAGAAGAAAAAATAGGATTCAAAGTCAGATCAATCTGCATGCAGGATCCATTTTTCCCTGTACGTCACAATTTTACCCAATTCCATTTATTCAAATAGTAATTATCTATAGATAACTATGAGAACTGCATTGGAAAAGATGTGGATATCTATGATCTCTAAGTTTTCTTCCATGTGTATTCTTCTTGTTCTTATATATGTGTAATATATATATATATAATAGCTGGGTAGAAAAATCAAGCAAATAACTAGGCATCTACAAATGATATCCTTAGTTTTGTCTAATTAATGTGAGTTTACATGTGAGAAGAATTTCTTTGATAATTTTTTTCAAATTTAATTTACTTTTGTGATAGAAACTCATTTTTGATACAGCTATACGTCACAACCCCCAAACTGAAAATCCGAAGTATGTGTGTGTAGTTTAAAAATTTAATTGAGGAAAACAAGTTTAAAATTTCCTCTAAAATATTGATATTAACACCATATATTAATATTAATAGGACATACCACATACAAACAAAAATGTCTGTTTAAAACAATATCCAATAGAGCTTGTTTTTACCTGGTTTGTCTACTCTTAGTACTAGAACCTTAATTTGTGGATGTCAATTTAGAAAAATGATAGTCAATGGTTATTATTGCTGTATCAAAAATTTATAAAACTATTAAGATTTACTTACGAGGGCAACACCCATCACCTCTGTAAACATACATTTACTGAATATCTACTATATGATATACATATTCTGAAGATTTACTGGTGAGCAAAATCAATACAACAGTTCACCTCACAAAACACAACCTAGTTGAAGAGACAGACATTAAACTTATGATTACAAAAATTACTACATAATTATTATAGCATTTGCATGCTCTTAGACACACACTCTGGAATGAGAATCATACATTTTTACTATATATAGAATTTATATGTTATGATATATACCATATTGTAACTAAAATCCAAGGAGGTCATGCTATCAATTTTGCATTCTTGTAAGGCTTGATATGAGAGATGATAATAAGCGTTACCCAGACATTTGTTTTTGTTTGTCTTTATTTTAATTTTTGTTGTTCACTTTTCTGCTAGTATCCTGCTTTATTATTCATGGTACTTTCTCCCCCATTCCTATCAGAGAGTTCCTTGAAACATGGTTTATATTTTTAGTTTTAGAATTACTCACTTTTGGATCTTGGATTAAAACCCTGATCCAGAACAAAGGTTCATGCAGGCTAAATTGCACAGATGAAAAAGCAAAGGATTGGAGTCAGAGAAATCTCCACCACGTTCTACGTTTCTGTCTGTTAATACATTTAATAGTTCTGACTCCCAGTGTCTTGTAAAGCTATCATTCATCATTGACATACATTAGCATACATTCCAAAACGACAAATGGAATTTCGAATCATAAATTACATTTCTAACATGTAATGCTGATGTGATCTTAAAGTTTCTGAAATTATTGAAAAATTGTGACAGTGCATGATAGTAAATGGACTGCCATTAGTCAGAACCTTTTACTAATATCTATTCATTTCTCTATTTAAGACCGTATCGAGTTCAGATTTCTCATATACAGAGAATTTACAATTTCCCTAAGATATATTAATAATATTACCAATGATGATTTATTTAATCCTTAACTAACTTCATGTAATATATCAAGCATGTTTGCAGGGACTTCATTTTGAGAGATGACATCAGGAAGAAGTTTTGGGGGCCAGGGAAGAATGCCATGGAAGGAAAGAGATAAATCCAAGGATTCATTGTCAATATGGGAACCCCTGTAGACAACTAGCACTCAGACTCCCTAGAGGCCTTCTGAGATGCAGTATGGAACACACTCCAGGTATGAAAGAGCAGGTACTTATTTGTGGGTTCTCATGTCACCTTTCAACTACCTTGCCTTCTCAGATTTGCCCATGATAGAATGGATGAGCAGACTCCTACAGGCAAAATTCCAGCTGGAGAGAGAGGAACCCTGGCAGGAAGTGAGCTGAGTGTGTCACTGAGGCTAAGCTGAGGTTCTGTCAGTTTCCCTCCACCCACAGCTTGCTGCCGTGGCAACAGTAGAGTCACGGGGCTCATCAAAAGGATGTGAAGTGGGCCCAAGAGATTTCGGATTCAGTAGAGGTTGGGTCAGGTTGGCATCTAGGCTAAATTAAAATGGAATCCAAGTTGTCTGATCCCTGCTCTTAAATCTGTCTGCAATGCCAGGGATAAAACCTTATACTGGTAATAAACTAGACCTCTAGTCTATCCTGAACAGTCTTCCAAATTCTCCTTTACTTCACACTGCCTGCTGGGTTAGGCTGAAAAATATTATTTCGGTTTCCCATCTTGGTGGAAACACCTTCCTCTTAATGAGGGCCAGAGCTGAGAATTAAGATGAAACACTGGTAATCTCTTTTGGCATAGGTGTTCACGGAGTTTGTGAGAACACTTTCATTTGTAGTATCAAGTAATTCATACTAAGTCTTATGGAGAGGCGAGCAAAAATGTTTGCTGCTAGAAAAATGAGTTCCTTTTTCACCACACTGGCAATGGAAGTGTAACTACTTTTAACAGTCAAGAAATTGTTTGCATTCACAGTCTGATTAATAATGAGGAGCTCATCTCATATGCTGACTACATATTGAAAATTTAAACATTTCTGTTAATTTTCCTTAAAACGTGTGAAGATTTTTGTATTTGTTTAAAAGAATAATTATTCCTAAACTGTGAAGATTTTGATGTCAAGAAATTTAACACTGTACTTATTATTAAATTTAATGCATTTTAAAATCCATACGCTTATTTCCATTTTGTATTTGTTGTCTTGGCTCAGGGCCTTCCTACACTATGTTTTCTATGCTTGGAACACTTTCTCCAGCAAAAACTTCTACCTGGTAATTACTTCTCCTCATTCATGTTTCAACTCGGGGAAGATTTCTGACAAACTTGCCCATAGCACCAATAGAGACAAATTCTTCCCTGTATTGTTCTTTATTGTAAATAAGCATTAGCTCTTACATTTTTGTTTAATATCTGTTTCACCTACCCATATAAATTCCATGAGAGCCCTATGTATTCAGTTCTAAGCATAGTGCCTAAGATTTCTTGTTAAGTATTTGTTGAATCCAATAATTCAACATATTAAAAAATACAAAAGTATGACTTATCTTTAAGTACTTAATTTTAATTCATTTTATGAAATCAAAGTGATACACATCTATAGTATGTACGAAGACACAATAGACAGCTCAAGACACTTTCTACATATTCTTTATTTATTATGTAGTACATGTATTTATGTTAGTTGTTATAGTATTTATGTTTGCCATATGGTGTCACTCACTGCTACAATTCATTTGGTTTTAAACTTGATAAAATAGGATGGTATGTGATAGGGCGACAAAACAATTATGTTTCTCATACTTGTACTTCATTTTTACCAAGTGTTATAGGGCGATGTCATCCTCAAGTAAACACTGAGCTCACTGAAAACTAGGAATGGGTGACAGGAGTCTACCTATAGATTGCAGAGACCCACAATTAAAGCCGCATGTATCTCTGGTGATCATTAATTATAAACATGACATTCTGGAGGTCAATATAGATTGAACCACACTTGACAATCTGTTTAGGCTGAGACAATGACATTTAAATTAAAGTCTATACTTGAAATACCACATGACAAAGCATCATTCATATGTGGTATATCAGGTCTTCTAAGGTGACTCTAGTGACTCCTGGGTAGAGCTGCATAAAAGATCACTAGCTATCAGTTCTGAAGACAGTACCAGTGATGTGTGGCTCCTGAGGAAAGTAACATTTCTGGGTTCCAATTTCTTATGCATGAAAAGAAAACAAGTTAATAGTTCTTACCATCTAGGCTGATTCTGAGGCTTAAATTAGTTAATATTTATACAGTCCTTAGAACTACTCCGACTACTAAGTACTATATGTTACACTAAATAGTATGTGAAAGATGTATCTTTTTCAGAAGCAAAATATTACGAAGATATTTATAAACCACGGCGCACCCATCAGAAGAGAGGGCTGGTGTCCTTGCCAGAGGTCACCAGATCCTCTGAACAGCTGCGTTTAACACATCGCAAGGGAAATCGGCCTGGGAAGTAAATGAGCAAGTACTGGGGGATTACTTACACCTGTATTGGGGGATTATTTCCACCTGTGTTGGGGGATTATTTACACCTGTGTCAGACAAAGTACAGGAAGAGTCTGCACTTCCCAATGTTACTAATTTTTATTTTCCCTCCCTCACCTCCCTAGAACACTTCTACTTCATAGTCATTGAGTCAATTTTCGAAGGTAGATCAAGCTATAGTTTGAGAAATCTTGAAATGGATATCCAAGACTATTCCCGTAAACAGCTTTAAATTAAAAGATTATACAGAAATGGAATGAGAGAGGAGAGGGATTAAAGTATTATTTTAAAAAGAGCATAGTTGTCAGTCAAGCCCTGTATCTAATAAGTTAATGGTGTAGAAATACTGTTGTCATATATTGTTTAAAAAATGATGTTTCTTTTTCTTTAGTCTTCACCTCATAGATAAAATTTTTCTAATGAATTGAACCGGAATTTCCCATTTTACCAAAGACAACAAAGATACCAATCACAAATGGAATATGCACTCACACACCAGAAGACAAAACTGTCACAGATCCGCCAAGAGGATGCCCCATACAAGGTCCCACACAAATGCTTCGCCAATGCAAAGGGTCCTCGACGTCAGACACATGTTAGAACCAACTGGCAACATGCCCAAATGACACTCCGTGCTCACAAATGGTCCTCAACAGTAGACACACGTCAGAACCAACTGGCAACATGCCCAAATGACACTCCGTGCTCACAAATGGTCCTCCACAGTAGACACACGTCAGAACCAACTGGCAACATGCCCAAATGACACTCCGTGCTCACAAATGGTCCTCAACAGTAGACACACGCCAGAACCAACTGGAAAAATGCCCATAGGACACTCAGAGCTCACAAAGGGTCCTCATGGTCAGACACGCATCAGAACGTCTAGTGCTCAAAAGAGAAGTTAGCACGGGCGCACGCCGGTGCACTTACTCAGTCCTGGAGCTCCTCAGCTTCTCCACACGCGTGTTTCCGTTCCACCAAGAAAAAGTGTCAGTTGGCAGCCAGTGCCGAGCAGGGAGGATCCTCGAAACAAATGGTTTCGGCAGCTGCTAGGAACGTCCGCGCAAATCCCACTCCAGAGGCCGCGAGCCGCGAGCAGCCGGCTCCCAGCAGCCATCCCAGCGCATCGTCATGGCCGCAGCTCTGCTCGGAAAACCCGGGAGCCAGATATCGCGAGAGCGCAGCTGCACTTTCGGCGCCAAAACCTGTAACCGGAAGTGGCGTCCGGCTGCTCGCCGCTCTGCAGCCAATAAAGAGGTAAGGATGGTGGAAAGGAAAGTTTGCTTCATTTCAGAAGCCAGCAAGTGGAGGTGGGGCGCGGTGGGGGGAGGGGAGGGCAGACTTCTGTCCAAAGGCCAGCTCTCCACCTTGACGATCAGGGGGCAAGAGCTTTTGTAGACAGAGGGAGGAAGCTACATGCGGAGACAGCACAGGCAGCTCCGACAGTCACCTCGACATTGTTCATGCGGTGGTCTGATCATTGTCGCTTGATTGTTTTAAGCACAGTTAATCTTCAGTTGCAGAGACAGTTTGTTCCCATGTTTTTGAGGCCAGGTCTCAGAATTCTGGAGGCTTATGTCATGGCTACAGTCTGGTCATCATGTAGTTAACTTCTTCCACCTGGTGGGGCTTTAATATCTATAGGACAGCTCACAGGATATGGCTCAGAATATTACCTAGAGCCCTTGAGGAGGAACTAAATGTCCTTGACTTTGCTTAATGACTACACTATTATTATTTAGTCTTGTTGGACTGTTTTCCTTTGTTTCTGCATTTTCTCCCTTCTTGGATTAAATTTAGTCTTTGGCTAAGGTTTTTCCACAGACAAAAGGCAGGCTGAGGACATGGGGGACAAGGACCGTAGGGTCCTGCTCTGTTTCATTATGAGAAATGAAATTCCCTATATAATCTTATCTGATGAGATGAAAGTGATTTTGCCAGTTGCCTTTCTCAAATCTAATTTTCTGAAAGAGGATTTTGTTCACTTATGTTTTGTTTGAATAAATACCTATTTGAAACTGTCCCAAGTGGGAACTTGGTTTATAAGCTATGTTAAGGCAGAGAGAATGCTCTTCGGCGCTCGAGGGAGAGTGTGTTTTAAAACTGTCTCAAAAAAACGACACAAGTCAATGTAGCCAAAAGCACTAATCAGTAGTCCAGAAATTGGCTCGAAGGTTGTCTAGGAAAGAGATCAACCTCTCTGGAAAGCAATCATAGCAGGCAAACTAATCTGGGGAAGACAGGGAGAATTAGGAAAAAGAAAGATACTTGAAATGTATTTGTTTTCACCGAGAGGAATAGTCAACGACCTTCAGGAGCAGTGACAGTGGTAATAACAATGGTATTTATCACTTATCTTTAATTAAAGGTGAGAAAGCAGAGACACTGAACAGATACCATTCTTTAAAATCAGACAGATATTAAATAGCAGAGTGAAGATTCAAACCCATGCTACCTCCACAGCTTTTAAGCAATACTGTATTCAAAAAGTAAAGGGAGGGCTTCCCTGGTGGCGCAGTGGTTGGGAGTCCGCCTGCCGATGCAGGGGGCACGAGTTCGTGCCCCGGTCCGGGAAGATCCCACATGCCGTGGAGCAGCTGGGCCTGTGAGCCATGGCCGCTGAGCCTGCGCGTCCGGAGCCTGTGCTTCGCAACGGGAGAGGCCACCGCAGTGAGAGGCCCGCGTACCGCAAAAAAAAAAAAAAAAAAAAATGTAGGGGGAGAGATTCTCAACAGACACACTTCATCAATAGGGACAGGAGGACTGTAGGAAAAATAGGTATCATGTTGGTAAGCCTTATGTCCGGTAATAGTAAATTCCGATATTGACCTGCCAATGCTTCTGTTTTATCTGTGATGTAGAGGTATTTTGTTTTGTTTTTTTTTGTCTGCATTAGGTCTTGGTTGCCGTGCATGGGCGTTCTCTAGTTGTGGCAAGTAGGAGCTATTGTTTGTTGCGGTGCGCAGGATTTTCATTGCAGTGGCTTCTCTTGTTGCAGAACACAGGCTCTAGGCGCACAGGCTTAGTTGCTCCGCAGCATGTGGACACGTGGGATCATGCCAGACCAGGGCTCGAACTTGTGTTCCCTGCATTGGCAGGTGGATTCTTAACCACTGCGCCACCAGGGAAGTCCTTGTGGTGTAGTTTTTTAAGCATCTGCTAAGAGTGGGGATACGCTGGAAACCATGGATTAATAGTTGATAGATTCAGCCCAGTTTTATGATTTCTCTTTAGCAGCACTTTGTTGAAACCTTGTAAACATGGAAAGGGTAGACACCTGGACTCAATATAGATATGAGCTTTTGACCCAAGCACCATGGTGGAAGGAAAACATAGAGGTAATTTGACAGAATCTGATTCAATGTTGGATTGAAAACTGAAATTGGATGGCCAGGAACGTGAAAGAAAAAAGTGGCTAATATGGTAAGAAATTAAAGTGTAATTGGACTAGAAGTGCCAGTTTGTTTATGGAACGGGTATCCTGGGACTAATACTCCTAAGGGACTTTGAAAATAAAGGTGCCCACAGAGAAGCGATAGTTGGAAACACTTCTAGGTCTAGGTTACTAGGTCTACAAGTTCCAAAGTGTGACCATGATAATGTGTGGATACATTTCAGTTCAGGGACAGGTCACAGGAGAAAAGAATGCCAAGAAATTGAAAGGCTAGACCTTTGAAAGTGTCATGGGCATGAATGTTAAATCTCCGGAAATGAAAAAATAACTGGATAGTGAGAAAAATGGAGACATTGGTATTAACAGTATTTATCAGTGAGTGACGGAAAGAGACCTCAACTTTGAGAAATGACATTAAATTGGAGTAAGTAGATAATAGGTTTAAATAAAGTGACACAGGGGTGCAGACAATGGGGTTTGTGAGTTCATTAACTTTTAGTGGATCCACAGAGAAAAAAAACTCACAAGATATTAGCAGTGTTTAGAGTAGAATGTATAAAATTCAGTAATGTTACGTGATGTATTAGGAAAGAAAGAGTCCAAGATGGCTCAGGGATATATGTTTATGTATAGCTGATTCACTTTGTTATAAAGCAGAAACTAACACACCATTGTAAAGCAATTATACTCCAATAAAGATGTTAAAAAAAAAAAAAGAAAGGTGACCTTGTCAAACTATTTGGGCTCTTTTGTTTTTTTTCATCTGGACATTGGGAAAGGATTCACCAATATATTATTAGCAAATGTACTGCTGTCACCATTGGGTTGAACATTTATTCTCTGAGTCAGAAATTACCTGGCTGAGGTGCTGTCACTGTAGTCACAGGAACACAGAGCTGAACAATTATTGTCTTCCCCAATCGACTGCTAGTTCATAAATAGCAGAGATTTGAGTGTTCTCATTTTTTAAAAATAATAAAACCTGCACTTTGCTTGACCAGGGGAGAGTGAAGTAAATATTTTGAATGAATGAATGAATGAATGGGAAGTTTGTTCATCATGCCCTCCTCATTTTAGCAATGACTAAGAGAAGGGGCAATGCCGTACCAAAACTAATTGGATGATATAGGATATAAGGTTAGTATGGAAATAGCTTCATTCAATAGGATATAAGTTATATCAAAAATTAAAATATTTTGTATTTTAGGTCTTGTGGCCAAAATATTAATTCTAGATGAATTTTCATTACCACAGGGTACTGAGAGAATAAAAAAACAAAACTTGTCATTCAAGATTTTCAGAGGATGCCTATGTCTCTCTGGCTATGATTACAAAAAAAAAAAAAAAAAAAAAAACTCAACGGGAGAAACACTTCTTTCCTTGAAGTCCCAAATAGCTGAGACTTCAAAGTTCATTCTGTCCTCAGGCTTCTCAAAGCCCATATCCACTAGAAACTTGTGTAAAAAAAGAAAAAAGACAGAACTCTAATTTGTATCAATGTTAAGTACTTTGATATATTACCTTCAAATCACATTTCCTTTTTAAGGGAGAAAAGTCAGAGAAAAATCAAATAGGCACCTTAAAGAAGGGGTTATTAAGAAAAAATAAAATAAAGAGAGTGAGTAACAGTAGATCAAAACTGCTGCGGGACGTTCCATTTGTATTCCAGTGGATTCCTTAAAGAAGCCTTTGTGAACAGACGACTGACATAGATTTGCATTTAATTTCCTTGCAGGAACAGAAAATCCTAAACCATCAGTTACTTTAGAGCACAGTGATTGATCAGTTAATAATTCAATTCACAAAGACAAGACATAATCTTAGTTCATTGGAATACTTGATGAACAGTCAAAATATTTTTTTTCCAACAGATTTTTAAATGTCATTGCCAATGATTCACACGTTGCAGGGCTAAAGGGCTTTAGCATGGATATTCCAGGGAGCAGTTAGGATGTGACAGCTGGAACAACAACAATCTTCTTTTGACAAAAAAAAAACAACATTTTGACATAAAGAGATAATCTACATTAACTAGAGATCTGATGAGTTAACAAAATAATAACATACATAAATAGTCACGGGGAATTCTAGAACAGTTGCATGCGTTGATTTGTAGGACCTTTACCATGAATGCCCTATTTCTTATCACCCTTGAGGGTAAAGGACAGAGCACTTTGCAGAAAAGTCTTCCACACCTGGCAACTGCTAGTTGAGGTCTCTTAATGGAAATCATTCTTAGGAGATGTTTTATTGAAGGTACATTTTCTCTTTGGCCATTTCTTCCATTATTTACATGCACTTATATCTCAAGTTTGATTTCTGGCTTCTCTTAATTTGACTCCTTTTCCTTTCTTTCCTTTCTTTCTCTTTACCTTTTATTTTCTCTTTCCTCTACTTCCTTAAGATTTATCAGTATAAATTTCAGGGTTAAGTGGTAGTCTTTATTCTCCTTGAGACATTCAAGGAGTTTAATTATTTTTCTTATCAACAACAATGCTAAACTAAAACCTTCAGGTTAGCTAAGGTGCCATATTGGAAGCAATCAATCTGCTGAACACAGTAATACACCAACATTTTTAAGGGTTCTTTTACTTTCAGTAGGACTCTCCCACCACCCTTCCCACCACCGTGAATGCAACATCTTCAAACTCTGTTCAACTTTCTAGTACTGTGATGAGCTTAAACAACCCTTAAACCTGGTGCATCATCTGAGGTTAAATACATATACTCATTAAGTCACTTTTTAAAACTTATGCCAGAAAAAAATTTATAGGCCTTCATTAAGCTTACTTTCTAATGTGAGGAAGTGGCAAAAAACACATGAACAGAAGTATAAAAATAAATGCAAATGTAATTTGCTGTAATTTTTTAAAAATAGGTGTAATTAAAAAAAAAAAAAACAGAGTGGGGGACCCTTTCTGGAAATTATAAAATTTCCTCTGGGAAGGAATGGCATCCAAGCCAAGCCTTGTCTTTTTTTTTTTTTTTTTTTTTTTTTGCGGTACGCGGACTTCTCACTGTTGTGGCCTCTCCCGTTGCGGAGCACAGGCTCCGGACGCGCAGGCCCAGCAGCCATGGCTCATGGGCCCAGCCGCCCCACGGCACGTGGGATCCTCCCAGACCGGGGCATGAACCCGCGCCCCCCGCATTGTCAGGCGGACTCCCAACCACTGCGCCACCAGGGAAGCCCAAGCCTTGTCTTTTAATATTATGAATGTTTATGTCTAGAATAGGATTCTTTGAAAACCATCCAAGGTCTAAATTAGACAATTTATAAGACACTTTGGTAATCATTTATGCTTCTGAAAATCCAGTATATTTATATGCTACTTTAACTTAATTATTTGAGCACAACAAACTTGCAGTTGAGATCACCTAATTGACATGCATATTTTATAGCTATTCCTTCAATGAGTTTACAGAATAATTTGTACTGACTGCAAAGAATTTATAATATACAACCCATCAAACATTTTATCTAAGTATAAATGAAAACATAAGTCATAGTTTAGTATGGTTTCAGACACATTTATTATATTATATATTATATTTATATTATTATAATATAATAAAATCACTCATGAAGGAAACCACCAATTTTTATGGATTCTGATTTTTTAATGATTTCTTCAGCCTAAAAGAAAAAACAAAAGATCATAGAATAGCATGAGAAATATTTAGTTTTGAAGAGGCACAAATACAAGTCTCCAAACTACATTATGAAAAAATAAATACATATAGAACTATGGCATAGAATGATTGTCTTAGAGACAGTTATTCCAATCCTGAAGTACAATGATGTGAAGGAAAAACAGAGAAAATATATCACAAAGTTACTTGAAAGAAAACTTACAGTACAAGGGAAAATAGAGTAATTTGTATTTTACTTGTATTTTTATGGCAAATTGGGTGTGAGAATACTGGAACGGCAGTGCTAGGAATAATTGCAGATCACACAGGTGGATGAATGGTTAGATCCCACTAGGCTGAGTTTATTCATCGCATTCTCTATAGTATCCAACTTAAATAGATACAAAGTAGAACTTTGAATATCTTCATCAGTATACAATTGTGAAGGCCCAGGAATATAAAAATCTTTAAGCAGTAGGTTGCTTTCTTCTCTGAGACCCTTTGGCAGTGTAAGGAGGACAAGTTAAGGAATATCCTTGCCCCTGCAACAGTGGGAGTGTGTAGGGAAAATGTTATTTATTTTTACTATTTTTCAAATTAATGTTTCCTTAGACGTCATGTATGGAAATAACTCATTTACTGAGCAAAGTGCTAAAGGCTTGTCATATGTCGACCCATTTAATCTGCAAAAGAACCCTGTGAAAGAGTAGGACTTCTATTCTTTTCATTAGAGTGGGACGCTTTGGCAGAGCCTAAAGGAGATAGTGTGGTTGGGAGAAGAAAGCTATGCCTAGGTATTTCACATCCGTTATAGATCAGCCTCTATATACTGAATCCTTAAGTTCTGGGAAGAAGCTACGACTAACTCCATATTTAAATGTGGACATTGAAACACTTTCCTCTCAGCTACATCTTCCTCCAAAGGTCAGATTTTGGTTTTCCTGTTACAAGTCCATGCTGTCCCAATACAGAGGAAGATACAAGAAAGGCATTTTTGTTGGTTATGAGTCAGTTAGATTGATAAATTCACTTAAAAGGGGGAAATGGAGATTATCAAAGTGAAAAATTGAACCAATCTGTAATTTTAATGTTTTTAATTTAGCCAACCGCATTCTGTGTATATCTGTGTGCACAGCCAAACTATTTTTAAATGCTAATGTATTTTTAGAAAATCAATTAAAAAAAAAGTCTAAAATATTTTTTCCCCTTTTTTCTTTCTTTTTTTTGTTTCATTTTAATTCTTAGGTTTGAGGAACTATGTTGCTTTTCCTGTACGGAAAGAACCTAAATAGTTTTCCAAGCAAATTGTCCCACCTTTTGGGGCAAGTACAGTTTTACCCACTTGCTATTTACTGATCAGATATGTAAATGTACTGGAAGACTATTTTGTGGTTGGTGCTAGAATTTATTCTACAAATTAGGAAATTAAACACCTTTATCATTCTTCTGGTCATTGGAAGTGCAATATTTCTGTGCTCTCCCTAAATAAAATAAGAAAGAGGAAGAAAGGAAGGAAGGAAAGAAAGAAGGAAGGAAGAAATGAAAGAAGAAAGGACAGGAAAGGAAAGAAAAAAATCAAAAAATAATTATACAGAGAAGAGTTTACTATTTTCTGCTTAGTTTTTTTTCTTTGAGAGCACAATGATTAATTAATTCTAGTAGTCACCTGGTAACTGCTAATACTGGGACTGCTCAAGAAGGCAAATGCTAGAGTTACCAAAAGCAATCTGGAAGGGCCTTCCCTGGTGGCGCAGTGGTTGAGAGTCTGCCTGCCGATGCAGGAGACACGGGTTCGTGCCCCGGTCCGGGAAGATCCCACGTGCTGCAGAGCAGCTGGGCCTGTGAGCCATGGCCACTGAGCCTGCGCGTCCGGAGCCTGTGCTCCGCAACGGGAGAGGCCACAACAGTGAGAGGCCTGCGTACCTCAAAAAAAAAAAGCAATCTGGAAATCAGTATCTTTGTCATATATGTAGAAAATATATTAGCTGGCCAACGGCAGAATATATGTAAAAGTACTGAGGATTAAAACCTTCCCACGTTTATGGAGCGATGTTTTTTTGAGAAAAAGAGGCTCTATATCTGAAATCAACCAATGCTTATGCAGAAGAAAACCAAGGATCTTTCTTTTATTACTTTGCAATGACATATAAGCTCAGGTTAGTTTTGAAGTTCTGGAGTTCTTTATTTTTTAATCAATATCTAATCCAACAAAATTAAAAGCACCCGTTATTATAAGCATAAAATCGATGGATTAAGCCTAGTTGCCTAATAATTACGTATACTGAACACATCACTGGACACTACAATTAGAGCTTGACACTGGGCTCACATTTGTGGATTATTGTTGTAAAAGGCTAATTCTTTCTTCAGATAAATAAGCAGTTCTCTTATGGAAGGATCCACACGTAAAGAAGTAATACGTACACGTAGACCCAATCCTGGTATAAATTTATTTAAAATCAATCAAATTGAATAAGTCACAATTTGGTCAAACTGCATGTCAAATTCCTGTTCTTTTGATCCAATATGCAGAAAGTAATCTGGAAAAAAAAACTAGAAAGAAACAAATCTGAAACATGTTTTATGAGAAAATAGTTAACAATGACAAAATGATTAACAGTGTTAAATTGAAGCTTTATCTTAGTCTTAACATTTTATTTAAAATTAAAAAATACATATATAACCTGAAATTCCCAACTGTTCTATCCCTAAAAGTTTTATAGAAAAAAGATACAGCTAATAGAGTCCAAAGCCTTACCTGCCTGACCATAGGAAATTCATCTTCCTTGTTGAATCATTCTCCATCCTGAGAATTTCTGAACATGCCAGAGTGTTTCTGCAAATCTATCCTAATTGTCCCGTCACCCTTAATTGAAAATAGTTTTCCTGTGCATTCTGCACAGTTTCTGTCTCAAAACAATAGCTGTAGATCTATCCCCAGATACTTTTCCCGAGTGTGCATGCAAGTTGTTTCTTTAATTATCCACAGCACAGCCAACATAAGGCTACACTAACCAGAAAAATGTGAAAGATGATGTGAAAGTAACGCAAGATCATTATGATCTCAGGTGGCCTCTGCCTGCAGCGGCTAGATGCAGGGTTTCGGTTCCCTGGCCAGAGATTGAAGTCAGGCTGCAGTAGTGAAAGGGCTGAATCCTGGCCACCAGACTACCAGGGAGAAGTGGCCAGTGACAAGACCCTGGCCCGTCAGCTGTGTAGAAGTGAATTTCCACATAGAGACGGAAAGTAGTGAAACAAGTAAAGTGTTTATTAGTAGGAAAAGCATACGGATACGTGTGGATAGACACAAGGGCGGGCTCAGAGAGAGAGATGCACACTCTTGGGAGTTTGAATCACTTACATGGCGCATTTCTTCTGGGTTTCCTTTGGCCAATCACCTTGCTTTGCCTGATTCTGAGTCCGTTTTTGGTTTATCTCAGGGTCCTCCTGGGTGTGTGCGCATCTCTTAGCCAAGATGGATTCTAGCAAAGAGGCCTATGAGTAGGTCGCCATCACTTCCTACAAGGTGATGCCCCCTCCTTTTTGACCTTCAAGAAGCCTTTCTGCGTGTGTGTAGTCAGGAAGATCTCCCTGACCTCGAGAACAAGGAATATGTGGTCTTTTGTCTCTTATCCGGCCAGGGCTCAGCTCTTCTCTCACTTCTGCTGTTTTGGAGTTTCTGTCCACAGGGGACGAGTCTAGCTGCTCAGACTGGGGCCCATCTACCTCCTGCCTCAATTACAGTGATTTAAAACTGAATTAAAAAAACAATTATTTTGGTTTTTAACGTAGATCGAGCCAGCAAATTTTATCATCTTGGCTTAAGCAGATAGAACATGTGACAAACATTGTAAAACAACTCTTTTCAGACATTGGACCACAGACTACGCAGACCTGTGACCCCTGACAGGAGAAACACGTAAGATGAATCATGATTGTCCCAGCTTTTGTTGGGAAGTAGTAAAAAATCAGCCTGGGAGTGGATATGCAAACATATCCTGGCAGTAATGTTGAGTCTAGGAAAGAACATTTGGAGTTGGAAGAGGTCAAATTGATTAGAATTTGTGGGACAGAATGTCAGAAAGAAGCGAGCTATAGAGAGAGACAGAGATAGAAAGAGACAGAGTTCTGCAAAGGGGCACCTCCATTGTTGAACAAATACTTCTTGCACATGAGTGACAGAAAAATACCGAGGCTCAGGAAATAACAATCGGAATTCAGCCGACTGAATTATTTTTGGAATTCACACATAGCTAGGATTAGTTCCTATTCAAACCACTCGAAATGGAAAAAAGAAAAATTTAAAAAGCGTGCAATGGTTGGACCCTCAGGTAGGGTCCTCCAAGTATATCATCTTAGGAGCAGAGCTAACCTGTCATTTGAATAAAGTTCTGAATGCCCTAATAAAGCATAAAGTGAAATTTGAAAGGATAAAAACGGATCTTGTGTAACCTAAGTGTGAGCCAAAGCAAAGCCCCGAATACTCAAAGGCATACGAGGAAATCCAGCACCAACAACACACAAAATGTCTGTAGCTGTTGCTGCTTCTCACAGCAGTTGCTTTTCTGATGTTTATTTTGCTTCTAAAAGTAATTCTGTAAAGTCTATGGTCGTTTTCACCCACGGTGACCGAAGGCTCTGATCAGTTAACTTCATGGTCAGATAATAATTGAAGTTTCCCTTAAATGCTTAGAAACGGTAAATCTTGCAGGGTAAGCTGAGGGCCTCTGTGCGTGTCTGGGCTGCACAGTCAAGGCTGAGACAGGCAGGGCCCACCTCCCTCCCCCTCAGCCTTATTTCCCGGTGCCCAGAGCCTCAAAACAACCCAGAGGAGCTGAAGAGACAAAAGTCATCAGGAAGACAGAGAATATTAAATGGGAAATTAGCTCACTTTCCTAGCCTCTTAAATGGGAAAGACAATCTTTTAAAATCTCTGTAACTGCAACTGGTGTCAGCTGTTCCCTAATCCTCTTCCACCCACACCTCTCTTTTCTTTCTTTTTTTTTTTTTTCCCCGTACGCGGGCCTCTCACTGCTGCGGCCTCTCCCGTTGCGGAGCACAGGCTCCGACGCGCAGGCTCAGCGGCCATGGCTCACGGGCCCAGCCGCTCCGCGGCACGTGGGATCTTCCCGAACCGGGGCACGAACCCGCGTCCCCTGCATCGGCAGGCGGACTCTCAACCACTGCGCCACCAGGGAAGCCCCCAGCTCTCTTTTCAGTCTTCACCCCACCCCCAGTCCTCCTCATATATGCACACCCACCTCCATCAAAGCACTAGCAAGAAACTGTAGATTCCATATCAAGATGAAATTAAGAGAGAATTTTATCTTAAAACCAGCGACCATTATTTGAAATATCTCCTCTGGACATTTCTACAGTGTCTCTAATTATGGAACTGCCTGGGAAGACACCCCCTTTCCCCTTCTGCTGCAGCTCAGTTTCTTTCCCCTCCCCCGCCCCTCCCCCTTCTTCTTCCCTCCCCTCTTATCCACCCCCCTTCCCATCCCCTACCCTCTCTTCAATCAGCCTGCCAATCACTCCCGATGCAAGGCAAAAGGTCCCAAATTTAAAAGGAGAGAACAGTTTTTTCCCTCTTATTATTATATCTGTACAACTCCTATATTTTTGCTATCTCTGAAAAAAAAAAATTAGAAGGTAGCTAAGTCTTCCTGTTAACTTTCAGCTCTTCAACTCAACTTCTTTCTGGGCACAGAATCAATTTTCCTCATCCCTTGGTCCTTCTCCAAAGGAAAGCACTAACTCCAGTGTCTCCAATTTTACCATCTAGCATTTTTTCCAGCAAGTGGACTCCTTGGAAATATAAGAGAAATGTCAGTAGAAAAACAAAAGAAAAAACAGCCAGAAAAGAGGATTTAGGACCTTCCTAGGTCTTTTCTCAGCAGGTACCCAGCCCAGGAAAACATCTACATTTGAATGTTTTAGCACCTTTGTGGTTATCTCATTTCTTATCCTATCTTTTAAACTTTTTGGTTAGGCTAGTGTTTGTTCCAACTTTTATCCATTACTTTCGGCTGTAACAACTTTAAACACATTGTGCGTCTTTAGCAAACACCCTCTCAGTAAGAAAATATTAACTCAGGGAGATCTTTGAATAAGGTCAAATAAAGATGGGTTTTTCAAGTTGGGTCTTCCAGGGAAGCAGTAGAAAGGTAAAATCATAATAATTCTTTGGAAATGAGGCTTTCTAACTGCACCAGCTCCACATTGCCCCCTAGATACCAGGAAAGTTAGGCTAATTTTTAAGACTACTGCTGACCTGGAGATGGAGGTTGAGATTAAGGGAAGTTAAAATGCCCCAAAGCTCCCTGTTCTTAAAGAGACTCAGCTCCTTGCTTGCATAAGTGTTCTCAGGTTGTTCCGTACTTTTAGTTAATTTCCAGAGTTCTGAAAAAGTTGATTCAGGTGAATTTGTTTGCCATTTATTGTTGCTTTCATGGAGGGGTAAGCTTTCAGAGGCGCTTACTTGGCCACTTTTCCTGGAATCACCCAATTTGCTTTTTTGAAGTTATTATGAAAGTGATATTCGATATATCTTTAGTTGCTTCACCTTCACTGTAAACGTTCAGTGAGTAAGAATGTATTTCTAAATTTCTACACGTTTGATATTCTCCCACGGCAGTGCACTGTTAGCACGTTTCCATCTGATTTTGCCTATTAGCAAACTATTTTAAAGAAAGCAAAAGAAAAATCTCAACAGCATTGTACATTGGTTAGGGATGTCTTAGTGACATTAGTAGGGCTTATAAATGTTATTAACCTGAATATGGGTCATATGTAAACAAGCCTAATCCTAGTGTGCACTGAATGAACCCTGACAGAATCTAGTGGCTTTTCTGTCAAGGCAAGGTTTGGATTTTGTGAAAAGGGGATGAAATGAATGTGGTATGTTAGGTAAAAAGGCTTAGTCACTCAATTGCTCTACTCGTTGTAGTTACTTCTAATAATTGATTTATTTCCCAGTGTTGGAACCAAACGGTAAATAATACTCCTTGCCACCTCTTAGCTCAGAGAAATTCTAACTATAAAATGTTTGAACGCATGGAAATGAAGATATTGTATAATTTTAAAACAATAAATTTATCACAATGGAAAAAATAGCTGTTTCACTCAAATCTCGGCTTTGTTCTAATTTTTCTATATTCATGGCAGTATTTTTTAAATAATTTTATATATAATTCAGGTAGCTCATAATAAAGAATAACTTCTTCCCATAATGGTCATATATATATTTATATGTATAGCCTCAGAATAATTTTTTAAAAAACACAGTGAGTAGTTCACATATATTATTTTATTCTGGTTAGCACTCCTCCTGGAAATAAAATTTTAAAAGTTCTGCAGATGAATTATTAACGTACATGAAGAAATAAAGTCTGTTTGTGAAGATCGACCGTGCAGAGTGGCTTATGAGCCCCCAATCAATAGGAGGGAAGCCTGAGTATCCTAACATCTGTGGATGTAGGAGATTGATAGACATGGGATAAATGGTGAGTAGCAACAGCAAAGACAGAGTCAGATGGTCTTTCCTGGTGAAGGAAAATCTTTTCGTAGAAATGTCATCTGAGGAGAAAACTTTCAGATACCTTACTGAATCATCTCACAGGTAGTTTACTTACTGGCATGGCTTGATTCCAAACCATGATAAAATAGAACAGGATGAACAACTTTTAATAATTCTCCTAGAGAGATACAGAGAGTACATGTTGTTCTTCTATAACAAAACCTGAGGTACTTATTTGAAGTTCAAAACAACATTTAAATCTACCAATTTATTAATGTGACAAGCGGGAAGTTTTTCTTTTCAGATACTCCTTTTGATAAAATAAGATGAAGTTAAAGTTGGCTTCAACACAAGATTTATTTCCGTTAGCTTTATTTTTCAGTACTAAGTATTTGATAATAAAAAAAGGCAGTCTTTAAAAAATCTCCCTAAATATTTTCTCTGTCTGCCTGTCCATACATCCGCCATACATCCTTGTCAATGAATCCCTATCATTTAATTCACCCTGTTTTGTAAACATGCAACACCTGCCTTCCCCTGCCCTACATGTGTCTTTCCTTTCTCCCTCCTAAATCATATCTATTCTCCTATTATTTTTTTAGTCCTGTCTGCTCCACAAAACTGCTTCATTTCCCACTGCACATCACCCCTCCACTCACCTGAATTTCTACGTGTGCTCATTATTTTGTAAGAGTAAGCAGATATCCCCAGTTCCCACAGTGACATACATGAGAGTGTACCCCTCTCCTCAAACCCCAGTCCTTCCTTTGTGCTCCCACCATCAAGAGGGTGTCAGATCCTCTACTCCACCAAGGCGCTGGAAGCATCCAGAAGACGTTCACTTGTGTCAGCTCTATTTCTAACATAACTGCATTATCACACATCCCAAACTGCTTCGATTGGCCTCAGAAAATTCCACTCCAACAATTTCCAAGTAAACACACAATCTAGAATCTTGATACCAAGACACTTCCACAAGGGTTAACTCAGCCTACCAACATATTCAAGTTTGCATGACTCCAAACAAATTCTCCTCGACCCAGCCAGCTATCATAACGAAGCTATTTCTCCTTTTCTCCTTCATGTCCAAATCTTTTGAATTTTTTTGTCTATGCTTACCAACTTCTGCTTGTAGATTTTTTTTTTCTAAGTCCAGAGAATTGTTTTCTCCCAGTCACACCCAAACCATTATTATAAAGGCCACCATTGATATTCCGAGATCCAAATCCAGTGTATGCAGTTAATCTGCTGGATTCCAAAATCTATGCTTGTTGTGGATTGAACTGTGACACCTGCCCCTGGCCCCCACCCAAAGATATGTTGTAGTTCTCGCCCCTGGACCCCCAGAATATGACCTTATTTGGAAATAGTGTTTTGCAGATGTAATTGGTTCAGGTGAGGCTGTGCTGGAGTAGGGCGGACTGCTGTCCTCATAAGAAGACACACCGGGAGGCAGAGATTGAGTGATGCGTTTACTAGCCAAGAAACGCTAAGGATGCCGGCAGCACGGGGAGCTAAGGGAAGGGCACGGAACAGAGTCTCCTCTAGAGACTTCAGAGAGAGCACGGCCCAGCTGCCACACTGATTTCAAACTTTTAGCCTCCAGAACTGCAAAACAATAAATTTCTGTTGTTTCAGCCAACTAGTGTGTGGTACTCTGTTACAGCAGTCCTAGGAAATTAAGACAATGCTAACCAATTTATTGGAATTAAAAATGGATAATAAACAGCTATTTTAAAAAGCAAGGCTGAATAAAAGATATATTCTCTAATACTGCCCTTTAACAAGAAATTATAATCATATATGTACTTTGAATATGTATGTAAAACTTTCTTGAATATCTATAGAAGGTTTAATTTTGGCACTGAGGCATCACAGCCTAGTTTCTAAAAATGCATAATCATAATGACAGATACCCAGATGACACACATCATCCTCACAGTAAGTCTGTGTCATATGTTATCAATAAAAGTTATAGTTATAATAAAGCAGTAAAGGATTCCTAATGAAATTGTTATATAAATATGTCTCCTATGTACTAATTTTATAGTGTATCA
The DNA here is from genome assembly GCF_039906515.1 of Pseudorca crassidens. Classification (NCBI taxonomy): domain Eukaryota; kingdom Metazoa; phylum Chordata; class Mammalia; order Artiodactyla; family Delphinidae; genus Pseudorca; species Pseudorca crassidens. The sequence goes on from NC_090307.1 coordinate 6,583,818, forward strand.
TTTAAATTATGAAAAAATTTTACTGTGCCAAAGCCTGACTACCAAATTATTATAAAAAGTTTTGTTTTCTCAAATTACATGGTTCAATAAAATTCCATGTGCAAAATAAATCAACTATTTGACTTATTGTTTTGGATTGCTTAGAACACATTAAAAACCAACAAATTATTAAACAATAGAAATAATTTAAACCAACAGCTTCTATGTACCATAAATAGAGGAAAGTAAATGCACAGCTGTATGCAAATGTTATGAAAAATAACTAAATAATTCTCATTTAAGAAACTGTTGACTCAGTCTAGAAGTAAAGGTAAATTTTATATAAGCCAAAGCAGCGTACCTGTCTACTGTTATATCTGTAGGTGAAAGCTAATGTGGATATATTTGAAAGACGTAATATCAATATAAAATGCATTACATTCTTCTTGTATGGTACACACCATTATTTATTGCATCGATCCAAAGTTGACTTTGCATCATTTCATTTTTTACTTCATATCTTTCAGAAATACTGCACCATACCAGTTAACCTTGTTGCTATTAAAACTAGTTTTTAATGTAAATGCTCATAAAAACTTTATTTGTAATAGCCAAAAACTGAAGAAAACCAGTGTCCATCAACAGGTGAATGGGTAAACAAATGTAGTATATCACAGGATAGATTACTGTTAATAAAAAGCAATGAACTATCGGTACATGTAAAAACAGGGGTGAAACCCAGAATAAGTATGTTGACTGAAGGAAAACAGACACAAATGAGGACATACTCTATCATTTCATTTATAGAGAAGGCTGGAAAATGCAAGCTACTCTACAGTGTCAGAGCAGACCAGTAGTTGCCTGGGGAGCGGAGGGGAATAGCAAGGCTGCCAGAAGGAGGGATCACATGTGCATTTCGTTATCTCTCCAGGAAGCTCCCCAGAGGAATCAGGGACAAACTCATTTTGGAAAAACCTCTAAGTCATCTGAAGGCTACATGATCTGGTGTTTCCTTAAATACTTGAAGGTCTCTAATGACTAAACTAAGCTGTCAGTCAGTGTTTCCAGCAGGGAAGCAAGTTCATGCTTAGTTTTCACACAAGAAGTAGAATTGCAGGGGCATAATATGGTGTCCCTAGAAAGAAGATGTTTACAACTCCTGGGGCTTTTTAAGCAGAAAGTGCCTCAGTTCAGGAGCATAGGTTGACATCGGTTCCAAAATGACCTCCTGGCTGGCTGGTACAGCTTAGGGTCCCCAGTTCAGTTTGAAGAACTGAATCTTTGTTTCTGAAGGAATGGCTTAGGGTAGTTTGTCCTACTTGTCTTATTAGTTCAAGTCACTAGCCATTCTTCTTCCCCACAAAATGACTGAGAAGGGGAGTGTGGAAAATATCTACATCTTGATGGACATTTGCATGGGAGATGCAGGAGCTGGGACCATCCCTGGCTGTTTCTGATACATTCATCTTTATGTTAAGAAGAATGATGATCAAATTGTGGGTTGAGTCTTTCAGGGGATGGTAGACTCAGCAGCCAGTTAAATTTAAGGTGCTTGTAACAGTTTGGGAGAGCCATCCAGGATGTTTTCTTTGAGAAGAAGGCTACAGGCACTTTTGTTCTGAAAAATAAAGTTGATTTGTGACTCTCCTTTCCCTGTACTTCATGGAGTCTAAGGCTTTTCCTCATCAGGTGTCTGGAGTGTTGCTTTTTCCCTTCACTGCCACATAATTATTGTGACCCATTCTGGAAGATAACCTTAATACTAACGAAGTGTTAAAGTCTTTTTTTTTTTTTTTTACAGAGACATCAATGGTTTATTGGACAAGGGGATCTTACACAAAGGGTCCTAGAGCAACGCCACACACCGTGTGCATCAGACGGTGGACAGGACGTGGCAGTAGTCTTCGCTACTCAGGGGAGGAGGCGGCCATTTACAGGGGAATATACATCAGGTGGGCGCATTAGTTACCAGAAGCTAATTAAGTCTTATAATTAAGAGGCTCGGATAGTCATGTGAGTGAAGCAGGGGCGGGTCAAGCAGGTGATGGGCGTGGGTGCTGGCCCCCCTCCCTTTATTACCCGATGGAATCCAACGTGTCTTAGAAGATCTCTTCAAAAGTAACCATTTCTCTTTAGCTTTGTATTTAGAAGTGAGCCACGATTAATGTGTAATACACGTTAAAAATAGAACTTGCTTATCCAGCAAGAAATAACATTGTTCTCATCATTAATCTAGCGAACTGTGAGTGAGTCTCTGACTGACAATGACTATCCCTAGCTTTGTAGAAAAGATACATCTTTATCGCTGGCAATTCAATTTTATTCAACTCCATACAAGTCAGTGCAATCAAATAAGCATTTTTTTTTTTTTTTTTTTTTTTTTTTGCGGTACGCGGGCCTCTCACCGTTGTGGCCTCTCCTGTTGTGGAGCACAGGCTCCGGACGCGCAGGCTCAGCGGCCATGGCTCACGGGCCCAGCCGCTCCGCGGCATGTGGGATCTTCCCGTGCCGGGGCACGAACCCGTGTCCCCTGCATCGGCAGGCGGACTCTCAACCACTGCGCCACCAGGGAAGCCCTAGAATGAAGATTTTTAAAGCAATCAACTCATGTCTATTTATTTATTGTTAGAACAGAAATTATTCAGTTGGCTCTCAATTAGCATGTGCTTGATGTTGAGAGTAGGTTGTACATATTAAAAACAACAGGGTAAGAATATAAAGCAAAGTATGTAATAGATCCTATAGAGCAGTCTATAAAGGTTATAAAACTGTAGTGAAGGGACACTTACTTTATTGTTATTGTCCCAGAAAAATCTTGGTAGAAATTTAAATTTTGGACTATCATTTTAAGAGGCTATATAGTTTGAACTGACAGAAGTAACCTGTAATCTCTGAGACAGATTATATACTTCTTTTAAGCAAACTAACTTTCTATCAATATGTCTATCTCTGCTCCATATATACACAATATACCATTTAAATGGGCAGATACAGGGGTATCTACCCATTTACCAATTATAATTTTCTGATTAAAACTATATAGACATAAACCAATTTAATTGCTCTTAATCTGAAGTATAATGCATAGTATAATAGTGGTGCTAATATAAGTATATAGTTAAATTGTCTGTAAATCTAGGAACTGTTCTGAAAGTTGTCAAAAGAAAGTGCAATGATGGACCAAATTAGTCTGAATCTGACTTGTACATACGTTGTGCACAGGGAAAAAAGTGTTCCATTCTTTGTAATTTGGCTATTTGCAGACCCGGTCTAGGCTTTCCCTGAAAACAAGAAGCCATGCTTGCCAAGATATTTTAAGCCTTCTTGAAGGTGTTCAAAATCTGGCAAGAAAATAAAGAATATTCTGCCAAAAATAAAGTGACACCAGATACAGAGAGATAAGTGGGTTATTGACGCATGCTTTTTCTAGAGGGTGTTTGCCATGCCGTGGGATTTTAAGCTTTGGTTTGTTAAATCCTGAAAGTTCTGAATTGTGGAGAAAAGCTTAGGCCCATCCTAAGTAATAAGCGTAATAGGAAAACCCCCTAAATGTAAGACCTTGTGTAATAGGGAACTTGAAATAAACACCCCACTCAGAAGAGCATTAAGAAAATGACCATCATCAAAACATGGTGATGAGCGGAAGAGGAATAATAATAATAAAATGAGGAGAAGGAGGTGGGGGAGGGGAGGAGACAGGGATGAGGGCCGGGGGGAAAATCATGTGCACCTGAGAAACTGCAAAGGAAAGCCCGCCAATTCTCTTAGGCGTTCGACAAATGAATGGAGTTCTCTTAAGTGGATTTTTTTTTTTTAGGTTTTTTTTTTTTTTTTTTTTTTTTTTTTGCGGTGCGCGGGCCTCTCATTGTTGTGGCCTCTCCCGTTGCGGAGCACAGGCTCCGGACGCGCAGGCTCAGCGGCCATGGCTCACGGGCCTAGCCGCTCCGCGGCATGTGGGATCTTCCCGGACCGGGGCACGAACCCGTGTCCCCTGCATCGGCAGGCGGACTCTCAACCACTGTGCCACCAGGGAAACCCTTAAGTGGATTTTTAAAACTCAGATCAGTAATTTAATTTAAAACATTTCTGACTCCCTAGTGAACCCAGGCAGCTGAGAAAAATCAATTCCAGTTTCTCTCTGGAGAAATCCATTTTAATTCAAAGAATTCTCACACCTCAAAGAAAAGTGAGAAACTCACTGTTGAAAAACTGACAAAATACACAAGAAGCCACCATATGTAAATACCAGTAGAAACAACAGAAAACAGAATCATGCTCACAAAGCTTCCTAGATGAGCATTATTGGACACAAGAGAGACACTAACTATGATTGATTTGTTTCCATAAGTAAACTAAGTGAGTAAATACAGTCAAATAATGAGTTATCTAAAAATAAAATATTTAGAGCTAAAGATAAAATATTTTGAGGTTTTAAAAAAATCAATCATCAAATTTAGAAATTCAGATGCACCTGAAAGTAGAATTGTTAGTTGGAAGATAAAACAAATAATAAGAATAAACACAATGCAGTTCTGAGAGGCAAAGAGTGGCAAAGCATGAATAGTTACAATAAACGCAGAGATTAAGAAAGATACATGTAGTGGATTTGAGAAGTTTTGAGTTCCAGAAAGAAAGAAGACAGAAAATGGGGAAAAGACAATATTTGAAGAATAGATGTCTAAAACGATTTTTAGAACTGATTTTAAAAATCTCAGATTGGGTTCCTGAGATGGAGATCACAAGTCAGTGAGCTGGCTCCTTTTTGGTCCTATTTTGAGTTTAACCCAAGAAAAATGGGGATGCAAGACAGGAAAGCAAAGGGGGCTGGTGCGGTGTGCCTTGAAGGGCGAGTTTACTCTGCAGGTACACTGGCTCCATCCTGCTGGGGACTTTGCGGGGATGGCTGAGATCAGGGCTTGGCAGACTTTTCTGTAGAGTCGGACGGTAAATATGTTCAACTTTGTGAATCACACTGCCTCCCTTGTGTGATCTGTTGTAGTGCAAAAGCAGCCAAAGACTGGACGTAAAGGATGCCCATGGCTTTGTCTTAGTACAATTTGACTTGTAGAACAAGCAGTAGGCTGGATGCTGACTCCCAGTGTAGAGCATCCTTAGCGTTGTACCGGCAGAGGGTCAATTGCTCCCCAGGTGGTTAATTCCCCAGCTGTCACACCCTGTCCCGGGGATGGGCTCAGAAAAACAACCACAACCACACCCTCAGGGGGAGAGTTTGCAGTAGCCTAAGGAATTTGAGTGCTGAAGGGCTGTGGGTGTGGCTCTGGCGGGGGGTCTGATCCCACCAACAGATCAAGATGCCTATAAATACCAAGATTTTTAGTATTTAAAATAAAGGAATACTTTAAAAAAGGAACCATCAAAAACACATGGTGGTGAAACAGCAACTTTCAAAGACAAAGGGCCCCTTCAAATGTGAGAGGAATGGAGGAATGGATGCCCAAATGGGCGCCCAACATCCAAGCATGGCACAGAGGCGGGAGCTCACAGGAAGTTCTGTGCATCAGGTTGGACCTGAAGACACCACGCCTGCAGAAGGGCCTAGTGGACCCCACGAACTCCGAAGAGTAGTAGCCTCCATTCCTTGTGACATTCCAAATGCAAGTTCCTCTCACTGATACAGTCTGCCCTGGAAACAGGGCAAGACTTGCATTCTGGGAAGAATGATCTTCAGCCTTGGTTTGGGTTGTGATGGTGAGGCCAGATGACAACAGACAATCCAGCCCTTCAAGTGAGGTCAACAGTGGTGCTTCGTTATGCTTCTGGGGTCCTGGGGCTCATCATGTCTTCTCTCCTTAGGACATCCAGAAAATAGGCTGTAGTCATCTGATCTTCCTCAGAACATTCCACCTGTTAGAGGGGTAGGAGTACGTGACCTCACAGATCTAATGTTTGGACATTATGTCACTGATCTCAGCTGTGGACGGTGAAGATATAACCAGATCAGAAGAACTCCCACTCCAAACTGACCTGCTAAACAAGTGCTCTCTTTTATGGTATGAAAACTGATCCACACGAATGCACTGACATGACAAAAGACAGATACGTGACATTGGCTCTGGGGCCAGGTCACAGCAGAGGCTGGCGAAGGAATGAATAAACTGTCCCCAAAGGCTAGAAAAATAGTAAGACATTTACCTTTGTGGGCTGTAATAAAAGGTCATCTTATTATCTAACAGCAATATGATGGACCATTTGTTACCACCAGCAATTTGGGAAGAGTAACGAATGAACTTGCTGATTATCTGTGGATATCTCTCCTGGCAAAATGTTGAAAGTGTTATGCATTTGTTGGGGCTCTATATCATAAGGCAAAGGGAGAGAGAGATCATCTGCAAAGCAAATGTAAAGGAAATATGAAAATAATGACTTGTTCAGTTAGGTGATGAAAAAAAATCTTTTTCTCATCTTCAATCTCTCTACCAGCAAAAGATCCTCAGAGTAAAGTAGAACCTGGACACATAGATCAAATAAAATATGTCGTATGTGGCTCAAAGATTATTTTCTAAGATTCTTGAAAGATTTAAGCAGGACCTGATTGACCTTCTCAGCTAGGTAAAAGGGTGGCTCAAATTCTTCAGGGTCTTATCTACACAGACCAGGCATGATGAGAGTAGCAGTTACAGGCCACCTATCTTGCAAAGAACTGTGGATGTGGAGAATGAATCCAACTCAGATTCATACAAAGCTGAGGAAGATTTTAGGCTTATTGTTCTGGCAAATAGACCATCAGGTTGGACTAAAAGAGACTGAAGCACTTCAAAAAATGTTCTCTTGGCCCCTGATACATTTCTGGCAATGAACAAGCTGAATTATTTACCTAGATGCTAGCATTGATGGGAATTTTATTTTATGACATACGAAGACGGATGGGTCAGAGGTCTGTGCCCTCTGGGATCTATGCTTTAAGATCTCAGAGAGCAGATTAAAATCTGAGGAGGTGAGTTTTCTTTTTTTGTACAAGAAAAAAATTTTCGTATTTTAAAAAAGTTATAAAAATATGCAGTAGCAACTGTATGTAGCTCACAAAGCCTAAAATATTTATGATCAGGACTCTTACAGAAAATATTTGTCCAACCTTGACCTTGGAAGCCACATCTATGCAGCAACAATGAACATCGGGCTGGATTTATTCCCAGGGAGAGGAATCAAGCTCTTCAAAAGGAATACTGTCTCCCCCCAGGATAAAGAGTTCTGGAAACAGGTGCATAGATATCAAAATTGCTATGGTGAGTGACTGGTACATGCCTCTAAGTCATCATTTTGAAAGAGAATGTTGGCCATTTTTCTCTCCCTGTCCCTGGTGTCTGGAGGAAGATAACTTAGTGTTTTGTTCAGATCTTTCTGGAACAACAAGAGCCTCTTCCACACCTTGGCTATTTCTAATACTAAGAGCATGCAATAGGTTCCTAAGAAGTACAAGTTGTCAGCCCTTTGCTTTGGTTCACTGATTAAAATAAATACAACATGAAAAGTGTAGGTAATTATTTTAAAATTCTAAGTAACATGTGCATGTTTTTTCATATACTTGTCACATTGTGGTTTTAACATACTCCTCAAGGTAATAAAAAGATTCAAAGAATGTCTTCCAATATTTTAGCTAATCTTGACAGTAATGGGAAGACAGGATATACTAAATGAGTTAATACAATAATTAAAATGAATGGAAATATACAAATGATTGTGTGTGAGAGAGAGACAGAGACAGGGAGAGTCATAGGCACATGACCACAGTTAACCAAAACAGTATGTTAGCTTAAATAACAAAGGTGGGTAATGCTTTTCTCCCTGCCTCCATCCACTACAGAGTATATGAATCTAAGTTTCAGGTAGCTGCGTCTTATTTTCATCAAAGGAGGCAACAGGGCACACTTTTTGTCAACGAGACGTAACGTTAGTGTGCCGTGAAGGTTTCTATGAAACTTTTTACTTTTCTGATGTAAAAAGAGAGATTTGTGTCTTCATGTTTCCTCTTCATCCTGCCAAGAGTGTTCACATAAGCCTGGAGAGGCATCAACTTTCTTGCAACCCTAATGCAATAAACATGAGGAAAGGAGCCAACGCAGTGAGTTTGATAAAGCAGAACGAAAAAGAGCCTGGTCTTCTGATGGTTGTATTGAGTAGCTGAACCAGCGCTGAAGCTGCATAGCCCTTGGGTACTGATATCCGGGGGGGAAAGGAAACACCCACGTGTTTATTCTACTTCTAGTCAGGTTTTCTATTACTTGAAGTTAAACACATTTCTTACTTATACATATATTTAGAGGGAAAATCACTGAGTATTGATTCTTGTTTTTATTTTTTAACCCAACGAAAGCAATGATTGCTTTAGGGAAAATATAAAACAGAAACAACATATCTTTTAGTCTTCCTTTCCTTCTTTTTCTATTTGCTTATTCATACTGCAAAAGTATAATTTTCCATAAGATTAGCTTATTAATTTAGGTCATCCATCTTTTTTTTTTTTTTTTTTTTTTTGTGGTACGTGGGCCTCTCACCACTGTGGCTTCTCGCGCTGCGGAGCACAGGCTCTGGACGCGCAGGCCCAGTGGCCCTGGCTCAGGGGCCCAGCTGCTCCGCGGCATGTGGGATCTTCCTGGACCGGGGCACGAACCCGTGTGCCCTGCATCGGCAGGCAGACTCTCAACCACTGCGCCACCAGGGAAGCCCTGGTCATCCATCTTTGGTCTGCTCTTTTAATTCAAATCTTATCTCTGCTCTGACCAAGTATTGCCCAAATCAATAAATAACACTACTATTTTCTCAGGACTTCAATCTTTAAAAGAACTTTAATTCATATCTTTTTTCCTGCTTCCTTCAGCAAATTTTGTTTTCTACATCTTCGTACCTCTCGAGATTTCCACTGGTGTACCATTCTAACTTACGTCATCATCACCTGTTTCATAGACAGTTGGAATCGACTTCTAACTACACTTTCTGTCTCTGCTCTTGACTCTTACATTATCATTTAAGAGTATGATCCTTTTACAACATAAATCAGGTAACATCACTACCCTACCCCGGCCTTAATCTAAGTTCCCTGTGTGATAAAAGTAGATCGGGCCACCTTAACATAAGCTCTGATATCTTACACAGTCTGACCCTGACAACCACTCATTCCATTAGTCATTGTGCTCGACTATGCCTTCTCACCGTATTGTTCTTTAAACACACCGAGTGACTTTGTTGAGGAGGAATAAGTGAAGAAATGAGGGGAATCACTCCAGTGGAGCACCCTTTTCGTGGAAACATAGAGCCAAGGGAAAGGAGAGTCTGTGTTAAATCAGGAGGTTTTTTAAGGGCATTAATGCAGTGAAATAATATATGTTACCCCATGACATAATGTCCAGTAACAGAACATAGAATTTTAGAGTTGAAATCAATATTAAATTGACTTAATATGATTACTGCAGGTAATCTAGTTCTCTATAGTATAATATTTGTTAAATTAATAGACTTGATTTTTAGAGCAGTTTTATGTTTACTGAGAATTGAGAAGATAGAAGAGGATGCTGACATATACCCCCCTCTCCCTCCTGGTCACTGTTTCCTCTATTCTTAAAACCTTGCATTAGTGTGGTACATTTGTTAAAATTGATGAACCAATATTGATGCATTATTATTAACTAAAGCCTACTTATTGTCTACAGTTTACATCAGGATTCACTCTTTGTTTTATACAGTTCTATGGGTTTTGAGAGATGCATAACGTTATCATTTCAAGCCCTAAAATCTTCCTGTGCTTCAACTATTCATCCTTTCCACCTGTCCCCAAGCCCACCTGGCATCCATTAATCTTTTTTGTATCTCTATAGTTTTGTTTTTACCAGAATGTCATATATTTGGAATCTTATAGTTCGTACCTTTTCATACAATTTTCTTTCCCTAAGCAATATGCATTTAAGTTTTCTTTGTGTATTTTTGTGGCTTTATAGCTCATTTCTTTTCTTTTCTTTTTTTTTTTTTTGGAGTATAATTGCTTTACAATGTTGTATTAGTTCCTGCTATACAACAAAGTGAATCATCTATGTGTATACATATATCCCCTCCCTCTTGAACCTCCCTCCCACCCCCCGTAGTTCATTTCTTTTTATTACTGAATAATATCCCATCACTTAGATGTACCACAGTTTGTTTATCCATTCATCTTTTGAAGAACATCTTGGTTGCATCCAGTTTTGGGCAACTATAAATAAAGTTGCTATAAATATTCATGTATGGATTCTTGTTGGACCTAAGTTAAGACTATATTAGGCTTTGTAAAAACAAGCAAATAAAACAAACAAGCAAAAAAACTGCCAAATTGTTCTCCAACGTGACTGTACAATTTGCAATCCCACCAAAATGAATGGGAGTTCCTGTTGCTCTAAATCATCACCAGCACTTGATATTTTGTTTCCTTTTTATTGTAACCCTTCTAATAGATGCGAAGTGATATCACATTGTTGAATTCGTTTGCAATTACCTAGTGATGGATAATGGTGGGGATCTTTTTATGTTTAATTGTCACCTGTATATCTTCTTTGGTGAGATGCGTGTTCAGATATTCTACACATTTTAAATTGGGTTGTTTTTCCCTTATTGCTGGGTTTTAGGAGTTGTTTGTACATTTTGTATATAAGTCCTTTAACAGATAATGTTTTGTAAATACATTAGTCTAGTCTGTGACTTGTCTTTTTATTTTCCTTACAATGTCTCTTACAGAGCAGAGGTTATTAATTTTAATGAAGTCAAATTAATCATTTTTTTCGTTCATGAATCCTGCTTTTTGTTGTGTTGTAAAAGTTCATTTCTGACCTCAAATTTATAAATGAAATCTGTAAAGTAAAAAGATAAAAGAACAGTCACTCTAACCTTGAAAACCTGTATAATTTTAGAAAAAAAGTAAAGGCATAAATTTCAAAGTTAAATATAATTGAGATCTTTGAAATGGAAAGAATGGTATGAAAAGAGAGTAGGGTTATGAATTAAACTCCAAGGGCTGCCTTAAGGAATTACCACAAAATGGGTGGCTTAAAACAACAAAATGTATTCTCTCACAGTTCTGGAGGCCAGAAGTCCAAAATCAACCTTGCTGTGTCCTTGCAGAAAGGAAGAGGGAGCTCTCTGGGGTCTCTTTTATAAGGGAACTATTGTCATTCATGAGGGCCCCTGCTCATGACCTAATCACCTCCCCAAAGGCCCCACCTCCAAATACAGTAACATTGGGGTTTAGGATTTCAACATATGAATTTTGGGGGGGACAAAAACATTCAGTCTATAGCAGTTAAGGTTCACCTTAATTGAAAGTGATTTCATTTTAACTAATTGCATATGCAAAGACTAACGACATTTCCAAATTAGGTCACATACTGAAGTTCCAGGTGGACTACAATTTGGGAGGAAATTATTCAACCCAGTACAAATCATAGATAGGAATATGCTGCAGGTACTTTCATTAGAGCATGCAAAAAGTAAAGTTGCCTAAAACCAATGGGAATGATAATAAAACACTGTAAATAAATTTACTAAAATAATCCATAAATAAGACCATCCACATTTAATATTAAAAAATAAGTTTTACTAACGAGAAACCTTTTTAAAATGACCTTAGCTGATATCTGAATTTTCTATATGAAGGTGGTAGTGTTTATAATGTGAACTAAATCCTCTATAGCCACCTGTGACATCACTCATGATCCACAGGGACTTTGAACACGTCCTCTATTGTGTAGGCAGCTGGGAAAATGACAGAGGATGTGTTCCCAATATCATACTGCACATTTGTCTGTGTTGAGAAAATTCAGAGAGAATCTACTTATAAAGCATCCTCAGCAATTCCTATATTTAAAATAAATTTTGGAGTACAGGTAGCATCAACAAGCTTATTTTGTACTGGACTTTTAGTGTTTATTATAACTGGCTTACTCTCCTTAAAACAAGTTAACAATAGGCATGATGGTTCTGTTGTCTGAGCGAAAATTTAATTTTTGGTTTTGTATGATTGTCAGTTGTCTACATTTATCAATAGCACAATCCGTTTACCACTCTCATGTACAAAAACAGCAAATAAGTGGAGACAAACTCACAAACATAATTATATAGAATAGTTTACATTTAAAAGAGTAATTCTTAGTTTAATTTTTATGCATGAATTATTGGAGTAAATTTAAGACATTAATAAGTTTTAGTAAAAGTGGATAAAATGTCCCTCACACTTAGTAGCTGGATTTAAAACATATTTCTAATTTTGAAACATTCAAAATATCAGTACAATTGCTGATGATTATAAAATTTTGATGATTACAACAATTTTCCTCATAAGTTACAAGGAAATTGTAAATCTCAGGATGTGTGTGAATGCTAGAATGAAAATGTGACAGAAAATTTTCATCAATTCAGTGTTAGGAGCTGAAACACCAAATGCATATAAGTTGTCCATATCCACATACAGGGAGAAGCATCATGTGGTGAATAGATTATATTTTAAAGCTGGACTGAGCCAAGTGTCCTCAGTTAAGTCTCTAAGCTAGTTCATCTTCAAACTCAATATTTACTCCGCAGGGTTGGAAGGATTCAAGAAATATGAAGTGAAGCCACCAAGACTGCGGCTAACTCTTTCGGTGGTTGGTGAGATATATCCTTAGTTGGAGGGTGTCCTCATTAGCATGTGGCACCCCTTATAAACCTTAGATTGATTTTCCCCGTTACAAAGAGTAAGGTCTGGGAAAATGAGATTTCTGAGACTCCTTCATCATCAGGGTACCTAATAATATTTAGGTACTGAAAACAAAATCACTTCACTGAGGTTATTCCAGATGAATGCGGAAGCCTGTCCTGTTTTCCCAAAGAAACTTCTTACACCATGCCTTTTCTTCACTTTGTAGATATGTTCATTGAAATTATCCACCAACTGTATTCTGTTTATTATAAAAATATTTAATAATTTCTCACATCTCTCCACCTGACTCTTAGAGGAGGGAACACCATCCCACTTTGCATACCAAGGGACTAGATGCATTTTGATCACATTGTAAGGGTTCGTAAGTATTAGCTGACTAACAGGTAATTCATTAAAACGGCAGTGTGAATATAAAGTCAAATCATGTAATGTTTTCTTGGAATTAATTCTGTTTGGAGATATAAATGCTTTCTGTGCTTATATCCTGGGCTAAAATCCTTAAGCATATTCAATTCTTTACTTTCTGAATTCTTATAAGGTCTGACTAGAAAGTGAAATAAGAATGGCTGTTACAACCACAATGGCAGTGAAGGGTTATATGCTCATTTGTAAGTATGGCTGATTAAAATAAACTTATTTGATTAAGTTATGAAAAAAGATTATGAATAAACTTATTTTAATTATATATCACTATTGAAAGTCCTCAGGAAAATATTTTGCAAAATATCAATAAAAGTTTACTTCTTTTATGGTAAGGAAAAAGTTAAGTTTACCTTCACATATTTATGTTCTAATGTATTGATATGTTGAATTTATATAGTTCAGTAAGTTCAGAACCTGCAGGCATATTTACCATCAGACGCTAATTGTAGTATTCAAACTTAAAGATACCAAAGATGTTACCAAATATACTTAATGGTTAAATACTGTGTTAAAGATTTGGAACCTAGGTAAATTTTTTTTTTTTTTTTTTTTTTTTTTTTGCGGTATGTGGGCCTCTCACTGTTGTGGCTGCTCCCGTTGCGGATCACAGGCTCCGGACGCGCAGGCTCAGCAGCCATGGCTCACGGGCCCAGCCGCTCCGCGGCATGTGGGATCTTCCTGGACCGGGGCACCAACCCGCGTCCCCTGCATCGGCAGGCGGACTCTCAACCACTGAGCCACCAGGGAAGCCCTAGGTAAATATTTTTGTTTCATCACTTTTAAGGGAATCTTGTTTTATGTTAGAAGAAAGATAATTTCAATATGCATAGGGATATTCTTGATATACTTGCATTAACAAACCTTAACAAAGAAACATTATTTTAAAAAATAATACATTTTAGCTAGTTGGAAGCAGCCGCATGGCACAGGGATATTGGCTTGGTGCTTTGTGACAGCCTGGAGGGGTGGGATAGGGAGGGTGGGAGGGAGGGAGACGCAAGAGGGAAGAGATATGGGAACATATGTATATGTATAACTGATTCACTTTGTTATAAAGCAGAAACTAACACACCATTGTAAAGCAATTATACCCCAATAAAGATGTTAAAAAAAAATAATAATACATTTTGATTTTAAGAACTCTTAATGCTTCCTGGTGAAAAAATTTGGAAGTAGTACTTCCCCATTGTAATTTGTAATTTTTAATTTCCATTTGTTTTATATTGATAGTTATGAAGTTAAAACTTATTTTTGACCTATTTATAAAACTTTACCCATTAGTTCTTTACACAGTGAAATGAGAACTTGGCTTTAGAATTTAGCCTGAGGTGTAAGTATACACCCAATGGTCCCTAAATTTACACTTTTCAGCTCCCAAATGAAAAGCTGGATCTCCTTGACCTATTTACCAGTGAGAAAACATATATTTATTAATGTAGTTTTCAACAGCTATACTTAAAATATGTGAACTTTAAAATTTTACCTTCAAGGCTTTACATTTTTAAAAAAGTATGAACAAAATAGATGTTTATTTTTATAAATGGACGTAGGATTTTACTTTCTTTTTAATCCTATTTGTATAAGATACTAAAAAATATATTTCCATTAAAATATTGTCCACAAACATTAGTCAAAAGTATAGATTTGTACCTCAAATACTGAGATCAAAATGTTCCTGGTTATGCTGAAATCCACATTCAGTGAACCCAAACTTTCGGGTCTGACCAAAATAAAGCATATGTCAGAACTGCCTGGGATCCTTTGCATTAGCAAATAATCACATTTATCTTTTAAGTTTTTTAATTAACTTATGAATTTACCACATTCTGAACAATGTATATATTAAATATGACATCATACCTAGGAAAAATATGTAAAAAAATAAGATATGGACCAAACCCTTATGGTAATCGATTTCTTTGCAAATAGTTGTCCTATTAAAAGAAAGTTTTTAGTCTGGCAATATATCTTGTCTCTATTCAATTAAATAGACAATATAAAAATGTTGACCAGAGTATTAAAAATTGTGCTCAAATGAAAGGTTTTTCCACCTACATGTTACCTCTTAATGATGAAATCCTCTCTATCATTGCATTTTCAGACAACTTGATATTATAGAGCCATGATAAATAATGTAATGAAACATTATTTCTTTTGTCTAACTTCCCCATATTAATTTATACATATTTATTAAACAGATTTTGATAAATATAATCAAATTTAAACCCTGCTCTAAAAAACAGAAGTAAACAAATATTATAATAAAATGAATAAACATGGCAATTTTGTCCCTAGATCTATCCACAGTCCCATACTGTTCATCCTATAGTTGAAATCCAGATATAGTCCAACTGAAAGTTTTTATTTTCATTAGCCTTAATTGTGTAATACAGAAAGATCACAGAAGACAAGTTTTGAAATTCCTTATTTTTGTTAAATGATTTAAAAAATTTTAAATATATATATATATAAATATATATTAAAAATATATATTTTATCATCAGGCCCCTAGGTCTTCATTGCTGCTGCAGTCAAATATAGCCTTTAACTGACATTCTCCAGGAAGAGAATTCTGAGAATAATAGGTAGATATTCTGTAACACTGTTCTCTAAGAACTGTTAGTTCTGTTATATTTTCTTCACTTGACATTTTGCAAAATCCTACTGTCTTCATTTGTAGGAAAGAACTGAAAGTTTGTGGAGACTTAGGAAACTTTTCTATGAAATCTTTCAATTAATTAAACAATTGAAATTGAAACTAAGGTGTTTTATGATAGAGTAAATACAGAAATGAACAGTTCTCTATCAGACCCTAGAAAGCAACTTATTCTGGGGATTTGGAATTTCCTCTGTTTGATCTCTCTATTAAGGCTTTGTGGTGAGTCATACTTCTTATGTCATAAAACTCCCTTCTGGAATGATATGGTTGTATGATGCTACTAAATGTCAAATATAAATATGGCTAGTATATACTCAGTTTGTTCAATAACAACACTTTCAATTTCATATAAATCTGACTTCCACAGTATACTTCCTTTTAAATTCAGTTTAAACCCAAGTCCAACAAACATGTATTGAGTGTATAATTTATGCTAATCTTTATGCTGAATGCTAGAAATAAAAAGATTAATATGACAGAACTCTTTCTCACATCTAGTTAGGAAGGAATAAATTTAACAGTAAATATACTATAGGATAAGTATTATACTATATTAAGGTGAAAACAGATGGACAAAGAGATTAAAACAGGGAGGAACACTGTGTTATTATTGAGAACTTTTAAAATGTTTGATTATGGTATAGCAATGATATCAGTACACACACTGTCACTGTATTCCTCATCCTGTCAAAGCCTACCATTTAAAGTTCTTTTCTTTTGGTTCAGCTAAAAGTATTCATGCAAAAGTCATTCTTATTTTTATCTCACATAGCTATTTTACTTTCACCTAAAACCTACTGGACCAAAAGAACAAATTTGTTGTTGGATACTATATTTAGTATTTTCATTCCATTTTATATGTCTCTCTCCAGGCCAGTAGACAGAGAGATAGAATATAGTCAAAGGACTTCTTATATAATTGAATCTATTAGAAAAAGGTTGTATTGGTATTTAGCAAAATAATTGTCCTCTGTCTTAAATTATTTAATTCCTTTCCAAAGAACAAAAGGTGCTACAGGCAAAATGTATACAATATCGTCATCATTTTAGCCTGTAAAGAATCAGAAGCAGGTTGTTACTACACATGTTTTGAAACATTTATGAGGAAGCAATGAGAGAGCAAAGGTTTACTAACTCTGACATTAAGAGCAAATCAAGTAAAGTACATTCCATTTCATATTCCACTGAATTAAATAATGATCTGCTTGGGATTTACCTGGTATTCTAAGGAAATATTGTTTAGAGAAATTGTCCTGCATTAATCTGTCATCTAAATTATGTCACCTAAATAAAAATACTTTAGACACAGTGGGGTGTCACTCCAGGCCTCACTCAGACATGTAAACTCCCCCATTCATTAAACCATTGATGTCTCTGTTGCTGAAAAAAAAAAACTTTAAATATGTTGAATTCATAAATCCCTATTTAAATAAGATACCAGATACCAGAAGAAAAAGAGTGAATTGTACAGATGGCTATAAGAGTAAGGAATGATCATATACTTGAGATTAAAAATATGACCACCTGTGTTATTTTTATTACCTAAGTTGTGTTTCAACTTACTCTGCAACAAAAGCTGTTACCACAGAAAACTGAGATCTTGCAACCAGCTTATAGAGTGTACCTAGACACATCTCCCACCATTTGTGTTCTCTCTTCTTTAATTTCTAAGACTTGGTCAAGTTCAATATGTGGTATATGTTACAAACAGAAACACTTTCACAGGTAAAAATCCAAATTCTTCACATTTTTGCTTGCCTGTTGATACAAAGGAGCTGATATCGAAACAATTTGTTTGCTTTTCTAAATTCGAATAATAAAAGAGAACAAATGCTGTCTTCAAATAATTTATCCAAATCATGATAAGATACTGCTGCACACCTGTTAGAATGGCTAAATCCAAGAAAATGATAATAGCAATTGCTGGTGAGTATACAGAAGAGCACAAAATCTCCTTCATTACTGACGGGAAGGCAAAAACGATACACTCACCTGGGAGGGGGCACAGCTCGGCGGTTTCTCACCAGACTAAACATAGGCTCATCCTATGATCCAGCAAACGTGCTTGTGGATGTGTATCCAAAGGATCTGAAAACTTGTGTCCACAAAAGTATCTGCACAGTAATGTTTATAGTAGCTTTACTCCTAATGTCAAACAAACAGAAGCTCAAGATTCTCTTCGTAGGTGAACAGATCAACAGTAAAGCAATAAAATGTCCAGAGTTCCTTCGAGTCATGCCTGATTCTAGGCCTGGTGCAGGCAAGTTAAGTGACTCACCCAAAGCGTCTTACACTTTCAGAAAGTAAGTGTGAAAACACACACACATGCACACGCACACGCTGACGGATATATGTCAAACTTCACCAAAGCCAGTTGAAAGAGCTCCCAATGGCCAAATCTAGAACAACTTTAACCACAAAATAAATAACCCCAAACACACAAAATATTTTTGGGTTATAACCCCAAACACACAAAATATTTCTACAAGACTATAAGGATATAAATAACTGATTGAATACATTAATTAAGGAAGGAGAACAAACTTCCTATGCAGACAAAATTCCAAATAATTTATGTAGATATTCTGCCCTCATGAAGGTAGACCATCACTTCCTACTCCTTAAGTCTAGGGCTTCCAAAATTATGATATAGAAAGGGGCAGGTTGGGGAAAGTAATGTAGAGTGCAGGGAACTGGCAAATAAGACCTCAGCCGGGTGACCAAGGTCCACATCAACAGCAATAACTCATGTTGACAGCATGTACCCTTGATACAATGGGGTAAAACTGACACTTTATGATCTCCCTTCCCAAAGCCCATAACCCAATCGAATCATGGAAAAAAAATCAGACAAATTTCAGTAGAAGGACATCCTACAACACACCTGACCAGTACTCTTCAAAACTGTCAGTGTCATCTAAAACAAGAAAAATCTTAGAAACTGTCACAGCCAAGAAGAGCCTAAGGAGACAAGATGAATCAGTGTAGTGTGGTATCTCAGATGGGGTCCTGGGTGGGAAGAGAAAGGGTGGAACTGAAACATTGAAGCAAGGGGAGAAAGGGAATTGATGTGGTACCATTACTGCCAGTGTGTTGGGAATTCCCTGGTAGCCTAAGATATGATGATGGTTAGAGAATTACTGAAGCTATCAAATGTGAACATGACTGGGTAATAATAAACATAAAAAGCTTAAAACATTGTTCTTCAAATAACATGTATATCTGTAGTGCTTAGAGTATATATGTTATATGCCACTGGTACCAAGCACCCTTCAAAATCTTCAAAAAAGAGATTATTGTACAACTAAAATATTGAGATTTTAGAAAGGCATCCTTTCCACGAGCATACCCATTCACTTTAACGACAGGATAGATGTGGAGAGAAGTTTATCTATTATTGGTGGTAAATTCTGTTACTATTCTCTTCACTGCTTTCTGCTAAAAGTGAATATTTTGATAATGTTTCCCTATGTGATAGCAATTTAGTCCCCTGAATATTCCGAGTTCATAGGAGAAACATCTGCACCTTCTCATCACTGCTAAATCTCCCTTCACGCCTGCTCAAAATGTTAGTATATTATTTAATTTTTTTCTTTTCTATCTCCTCCTCGATCAGAAGCAAGCAAAGTACTGAATCACCAGATGTGGCCTCATATTCCCTGGCATTGTCATATTCCCTGCACAATTATCTCCATTTCAGATGGTAAAGTTTTCAAAGGCAAATGTTTTTATCATTTTGCTCTGGAGGTGAATAGAAAATACATTTTGAAGCCTAAGAACATTTTCATACAGATAGGTCAAAATTTAATGCAAAAATAGTTACTAAGAACATCTGTAATCAGGTAGCTTGTGATGTCCAGTGTTAAGTATTCAAGGGTGCACCTTGCTGTACTCCGGGCAAGCAGAACTTCTAGTCAGAAGAGACAATAGTACAGCTAGGACTCAAATTTTTACTTTAAAAACCACCTTCAATTCTTGATTCTTTCAGCATAAAGCCTGATGAGTTTTATCAGTATCCTAAGTGGGTAAGAAATATAGGAACTCCTTTTCTTATGAAATTTCACTGATGTAAGCAAAACTATACAACAGAACAAAACATCATCTGTGCCCACCACCAAAAATGACATTCATCTCATTTGTACGGTGTTGCTTTGGATTAAATACAAATGGGATCAAAACCTGTTTTCTGGAACCTAAACTATCTGTAACAAACTGCATTTCTTTAAGCAAAACTGGTAATTTTGAACTTTAAGTGATAAATGTTTTTGCTGTGGTTTGGTTTTACACAAACACCTGTGTTTGCTGACTGTCAAGGTGATATCTTCTAGGCATCCTGCTGACCACAATGTGAGTTTTTGCTGGAATATTGTAAGCTTTTTTAGTAAGAGCTGGCTTATTCATTATCTAACTGTCATATATAGGACTTTCCCATTGTCTGGCTAAGGTCATGCAGGAGGCTTCAGGTACATTTTTATTTAGTCAATGTATTCATTTAGTTCTTCCTCTGAGGTTCTCAGCTTTGTCCTTTCCTTTTGGATCAAAGAGAAGAAAAGTGTAAGTAAGTGAAATGATTGTTCACCTAGGCAGTCCAGCCCCCACTGGTACAAACACCATTTAATGCAACAGCACATCTGGCCACACATACAGCCCAGTGCTTCTTTCCACTGGTGTCATTTCCTTTACCCACTGTTTATAGGAAAGTGGCCCTGCCTATTGACAATGTATTTGAGAAAGGATGTGAAGTTCATGAATTTGACTGTAACTGTATTTGCCAAATAACTAAACTGTCCTTTCTTTTAGCAGATAGTTAAATTTGCATTTGGTTTTAGATGAAAAGCCATATTCTTCCAATGGAATTTGGTTACCTGTTATTGAAACGGAGCAGGACCCTACGGTCCTTGTCCCCCATGTCCTCAGCCTGCCTTTTGTCTGTGGAAAAACTTTAGCCAAAGAATAAATTTAATCCGAGAGGTGAGAAAAATGCAGAAACAAAAGAAAACAGTCCAACAAGACTAAATAATTATAGTGTAGTCTTTAAGCAAAGTCAAGGACCTTTAGTTCCTCCTCAAGGGCTCTAGATAATATTCTGAGCCATATCCTGTGAGCTGTCCTATAGACACTGAAAGCCCCACCAGGTGGAAGAAGTTAAGTACATGATGACCAGACTGTAGCCATGACATAAGCCTCCAGAGTTGTGAGACCTGGCCTCAAGGAAATGGGAACAAACTGTCTCTGCAACTGAAGATTAACTGTGCTTAAAACAATCAAGGGACAATGATCAGACCACCGCATGAACAATCTCGAGGTTTCTGTCGGAGCTGGCTGTACTGTCTCTGCATGTAGCCCCTCCCTCCGTCTATAAAAGCTCTTGTCCCCTGATTGTCAGGTGGGGGGAGTCGGCCTTTGTACAAAAGTCTGCCCGTCCCCCTGCAAAACCTCCTGGTTGCTGGCCTCCGAAATAAAGCAAACTTTACTTTCCATGAACCTTGCCTCTTCGTTGGCCTCAGAGCAGGGAGCAGCCCTGCCCCATGGGTGGTGGTGGGGGGTGGGGGTGGGGGTGGGCGGGGCGGCTGAACTCTCGCGACATCTGGCTCCCGGGTTTTCCCCCAGCAGAACCGCGGCCGTGATGACACACTTAGGACGGCTGCAAGGCGCACGGTGCTTGTGGCTTGCTGGCCCCCAGAGGGGATTTGGGGGGACAGTCTTAGCAGCTGCCGAAGCCATTTGTTTTGGGGACCCTCCCTGTTTCTCCCCTGCTCTGCACTGGCTGCCAACGAATGCTTTTCCTTGGTGGAATGGAAACATGCATCTGGAAGATCCAAGCCCAAGTAAGTCCACTGGCGTGCATCTGGGCAAACCTCTTTTGAGCATGAAGTGTTACTTGGACATTTTGCCAGTTGGTTCTGATGTGTGTCTGACGTCGAGGGCCCTTTGTGTTAGGGAAGTATTTGTGTGGGACCTTGTATGGGTCATCCTCTTGGAGGATCTGTGACAGTTCTGTCTTCTGGTGTGTGAGTGTATATTCCACTGTGTGATTAGAAAATTTTTAGCTATGAGATTATGACTAAAGTAAAAAGAAAGATAATTTTTTAAACAACATATGGCAACTGTATTCTTTAGACTCTGGAAAAAATTGGTTAAGATCAAACTCTTTATGAAATGCCAAAACTGGTTCTTTTTGCATATACATTTAGAGAAACTTGATAAAATACTGTTTTCAGAATTCTGACCAAAAACTATATGTAGGAGAGAACAAATACATGAACAAATACATGTTCTCTACATGAGAACAAAACATACGTAGAAGAAAGCTTGAGGTTAACTTTTATCATATCCTTGAAATACAAACACAACCCACTTTGCCTGAGACTCCAGCCTCGACTTAATTAAGAAAACTTTAGAAGATGTTTGGGCTCATTAAGCGTGCATGTTATACCGCATTAAAGAGAAATTGTGCTATGAGAAAAATGTATGTTTTTAGAGGTTATGGAATATGTTCTTAAGTTTGCCAATCAGAAAATGCTGGTAGTACAGTTCAATTACTCGTTTCTTGGTTTTGTTAAGGTCTTTTAAATGTCAAAAATTGGGCAGTTGGGATAACTCAGTCTGGAATTAAAAACTGAGGACCACTGTGGAGGCTTAAACTTGGATGCAATGTACACAGAGGGAATATAGTTTTTAACATTGGAACAACTTCTTACAATGATGGCAGTAACTGGTCTTCCTGTGATCATTTCATAATGTATAGAAACAGAATCACTATGTTGTGCAGCTGAAACTAATACAATATTATATGTTAATTAGAAAAAACGCTAAGGGTTGTGTGGATCTCATCATTATTAAAGACATTGACTACATCAATTTAAAGGTCATGCTGAGTGAAAGCCTGATTCGGTTTGACTAAAAAAAGTAAACTGAATTAAACTAAGGTGAACTGTAAGAGCTCCATGGTTATTTTGTGAAAAAACAAAAATACTGTGAAGGAGTTCCTGTTGATGCCCGCCCCGAATGTTTTTTGTCTCCTGCAGTATCAGAGCTATAACTAGATATATGACATATTCCCTTTTAAGTCGGTTGCTAGATGAATAACTGGCCTGGTTTCTAGGTGATTTTGTGCAGGTTTCTGCCACCAGGAGTTAGGCAGGGACGATCTTTCTGCAGTTCTCGCTGTTCCTGCTGTCTTGCATCATCATGATTTCCTGCAGCAAATCCCATAGAAATATTTCAATAGAAAAATTGGACCAGTGTTGCACCGTGATTCACCTTGAGGGCTACTCAACCAGCTCTTTTTCCCCAACAGTTCCAATGATTTTACAAGCTCTTATACCCTGTACTAAATCTCTTACTGATTAAAATACCTAGAGTGTTTTCTATTTCCTGCATTATCCCCTGACTAATGGAGAGAGGTAGCGCCCACATCATATCCGAATGGTGCAGGATAGAATAGTGTTCTTTGTGCCCTTGAGGTGAAAAGTACCGTAAGCACGTTCACACAACTAATATACTGAGAAATATGAAAATTGGTTCTACCGGACATCAAACTCCATGTGTGTTTGTTTTTTAATTCTGTTCGTATATAGGAGATAGGAGTTATAATAATTATATTTTAAAACAATCTGTTTTATTCTGATTTTACAAATTGTGGTAAGGAATGACAAGTAAGGAGAACAATTTATAGGCCTAGGTATCATCTCAGTTCCCAAACAATATTTTAAGAGTGTCGGTTGTACTTCGAAAGTAACATTTTACACAAAAGGTGTTGGAAATATTATTTTTCCACAAAACAGAAGGGAGCAGCTATTGTCCTTTGTGAGAGCCTGCTTCGTTCTGGAGCTGAAGACCTCAGCTGTCCCTGTTACAATGATTACAGGCAAACACTGAGGGTGTTTTATCAAATGCAGTCCTCTCTTGTTAAATGTTAGACTACATACCTAAACTCGAATTCTATCTAAATACAATATATATATATTTTAATTCTTGTGCATATACTCTGCATTCAGAAAATATATTACCATATTTCCTATTACTAGCCACATTAAATTTTATATTAAATGTCATCTGATAGAATGGAAATATACAGATATACTCATTCATTAAATATTCATTTACTCAACACTGACTGAAATCAGTCTTTGCCAAGCACTTTATTGGTGTTTCCTGGAAATTTGGTAAAATGGTAATCCAGTTAGAGGTAGATGTAGCAAAGAAGCTCTATTCTGCTCTTGTGGGGGAAGTTTTCTGTAAATGTCAATTAGTTCAAATTGACTGTGTTGTCCAAGTCAACTATGTCCTTGCTGATTGCCCACCAGCTTGCTTCTACCAATTACTCTGACTATAATTGTAGATTTGCCTGTGTCTCCTTACGGTTCTATAAGATTTTCCTTCATTTATTTTGAAGCTCTTTTATTAGGTGTATAAATGTTTGGGATTATTATATCTTTTTTTTTTTTTTTTTGTGGTACGTGGGCCTCTCACTGTTGTGGCCTCTCCCATTGCGGAGCACAGGCTCCGGACGCACAGGCTCAGCGGCCATGGCTCACGGGCCCAGCCGCTCCGCGGCATGTGGGATCCTCCCGGACCGGGGCACGAACCCGCGTCCCCTGCATCGGCAGGCGAACTCTCAACCATTGCACCACCAGGGAAGCCCTATTATATCATTTTGATGAATTAACCCTTGATCATTGTGAAAATGCCCTCTTTATTCCCGGTAATAGCATTTGATATGGAATTTACTTCATCTGATATTAATATAACCACTAAATGTTCCTGGGCTTAGTTATGACATGGCATTTATCCCATTCATTTACTTCTAAACATTCTGTGTATTTACATTATGTTGTGTATTACATTAAAGTAGTTTTCTTCAGGCAGTATATATTTGGTTCTTGTTTTTCTATCCAATCTGACAGTCTTTTATATGGTACCATGTACATTTAATGTGATTATTATTCTTACTGAGTTTGATCGAAATGGCTAAATATATTTAAAGATAATAAAAAGAGGAAAACTTATATATGCATTTATATTTATAATTTAAGGTGTCAAATTCCAAACAAATGTGAGAGTAATTATAGGAAGAAGGTAATATGCATGCTGCAGTCAGTTCAGAAGGTCAGTAGAAGGAATAGCATGAACAATAAAGTATGTTATTGATTCTCCCTCCTTTGCTTTCCTAATTCGTCTTTTTACTCACTTTCATTTTCTTAGAATTGAATTCTATAATTAGATTGTCAGGCTTAAGCCTTTGTCCCAGATTCTGTTTCTGGGGTACACAGACTAAGACATTTAGTGACACTTTTTTTGTGTGTGTTTTTTTTTTATGGTGGTCTCATTGGCAAAATGAAAAATAATTAATTCTGTAGTTTTACTTTCTAAGTCTTCAGTCAGTTGTAACAACTTCAGGACAAGGGTTAGCTATAACCATGAGAAAGAATATAAAAATAAGTAGAGCTGGGCTTCCCTAGTGGTGCAATGGTTGAGAGTCTGCCTGCCGATGCAGGGGACACATGTTCGTGCCCTGGTCCGGGAAGATCCCACATTCTGCGGAGCAGCTAGGCCTGTGAGCCATGGCCGCTGAGCCTGCGTGTCCAGAGCCTGTGCTCCGCAATGGGAGAGGCCTACAGCAGTGAGAGGCCCGCAAAAAAAAAAAAAAAAAAAAGTAAAGCTACAAAAAAAGGTAAAATATTAATATGTAAATAAGAAATATTTTTATCCAATCATAGTGAATGACATTTAGTTTATTTATTAAAAATAGTATATCTTTACATTTTGGGACTCAGGTGGGTTATAGGAAATAGAAGAAATAATGCCTTAATAATTCTATTGACTATTAGCTAGGAGTTGATACAAATAAAATTTGAAAAAACATTAGTATTTAAAAATTTGCTTTGAGATTATAAAAGACTAATATGCAACTATTTAAGTCTTTGAAAAGTAATAAGCTATAATAAATTAAATTGCTACAATTTTTTCTTACTCAGTTTTATAGTTACATGATATATTGAACAAAGAATGCCAGAGTAAATGTTTCCTTTATTTAACAAAGCTATAATAGAAATAAAGAGGTAGGTTTAGAATAGTTCTTATCATTAAATGAAAAAAATATGAATTATGTTAAATGTTTTGAAAATGCTATATTATTATTTATCACTTTGCCCTTTTAGAAAAGAGATTCATAAATGATTTGTATCTTAAATAAGAATCACACTAAGGATGAAACTAGTATAAATATGTTACTTCTGTATATAGAAACATAACAAAATATTGGTTTTGCATTTATTTTGTCATGTTTTATATATAATTTTTGCAGTTTTTAACATCGAATAGAGATGAATGGGGAGAAAACCCATTTGACCTACCTAGTATTTGATATCTTTATCACAGAAAAATATCACAAAGACATCACTAACAATTTCTCATTGTTTCAACTGTTTTATATGTTAATATAGCAAGAGATTTCTATATTATTAGTGAAAAAAAATCACTCATCATATTTTATTATAGTCTTGTCACTTTCTAACTCACCAGCACTGAGCCTAATATAAAACAGTTGCTCAGTAAACATTGCAACATACATTTTCCATGTTTCATTATTCACTGGGTTCCTATTTCCCTGAGTTCTCCATATAATTATATAACAATAAATCATTGAAAAACAGGGGCAAAGGCATCTTTCAAAGTTGGTGCTTTTTAAAAGTGCCAACAATTAAAACCTTATACTAACAAAGAGTTTAATCTCAGTGAAAATACACAAAGAATATGGCTTTCAAACCTAGTTCTATAAATTGTGTGTTTTGGAGGTAAATTAAGTACAGAATGAATTTCAATTTGCAAAATGTGAACTGGGTAAATAATTTTGTGCTAATATTTCAGAGAGATTTTTTATAAGGGACTTTCAGTTTTAAATGTTTTAAAAATATTTAATGTCACCTGAAAATGTGCTCAGCACCTTGAAATATGTTAATTTGTAGAGTCAAGTAAATTTAGTTATTAGATGAAAGTATCAGGAAAACTATAATGAATACCTACCTAACTCTAAAATTGGGACAGTAGCCTAAATCACCTGGGTAACTATCCAAACTGTTGCTTCTCATGTCCTTGAGTGCTTTGCCTAGATGGAGGTGCTAAGAAGAACACAATATGTAAATAGCAATCATCTCTCTAGAACAATGATTTATTTTCAGCATGAGACTTGGAAATCAAGTTCATTTGGATGGCCCATCTGGAATAGAGCTGATTTTAATTTAAGTCACCATAAAACCCACTAGGACAACTGGATTTATTTACACTCACTGCTGTTCCAACTTCACATAATTCCAACTCTGCCTGAAGCACTGATGAATACTACAGCTGCTGTTTCTTACCTTCAGAATTCAGCATCATCATGGAGGGATAAATCAGAGAAATGAACTTAAGTTTACTCCAAAGTTTGGGAGCCTGATAAGCTAAAGACTATATAATTATAGAAAACAATAGTTATCCTATATTTAGAGAGCACAGACCATCTAATGATTTCTAAATCCCTTTAAAAATGGCTACGAGACACGTACTGTCCATTTGTTTAATTAATTTATTTTTTTTTAAATTGAAGTATAGTTGATTTACAATGTTGTGTTAAAGGTGTACAGCAAAGTGATTCAGTTATATGTATATATATTCTTTCTCAGATTCTTTTCCCGTATAGGTTATTCAAACTACTGAGTACGGTATAGTTCCCTGTTGTATACAGTAGGTCCTTGTTGTTTATCTATTTTATATATAGTAGTGTGTATATGTTTTTCCCAAATTCCTAATTTATCACTGCACCCCACCTTTCCCCTTCAGTGTTTTTTTTCCGTGTCACGACTCTTCTTTCTTTTTTGTTTTTGGTTTTATTTTTTGCGGTACGCGGGCCTCTCACTGCTGTGGCCTCTGCCGTTGCGGGGCACAGGCTCCGGACGCGCAGGCTCAGCGGCCATGGCTCGTGGGCCCAGCCGCTCCGCGGCATGTGGGATCTTCCCGGACCAGGGCACGAACCTGTGACCCCTGCATCGGCAGGCGGACTCTTAACCACTGCGCCACCAGGGAAGCCCTCGACTCTTCTTTCTTCTCCTTGCTGTCCTCCCCCTCCCCTCCCTCTTCCACTCTCCCTCGTCCTCTTCCTTCTTTAGGATTTCAAAAGGAATGAACTTGTGGAGGTTTTTGCTGTGGGTGGTTTGTTTTCTGAGAGGGACATGAGAACAAGTGCCTTTCTTAATATGCTTCAGTGAGGCAACCTCAAATTTTCTTTGCTTATTATATCAAGCTATTTTTGTTAAAATACCAGAAAGAAAATGAAGAAAATGAAAGTAACATTTATTTATGTCTACTATGGTTCAGACATGGCGTTTGTTCTTTCCATGTTGAATTTCACGTTGTGTTCTCCCTCACTGTGTGTTAGAACTCATCGTTTTATTTTTCATACAAGAAAATTGAGGTCAGAACATTTTTACGATTTGCTTAAGGTCACAGAGGGTAAATTTGTTCAGGAGACTATTATCAATCGGGAATTTAAATCTAAAATTTTAGAACTCATGTTATGTTTAATGAAATATGCACCCTGCCTCTGATCATCTCTAATGAGTAAAATTAAAATTGTGCTATAAATTCTAAGTTTCCATAAAACTAAATAAAAGATGTAGGAGTTAATTCATCTCAATCATTAGATAATTAAACCAGAATTTTAACACTCTTTTTTTTCAGATATTTACCACTTATTAGGCACAGAGGAATTTCAAAATTTAAACCATTACCACACAAATAGTTAAATATTTAAAATTTTGTTGATTTGCTGAATAAAGCAGTAAGTTACCATAAATAGGGAAGTTATATATGAAGGGTTGGTCACAAAAGAAATCAAGAAAATTTCAATTATGGGTAAAAGATTTTAAAATAGATAATTGCTCAAAGCGGCATTGCCTTTAGAAAACAAAACAACTGAATATTTGCACATTAGGGTAATAAACACAGATCATGAGGAGCCTGGGCTAAGATACTGGGGAAAGATGGGGTTAAGATGGTTTGACCTCAGGAGAGATGGTGTAGAGATGGAGCCTTTGCACTCATCAGAGAAGGTGGGAAAACTGGGTAGGTCTGCCTGTTCCTGTTGGGATTGCAGAGCTTCCACGGAACTTTGTCTCATGAGCAACCTGACAAGTGTATTAAGCATAAAAATCTCTGCTCTGAATCTCTAAAACCACTTGGTTCCGGTGGCCCTTAAGGATGGCGGTAGGTCTTTTCAGTAGTAACACTATATTCTTGTTTTTCAATTTTCTCCTTCACTAGAGAGGTCATGAAAACTGACAAAATAATCAGGGTGCTTTCATTTGTTTCTTTTCAACTTACACAAACAGAGTAGTCCCTGAGCTGTTAACCAATATTTCGTCTTGCCTCCTTTAGACATGTGGTAGGATTGAATCTCCCCCTCATTGCATCCCTGAAGTCAGCTGAGGCCACAACTACCTTTGGCCAAAGAAATATGAGCAAAAGTGGCAGGTTTCACATTTAGACGGAGGCCATTAAGAGCCAGAACTGATTCATCCTGTACTCTCCACTCTTCCTTTACCCCAAACACAAAAGCATATGTCAAGATGGAACCTCCACAGCTTAGTTCTCTGAGAATCAAACAAACAAACAAAAACAGAAAATAAAAGAAAGAAAAAAGAAGCATACGTTTTTGTGTTAAGCTAACTGAGATTTTGGCACTATTTGGTTTTGTAGCATGAAGTAGCCCATCCTGATTACTACAGTAATACAGTCAATCAATAAAGACACCAAAGTAACAATGACAGAAATGTTAACATTTTGTTTAAAATATTTTCTTGGATGCTGAGAAAAGGAAAAAAAAAAAAGAGAAAAATGGCCATCATTTTAAAAATGCTGTATTTTTCAGTATTTATAATATATATTATTTATATTTATATATTTATATCTATATAGTATTTAAAAGTTAAAAGTATATTCAACAGGTCCCCCTACAAACTCATACGTTCAAACTAGTGGTATAAAGCAAGTTAAAGGCATGTTTCCCACCTGGTGATATGTGTTGCTCACCTCTGAGGGCATTCTCAGGATAATAAAGAAGATTAAGTCGGTTTGGTGTTTTGATTTGATATGTCATGCCCTATGCAACTGATGTTTCTTTGTAGTATATTTGTGTGATGCTTTCTAAACACTTAAGACTGTAAGCCTATGGAATAAGAGGACACTTTTTGACATTTTTTCCAGTAAGGATTTCATTCTAGAAACCATCTGAGATTTAGTCAAATCACATGTGTGATAGAGTGATCCTTCATGCACAATCCACAATTCTGCTTTTATCTTCAATTGCTTTTCAGCCTCCGAGACTTAGCCCAAAACTGTGTCTCAGCATTCAAAATAGGTGTGAATATTTGCTTTGAATGTATCCACTTCCAAGGAAAGCAAGTAAATGAAAATTCAATTACATTCTTCCAACAAGGCATTTCTCATGATACTTTGCTGTACCATACAAGCTCAGAAACCATGGGAGTTTTTTTAAGCAGCACAAATCTACCAACAAGTCTATTACCTACTAAATGAAGCATAAAATGAACAGATACTCCTGATCCATATCATTGTTGCTAATACAGTAGGCATAATAATGAACAGTACACCACTGAGCTTCATATACATCAGGCAATAAAAAAGAAAGAGGGAAAACAAAGAGAAGGAAATGTTGCTGCCAATGATTCATTCACTTAGGCAAATGCAAAACCCTTGACAGGATAAATGAGAATTCAGATATTCTCCAAGAGCACATACAGGCACAAAATAGTGCCACTATTGATTATTTTAACTCAAAAAGAGCTGAGATATAAGGAAAGGGAGAAAGTAAGAGAACAAAAAAAAAAGTCTAGTCATCATCCAGCAGACAGAATAGCAGTGACTGGAATTTCTTTACTGATGGTTGATTTTTCTGTTATAAGAGAGACAGTGTATATTTTGGCTCATACAGTAGTGAGAAAGATCACATACCTGTAGAACAGATGGATTCATCAAATCAGGGGAGACCTGGGGAAATCTCAGCAGGAATTAAGAGTGGGACTGATGGCATTTTGTATCAAAGGTCAAAGCACGTGAGCAGTTTTGATTACGGAATTTTGGCAATTGCTGGTAGGTATCCTAGCTGGTCTTAGGGTGGCCTCAACTCTTTTCTGCATTTTACCTCCTTGAACCCATCCAGATTCTCACCATGAAGCTGAGACTGACCCTCCCATAGTTCTTGCAGGGGAAGGAAATGTATACCATTAAGTGCATTTACTAGAAAACAAGATATCTCAAATCAAAAATGTGTCTACCTTAGCAAACTAGAGACTGAAATGCAATTTAAGCCTAAAGCAAGCATAACAAAGTAAATTCACAGCTGAAATATGTGTAATTGGAAAAACATAATATAGACAAAGCATCCAAACCAAAGGCTGGCTGTGAAAAGATCAGTAAAACTGATAGATCTATGACAAGTCTCACCAGGAAAAAAAGAGAAAAGGCACAGATTACTAATCTCAAAAATGAAAGAGGGGTCATTGCTACTGATCTCGCATAATTAAAAGGCTGATTAAAAAAAATAAAGAAAGAAAAACTCCAAACCAAAACCAAAAACTATGAACACTATGCTCACAAATTTGATAGATTCATGTTTAGTGTAATACCTATATCAATGGTTATATATAAAAAGATTTATAGATATGTGTGTAAATGGGTTAGTATATACACACTTTTCCTTACCCTGCCAGGTGAGGTCCTACACACATCAGCTCTCCAGACCGGTAGCAATAAGCACAAAAGAGCCCATGTCTTGCTTTCTTATATCATTTTCCAATAAAAGGACCCAGACTCTTTGGAGAAAATGATGATTCTAGGACTTGGAGAGGTAACATATAAGATGAGCCTGGAGCATCTTGTCCTGCCAGAAAGTAAGGAACTTTTAAAACACCCACAGACACACAGTTACGGACAGAAATGTCACAAGAGCACAGGAGTGAACTGAAAGGGTTTCCAATGGCCAAATCTGGACAACTAGAGTAACAAATTTAAAAAGCGTTGTTGGCTTTTTAAACCTAAGTCTAAAATCAATATTCATATGTTCACAGTGATATAAACAATTGAATCAATAAATAAATGGAGAATAGAAAAATATCCCATGCAGAAAAATTCCAAATTACATTATTAATAATAATAATTAATAGTATGTACCATATATTCTGATTATTTTAAAATATACTTTTAGGGGCTTCCCTGGTGGCGCTGTGGTTGAGAGTCCGCGTGCCGATGCAGGGGACACGGGTTTGTGCCCCGGTCCGGGAAGATCCCACATGCCGCGGAGCGGCTGGGCCCGTGAGCCATGGCCGCTGAGCCTGCGCGTCCGGAGCCTGTGCTCCGCAACGGGAGAGGCCACAACAGTGAGAGGCCCGCGTACCGCAAAAAAAAAAAAAAAAAAAAATATATATATATATACTTTTAAAAAAAGAAAAAGGTAGCAAGGCAACTCCTATTTACATGCATAAGAAATGTGATTAGAAGGATAAGGGTAAGATAAATAACCTTTAATTCACTCCCCAGCTTGTAAGGGCACTATTTTTTGGTAATAAAAACGTTTGCCATCACAATTCAAGAGGAAATTTCTTTGAGCATAGTGTCCTAGGAATATGACTTGGATGTCACATGTTTACCTGTTAAAAACAAACCAAAAACCCCCCCCCAAAACAAACAAAAAGAACCCCCTTGAACTAATAAAGAGGCAATGGAGAATAAAAATATGAGTTATGGAATTACCAAAGTCAGATGTTTCCATGAAAATCTTTACTGAAATCAAAGCTGGCTTAAGTAACCCAGCAATTAAGAAGTAAATATTAAAGTTTAAGTTCTGTATCCCTTTCTCTAATATATATATATGTGTATATATATATATATATAGATATAGATATATATAAAATATACTGCAGTCTGATTTCTGATACAGGTCACTTAGCCTCTGTCATATGTTTTTGGCATATTATGGTCAGTTGAAAAATCACAAATTCTGAAACTGTATGCTTGCAGCAGTTTTAAAAAATAAAAATTTTTCACAAAATAACTATTTAGTTTGGAATTCACAGAGTCAAGGAACTAGATTTCATTTCAAATGGAGATTTTACCCAAATAGATTATATATTTACTTCAGATAAAATTTGCTAAGAGATCTATGGATTCACTATAGATTCACGCATGTTTATTATTCAGTGACTATACTTCTTAAGCTTCTTGGAAATCAAAGTAGGACATATTTAGTGAAATATGTCAAGTCAACATTTTTGCCAGGAGAATATAGTATATCGACTTGATTCTGAGTCAATAGAGCAAAGATGAATTACATTTGAAAGTGCTGCTTCATTGAACAGAACAATTTATTTGTGGTACAAAAAACTATTTAAATGAATGAGTTTTAAAATGACATTTGAATAACTGTAATTTTAACAGTTTTTAAATGACAGGAAAACCACCCAGGGATTTACATATCTCATAATCCTTGGTAAAACTCCCCAAGTAATACAGGAGAATTGAGGACATTGAATACACTACACATTTTCCTTAGTTGTCCTGTATATTAAACTCAGGGAAGCATTTTGCTTATTCCAAAAGCAGTACACATAAATTCCCCAATATGATATATATTAGTAATGTTCTATACCTATAAAATTGCCTTTTTAAAGCCCATTAAATTATTAAGAAACTTTTGAATAACATTTCCTTAAAAATAAATTTATTTGCCTAAACATTTTTTAAAGCATGCAAATCATTTTTCAAAAGCCATATTACTATTTCCACTGAAGGATGTGTCTGCATATACTGATCATCTTTGGATAGAAAGACTGAGGAAGAATATGCTGATTTATAAATTATCTTCAAATGCATAATATTGTAATCATTATATTTGGTGTTTCATAACTTCCTTACATATCTAAGAGGAGACCCAATTGAGAAGAAATATTTTCAGAAAGATTTCTCAATGCTTTTGGATTATTGCCAAATGCACATAGAAGGACTCAGGTGAGCAGAGATTTAGACCACAGAGATTTTATATGTGTGGCAGAGTGTAGGTAATCCTTCTGATTAAGGTGGAAAAAAATCACAAGAAGCAATTATGTCCAAAGACAGGCTCAGGAAAGCAATACAGCAATTCCATGTAGTCCCTCTCCCTGGTCAGGAGGATGTAATCTCAGGAGTCAACATCACTCTTGATCAGTATCACAGCTAGAAATTCTGAGCATCTATCTGCTAAACTGTTTATTCTTGTGCAGACTTACAGAGCTTTGGGAACAGAAATGTGCCCAAACAGGGCCATCTCTACATGTGATACCAGCTGCTGTGTATTCTCATTATCATTAATTTCTTCTGAATGGCAAAACTGATTTTTTGTCGCGATGTGAGCATTTTTTAGAAAAAAATATTCAGGTAGGTAAAAACAAAAATTCTAGTATTTGAGTTTGTGTCCACTACCATAAGTCTGTTAATAATGTTTCTCTATCTTTAAATATAGCTACTGAGCCTACATGTAATATACTTTTTATATCCCAGGATCCCAAAGTAGGAGTGTGTAGCACAACTTTGGCAGAGCATGATTGAACTAGTTCACACTAACATCATTCAGATTGGGTGAAAATTAGAAGAGAAAAGAGCAAAGTCTATGATACCTCAAATGAGTACGTTGTAAAATAAGTATTAGTCATGACATCTGTCTCACAGGGCCACTGTAAATGACGTGACTTGTGTAATGTAAATTCATGTAAACATGAATTGGTAATTACCTCCTCTGCCTTCTATGTAGCATATTATAAAAGAATTATGTGAACAGAGGGTATCAGTTCACTGAGCCTACATAATTTACTTTTAATTTAAAACTAACACCAGAACTGATGTTACCATATCATTGGCTATCTGAAGAGTCTCACTGTGTTGACCAGTCCCTCCCATCAAGCCTCTTAGATAGCCTCATCCACTGGAGGGCAGACAGCAGAAGAAAGAAGAACAACAATCCTGCAGCCTGTGGAACAAAAACCACATTCACAGAAAGATAGACAAGATGAAAAGGCAGAGGGCTATATACTAGATGAAGGAACAAGATAAAACCCCAGAAAAACAACTAAATGAAGTGGAGATAGGCAACCTTGCAGAAAAATAATTCACAATAATGATAGTGAAGATGATCCAGGACCTCGGAAAAAGAATGAAGGCAAAGATCAAGAAGATGCAAGAAATGTTTAACAAAGACCTAGAAAATTAAAGAACAAACAAACAGAGATGAACAATACAATAACTGAAATGAAAACTACACTAGAAGGAATCAATAGCAGAATAACTGAG
Source organism: Pseudorca crassidens (assembly GCF_039906515.1). NCBI lineage: Eukaryota > Metazoa > Chordata > Mammalia > Artiodactyla > Delphinidae > Pseudorca > Pseudorca crassidens. The sequence goes on from NC_090307.1 coordinate 6,618,932, forward strand.
GCAGAAGAATGGATAAGTGACCTGGAAGACAGAATGGTGGAATTCACTGCTGACGAACAGACTAAAGAGAAAAGAATTAAAACAAATGAAGACAGCCTAAGAGACCTCTGGAACAACATTAAATGCAACAACATTCGCATTATAGGGGTCCCAGAAGGAGAAGAGAGAGAGAAAGGACCAGAGAAAATATTTGAAGAGATTATAGTCAAAAACTTCCCTAACATGGGAAAGGAAATAGCCACCCAAGTCCAGGAAGGGCAGCGAGTCCCATACAGGATAAAGCCAAGGAGAAACACGCTGAGACACATAATAATCAAATTAGCAAAAATTAAAGACAAAGAAAAATTATTGAAAGCAGCAAGGGAAAAATGACAAATAACATACAAGGGAACTCCCATAAGGTTAAGAGCTGATTTCTCAGCAGAAACTCTACAAGCCAGAAGCGAGTAGCATGATATACTTAAAGTGATGAAAGGGAAGAACCTACAACCAAGATTACTCTACCCGGCAAGGATTTCATTCACATTCGATGGAGAAATCAAAAGCTTTACAGACAAGCCAAAGCTAAGAGAATTCATCACCACCAAACCAGCTCTACAACAAACGCTAAAGGAACTTCTCTAAGTGGGAAACACAAGAGAAGAGAAGGACCTACAAAAACAAACCCAAATCAATTAAGAAAATGGTCATAGGAACATACATATCGATAATTACCTTAAACGTGAATGGATTAAATGCTCCAACCAAAAGACACAGGCTTGCTGAATGGATACAAAAACAAGACCCATATATATGCTGTCTACAAGAGACCCACTTCAGACCTAGGGGCACAAACAGACTGAAACTGAGGTGATGGAAAAAGATAGTCCATGCAAATGGAAATCAAAAGAAAGCTGGAGTAGCTATACTCATATCAAATAAAATAGACTTTAAAATAAAGAATGTTACTAGAGACAAGGAAGGACGCTACATAATGATCAAGGGATCAATCCAAGAAGAAGACATAACAAGTATAAATACATATGCACCAAACATAGGGGCACCTCAATACATAAGGCAACTGCTAACAGCTATAAAAGAGGAAATCAACAGTAACACATAATAGTTGGGGACTTTAACACCTCACTTACACCAGTGGACAGATCATCCAAAATGAAAATAAATAAGGAAACAGAAGCTTTAAATGACACAACAGACCAGATAGATTTAATTGATATTTATAGGACATTCCATCCAAAAACAGCAGATTAGACTTTCTTCTCAAGTGCGCACAGAACATTCTCCAGGATAGATCACATCTTGGGTCACAAATCAAGCCTCAGTCAATTTAAGAAAATTGAAATCATATCAAACATCTTTTCTGACCACAATGCTATGAGATTAGAAATGAATTACAGGGAAAAAAACGTAGGAAACACAGACACATGGAGGCTAAACAGTACGTTACTAAATAACCAAGAGATCACTGAAGAAATCAAAGAGGAAATCAAAACATACCTAGAGACAAATGACAATGAAAACACGACAATCCAAAACCTATGGGATGCAGCAGAAGCAGTTCTAAGAGGGAAGTTTATAGCTATACAAGCCTACCTCAAGAAACAAGAAAAATCTCAAGTAAACAATCTAACCTCACACCTAAAGGAACCAGAGAAAAAAGAAGAAACAAAACCCAAAGTTAGCAGAAGGAAAGAAATCATAAAGATCAGAGCAGAAATAAATGAAATAGAAACAAAGAAAACAACAGCAAAGAGATCAATAAAACTAAAAGCTGGTTCTTTGAGAAGATAAACAAAATTGATAAACCATTAGCCAGACTCATCAAGAAAAAGAGGGAAAGGACTCAAATCAATAAAATAAATGAAAAAGGAGAAGTTGTAACAGACACCACAGAAATACAAAGCATCCTAAGAGACTACTACAAGCAACTCTATGCCAATAAAATGGACAAACTGGAAGAAATGGACAAATTCTTAGAAAGGTATAACCTTCCAAGACTGAACCAGGAAGAAACAGAAAATATGAACAGACCAATCACAAGTAATGAAATTGAAACTGTGATTAAAAATCTTGAAACAAACAAAAGTCCAGGACCAGATGGCTTCACAGGTGAATTCTATCAAACATTTAGAGAAGAGCTAACACCTATCCTACTCAAACTCTTCCAAAAAATTGCAGAAGAAAGAAAACTCCCAAACTCATTCTATGAGGCCACCATCACCCTGATACCAAAACCAGACAAAGATACTACAAAAAAAGAATATCACTGATACTCTTATCACTGAAGACTATAGATGTAAAAATCCTCAACAAAATACTAGCAAACAGAATCCAACAACACATTAAAAGGATCATACACCATGATCAAGTGGGATTTATCCCAGGGATGCAAGGATTCTTCAATATACGCAAATCAATCAATGTGATAAACCATATTAACAAACTGAAGAATAAAAACCATATGCTCATCTCAATAGATGCAGAAAAAGCTTTTGACAAAATTCAACACCCATTTATGATAAAAACTCTCCAGAAAGTAGGCATAGAAGGAACCTACCTCAACATAATAAAGGCCATATATGACAAACCCACAGCTAACATTCTCAATGGCGAAAAACTGAAAGCATTTCCTCTAAGATTAGGAACGAGACAAGGATGTCCACTCTCACCACTGTTATTCAACATAATTTTGGAAGTCCTAGCCATGGCAATCAGAGTAGAAAAAGAAATAAAAGGAATACCAATTGGAAAAGAAGAAGTAAAACTGTCACTGTTTGCAGATGACATGATACTATACATAGAGAATCTCAAAAGTGCCACCAGAAAACTGCTAGAGCTAATCAATGAATTTGGTAAAGTTGCAGGATACAAAATTAATGCAGAGAAATCTCTTGCATTCCTATACACTAGTGATGAATAATCCGAAAGAGAAATTATGGAAACACTCTCATTTACCATTGCAACAAAAAGAATAAAATACCTAGGAATAAACCTACCTAGGTAGACAAAAGACCTGTATGCAGAAAACTATAAGACACTGATGATAGAAATTAAAGATGATACCACCAGATGGAGAGATATACAATGTTCTTGGATTGGAAGAATCAATATTGTGAAAATGACTATACTACCCAAAGCAATCTGGAAGAGTCAATATTGTGAAAATGACTATACTTGCCAACACAATCTACAGATTCAATGCAATCCCTATAAAATTACCAATGGCATTTTTTATGGAACTAGAACAAATCATCTTAAAATTTTTACGGAGACACAAAAGACCCCGAATAACAAAAGCAGTCTTGAGGGAAAAAAACGGAGCTGGAGGAATCAGACTCCCTGACTTCAGACTATACTACAAATCTACAGTAATCAAGACAGTATGCTACTGGCACAAAAACAGAAACATAGATCAATGGAACAAGATAGAAAGCCGAGAGATAAACCCACGCACCTATGGTCAACTAATCTATGAGAAAGGAAGCATAGATATACAATGGAGAAAAGACAGTCTCTTCAATAAGTGGTGCTGGGAAAACTGGACAGCTACATGTAAAAGAATGAAATTAGAACACTCCCTAACACCATACACAAAAATAAACTCAAAATGGATTTGAGAGCTAAATGTAAGACCAGACACGATAAAAGTCTTAGAGGAAAACATAGGAAGAACACTCTTTGACATAAATCATAGCAAGATCTTTTTTGATCCACCTCCTAGAGTAATGGAAATAAAAGCAAAAATAAACAAATGGGACCTAATGAAACTTCAATTTGCACAGCAAAGGAAACCATAAACAAGACGAAAAGACAACCCTCAGAATGGGAGAAAATATTTGCAAATGAATCAATGGACAAAGGATTAATCTCAAAAATAATGCTCATGCATCTCAATATTAAAGAAGCAAACAACCCAATCCAAAAATGGGCAGAAGACCTAAAGAGACATTTCTCCAAAGAAGACATACAGATGGCCAAGAAGCACAAGAAAAGCTGCTCAACATCACTAATTATTAGAGAAATGCAAATCAAAACTACAATGAGGTATCATCTCACACTAGTTAGAATGGGCATCATTAGAAAATCTATAAACAGCAAATGCTGGAGAGGGTGTGGAGAAAAGGGAACCCTCTTGCACTGTTGGTGGGAATGTAAATTGATACAGCCACTATGGAGAACAGTATGGAGTTTCCTTAGAAAACCAAAAATAGAATTACCATATGACCCAGCAATACCACTACTGGGCATATACCCAGCGAAAACTATAATTCAAAAAGTCACATGTACCCCAATGTTCATTGCAGCACTGTTTACAATAGCCAGGTCATGGAAGCAACCTAAATGCCCATCGACAGATGAATGGATAAAGAAGAAGTGGTACATATATACAATGGAATATTACTCAGCCATAAAAAGGAATGAAATTGGGTCATTTGTTGAGACCTGGATGGATCTAGAGACTGTCATACAGAGTGAAGTAAGTCAGAAAGAGGAAAACAAATATTGTATATTAATGCATGTATGTGGAACCTGGAAAAATTGTACAGATGAACTGGTTTTCAGGGCAGAAGTTGAGACACAGATGTAGAGAACAAACGTATGGGTACCAAGGGGGGAAAACCGTGGTGGGGTGGGGATTGTGGTGTGCTGAATTGGGCGATTGGGATTGACATGTATACACTGATGTGTATAAAATTGATGACTAATAAGAACCTGCAGTATAAAAAAACAAGCCAATAAAACCAACTAATACTAAACTTTCTTTGGGTTATTTGTATGGAAATATGTTAATATAAATGTTTTAGACATTAAAAAAATATAATAAGTATTAGACTATTTGAATTAGGGACAATATGAACTTCAGGTTCAAAGAGTTATATTTGGGACTAAATAAAATTTTGGCTTAGTTGTTATGAACGTGCAGAACATTTTACCTTAAAAATGCCTTCTGAGGAAATCCATATTTAAAAGGAATGATAAGAACTTCCAGTTACTCATGGTCTTCAGATTATCTCATCTTTTCTCTCACAACTATTGTCTAAATAATGAGTAAATTCTCCTCAATGACTTTGACATTGCCATAACTTTCAAGGACTACCTAGCTTTCATTTCCATTGTGGAAATAAAGACCACCCATGTGAGAGCAAGCAGAGACTGCCAATTCAGAGCTTGCTCTGATGAGGAGGCCCGTCCCATTATCTGTATTTGGTAGAGATTCAAGAGCCATAAAAGAATAGGAAAGCTTTATAATGAAAAAAAGGGAAGGCTTCAGGTGCGGCCTGAGAAATTCAAAATCCAGTGGAGAGTTGGTCATCTTCCCTGGAAGCAGATCCTGATATGGAGTTTCCTCTTTAGGTGATTTTTAGGGGGTTCCCTCAGAAGACGTGGAATGAGGAAAGAGGATAGTGCAAAACCTCTAACAACAGTGATTATAGGGGAATTAAGTGCCCTTTGTGATTACGTGTTGAAACAAGTTCAAGTTCTCCAGTCTATGCTACCATATCGATTTGCATGAACATTTCTTTTAGCATTCATGACATATGATACACGTATCTGCCTTATATTTTAATTATAATTTATTGGAAAATAAGGAAAGTATCTTGTTTACATTTTATTCTCCAACATGCAAATATAGCACTCATTCATAATAAGTTCTCAGTGAACACTTCTTAATTGAATTAAACTTTTATTAAAAACAGTATTATCTTGCATTGTGATATCAGCTAAGAAAATACAGAGGTCAGAATACAGGGGTGGTAATTAATACATACTAGAGCTATAATAAATATTAATAGTGAGTGGAGGCATCTGAGTATAGGGGAGACAGCAATTAGAACAATGATATATCTAAATAATATGAAATATTTTAGAAGTGGGATATCCTCTGAGTTAAATATTCTTTGTTATCCCTAATTGTTTAATATGCCTTTTTTTTTAACATCTTTATTGGGGTATAATTGCTTTACAATGGTGTGTTAGTTTCTGCTTTATAACAAAGTAATATGCCTTTTTAAATGGCTTTGCCTTAATTTAGCAAATGCAAGAGATTTTTTTTAAAGTGTTGTATCTTTTTTTTGCAAGAGCGGACTCCTGAGATCAGCACAAATGTGGAAAGATTAATCAGGGAGAGACCCTATTATTGAGAACAAAGTCACATTACATAATCCATCTACAATTCTCCATCATCCTTTGCATTGAAACTCTTCTTTGCCAACCTTAGAGTTTAAATTTTTTTGTTTATTTTTAGTATAGAAATGTGCATAATTCCAGGACTAAGGTAGAAAAAGTACCAACAAAGGCTAGGACATGTGATTGTTCCAGAAAGCAAGGGAGTGCTCAAAGAATAATGAGGACAGGTCAAAAGGACATAGAAGACAGTCTTCACGGGTTCCCACTGGCCATATCAAGATAACCTACGTAAAAAATAAATAATGATCTAAAGTGTAACTTGTTGACTAACACTGGATGTGGAGCTATAACTACATGGAGATGTAAATAACTAAATATGTCAGGGAAAAGTTTGGTGAAGAATGCAATACATACTTCCAATCAAATACTTATTAATTAATAAGATAACTCTACGGTGGAGAAGCCTGGCAGATCCCACGCTAATCAAGTGCTCAGAGTGATCATCACCAATGCCACCCCACAGACTGGATGCAAAGAACACGGCATCACTCCTGTGATACTCCTGCCAAAGGTGTATAATCTGAATTTAGTCAGGAGAACTGAGACACACCCAAACAGGGGGATATTCTAAAAGCTAAAGCTTATAATATTCAAAAATATCAAGGTCGAGAAAGTCAAGGAATGACTATTTGTTTCAGACTGAGAGACAAAGGAGATTAAACAACTAAATGCAACACATGATTCTGAATGAGATGTTTCTCCCTCTCTTTCCCTGTCTTGCTCCATCCCATCCTTTCTATCTTTCTCTCCTTTCTCCCTCCTTACCTTTCTTCTTTTCATCTTTTCTTCCTCCCTTTGTTCCTTCCTCCTTGCCTCCCTCCCTTCCTTCCTTTCTTCCTTTTTTCCTTCCTCCCTTCCTGTCTATTTTACTTTATTTTTTTCTTAGTAATATCCCTTTAAGGTACCTTGTTGCCTTGTTATACCTTGTATGGCGTTAGGGTTAAGTCAGCACAATCATTGCCCCCTGGTTCTAAATTTCTAGGAGAAGGTAAATATCTCAGTTGATCCCCATCCAGAATGAGACTTTGAAATTTATGTAAGTTGTTCAACATCTTCCCAGAGAAATTAATATGTAATTTGCCAATAATTTGCAACAGAAGAATTGGGGGGCGTGTATTGGATTTAAAATGTACTATAAAATGCTCTATAAAAGCATATAGCATGAGCTCCAAAATAGACAAAAAGATCAGTAAATAAGAATGAATATTTCCATAGATAGATCTGAGTACACTGGGAACTTAACATGTAATAAAATGGACATACAATTTTGTGGAGAAAAGGATAGATCATTAAAAGAGTAAAAATAATATTGTCATAATCATGCATTAATAACTTGCATGAGGTTCAGTATTTTTTAAATATGGTAAAAAGTAAAATGGTAAAAATATTAGAAGAAAATATAGAATAATTGTTAAATTGCTTCTTAGTAAAGATAATCTTTTGAATGCAAGCTGTAAAAATCAAAAGACTAACAGAAAGTATGGAAAAACTTGACAATATACAAATGAAACATTTTAAGAAGAAAACAGCTATACAAGTAGATTCGGACAAATAGTGAAATGTTATGTGCTCCTTAGCATTTTTAAGATTTACTGTTCAATAGGTTTTCATATTTAACGGTTAACCCTAACACACGTACAGATCTCTGAATTTATCGACATTTCATTATTAAGATTTCAGAGGCAGAACCCATGAGAGATTCCATTCCTGAATTTGAATGTATATTTGGAAATCCATTCTATTGAGTTTGCTTAGATTATAAACTTCAGGAAAGCAAGTAGTGTTTCAAGCTTGCTCAGTTTCTGGCACATAGTAGGTGTCAATAAATATCTGAAATAATGAGTGTTTATCTAGGTGTAGAAAGTGCTTTTTCTATAGGTAAATGTGGTACTTCATTCTTTTCATAGTTAATAAATATGCTGTTTAATGCTTCTAATTTATTTTCTGCTGCAAAAATTCTTTTTAATCTTGAATATGTAAATGAAAATGTGTGTAAAGTATCATTGAATGAATCCCCCAAGAACATGCCTTATGTATTTGAAAGAGGGTTGAGGAAAAAAAAATTCATGAATAGGGTCCATGTCTTTTACTAATTGGTTTTTGTTAGCAATTCAAGGAGAAAAGATCTGAAACTGACGGGGAGCCATATGCTCCTCTTTGTTGAAAGCAGACAGAATTTTTTTTTTGCTAGTCGTGCATGAGAAGAGAAACAAAACTGATATTTGTAATACAATATTTAAAAAACCTGCCATGGAAAAAACTATCAGTAGAATAATTTTTCCTCGTGAAAAGCTGATCATAAAATGACATGATTCTCTGTTTCTCTCAGCATCTCAATAAAAATCGCATTTTCATGCGTTACATTCTATTAGGTAAGCTTGAAACTGTATTGTTTAAGGATTTCCCCTAAGTTACCTTCCAAAAATATCTTCTTTTTTTCCCCGGCCTAATTACTCCTAGGAAGAATGTCTCATTCAGACATTTGTTTGGAGTTTGGATTCTCTTTACTGATCTTATTCAGATTTTAACTGAAATTTAATTGTTGTTATGTATGTATGTTCTTTTTCTGTGTATTTTTTTTCTGGAGGACTATGTAGACAGAGAAAATAAAAGACAAATTGTGAATTTCTTTTTAACTTTGGACAGAACGGCAAGCTGTTAATGTTCAGGATCTCATAAAATGGTCACATAAAACCCAATAGGAAGAGATCTCCCAACTAAGAGGTTTTTCTCATATTGGTTACCATATCTGGGGCAACCAAGTATCAAAACAAACCTGTTCACGCTAAGAGAATAATATTTTAAATTGTCCAGTCTTCTTGAAAATGAGAATATTTCATGGCTACTGCTCTTTCATGATGTCTTTTTCTTTTTCTTAGTGGCCAATCTGCATATTACAAATCTCTTCTACTCATGTCTCCCTTTTGTCTCTTATTTCTTGTTCCATAAAGGCTGAGTTGAATGAAATCTCATTGATAGAATAGTCTACTATCTCTTGATATTAGAACCTTAAGTTATGTTCTTTAATCGCCCTCAATCCAGAGTGTAGGAACCTCAGTAGGAACCAAGGCTTATTTAATATGTCACCATACCAACTTGTTGTCCTTTTCTTTGAAGGAATTCCACGTGTCTGTGAGCTCCTTCCCCCCTCCCACTCCCCCACCCCGCTGTGGAATTGTCCTTTGTCTCAGCTGGAGAACCATATTCAGGTATTTCTGATTGAGGGGTGTTGCTGAAACTTCCAAAATTTGTGTCCTCAGAAGCCTTCATGCCTAGAGCTTTTGTCCTTTCTCCCGTAAAACTTTGTTTTCTTCTCCTTTTGAATTTCCTAGGACTTCAACTGCAAAAGACTTTCCTCTCTACCATCTGTCTTCCAGCAGCAGTGAGGCCCTGATGCTGCCTCCTCTGATGTTCCATTTCCATTCTTGCTCTTCTTTTATGTAGATACTGCTGAATTTTGAAAACCTTGAACTGTTCCCTAAATGGTTTCCTTTTCTTCTCCACCACACATAGGGATAAAGCTGTAATCTTTGCTTTCATTTGTTTTCTTACATGCCTTTCCAAATTGTACCCAGTGAATCTCCTTATGAACTTACATGAAATATTTCTGATTCTGATAAAACTGATTATTTTTTTCCAAATAAACATTGCCATTATCCATTATTAAGGGCCTTATCTCTCTAAGTAAGGTAATCTCTTCCATTGGTCTATTCCTGCATCCTAATTCTCTTGTGCGTCTCTCTATAGTTTTCCAAACAACGATTCTTCAATTCTATGATACCCACTGGATGTCCTATGATTCAGTTAAATTCTGACACTAACTAAGGGCTCAGTACTACAAGGCTTCACTCACTTCAGACTCCAGCCACAAGTGGGGTCTCCAGGTTGTCATACTTCTGTCTGGGCCATTCTAAATGTAGGGGTTCCTATGACCCTCCTTCAAGGTTTAAAAATTTGCTAGATCAGCTCACGGAACTCAGGAAAATGATATACTTATTTTTATAGTTTACTATAAAGGATACAAATGAGGCAGGCCGGTCTGAAAATGTCCCAAGCACAAGAACCTCTATTCCTGGGGATTGGGGTGTTCCACCCTCCTGGTACATGGATGTGTGACCAGCCCCCATCCTGAAGCTGTCTAGGGGCCCACCAAGAGTTATCTCATCAGCATAAACTCAGGGATGGTCAAAAGGAGCTCATTATGTATAATGAAGATGCTCCTATCAATCCGGACTTTCCAAGGGTCTTAGGAGCTCAAGGTCAAGACCTGATGACAAAGACCAAGTCTACATCTTTTTATTGCACCAGAGTTCCTTATTCCATACATTTACTGGAATAAACTAGTTTTATAAACTTGGAGTGATAGGCATTGATTTCAGTACATCTGGAGAGAAGTAGCCCTTGAGCTCTCCTCATGGAAGGATTAAATTAAAAATACTGCACATGAAAGACTCATTAATAAAAGCAACTACAATCATCTTACGGGAAAATAATAAGAACATGAATTGAAAGATATGTATTTTTATCTTTTTCCTTGAATAAATGGCAGTCGGTAATCTCGTGACTGGAAATAATGTCTGTATTGTAAGAAACACTTATTAAAAATAATACTATGAAAAGATATTTCTTCATGGATTTCTAAATATTAAAATTGGCTTATTATGTCCTAGTTCTTGAGGTTTAACTGGTTCACCTCCATAAGTAGGTTAGCTTAAAAAAGAGAAGCCACAGGGACTTCCCTGCTGGTCCAGTGGTCAAGACTCTGTGCTTCCACTGCAGGGGGTGCAGGTTTGATCCCTGATGGGGGAACTAAGATCCCGCAAGGCATGACCAAAAAAATAAAAATAAAATAAGAGGAGAAGCCATGAGCAGCAGCATTTTTTAAGGGTCATCACCCCATACCTTTTGATTTTGATATCCAAATACGAGTTCTTTCTCAGGTATCAGCTTCTTGTCACCCCACTGTACTATTCAGAGTTACTTCTGAACTCTGAACTTAGCCACTAAGTCCCTGAGGTATGTTGGAGATTTGTCTGTGTACGGGTATTGTGATGCAGCCTGGTGTTTTCCATCTCTAAAATGGCTCTAGTTTTCATTTATAACTCTGATTTTGACAATTTCCAATTTTCTCACTTGGGAAACTCCTCAGTGGATAAAATCCCAACGGCCTAGCTAGGACATGGCTCTTTCTTCAATACTAAGTCTTAGGCATAAATCATACACAAAAAAATGGCTTTTACATTAAATTGTGCCTATTCTTTTAATGTAACTCTTTTTCACCATGGGCTTGGAACTCCTCAGAATTAGGTTATATCCTGGTCATTTTAATACACCGGTCTTACCACAGAACATGGTGCATTGTTATTGCAAAAAACCTACAGATGAATAAATATGTAGATTTCAAATATGAGACAGTCCTACTGTGAAATGTTGTTTATCTTTCAATCCAGTTTACTGGATTGGAAAAAGTTCTGTTTTCAAACTGAATTGTGGACAAGAAGATGATGGTTACATAATGTCAAGAGAAATAAAATACTTACATAAATATATTAGCCCAGATAATATGCATGTTCCTTGGGGAAAAGAACAGGTTTACTAATTACTTTTGAGTTTTTTTGTCTGGGAGAATATCTTTTTAACCAATGAAAGTTAACCTCAAGAATGAATAATGTATTTTTCATGATCCAAATTAAAATGTTAAAGATAGGAGTTATAAACTCCCTCCTTTCCCTCATAAATATGTGAAAAATAAAATCCAGTTAGCACTTGAGTGAGTGGATCACTAAAAATGATAGTATTTCGCAAATTACTTGGAATTGTGAAGCATGGAATTTCATATTTTGGAATAAATTTTAGGTTCCTCAGGCTGAACTTAAATCAATCTTTATCTTTTCCCTCTTTATATTGACTTTCAAATCAGGGGGTATTATCAGAATAATCTACATCAAAGATAAAATTAATCTTTATTTTTCAGTTTGAAGTATTGCTAGTAGATAAGTTATATCCCTTTAGGTCAACTGCTAATGATTTCACAAATAAAATTCAAGTTGTTACTGTCTGTGGATATACCATATAAATTACTCATTGCTTTTGAAAAACCTAAGCTATTAATGTGCTCATCGCAGTGTACTTGTTTATTTCCCTTCATTATAAATGATTTATGCAATTCATTAGACTGTGATAATTATCATTTAAGACTCATAAGGCTCTTGTTGATGCGAGCTTTGCTAGTGTTGATGAAGTGTATACCGATTTACAAGACAGGTTTGATACGTTGTGTATATAGGATAATGAACCCATTCAAATTATCTTTAAAAGATATCTAGATGCAATGTATTTTATTTCTGGTAAAACTGCAACTGGAAATGATTTATAAAACAATTATTATATACTGGGTATACTGGGGAACTACAGAAAAGAAAAAGCCTATGTCAATTTTGGTTTATTACCCTGAGATTAAACACTGGAATTGGTAGTCTGGGTTTCCCAAACACAAAACAGAAGTTAACTGAAATTACATCTGACTGCTGTATCTTTCCAAGTGCTGCAGTTATCATAATGAAAGCTGATTTCATCCATAAGCTAAAACAATCAGGAAGTTACAATACACGTATTTTAAAATATATCCTAAAAGGGTAAATTATTATCCTCTCAATTCAGCATTTGAAGTGGTTTTTTTTTTTTTTTCTTTTGTTTTCAAATATACCCCTTGGTTTTTCCAATGTCACCAAGATGCTTCAGTAGGAGACTCTAGCCTTGATCTCTCCAGCAAAGATCAACAATCAAGCAGCTATCGGGGAACAAAAACAGCTCCGAGGGAGCTCAGGAGGCCACTTAGACACTTCAGCAACACCGTGGAACAAAAAACCCTAGGAATAATCGCAAAAAAAAGGAAGGAAGAACAGCTTCATTTTGCCTGTGTGGTCCCTTCACCCAGGCGGCACTGCTCAGCACAAAGAACTGAGCTAGAAGGGTTCCCCTCCCAGGTAAGGGAGAGCAGGTGAGCAAGCAGCTTCCCTGGCTTTCCAGGCAGCCCACCCAGAGACCTGCAAAGCTGAGACTTGCAGAGACAGCCAGGGACAAGGAAGAAGAGCAGGGACCACCCGTATCAACCATGCAATGGGGGTTAACTTGGTTCCCAGTGAGCTGCTCTGCAGAGGCCCCCAGCCGCCTTGCTCATGGAAGAAACCAAGGGCAAACATAACTGCCACAACCCCTGGCAAATTTCACGGGTTTTCTCCCCACAGGTATAAATGCAGGCAGGTGCCAGCCACTGAGTCCCTACCCGGTTCCCCCCCTCACCACCCCCAGCTCCCAGCCAGAGCCTGGGATGCACTCCAGCATCCCCTTCAGCCTCTCCTCCAGCTGTGCACCTGACTCCTGCCATGGAGATCCAGCCACAGAAGTGCAGGGTGACAGCCACGCCCATACAGCTGCTTGTGGGCCTGGATTCGGCTCAAGGTCCAGTAATTGGCCGCCACCCGTGGGCTCGCCTCACCTAGCCCCTCAGGCTGCGCCCCTGGACACCCCCAAATTCCTCAAGCCCAACTCCCTTCACCAGCCCCAGCTGCTGTGGTCCTGCCGTGACCCTGCAGCCATGGTTGTGCCCTTGACATCCAGGGCCCCCAGAGCTGCTTTGGGGCCTGATGCTAGAACTGACGCCACCATTATGTGTGTGTCTGCACCAGCCCCCGTCCGCTTGGAGAGGTCAAGAGGACAAACACTGGTCATGATACAGAAGACTAAAGGGAAACAATTAATAAAGAACACATTGGTCCATATCAAACTGTAAATCCTGAAAACAGAGAATATACCTTTTGAAAGTCAATTCTTAGGTGATTCATAAAAAAATCTTGACCATATATTTAGACTCTAATGTGTAATAAATGGCAAAATGATTGCAATAGCAATTTGTGCTTATAAGAAAGCTAGAATTTAATAACAAAATAAGAAAACGTGTATACACGTGGAAATGATAAAGTTCTCAAATTAAGTAGGAAAATAAAGGAAATTGACCAAGTATATGGAAATTAGCACCAAAGAAAATACTAAATGCAGACTTTATGGGAGTTTGGAGAAATCTATATTCTTAAACACATATAACAATATACCAATAACTGAAGTGTGTATGAACAATATTATGATTACATGAATCTGAGTATTTAAAGGCAATATAAATTTAAGTATTAATATAAAGGCAGAGTAATCTGATATCTTGAAGGAAATTATGAAAATTACTATTTCACAAAATAAACAAGCCCCATGTTGTAAAATCAGATACAGTAACATAATAATTTATACTATATTTGACATGCCTCCACGAAACAATCTTTCTTTGTTTTGGTGGGGATGATAAATTATCTATCTCTGCTTTATATGATGGTAATTTTATAATATCATTTTAAGAGGAATATGGAAATGTAGTTCAGTCCTTTTTTTCTAGCATTGTTGATTATTTTATTACAAAAATTATTATTGGTGATTAATAAAAAGTAGTTTCAGTTTGACAACTATCGTTGGCAATGCCATATAAAATTTTTGGATTTTTGTCAGCTACTCAAATTTCCATCATAAATGTGCTTTAACATTTAAAATACTGCATATAATCTCCTGTCTACATGTGTTTCAAATCTTGTTTTTCCTCTTCTACCTTTGTACGGTCCATGCATGGAGCTTAAAGACACTGCCTTAGTTTGTCTGGGCTACTATAACAAAATACCACAGACTGGGAGAATTATATAAGCAATGGAAATTTATTTCTATTTAGTTCTGGAGACTGGAAGTCTGAGATCAGGACTACAGCATGGTCAGGTGAGAACCCTCACTGAGTCACAGACCTCTTGCCAGTCATCACATGGTGGAAGGGGCAAGCTTTCTCTCTGGGGTCTCTTTTTATAAGGACATTAATCTCATTCATGAAGGTTCAGCCCTTTTGACCTATTTACCTCCCAAAGGCCCCACCATCAAATAGGACATAAGGATTTCAACACACAAATTTAGGCAGAACATGAAAATTCAGACCATAGCAGCGATCACATCAAAATACACCTCCAAGTAGTGTTTGGCAGGAGTGATCCTAGAAACCACCATTTACACCACAACAACTAGCAATAGTGAAACTACACAGCAATATAACTGAAAAACTACAAAAATATAGCCCACCCAACTCAAATTAAATCTATCCTAATTTAGCTTCTCCAGACTTTTTCCCAAGCTGATAGCTCTCCAATGCCAACCAAAATAGAAGTGTGATAGAAAAATAGTTGGAACATTATAAAAGAAAGTGATCTTCACTCATTGCAGTTAAATTTATTTTTTTGCAAAATTTACAAATGTATTTAACTATGCAAAGATATTTGGGTTTCCTCCCAGGGTTTTGGACGGGCTCCATGTAAGTAAGGATTCCTAAACTTTGTTTCATTAGCTTTTGGTTAAATTCGCCTATGATTTCCATTAAACTTTTGTAGAACAGAAAAAAATTAAGATTAATAGAGTAAATCTGCCCTAGCCAAGAAAAATCAAAAGTGAACAAGTCAATACTGTGAAAGCAGAAAAAAAAAAAAAATCCTCTCAACTGCTAAGATTTTTGGTTCCTTTTTTGCTCAAAGCTGCATGTGAATTACATACACAGTAAATCCACTAGAGATTCTTCTTGTACAAATGCTTATTGTTTCCGTCCTAAACAAGCGCTAACATTTAAGCATACCAACATTTTCTCCCAGGTACCATGAATTCTCCTAAGAACAAGAGCCAACTGAATCGGTCTACAAAAAACTCACCCATTTTCTTGCCCTTGAAAGCATTTTATGTTATATAGATGACATTGAAAAGTTTGGATAAAAATATTTGTGTCATTAAATCTACAAAGACACAGTTTATCTATGTTAATAATTTTCTCTAATTCTATGAAATTTAAAATGTTATTCTTGATACCATATGAAATATATTGAAAGACTACACAAAGAAAAAAGATGTGGTTTAGATCTGTCTCTATTCAATGAATTCCAAATTATTTTGAATAAAATAATGACATATGAGAAAACAAAATTTTTACTAGGTGAAAATAACCAGTTTTAACATTTGTAAAATGTGTGTCAAGAATAACTGGAATAACAAGCTCATATTCCAACAAATGTCTTTTTATTCCCCTGAAAAACTGCCGAGGATACTGGCTGAAAATGAAAGCGGAATCCAAATTTGCCACTTAAAATGGTGTCACCTCTGTCATAAGAATTGTCAGAGCAATCAATTAGAGACAAGAAGTAAAAAGCCACATTTTAATGAATATTTTTTAAAGGACTGAGCTTTACCACAGAAAGATATCAATGCTGATTTTATATCTGTTTTACTCTCCTAAAGTCTTAATACTCAGTTACAAATAGAAAACAGATTTTTTAGAACACATGTGAACTCTAAATTTTCCTTCAGTCGATACTGATTAGATTTAGTTTCACTGCAATTTGTATGGATTTTACTGGAGCATCTTCTTTTCTTCTATTTTGTTTCTGGACAGATCTCTACAATAGGAATTGTTTTAATCTCATTTTCTGACAGGCCAGCTACTACTGTGCAATTGAATTTTTCTCTCTCAAAAAATACCAACATTTTTTAACTTCTTCAGTTATGGCAAATCTACGTTTTGAAATAAATGACATTGTAATTCTCAAGTGCAGGTTTTCAGTTGGGAATTTCCTGATTTGACTCCCATCTGGTGAGATAATATTTAGCATCCTTCTGAATCGCCATACTTTCATGTCTAATTGAATAATAATATAATCTAACCATTCTGTAAATTTCAGGATCTACATATATGCCTTTGGCTTGCTAATGGACTCTGATGAAACTTTGGCCTTAAGATGTCATCAATCAGAACATGTTTGCAGTAGTCTAGGGACAAGGTGAAAAACACGGTTTAGTTCTATTCTATACATCTGTGCCAGAAGGTCACAGAAATCTGAGGAGGTGAAGCTACCTGGCATTTATAGTGCTGTAAATCTTGCTAAGGGAATCTTCTTTTATATTACTCTTTCCATCTGTTTTCTAGACTTGTTTCTGATTGAAGATTCGCTATTGTATATAGTTCCTCAAATATCTTGTTTCAGGTGATGTTCCCAATAGTTCTGAATATTAACTATATATCATACTTGCCTAAGTATCAGCAGACAGTCCTAAAATGTAAAGCAAGCAAATGAACAAAACCACACACACACACACACACACACACACACACACACAAGCCCCATAGCACTGGAAATAAATTGTGCACAAAAATAGTAATAATGAAATGAGTTTAGTCCTTAGATAACTGTTTCAAATAAAATTGGAGGCAGAAATGAGAAAGCTACATGATAACGTGAATGAAGGTGGTCAACATCTTTAAACATAATCAACATTTGATTTACTCACATCCTGTTTCACAAAAGCAAATGCCTTTCATTTTCTAATACTCTGATACAAGGTAAAATAAGGTACTCTGGTTATGAGTAAAGGATATATAATATCACCAGCAAGCATTTTAGGCACTTCAAGCTACTCTTTTAAATGATTTATGGTAGGACACACAATATACATGCCCAGAGGGAACTCAACAATGATTTAGCCATAAGGGGTCTCACGTAAGATGACTATAAGGGCACCATGGAAGTTCACAGAAGTATTCCAAGGTAGAAGGCTCAAAGTTGACTGCAAAATTTATTAAAATATTTATGAAAATAATAATATATAAAAGAAGTAAATGTGCTTTTAGTTTTACATGGTTCTGTATGTTAGTAAAACATTGCCATGACTGTTGTCCTGAATTTTGAAAACTAGATTGTTCTTGGTAAAGAAGGTAAAAAATATTTTCCCAAAAAGAGTTATACATAACCCCTCCCCCCACAGATGTCTCAAAATATGTGGCTGTTTTTTTACATGCTTAATGTAATGCTTAATATAATTTCCTTTTCAATACAAATATTAAGCATCATTTCAAACTTTCAATTTAATATTTTAGTAATACTATTTCAGTGGTCCTCAGTATTTATGCGTGCTGAAATATCTGAGCGAAGCAATAAGATTATCTTAGTTTAAACAAAAATAGCTCAAAATCCCTATGATCCTCCATAAAAGTGAAGAGTATGAGCCTGTCCTGTGATAATCGCTCTTCTGGAAATGAGTGATTGTGTAGGTTACCGATAAAGTGTGTCTATTAGAATAGAATATCATTAACGTATGTTGCTTAGGAAGGCAGACTTTCTTTGCTCGAATCTTGGGTTTAATGTTTGCTAGCTGGAGACTTTGGTCAATAAACTTACTTTCCTCTTCTATAAAATGGTAAAAGGAATATGTAAAACTCTGTAAGTTTGTTGTGGGAATTAAATAAACTCATATATGTACACTATTTAGTATGGTACTTGGTTGGTACTAAACAAACATATACATGGCTAGCAGAACACTCAGATACTTTGAGTCTAATCTGTACTTCATTGCTTTGGTTTCTTTATTAACAAGAAGAGCCATGTTGATAATGACGACGAGATGAATTTTAATCTTACGGCTGAAACATCAGCAAAAATGTTCTATCAGCTGTCCATTTTGGGTCCCCACACTGAAGGGCCACATTTTCATCAGCTTGCTGCCAGCAGCAAATGTCTAAAATGTGCCTTGACAATTAAATTCAGCAAATGGTTTTCGTGTGCGTATTGTGTGCTTGGAACTGTGATTGGGCAGAGAGGGAATTCTCTAGTGCACCTGGGGACATGGGGGAGAAATGTGATGCATTCCATGCGTTTTAATTTTCACCAGAAGATAATCTTAATTCATCCTTCCATTTCCTAGATCTCAGTTTTTATTAAATATATACATAAGGAGTCTCTCAAAGTTTGTGCATGAATTGTTAATAACAATTCTGCCTTACGTCACCCCAAACATATCACTTGGATCAAGCAGTTATTTTTAAGTAATGTTGTGTGTTCAAAATGCGGCTTTGCATCACAAGCAAAAGTGGTTTCTTTGAAAGCTAAAACTGACAAGCCTTAAGGTAGGCTGAGTAAGAAAAAGAGCAGATTCAGATGAACAAAACTGAGGAAGAGGGACATACCTACTGAATTTTCATAAGTAAAAACAATTAGAATGAAATACTATGAACAACTAAATGTCAACAGATTAGGTAACATAGATGAACTGGTCAATTTTGAAAAAACACAAACCACCAAAGATGACTCAAGAAAAATAGATCTGAACAGACCCATAAAAGAAAAGGGATTGAATTAATAATTTAAAATCTCCCAGAAAAGTCCCATGAATTCCAAATATTCAAAGAAGGGTTAATGCCAGATTTTCACATACTCTTCAAAAAAATAGAAGAGAAGGGTAATATTAAATATCCATCATCACATTACCATACGGAATAGTTTTACGACCCTAAAAATCCCCTATGTTTTAACTATTCACCCTTCTCCTTCCCAAACTCCTGGGAATCACTGATCTTTTTTACTGTCTGTTCTGCCTTTTCCAGAATGTCAAAAAATTGGAATCATATAGTCTTTCAAAATTGAATCTTTCACTTAGAAATATCTGTTTAAATTTCATGCATATTTTTGGTAGCTTGATAGCACATGTATTATTGTTGAATAATCTTCCATTGTATGGATGTACCACGGTTGTTTATCCATTCACCTATTTAAGAATATCTTGGTTGCTTTTAGTTTTTGGCATGTAGGGTATTTATTTTATAGATATAAAATTTTTAAATTGGTTGGTTAAATACCTGGGCACACAACTGCTGGGTCATATGGTAAGACTATCTTTAGTTTTGTAAGAAAGTGCCAAACTCTTTTTTTAAAAAGAAGGAAAAAGGAACCGTCTTTAAGATATGGCATTCTTTCCCAGGAGGTAAGGGTTTTTCAGTATATGCAGATCAATCAATGAGATACACCACATTAACAGACTGAAGAATAAAAACCATATGGTCATCTCGGTAAATGCAGAAAAAGCTTTGGGTTTCAACCATGAAGAAAGTATATACATTGTACAATGAAAGCTGGGAAGGAGAAGGCAGGGTAATCCTATGCATCAAAAATATCTACACTGCACAGAAAATTGCAGATATCAGTAAACATTTCAAGTGGCCAAATAGAGACATTAAAGCGAGTGTTGTTCTAGGAATGTGACTGAACTATGTAGCCAGATGGACAAACTGATAACATCAATGACAGGTGCAGAAGAGATGCAGGCAAGCTCTCAGGGTCTGCTCTCTGGGCACTGGCCGGATCACTTCTTGGCCTAAGGTGGAGAATCAGGGAAAAATACTGATGGATCTTTATGAAAATTTTATTTTATTTTATTTTATTTTTTGCGGTATGCGAGCCTCTCACTGTTGGGGCCTCTCCCGTTGCAAAGCACAGGCTCCGGACGTGCAGGCCCAGTGGCCATGGCTCACGGGCCCAGCCGCTCCGCGGCATGTGGGATCTTCCCGGACCGGGGCATGAACCCGTGTCCCCTGCATCGGCAGGCAGACTCTCAACCACTGCGCCACCAGAGAAGCCCCGAAAATTTTATTTTTTACAAGGTAGAACATTGTTTCTCAAAATATTAATATGTAACACCCACAACAAAAATCTTAAAGTATATATTGGGTTGGCCAAAAAGTTTGTTTGGGTTTTCCGTAACTTTTGGCCAACCCAATACTTTATACTTCAGATTCTAGAGTCTTCTACAGATTCAATAAATTTTGCTTGTGGGACCAAAGTTTCTGATTTTTAAAACCAGGCATTCTAGGTGATACTTGCTGATACTTACGTACACACAAAGTTTGAGAACTGCAAAGACATGGGAAACAATTGACTGAACTGATTCTCCTAATACAGTCTAACAGAAGTTGGGGAAGGAACTCAAGGAAATGTGACTCTTTTATCCGAAGCTGTATTATCGTCAAGGAAGGAGAAATTGAGAAAAAACTAACTGCTTTGCTCTCCTCTATGATAGCGGATTTCAAAAGCTTAAGTGAAATGTCAGCTTCATCTCAAAGCACAAGTCTCTGGAAAAGAAATCTCTTGAGAGAGTTGAGTTTCTCTTGCAATTCAATCCAGTGTGCAATTGTTTAACTTCCCTGTGATGAACAGGGTGCAGTATCTAAAGATGCCAATCTGGTTGTTTGTGTAGGAGCTTCTTAGTTCCCATTTCTGAAAGGATGTGGACAAGACAGAGAAGAATTGATGGGGCTCCCTACTCAAGAGCGAATAGCAAGTGTTGGCACAGAGCTGTAGGGTGTAAGGAAGGCTGTGTCCTGAAATGAGCAGTCGCCAAAATGCTAGCAACACAGGTCTTTTCATTTACTTATCTCATTAGCTTTTCATTTTACAAAGATCAGAAGAGTTTTGCTATTAGGGTCTATTGTGAAATGATAAGGGTTGGCCTTTTTAACTGTTACTCTATTTCTATCTTCTAAGTTATTTTCGCACACAAAAAATGTGTGAAAAGAATATAGATAAAAACCAAAAGAGGACTGTTTTTCCCCAGACATATATTGGAACTTGGAATTGTCACTCAGTAGTTCTTAGACTTTAGGAAATTTCTTACTTCTTTGAGCATCATTCTTCTATCCTTTTTATCCTAAAAATGAGGAGAAAAAATATCTGACTCATAGATTGTGGATAATGAAGAAATAATAGTATAAAACTCTTATGCAGATACACAAAATGTTATTTTTCAAAAAAAATCAAGTTTTGGGCTCAAATTTCTTCTTACCCTTCCAAAGGCATTTGCAAATGAAATTGGAAATTGCTGAATCAGGTGGGTCATTTTTGATGCATGTGGAAAACGGGAGAAATGTCAAGACAATGTCATTCTGATTTTTAAACTGGAGACAATGTCATTTAGAAAAGTAGAGATTCGTGTGCTTAACCTTGATCTCTGGCAGGATTTTTATTCATACGATTCAAAGAATGGAATGTTTGCGTGTAGACCTAAGACACACCAGGCGCAGACAGCAGTTTGCTATGAGCAAATCACATCAGATTCACTGAGTTTCTTTCGTTGATGAGGCGCCATCCATCAGGGAACCTTGTTGGCAGAAGTGTATGAATAATTGCAAAGCATCTGTTTCGTTGTGTTTAAAAATTAAATGGCTATAGCTATGATTGTTGGATTAGGAACTGACTGAGTGTTGATAATGTTTTTCATGTGTTAAAAGATAAACTGAGGCATATGAAACATTTTAACAATTCATTTGAGCAAAAATCCATTCGAGTTGGGCAGCATCCAATCTAGCAGGTAGGAAGGAACTCCAGAGAGCTGTACAAAATGAGAGTTTTACAGGCAGAGTGGAGTGGGAACAAGGAAGTTATACTTTGCAAAAAGAGCAGGTTGGTTATTGCAAAGTTACTTTCCTTTAGGGGACGGCAGGGGCGTCTCAGGCAGGTTACGTAACTACTGCTGATCAGCTGATTCCTGACTGACTGGTTTAAGATCCCATTTCCCGGAGAGCCAAAACCGTAATCAAGTTTGTCCTGGTTTGGCTACATGTGGCTTAGCATAAGCGACTCCATTTTGGGCCTGCTGTCTTGTATTTAACACATTCTATTCATTTTCCTCAGAAACTCGGTGATCACCCCTTACAGCCTGTTACCGTGAAGAATTAGGTTGATGGATATAAGCTGGCTTGGGTGGTTTTCCTTTGCTGCTGTGGACGCGTTTTCCTAACAGTCCGTTCCTTTTAATGGAAGAACCCATGGGGTGGCTTTGGGAAGTGGGCCTGGGTGTGGGTAGAACACAGAGGGAGCCAGGCTGCAGATCCCCCCAAATGCCAACATAAAGGCTCCGAATCTCCAGGGACAACACTTGCATTTATTCCCGCGTAAAGCTGCCTTCGACGTTTTTGTTACACATGCGATTTCTTTCTTTTCTTTTTTTTTTTTCCAGCATCTGATACAAAGCCCAGAGTTTCCTCAAGCTTTGCTCTTTCACTTGGGCTTGAGCGCCCAGTGGCTACCTAGACAAACCACTTTTTTTGGAGAGTGGTTCTCAAGTTTTATTCAAGAAGTTAAAGCTTTTTTCCACCCGGCAGAACCCAGGAATGGGAAGAAGCAGCAGCCATGTGACCAGCTGTCAGGAATTGACCTTATTAGTGGTTAAGCAGCCCTGGGCCCGAGGAACGGGGAGAGGCAGCACCCACGTGACCCCCTGTTATGAATTAAGGTTGTCAGTGGTTACCCTGCCCGTGGGCGGGAGGTGCACACCTGCTTCTTATACAGGTTGCTTCTCGGCTTCAGTTTGCTCAGAGCTCTTCTGGGAAGGACCGCACTTTCGTCTGCTCTCTTGGGTGAGTGTTTTCCTTGTCTTTTATGTTTTCTATCCGTCTGTTTTTCAGCATCTTGGAGTGTAAATTTTCCATGTCATGCTTTCCAACCTTGTTATGATTTTCTGCTTCCCTTTATGTTTTCTTTTTGCTCTTTGGCCCTTGAGAGATACAGAAGGTTAGCAGACATACCGGTTGTTTTCTTTGGTTCACAATGTTTATATGGCTGCTTCTTTAGGGGGAAAAGCAAACCAAAGCAAGAAAATACTTCTGTTAGTCGTTCTGACACAGTCGCATGAAGTGCTGGTAAGGTGTTTTAGATTTTAGAGAAATATTTGCTACTGGAAACTTGTGAAATAGGAGTCATCTCCACTTGAGAGATGAGGAAACTAAAACTTACAGTAGTTTGGTTACTTGGTCTCAACCAGTAAGTGGACGAGCTGGGAGTTGGCCCAAGTCTCATGACTCCAAAGGCAGAAATTTATAATAAGTGTAGGAAAAGCACTGCAATATACTGGATGAAGGGAAAATATATTTTTGAAATGCACTAAAAATCCAAGCTGTTGTCATTAGATTATGCGTTTGTTTTCTATCCAGAATTCTGTTTGTTTTTACATAGTTGCATCAAAGGCTCAGAAATCGCAGACGTAAAACCACTGAATCACTGAGGTAAGTAATTAGTAAAAATTTATTGTGCACACACACCAAGTTGGTGAACCGGGAGCCCTGACACCAAACATGGACTGAGCCTCAGAGGCGTGTTATAAAGGAGGTTATACGGTAAGGAGGCAGCGACTGTGTCTTCCTCACAGTGGTTGGTTATAATATTAGCGTTTTTTTGACAGTAAGGAATTGGTTAGTTTCTATCAACTTGGAATAATTTCAGTTTCGCTTATGATTTTCAGAGGCATTAACAAGAGGTGTACAAGGTCAAGCCTCACTTGTCTTGCAAAATAAGCTAAATTAAGTGTTGCTTGTATGAGTAAAGTGGTTTTGTCTGCTCAAGAAGTTTCCAAATCTGACCTCCGTTTGTGTTTGATTTTAACAATTGTAATTATTACAGTGGTTTCCTGTTTAAAAAAATATTTAGGTTTTATTTTCACCAAAACAATATTAAAAATACTGCCGTTACACATATCTTTATGCATTTCCTCTCAATATTTCCTGAGGACAAATTCACCAAAATGGAAATTTCAATTCAGAAATTAAGTGGTCTAAACACTTTGATGTTTCCTATTACATATACTGACAAATCTATTTTCTAAATGTCTTGTTCCAAGTAACCTCAGTCTTACAGCAAACTCTGTTGCTTTGTAGCCGTCTCGTTATTATTTACCTTTACAAAGAATACTGCCTGAGCTGGCTTTTACTATCAGTGTATCTTAAGGTATAGCGTGTGGGAGATGAGGCTTAGCAACTACTAACATTAAAAAGGCGAAAAACCTTTATTAATTCCAAGCCTTATACGAGGAAAGGTGCATAAAAACTAGCATAAGTAAAATATGATATTGGGCTTCTAATAAAAACAGGATTTACTTTTGGTAGCCTGAGTCCTTAATTTGTTGAATTGCACCCAGAGCATCTAGGTCAGTGCATGGCTTATAGTAGTTCATCATAATGTAAAGCGAAAGTCAAGTACTTTCAGTTCTCAACAGCATGGTTTTAAAAATACGTGACTTTTTTTCTCTAGGTGAATGAAATGGATGGGAAAAGGCTTAAAACTTTGGCATGTTAAGAACAGTTTAAAAAAAAAAAACTTGTTGGAAGGGAGGAAAATAAGAGAACATGATACTCTTAAAAAATAAGATGCACTGTTGAGTCCCAAGTGATAGAATTAGAAACCACACAGATTGAAATTTAAGTGATTTGAGGTCAGTGTGAGGAACTTTCTAACAAATCAGGCCAAGTATAAAATGTGCGGTGAGAGCTAACGAATTTTTGCCCACTTTCTGGGAAAGTCTGGAGTTTCTGATGAGGGGTTGACTTTGGTAAGCTTAATAACGTGTAGAACTGTGCTGCTCTGTAATAGTTCCCACTGCAGGTTCTGGGACTCTAATCAGTAGAATTGATCAGAGGCCAGAGGAGGCATTCAGGCGAGGCTTTTCGGGCCTCTTGCCGCAGCACGAGGGGGCGGCAACGAGTACCAGGTGCCCTTGCTGCTCCCTGAGTGGGGCGCGCTGATGCCTTAAATGGGATGCAGGTGGGAGCGGATTGTTGGGTCGGGCTGGAGGGGGTCTTAGGTGGTCCGCCCGCCCCCTTGGCGATGCTGTGTGTCGGCATCATGCGCAGGACCCTGCTTTTGCTCCCAGCACCTCAGAAATGGCTTTTTGGCCTTTTTGTGTCTTGCTGTTCATAATTTGCCCCAATTGCGCGTGCTGGCGGTCATTTCTAGTCCCTTAGAGTTTCTGTGTATCTGTTGCTCGTGGAGACGTTTGTCCAGGTGCAAGCCCTGCAGTCAGGGTCCCAGGTCCCAGCCTGTTTCAATATCTCTTAAAAGCATGTTCGGTATAACCCAAAAGCTAGTCCAGATTGGAATCTCATGTCTGTAAGCAACATAAATGAGAACTGGTTGAATAAAGGTGATAAAAACAAGAATATTGTCTTTTAAAGTTACGTTTTCAATAATTTATCAATGGATTTGTCTCTGAATCTAAAATGGAAGGACTTAACTTTAATTGTGTTATTTTAAAAAAGTAAGCTAAGAGATTGGCATTTGTTTTGAATTTTCTATAACCAGAAAAATGAAAAATGGTGTTTGGGAAGAGATTTATTGTATTCCTTGTTAATTTGTCCTAAAGACAGATATTTTCATATAGTTAATTGTCTCAATAAATGTAATTTGATTTAAAGTTAAACACACATTACTTGTTTGAGACATCCTAATGATGGACATTTTATTCAGTCAAGATTTCAAGACAGTGTTCTAAAATCTATTGTTTCCACAAAAAATCATTTGCTTTGTCATAATATATCAAGTCTATTTTAGGTTGCTTAAAAGTGGTAGTTACTATTAAGACCACTCACATCATTTATTTTGGTGGTAGATTTTCTATTCACATGGAAAATGAATTAAACTAGAAAACCAGTAAAAGGTGCATATAGTTAAAAATCCTAGGTAGGAAAGGAGAAAGTGGGATTGATGTTTCTTTAGTAGGCAGGCCAGAGGCAGGGGAGCTAAGTATTATTAACACCTGTTCTAAAGTTTATTGTCCTTTGAATAGCTGACTTTGACAAATGCCTCTCGGGCTTGGAGTGTGTCATGTGCTAGACAGATGTGGCCATGAAGGCACAGGTGGGAAGTTCAAGGTACTTACCAGGAAGAGAGCAAATTCTATTCTAGTGGCCCTAGAAATCACATAAATCCAAGTGGTGGGTTTACTGTTATCATGAATCCCTTTCTAGTAAGCGAGTGGTTCCATTTCCCCATAATCCTTTAGGCATATAAACTGGAAAGCCATAAACAAGTGGAATAGAGCACACAAGGAAGCAACCTACCTAATTACATAGTTATCTCAAACTTGGGGGTCTCCAGTAGATTCCTAAGGCAGTGGCTAACCAAGAACAGCGTAGGTGGGAACAGATTTTTTATGGCAATAATAGTTTCTTCAAATCTTTTCCCTAGTGGTATGGCGAACCCCCCTTCACATAACCTAAAGTTGCCAACAACAGGATGGTAACTTCTTAGGATTGTCAGCTCTGTCCTTAGTACAATCATAATTTTCATTTCTCCATGAACCAATATTTTTAAAGACTTTACCTTGTCAGGTGATTTTTATTATTGAAAGCCTCCAAATTCTTAATCTTGAACCAGCTGGGGTAAAGCAAGAGCCCTTCTTCCAAAAGAGGAGAGGAAACAAGGTGAACGACACAGTGCCCCCCACCCCCGCCAAAACCCAATTCTGTCCTCACAGACCAGTGAGATTCTCTGGAATTTTAAAGGGGATGGATTCGTTATAAAATGGAGGTAGCCCCCAGCCAGTTTTAAAATGGGAACTTTAAAAGGGAAAAAAAAAAAAGAACAGGAACAAAACAAGGGCCTCTTCAATGACTCCCAAAGGCTTTATTTTCTGGTTTCAAATATGTTCTCTGGGTTCATAGCAGAGTATTTCTTATAAGTGGAATGTATATCTATATGTAAGTCTGAGATGGGGATGCTGTGAGGTATTAGTTATTGGCCAAAGAAATAAGGAGACTGAAGTCCAATAACTCTTTATTAAAGTAACTAACAGCATCAGGGACAAATTTTTGTAAGTTGGGGAGTCACGTAATCAGTCCATTGTGTAATCTTCTAGATTTTCAAAACAGCTTAGAATGACCATGGAACTCTCTGGACTAGCTGAGTAGATTTTACTAGCTACACCTGTTTCTCCCCTTCATAAAATCCTTCTGTAGCTTTCGATCTCATACCAAATGACATCCACATGTTTGACTTCCTGGTTCTCAGGATTTAGCCTGCATCAGAGTCACCTGGAGGGCTTTAACATAGTTAATCCTTAAACAGCATGGGTTTGAGCTGCATGGGTCCACTTATATACAGATATTTTTCAGTAGTAAACACTATAGAATACTACACAGTCCCCGGTTCGTTGACTCCTCGGCTGGGGAACTGCAGAGACTGAGGAACATCGGGTAGAGAGGAACCCTGTGTATGGGGGGCATATTACACGCAGCTTTTCAACTGTTCGGAGGGTCAGCCTCCCGACCCCCACCCCCACGACCCTTGTTCAAGGGTCGGCTGTGTAGATGCTGAAACTGAGGATGGAGCCCGAGAACTTGCGTATCTACAGTTCCCAGGTGATGCCGCTGCTGCTGGCCGAGGGACCACGCTTGGAGAACCACGAGCGCAGAATGTTCTCCCTGATTGGACCCAGGCTCGCCTAATTTTGGACCATTTTCTCACACTCAGGCGGGTTTGTCCAACTACTCGCGCTTCCCAAATACGAGTGCTCCTTTGTGCCCCTCTGCTGCGCCTCTTGCCTTTAAGGGTCTTTTAGATGAAGTCTTCTCTGAAGTCTGATCCCCCAAGATCTCCTTTACGTCTCCTTTGCTGTTCCAGCCCTTTAACACAGTTCGTTAGTTGATAGATTTTGAGGCTCCTAATCTTACTTGGTTCATTTTTGTTTCCTTAGTTTCTGCCACTGAGTTTTGGGTTCTCTGGGAAGAACTGTAATCACTTGTCAGATTCATAAGTTTCACCTTAGTTTTATCTGCTCTGATGCAATGGTTATGAGCAGGTATCTCAGAACCAGATGGTCTGGGTTCAAATGTCAGTTCTTTGAGAACCTTTCTGTCTCTAACTATGGCAAGTACCTTAGTCTCTAGGAGCCAGAGTTCTCACATCTGTGTGAGGATGATACTAATGACCTCATTCCTTGTAGTTTTGTGAGTGTTAACACATGTGAAGAATTTAGAGCAATACGTGGCAATTTTGTCAGCAATACATAAATGTATGATACTGTTATCATTAGAAGGTACTATCCACAAGGCCAGTGACTTACAATTAAATAATTTACCGTAAGTGATTGAAGAGGCTTGGGGATGGCCTCAGTAACTTGGATTGAAAGATGAGAACATTTGCAGTTGGAAGATTATGTCAGCAAGAACTGTATCGACATGGTAATGCTTTTCATGTTGAATATGCAGTGTTTACATTTTAAAAATAGCCTTTACTCTTAAAGCAGTCTCATGTTCATAGAAAAATTGAGCAGAATTCTCATTTTCCCCCTCAGGGGACACAATTTCCCCTATTAACATCTTGTATTTTGGTATAATTATATAATTTATAATATATTGAACCAATATTAATACATAATTATCTAAAGTCTATAGTTTACATTAGGGTTCACTCTGTACAGTTTTGTGTTTTGGGAAATTCACGTCATGTATCCACTGTTACAGTGTCATACAGAATAGTCTCACCACCCTAAAAATGACCTGTGCTCTACCTCATCACCTCCCTCTGAAACCGTGGCGGCCACTAATCCTTATAATTTCTCTTTAAGTTCGCCTTTTCCAGAATTTCAGTTAGAATCATACAGTATGTAGTCTTCACAGATGGGCTTCTTTCACTCAGCAGTGTATACTGAAGGTTCCTCCATCTTTTCATGGCTTGATACAGTTCATTTTTTATCACTGAATAATAATCTGTTATTTGGGTGTATCATAGTTTATTGACTCACCTATTGAAGGACATCTTGGTTACTACCAGTTTTTGACAGTTACGAATAAAGCTGCTATCAACATTCATGTACAGGTTTTTGTGTGAACAAAAGTTAACTTACTTGGGTAAATACGTAGGAGTATGATTGCTGGATCGGATGATAAGCCTCTGTTGGGCTTTTTAAGAACCTGACAAACTGTCTTCCAATGCGGCTGGGCCATTCTGCATGCCCACCAGCAATGAACGAGAGTTCCTGTTGCGCTACATTTTCTCCAGAATTTGGTGCTGTGAGTGTTGTGGATTTTAGCTGTAATAGTAGATACTTATGTTTACATTTTTTTTAAGTCCAGCTGATAAAGTTTCTTCCTGGTTCATTATTGGTCATGTGCTTGTATGGTGGTAGGTTGATGTTGACTGGAAGGTCCAGTGCTGAACCTTTCGTATGTTTCCAGCCGGGAGCCAAAGTTGACAGATTTGCCCGTTGAAGTGCATAAAGTGAGCTGTGCAGCATCACTGACATGAGTCACGAGAGGAACTCGCTAATTAATACTGGAAATAGGGCAGCACAGGCATAAACCAATCTTTGCCCTAATCTCTTTTAAATGGTACAGGGTTTCATAATATCAATCTTAATGGGCTTCCCTGATGGCGCAGTGGTTGAGAGTCCGCCTGCCGATGCAGGGGACACAGGTTCGTGCCCCGGTCCGGGAAGATCCCACATGCCGCGGAGCGGCTGGGCCCGTGAGCCATGGCCGCTGAGCCTGCACGTCCGGAGCCTGTGCTCCGCAATGGGAGAGGCCACAACAGTGAGAGGCCTGCGTACCGCAAAAAAAAAAAAAAAAAAAAATCCTCATAGCACAGGAAAGAATGAGAACTGGGAACCAGGCGCCTTGGGTTAACGTAGCTGACGTTCCACTGGTTAATCTGGTGGCCCTCAAGCAAGTCGCTTAACCTGTAGATCCCACAGAGAGTTGTACTGCAGGATTTGTAAGATCCCTTGAAGCACCACAATTCTGATTCTAAAATCAACCTTGGCATGACTGTTCCGGCACAGACCAAGGGAGAGAGGCCACCCAGCCCTCCTTTGAGGCAGACGTGAGTTCGTCAAGCAGCAAACCCTCTTGAGTGGATGTCAGTCTCTGAAGCGGCTGAGACGTGTGACAGGGTGGCCTAAGGTAAATTGTTGGGGGAGATGCTGAAAACTTCAAAAAGGGGATCTTGTGTGTTGACAACCCGAGCAAGGGGATCGTAGGAAGTGGGCATCTCTGACTGGGTCGGGGGATTGGTGGTTTGCAGCAGCTGCCGCAGCAGGGATTATGCAAACGGAGTGAAACACACCCGTTTTAAGCGCTCTGGGGTACAGCGATGCTGTCTTGCTGAGAGCTTTTATTTTTTCGTTTATAGGCGAGGTTAGAGGGATTGTATGACAAGCAAATTAAAAACTGAATGGGGTGAAGAGGGACACGGGAAAGAGCTTGGGAGTGACAGAAAAGCCATTGTCACGCAGCGTGATTCTGCATCACGGTTCCTGGGGCTCAGTGCGGTTTCTAGGGGCCAATGAAATCACCTCTCTCCCTCTGAGACTGAATGACTGGCGTGATATTGCTGGGAACAAAAAGGGACATTTAACTTTAAGGAAATGAAAGGTATCACTCACATTTTTCTCCCGTGCTTGTATCTTTGTCTCCAGTTACGTTTCCCACAGAACTAATTGGTCTTTCTGAAAAGCCACTGGGGTGCGGGAAGCCAAATGGTTGTAAGTGAAGCCGGATGATTTCTACCCACCCCCCAGGGTCAGAGTTGTCCTTAACAATAATCGTTGGTGTTAATAACTGTCCTTTATGGTGGCAGAGGAGAGCAGGGTACTGCTCATCCATTAGGCTGTTTTAATCTTTCTGAAATGACCCCCCTGAGCATTTCTCAATTTCTTTAGTGCATTATCATCCCTGACTACCTGTGCCGGAGGCCGAACAGGTGAGGCCTCATCACAAAGGAAGGGAAGCTGCAATGGGATGGGCAAGCTTCGCACTCACATCAAAGCGCAGGGGCAGGCGGCGCCTCAGGAGGTCCTGCTGTTCTAGGTGTGTCTGTTAGTGACTAGATCCAATAAGAAACCGGCCCCCAAGTGATTAATGGCTCAGACACAATAGAAACTAAAATACCGGAGGGTTGTCTAGGCCAGCAGGGCAGCCCCTTCACACAGACGTCCTGGCGCTGGTGGGAGGGTCTTCAGCACCTTCAACGAATGGCTTCTAAGCCCCCCTGGGTGGGGGAGGAGCTGTTCTAGCAGAGGGAGAAGCACAGGGCAGTGCAGGGGTGGGCGTTTCAGGGGCCAGACCAGGAAGTGCCTCGGGTCACTTTCATCTGCAGGAGCCAGTCACGTGGTCCTACGTGGTGGCAGAATCTAGCTTCTGAGAAGCTGCTGCCCAGTGCGATTCTCTGAACAACAGAAGAGACACGTTGGCAAGACATTGACCATAAGAGTGTCTGAATCAAGGTAATTGTGGCTCGTGCTGTGCTAGGGATCGGGCATCCTAGAAGATCTTTGTTCCAGAAAGAAGATGCCTGTGGAAAGAGGAACGATGCTTAGGAGAAGTGTCTTTACCTGGTGTTAGGGAAGGTGCTCGAGGGGTGATCCATCCCCTTCCTTGGTTAACGGTAAGAAATGCAGGCAGGCTGACTCTGGTCTCCCCTCAGCTGATTCTTAACATGCAAGACTGCGTTTCTCAGTGAAATTCTGACCCACCTCCCTGTGGAATCAGGGAGCCTGGGAGTTGGGGAGGGGTCTGTGTCTTCTCACTTACCCTTGTCGTGGGCATGTCCTCGGCACTGATGTCTCTCTCTTTTTTTTTCCTTTTTTTTTTTTTTGCTGGTTCTACAGATAGAAAGGAATGGCCCATTGTGGTCAAACCCAGCTCCAAGGTGGTTTCCTATACTTGACATATTTCCTTTTAGCCAAGTTTTGACTGAGAAATTTGTAAAAATGAAACCTTCTTATAGCAGCATGTTTTCTACCCATTGCTGGTCATCCTTGGCTGATGGAAGCCTCTGGTAGAGCCTGAGTTTTCCTAACTCACTCCCAAATGATACGGTTCAATCCTCCAAAATCCTTCTTTACCTTCTCCTTCAAAGCTCCCATTCCCTTAGCAATTGGAGGAAAGCATTTTTACTAAAATAGCTAACAGGCAGGTGTGAGGGATGAGATATACTTCAGTGTGTGATCCTGCTTATCTTACAAGTTACCAGATTAGCCCGAAGGATTGCATCTCTAGACATCTAACCAAGCGTTTATCACTGGACCCTTTTCCTGGCCGGGGCCTCCTCGGTGTGCCTACTTGGTCACTTCTGCATTCGCTTCTGTGAGCTGGTGCAGCCGTCGGGAGCTGACGGGGAAGGAGGGGTGGTGTAGTGAAGTAGTCTCAGTACAAAGCATCTGTGTCATTGTCATGAGGCCCGGGCCCCCTTTCTGCGTCCTGCGCTGCATCCATGGAAAACAGTCAAGGCATTGAGTGCTGGGTTTCCTGCTTTCTCTGAAACCTGTGAGCAGGTGTTGCAGGTTTGCTCCAGTTTCCCCCGTTGTGGGGGGGACTTGCATTTTCCCTTGCTTTCCAGGAAGCAATTGCAACCGCCTATTACTTTTCTAGACAGTTTTCCTTCCAAGAACTACTCACGCTGCCCTTCCTCTCCATCACCTCCACATTGTCTTGTGGGGTGTGATAATCTTGATCTAACACAAGTGGATTATTATCTTGGCGATTTTTAAAATTTGAGAGTTTTTATAACCAGGAAAATTTTAGTAACTTAAGATTTCACCTTCTGAAATGACTTTTTTTTTTTTTTTTTTTTTGCGGTACGCGGGCCTCTCACTGTTGTGGCCTCTCCCGTTGCGGAGCACATACTCCGGACGCGCAGGCTCAGCGGCCATGGCTCATGGGCCCAGCCGCTCCGCGGCATGTGGGATCTTCCCGGACCGGGGCACGAACCTGTGTCCCCTGCACCGGCAGGCGGACTCTCAACCACTGCGCCACCAGGGAAGCCCTAAAATGACTTTTTATGAGGTTACCAAGGACTGTGATCGGACTTATCTCGAATGTGGAACATGTTCGTTTGCCTTCAGAGAAACTACAGCTGATTTTTCTAATGACAGTAAAATGCCAACTTTTTTCAAAATAGAAATTTCATTGGTGCCATGTTGTGCTCTTGAGTGATGTGTAATATTTGCCTGAATTCCAAGATGGGTATCTCTTATTTGGTGTGAACACTACCACACATATCAGGGTATCTTGGACCTGGACTCAGAAGGACTTAATATTTTTTCAGCTGTTACTAGTGTAAATTTGGGAAAGTTTATTTAACCTCTCTGTTCTTGAGTTTGCTAATCCATAATTCTGGGATAATAGTATCTTCAGAGTTGTTATGAAAAGTGAGATAATGCATATAAAGTATTTGCAACAGTTTCCAGAATGTAATATCCATGTTTAAAATATTAATTTGAACTCTGGGGAGGGCATAGTGATCCCTGAAACTTGTAAAACGACTGATTGTTCTCAGTAGATCTTGAAGAGCTGTTAGTATTGGAATACGCAGCAGCTTACTACATTACTTAAAAATTGGAGAAGAACCTACAGATACAGAAGGGAGATAGGGTCAGGAGTATAAGATGTGGGAAATGAGACTTGGCAAGGGAAGCACTGTGGAGGGGTGGACAGCAGGGCCGAGGTTTACAGAAAGGTGTCCAGTCGCAAACACTGAGCAGGTGTTTTGCATTATGCTGATCTTTAAGGCAAATGCAGAACTAAAAGCCTTATTTTTTCTTAAAAGCTAGCTGAGAAGACTATCTTCATGTAATGCACACAAAATCACAAACAGGACACACTGATAACCCATTTTGGGAACTGTTTTTCATTCCCTATTGTTAATAAAATAAATGTAAACATAAAATGGAAACTGCTAACTAGGGTCAGTAATAATTCCTTCATTGTTAACCGCAAATGTCCTCTTCTACACTTTTTTCCTTATTTAAACCTTCTGCTGCAATTGACCCCGTTCCCTGCTCCTTCCATCTTCAAATTCTTCACCCCGGGCTACTGGACACCATCTCTTGCTGGTTCTCTTCTTGGCTCTTAGAATGTTCCTTTTCCAACTCACCCTTTGAATTAACATGGGAGTAGATGCTGACCGAATACACTGTAATATCGCACATTAGATTCACATGGGGACTGGGCTTCCCACGTAAACTCACTACCTCTCTCACATCAGTCTTGGTGATGCCGCCGCCGTCCATCCGATCATGCTCACTTCTTCATCTGCTTCAGGCCTCCTCGCTGCTGTTAAGTCGGTGATTAGGTTAATATTTATTTTACTTCCTAAATGTTGCTCAGATTTTACTTACCTTACTGTGTGTGTCAGGATGTGATCAGAAGTAGAACCGCCAGGACGTATATACGTACGTATTGTCTCATCCTGCCTCCCCCCGCCCCGTTACGTATATTAATAAGGGATTTGTCACGGGGACCTGAACTTGCGTAGCTCTGGGAGCTGGTGGAGCCTCTCTGGAAGGCTGTCGTCTACGCTCCCGGTGTTGGCGAGGAAGCGCCCCGTTTGCTGTCTGAGCTGCCACTGCCGTGCTCCTGACCCCATCTCTTGCTCGGTCCCTTTTTTGCTTGGTCTCTTTGCTTCTGCCTTTGCTCAGAGCCTCCAGTGATCCCTTGATGATGTAAGTCAGTCAGATCATTTCATTTCTGTGTAAATTCTCCAGTGGTTCCCGTTTCACTTGCAGTAAAACCCACAGTGCAGCCACATGATCCCCGGAGCTCTCGACATGATGTCAGATGGGATCAGTCTTCTGAAGACGTGGAAGCTGGTGGTGAATTGGGGAATATGTGGAATAGTTTGGTCGCCATGTTAGAGTGGTTTTCCGGAGAGTGGTTGTCTCTGTAGATTCCAGTACAGAGCTTGAGAGCTCATGCAGCCACTTCCATCCTTTGACTTTTTTTTTTTTTTTTTTTTTCGGTATGTGGGCCTCTGACTGTTGTGGCCTCTCCCGTTGCGGAGCACAGGCTCCGGACGCGCAGGCTCAGCGGCCATGGCTCACGGGCCCAGCCGCTCCGCGGCATGTGGGATCCTCCCGGACCAGGGCACGAACCCACGTCCCCTGCATCGGCAGGCAGACTCAACCACTGCGCCACCAGGGAAGCCCTGACTCTGCTTTAATAAAAGAATTTTACCATTTTAAAATCATTTCATTTTTTTTTTACTTTTTTTCTTTTTTTTTTACTTTTTACTTTTCTTTTACTCTTTGATCACATATCTGTGGATAAAGTAGTGAATGTGTGAAATCTAATATTCATGTGTATGTTTTCTAAATGAATTATTTGTGTGGCAGGCAAGTTATATTCGAAAAGAATTCACTTGGCTGGTGTCTACCCGTGCTTGTCAGACAGGAGGAACCGCATGCCGTTCATTCTAAAATTATTAGAAGTGAATGTAGCTTTACAAGGCTAAGGATGAACTGTACTCACATTTCCCCTAACTGCTCATTTTAGGATTATTCATACACATTGTTCTTTAAACACACATTCTAATTCCAAAATAACTGGCGACAATTAGGTTTCCTCTCTTCCTAGACCTGTTCATAATGATGTCTTCAAATAGGAATAGCCATGTCCATAGATGTTCCTTGTCACTCTTTACATATTATAGTTCAATAAATATTTGCCTGAATAAAATATCTTCTCTGTTCTACAATTCTCCATCCTCTCCTTTATTTACTAATAGTTACGCAAACCTTTAGAAACAGATTTAAAAAACACAAAATTAAGACAAATAAAATAAACACAATACATTGTGTTCACTTTAAGAATTCATCGTCCTTTACAATTATTTTTTAAAGGTTTTGATAGGAAGGACACACTTCTATAATCCCCATAAGTGACCTAAGCAGGAGGAACAAATTAATAAAGAATAAAAGCAATATAGTAAAACATGCAAAGAGTAGAATTGACAAACACAACTAAGAACTTGTTTTTAAATTATTTTTCCAGGTTTATTGAGAGATAGTTGACATCATTGTGTAAATTTAAGATGTATAGGTTTTGATAGCAAAATGATTACCACTGTAGTGTTAGCCAGTTCCTCTTTCACATTATGTAATTACCATTTTTTTATGGTAAGAGTTGATCATGTGATTTTTCTTTCATTGTGTTAATGTGGTATCACTTTATTGACTTGTGTGTGTTGAATCGTCCTTGCACTCCACAGATAAATCCCACTCGACTGTGGTGTAAGATCCTTTTAATGTATTAGTTGAATTCAGTTTGCTAATATTTTGAGAATTTTTACACCTGTATTCATTCACCAGGGAGATTGGTCTGTAGTTTTCTTGAAGTGTCCTTTTCTGGCTTTGGTATCAGGGTAATGCCACATAAAATGTTTGGGTGTGTTGCCTCCTCTATAAATTTTGGGAGAGTTTGAGAAGCATTGGCACTGATTCTCTTTACATGTTTGGTAGAATTCACTAATGAAACCATCTGGTCCTGGGCTTTTCCTTATTGGGAGGTTTTTGATGACTATGTTACTGGACTCTGCAGATTTTCTATTCATTCTTAGTCTTGGTAGCCTATATGTTACTAGGAATTCTTCCATGCATTTTGTATATCTTTTATGGCATGTTACCAAGCAGGACATATTTAATATTTTTGGTTATGTGTACATTCTGTCTTCTATGATGCCCCATTGTGCATATTCACTGTATTTAAACTGTTCTTCTGATGGTGTAACCTGATTCACCTTTAATTGGCCATCAGAATACTTCATAGGATTTCTCATACACATCTCCATTTGGATGTATGCAAAATTCTCATTGATATATATATATATACCTAGAAATATAATTACTAGATTGAAATTTATTTGTAAAACTAAGTAATTCTAGACAGTTTTCCAGAATGGCTGCACTGGTCTATGTCCCAGCCATGATGCCCGAGTATTCCTACTGCCCACAATGACACACACCTACATGTTGTATTTTGCAGTTTCCTAATTTATATTAGGCTTATAGACAAGTTACAATGCTCTACTCAGGAAAACTCTTGTAAATTGTATGAGAAAATAGAATATGCATTGAAACAAATTTTTACTTCTCACTTACCCACTCTGCCCCAAAACAGAAACAGAAAATTATAAGAATGCAACCAAGCATAAAAGGAGTGGGACAAAGAAGATACCTTGGGTTATAAGAAAGCCTGCTTGGCAAAGAAAATGGTGCACCTAGACTTAAAATCTTTATGCAAAACAAGTAATTGTTGAGTCTGTGTGAACTTGAAGTCTAAAGGATTTCTGAAAGAGCCAAAGCATAGTAGAAAAGAAATCAGGAATAAAAATTCCAGATTTCAATAAACTTCTGTGGTGCTGAGTAAAAGCAGGATTTTTTTTTGATTAGTTGAATATTATGGATACTGAAATTCTCAACATAAATAGAAAAATATAACTTAAAACATCTTAAGAAAGAACATTGGGAAAAGTAGAAATGTGATTTTTCTCAGTATTTCAGTAAATAAAAAATGAACAAAACACATTGTATGTTGAGAAGAAAGGAAATAAGATTAATGTAACATCCAGTAAATGAAAAAATTGATAAGTCCAAAGTTTCAGCTATCGAAATAATTACAATTTTTAAAATACCTTATTAAGGGCTTTCCTGGTGGCGCAGCGGTTGAGAGTCCTCCTGCTGATGCAGGGGACGCGGGTTCGTGCCCCGGTCCGGGAAGATCCCACATGCCGCGAAGCGGCTGGTCCCGTGAGCCATGGCCGCTGAGCCTGCGCATCCGGAGCCTGTGCTCCGCAACGGGAGAGGCCACAACAGTGAGAGGCCCGCGTACCACAGAAAAATAAATAAATAAAAAATACCTTATTAAAACACAAAGTTACTCAGATTTTTAAAACTAAACAACAAAAGCAACTATTCCAAATATGCTACTAAAACACCTGTTCTCATCAAACCCAACTGCCCGAAGATCCCTGAACAGAGGACAGAGGAAAGGAGAGGGGAAGGGACAGGAGGAGAATTCCGGAGTTACTGAGTCACGGTGGAGAAAGGCATCTTCAAGTCCCCCCACCTCCTCCCTCTGCCCTCCCCATAAGGGGGTCTCAGCAGAGGCACCTGAGAGAGGTCTTGGCCAAGGGCCACCGCTGAATGGAGGTGCCCAGGCACAGAGTGCAGGTCTTCCTAAGAACGTGGCTGGCCTGGAGGGTGGCGGGCTGAGTCCTTGACTGAAACTCGCTCCAGAGACTGCAGTGCGTTGTCTGTGCACCACGTCCGGTGTGGAGGGCGGCCAGGTGAAGCCTGTGTCATTGCCTAGGGCCGGGCCTGAAGGATCCCTCAGAGGGTTTGGGTCTGAAACCAGACTCCTTGATGAAACTACTGGGAAACTTTAAAAAAAAAAAAATTTAAGAGCCAAAAATAACAGTTACTTTGTAAGCTGGGAAAAAGAACTTTCATACCTTGAAAAAACTTAAGTGTCAAGATGTCACAATGAACATGGCATTTTAAAAAAAATTTTAGAGTATTTCTAAACTCAAAAATAGTGAAAGGATGATTATTGAAAAAAATACTGTACTGTCATAATTAGCAGATGACGTGATTTTTTTCTCTGGAAAACCTGAGCTCCATTAGAAAATCACCAATAATCTGGAAAAGTGGTTGCAAACAACAAAGAAAACTAGCAATATACAAATAATAGCCATCAACTAATATAATAAAGGAAAACAAAACCCCGTGAATTACCGTAGAACAAAGGCTCTAATACCTAGGAATAAACTTTTTAAAAAATCAATAATCTAAAGGAACCATCAAAAGCATCAACATGACCTTTATGAAGAAGTTTATACAATTTCCTCAAGGAAGTTCCCTGAATGGAAAGAATCAGTACTGTGAGGGTGTCGAATATCATGAAGCCAGTCAAAGGATTTCCAAATGAGTTTTTTGAAAATACAATTGAACAAGTTGAATTAAAATTTCTCTGCAAGTAGATACGGAGAAATGAAGCCAAGGGAATATTTACAGGATTAAACATCTCTTTGATATTACTATAACTTTATAGTATAATTTGATATTGATGCAAACAATTTCATGAAAGAATTAGATGGTTTAGAAACAAATATCTAAATATGAAAACTAATAACTAATCACACTGGAAACAATGTTCCATACAATGCTATCAATTTAGAAAACACTGAATCCCCATTTGACATTTCATAATAAATTCCAGATGATTAAAAGATAAATGTAGTATTACTCTGAAATTATACCCAAGTACCTTTATTATCTTATGGAAGACAATGACAGACAATAAATACAAAAATGCAAAATTTTAAGAATTTTGAAAATAGAAATATTGAATATTTTAGCATTGTAAAGATACTATGTAACAAAGATAAAAATTATTTCATTATTTGCCGTTTATATGCCTGCAAAGACTTGAAAACATATTTAGCATCATTAAAATCTCAATAAGAAATGTGCAAAAAGACGCCTAAAAACTTCACAGAAGAAAAGAGGTGGCCAATAATTATATTGCAGAAACAGTCAACCGTATTAACTGTATTAATAACTTGGCAGTATCAATTAAAATACTGTCGTGTATCTGGCTACAGCTTAAAGAATGATGGATGGGGGACCATAGGTGTTCACGTACGCTGGTGATGGGGGTAGGCATAACTTCAGTGGGAGCAGCTTGGCAATGTCTATCCAGCTTACAGACACATTTTTTGAGCAAACAATGTTACTAATGTTGGAATCTGTCCTACATATTCACCTGTGTGTACAAGGGAGTAGTAAACATTGTGGCCAGTGCAGATCCTCCTTTCCGGGTGGAGGCCCTCATTGCCCCCAGCTGCTGGCAGTGTGGGTTGAGGGCTCACAGCCGAGTCTCCCTCTGGGCGTCATCCTTGGCTGGAAGGTGACATCCTGGGGTGGCCCGCATTCAGTGACTGGTCTGTGCAGGAGTCCAAAGGCCCAGCCGTGGCCTCAGTTGGGAACAACTTTGAGGGCCACGGCAGCTGCAGGGTTCCTCTGGGATCAGCTGGGGTTCCTCTGGGATCAGCTGAGGTCCCATCGTAACTGTATCAGTTTCTTCTCCCTCTGCCCAGTTTTCCAATAACTTCCTTTAGGTGCTGCTTCTGAGGACAGAGCCTGTGTTTGTTTCTAGATGTTGCCATAACGAAGTACCGCCAACCAGGTGGCTTAAAGCAATAGCAATTTATTCTCACATTCCTGGAGGCTAGAGGTTCAAAGGTCAAGTTGTCGGCAGGGTCATGCTGTCTCTGAAGGCTGCAGGGGAGAATCTATTCAGTGCCGTTCTCTGAGGCTCTGGTGTTGCCATCAACCCTTGGTGGTTCTGAGTTTGCAGATGTATCGCTCCAACCTCTGCATTGTTATCACGTGTTTCTGCTCTGTGAGGTTTCACATTGTCTTTCCTCTGTCCATGTCCGCCTCCCTGGGTCTCTGCCATTTCTAAGGGCACCAGTGTTGTAGGGTTAGGACGTACCCTAATGATCTTATCTTGTTTGTATCTTCCAAGACCGTGTTTCCAGATAAGGTCCCATTCACAAGTACAGGGGGCTAGGACTCCAGCACATCTTCTGGGGGACACGTTTCAACCCATAACACTCCTCAGTAAGTCTCCGATGACAAATCAGGGCTCTGAATTGTTACCTTTTCTCTGTGCTACACGGATAGAGGATTAGACTGTTCCTTCTTTCCTGATAACTTTCTGTAAATTCCTAAAGGGAAAAAAAGATGTTAGGATAAAGTAAAAGTTTAAACATGTAACAATGTCCTCATTTTTTCCTGAATCAATTTAAAATTTCTTCTCACTTAGACTTTGGAGAGTGGTTATTTGGAGAAATATTGCATTGGTACACAGATAAATGGTCACTAATGCAATAATTTAAAAACTCATTTGACTGAGTTTCCAATCTTCCAAAATATTTAGGTAACTAATTCGTGGATGTGTTGACTCCACTGCGGGTACCGTGCTGCATTTGGAGAGTTCCAGAAGGAGTTACACAAATAAGCTATTGTATTACTAACCACCAGCTGTAATTTTGAGCCAGACTGAGTAACATAAATGCATTATTATCTTTTTAGTGCTTTTTCTTGCCAGATTGCTTAATGTCTGCCTATATGCCCTCACAGAAAATAGAATTGCAGCATGACATGATGACTCATAGCTTTTTTTTGAGGTATTTGGACAGTTACTACTGCCATGTAAACAGCTTGATAGCCTGACCGCTGAGGTGCTCACAGAGTCTGGATAGATGCCAGTTTTCTGAGGTTTTCCTAAAATTGAAGTAAGAAACGGTAGAGAAGCAGTGCTGTAACATTGAAAGGGGCTGGGAAGAGGAAATCTACAGTTATTTTTTGGAATATTTACACTACTACTTGACAATTAAAAAATAGATGTATGCAACGACCTTTGTTCGTTCCTACCCTCCCTACCCCTTCCCCCAGCCATACCCTTGGATCTGTGATTCTTTGAGGGGGGTTTAAGGGTTCAAACATCAAAGATGCAGAAAATTGTTTTAAAATTTCACTTATAAATCTCATTAAGCCTGCACAAAAATGGAATGAAGTCTAAAGAAAGGCAAGCATTTATCTTGTGAAGTTAGTAACACCCTCTTCTGCAAGGAGAGAGTGGTTAACTTTTTTTTTCCTCCATGAACCTTTTTGTTTTTTTTTTTGCTGAGACGGTTATAACCACTTACAGTAAATTGTCCTTCCTCTGTGCTCAACACCTGATTTCACATGTTGCCCTGCACAGGATGTCATCTCTCAGGACGCCCTGGAAGAGTTGCTGGGCTCAGCGAAAACAAAACCCACTTGCTCTGCCACAAAACACCTGGCAGAATTGTTTACTTGTCCTGTGGCTTCTTAAATGAACGCAAAATATCTACCAGCTGTCCTAGTAAAA
This sequence comes from Pseudorca crassidens, assembly GCF_039906515.1. Lineage (NCBI taxonomy): Eukaryota > Metazoa > Chordata > Mammalia > Artiodactyla > Delphinidae > Pseudorca > Pseudorca crassidens. The sequence goes on from NC_090307.1 coordinate 6,661,527, forward strand.
GCAGTTTCCTAATCATCAGTGCCCAGGATAATCTGATAACAAATTCAGCATTTGATAACGAAGTTGTTTAAAACTCTGAGCATCAGAGTTTTAAAAAAAAATCTAACATTTAATCGCTGTAAAGGCAATTGATATATTTTTAACCTAATATCAACCAGAGTGTTGTGTTTTTTTTGGCGGTATGCGGGCCTCTCACGGTTGTGGCCTCTCCCACTGCGGAGCACAGGCTCTGGACGCGCAGGCTCAGCGGCCATGGCTCACGGGCCCAGCCGCTCCGCGGCATGTGGGATCCTCCCGGACCGGGGCACGAACCCGTGTCCCCTGCATCGGCAGGCGGGCTCTCAACCACTGCGCCACCAGGGAAGCCCCAGAGTGGTTTTATAAGTAAACTATTTTATGTGTCTTTTCGGAAATGACAACCTGAAAGTGAATTATACTATCTATGCCCATTTCTTAAAAAAAATGGAACAGTGTCTGTGCCTACAACTTTAATAATGAGCTGTATTAATCAACTTGGTCTTTTGTGTAGGTAAGCTTGTAATCTAATAACCATGATCCCTTTCTCTGCTAGTAATTTTTATTATTGATTTTACTGTACTTGTCTTGGCCATGAATCAAAAGAAGCCTAAAACATAGTCTCCAGAGAAATGATTCCCTTTCCTACAACACTGCTCTGGTCTAACTTGAAATCAAGTTCAGAATTTCTACATTCAGTTTATGAGTCTGCATTTACTACCAACTCAAATATGTTTGAAACCAGAAACAAATTCTCTGTTGGCTATTCTTCCTTCTTAAATCCTATCAACTTAAATAATTTTTGAGAGCTTTTTAACTACCTTGTTCTGTTATTCCAATATACTAAAACAAAACAAAACAAAAAAACTTTCTTCACCTCTGGTCTTCACTGTTAAGCTGTATAGATGTCCTTCTAAACTATGCCCTAAACCTAAAGCAGACCCTAAATATTGCTCCATGACCTGCCATTGTCTCTGTGTCCAAAGCTACTTCCTTCTCCATAGCCTTCTCATATTTATGCAACAAGCCTTTCACAAACACCTGGTCCAGGCTGGATATTGCTCTGATGGGGCTCATAGTCTAGTAGGCGAGACAGGCATCAAACAAATTGCACAATAAATTGTTTCACTGCATTGCTAATAAGCCCTGTTAAAGCAAAAACATGAGGGGCAAGCGAGCAAGATTGCTTGCCTTGGTGACAGCAGTGTTTCATGGACACTGAGATGTTGGACAGAGTTAATGGGGCACAGGTGTGGCGGTCAGTTCAGGAATGAAGACCCACTTCCGAGAAGCCCTTGAGGCAGAAAATCAAAGACCAGCCATCTGACCTCAGGGAGGACAGTGGTGCCCTGAGAGACTGGTGAGGGTCGGGACCAGTTCATGCAAGGTGGGGGGGGGTGACAGGGACGAGCTGAGAGTGAGAGCACCTTCTCTGAGAAGCAGGAAGTTCTTGAAGGTTTTAAGCAGAGAAGGTTAAAATATTCTGACTGCTAGTGGAGAAAACTGGAGGAGTGTGAATGCAGGAGCCCAGGGTACGGGGGGGCTAGTGCAGGATATTGGGGAGATGGTGGTGGCTGGGATTGCTGTGGTGGCTTTGAAGATGCAGTGAAGTGGGGAGACTGGAGAAATGCTGAGAAAGTCGAGTTGACAGCACCTGGAGAGAGTTAACTGGGTGTGAAGGGGGGACAGGCAGGTCTCTGCACAGGCAGCCCTGGGCTTCGCAGGTGCCGTTTCCCGGGTGGCGGGCACAGGATGAAGGGCAGCCTGTCGTGTTGTCTGTCTCTGTGGTGTAGACTAGAAGGAATAGGCTACCGAGGCTTACCTGACGTAGAAAAGCCTGGTTAGGGTCTGTCAGTCACCTGAGGACACGACATCCCAGCACAGGTGTGTGACTTCAGTAATTGTAAGACCCAAGGAGGCCACTTGTAGCTGCATCATTGTTATATCAGTGACCATAACAGCTGGACACGTTTTCATTGGCAAGCGTGACCTTTCTAATTGAGAAACCCCTGGAGACTCCACATCACCTTCCTCCTACCCCTTAGAAGTTTCCTCCAACTTCTATCTACCAGCCCTGCTTGAGGAGCTGAGGGCAAACTCCCGTGGAGCTGGAGAAAAGCTGCTCTCATGGAAACATTGTGATTCTGGTTTTATTCTTACTCTACACTTTCTATCAAACACACTGCAGAGAGATGTGCAATTGTGATTTTTCTTCTGGGACAGTTGCCTATGAGCCGTTCAAGACAGGATGAAAACTAGGTAGTTGGATGTAGTGACTCAGACTTAAACGTTTTATCTGGGCTGGAGAGAGATGTTTAACAATCCTCCAAAGACATGGAAATAATTTTATTATATAGTAATGAATGCATCTCCGACATTGTTCTGCATGCTTTTACAAGTAGCAGTTAATCGTCAAAATCACCCCAAAAGTTTAGTGCTGTTATTATGTCCATTTTACAGGTGGGGAAACTGAGGCACAGGGAGATGACTTTTTCAGAGGCACATAGCTAGGAAGTGGTGGAGCTGGGATTCTGAATACAGGCTAACTATGAAATTCAAGCTCTTAATCAGTGTGCTCTGCTGTCTAAGGAAAGAGTTGAGTCTAAAACCAAGCTGGGGTCTAGGAGTCCTCCTTCTAGGTGCCCGGAGTCACTCCAACAGTTACATCACAGTAGTGGTGATCAACCAGCAGCTACTTAATTTAACTCTTCCTTCCTTGCTTCAGACATCCTACTTCTCTATTTTCTTAGGTCCTTTGATCTCCGTCCAACTGTCAGAAATCGGATGCCATTGGACAGGATTCACGGCGCGGCTGCCGCCGTCGTGGCAGAGTCTGTGCTCTTTCTCTTCCCCCTCCTGGTCAAGCTCCTTAAAAAACAAAAGGGTTATACCAGGGGAGAGAAACACCCCCCAGATGAGCAGCAGCAGCTATTGATTCAGAACTTGCTGTAGCAAGAGGGTCCCCCCTCCTTGTGTTTGACGGAGACCTGAGGGCAGGCAGGGGCGTGGGGAAGCTTAACGGAGAAAAAACAAAAGGTGAGGCTTCAGGTGTGTCTTGATGGGAGGCGGTGGGCACTGGGAAGCTGGCGGTGGGCTAACCAGGACCAGGGCCTCCTATGTGATTGGCTAGGGCAGCAGATCTGGTTTCTCTGGTTGGTCCAAGTTGGAAGTGAAGGTGAACCTAGGAGAGCTGTCAGGTGCTGACGGAGTCGACCGTATGGAGCCTATCGCTGCAGAAGCTGGGGTTTGGCTTCCAGGGCTGGTTGCTGCAGGTCGTGGGTCAGCGTTCTCTCTTGTTTATGGTCTGGCTGATGTCCTGTAATATATTCAGTCTCTCATACCCGCTGTTCATCATTGTCTCACGTTCCTGAAACATACTTTCCTTAAATTCTGTGCTACCACGACCCTGCTGGATTTAGCGCCCTTTGCATGTTTTTATTTGCACAGGGGGTGCGCTGTCCTTGCTATTAATTAAATCTTGCTGTTGGCCAAATGGCTCCCCATCATGTGGAACCTCTTCTTTACCCTCATCTCAACTTCTGTGTGTTGAATTCTATGTCTGAGCCAGACTCAACTACAGCAAGTTTCAGCTGACCTGGAAAGTCTCGCCCATCATTTGCATCTGGTGGCTAATTCCTGTTTACTTGTAAACCTCAGCGTAGATGTCACTTCCTCCAGCAAGCTTTCTGGGAACCCTCAAAAAGTCTGAGCTCCCAGAGTCCCTACCCTTAGGACACTGGTTTTAAAACACTGATCACATTGTATTGTGTTGTCTATTAACTCATTTTCTCCCCCAAACTCTGAACAATTCTGAGGAACAGTTACCATTGTAGAGCCCTGGAGAGCAGAGAGCCAATAAATGTTTGTTGAAGTAATGAATTGGTTGTATACCGAGTGTGAGAAACTATATCAAAGCTTGCGAGGTTCACAGAATCCTTCGTGAGGCCCAGAGTGTGGGGCAGGTGCACTTCATGGAAAGGTGTTTCCTGTAAGCGCCTATAAACGGTCGGCAATGAGATGGGAAACCAGACGTGTAAATCTTTGGAACACAAAGCAGCCGACTTTGCACTCCTCTTCCTGAAATGTGGAAACAAGAGGGTGGATGAGTGATGCACCCCGGGGCCGTGTTGGGAATCGGGGAGCAGAGGGGCGCTCGGCCTTCCTCGGGCCTCTAACCATGGAGACCTGCTAACACTTACTGCCCATGATAAGCACTCGTTCGCCAGATTAATTTCACAAGACACATTAAAAACAAAATACATTTTTGCAAAGGGCAAGCGATGTCCATCTTCCATCTTGAAAGTTCATAAGAAATTGAAAAAGCTTATCTGGAAAAGAGTGAACACTTTTCGCCCAGCACAGAGACCGTCCTATGACTTGCTTTTTTTAGTGCCCTCCTGGACAACTGGGATTGTTTTAGTTCTCTGTGAGCTGTTCTTGTCAAAATTATTTTTCAATTCACTTCGTGTAAAGATCCAAAAAAAAAAAAATCCTGTAGTGAGAGCACAATGAACAAATTGCCTTTCATCCTCCAGGAACTTAGGAAAGTTTTTACTTGTCTGAGAAGAAAGGAACTGGAATCTGAATTCCCATTGGAGTGGGGCTAACCTGAGGAATCTGGTTGAGCCCCTCAGGCCCATGTATTGTAGTTAGCTGTGTGAGAGGAGGGAGGGAATTACAGATTCTGTGATAACAGGAGTAGGGAAAGCCTTGAGTGTGTTTCCTTTCTGGCTCCTCTCTACTCTAGTTGAGTGTGGACTTTTCTGCTTCCCCTCTATGGCCAGATTGTCAAGGAGTGAGTATAGGATTGTTCTTACCCTGTCAGGAAGCTTGGAGTGCACTTCCTGTCTGCACAGTTGGTCCCTGCAGTGTCCTTCCTGTGCATCTCTCAGTCATTGAAGGCCCTGTGAATTGCGGATTTTTCCTTGCTTTCCAGTGTGAGTCTTGTCCTAATCTATGACAGTTGTAGCGTTACCTTGATTTCCCAGGACCTGTATGTTTCTAAGCTCGTAATTGTAGGAGTGGATAGACAGACAGCTTTACTTCAAACTCAGTTCTATGTAGAAGCTTCTGGAACCTTATTACAATTTCAGGGGCATTTATAACATCTTAAAACTTAAGGGAAGAAGAAAGATTCACTTACACCTTTATTCACTTTATAAACGTGAATTGTCAGAAGAAATTTTTCTCTATCCTTTTAGGTTCTGGCTGGTCTAAGAACTGAATTGACATCAGAAAGAATAACAAAATTAAAGTTTAAAAAACATGTATACCTGGGAGAGACCCAGGAAAACTGAGTAACTCACCAATATGGCCGAAATTCTGACCTTAAATATCTAAAGACAAAAGAGGATATTGGGGTTAGAGGTTTGGGGCTTCAAAGGAGAGGAAGGCAGTTCACATGGAGGTGGGAAAGCAGATGTGTTGATAAGTGTTCCGTGGGCCAGGCAGAGACCGTGGGACAGAGTGGACTCGGATCCCTAGGCCCTGCTAAGCTTCACCACCACACCCAGCCGTACTCTTGGCTAGTAGCTGTGGCGATGGCTCTACTCCAGGAATTGGCCCTTTAAGTTCTTAGGCAGCTGGGGGAAGGTCAAAGATGTTTCCTAAGATGATTTTGGTCCTTCATTATTTTCAGCATGAAATAATCCACAGGCCAAAAGAGTTTGGGGTGGAAAATATTGTTCCCCTACATAATCAATTTACCATCAAATTTTCTTTAAAAAAATTAGAGATGTAGAGCTGTAAAAAGACAAAAACAAAACCAAAAACACCCCTCAGTTCTGAGGGCTGACTTTTGCCTGTCACTAACTCCAGGACTTGTTTTGATTCCAAGTCCCTGGCTTGGTGTTGCCCATCTGTCTCTCCATGGTCACCTCGGCCTGGACCACCCTTCCCGGGGTGTCCCCACCTCCACCCCTCCCTGCACTGCACACGCCCTGAGCGGCGTGGCTTCTCACCCCCAGGCAAACACCATGTCAGAATGCAGTCTCTGGAAGGAGAAATGTAAAAACACTGAATGAGGACTGACTTAACAATACTTTTTTTTAATCCGCTAAATTTTATTTTAATTTACTTTGTTTTAAATTTAATTTTTATTTTACATTAGTTGATTTGCAATGTTGTGTTTCATGTGTACAGCAAAGTGATTCAGTAATATATATACATATATCCATTCTTTTTCAGATTCTTTTCCCATATAGGTTATTATAGATTACTGAGTAGAATTGCCTGTATTACACAGTTAAGTCCTTGTTGATTGTCTGTTTTATACATAAAATAGATATTTATGTCTAATAGTGTGTATATGTTAATCCCAAACTCCTAATTTATCCCCCCATTTCCCCATTGGTAACCATAAGTTGCTTTTCAAAGTCTGAATCCATTTTGGTTTTGTAAATAAGTTTATTTGTATCATTATTTTTAGATTCCACATATAAGTGATATCATATTTGTCTTTCTCTGACTTCATTTAGTATGATTTCTAGCTCCATCCATGTTGTTGCTAATGACATTATTTACTTATTTTTGTGGCTAAGTAATATTCCATTGTATATATTGTACAACATCTTTATCCATTCGTCTGTTGATGGACATTTAGGTTACTTCCATGTCTTGGCTATTGTAAATAGTGCTGCAGTGAACATTGGGATGCATGTATCTTTCCAAATTATGGTTTTTCTCAAGATCTATGCCTGGGAGTGGGATTGCTGGATCATATGATAGTTCTATTTTTAGTTTTTAAGGAACCTCCATACTGTTCTCCATAGTGGTTCTACCAGTTTACATTCCCACCAACAGTGTAGGAGGGTTACCTTTTCTCTTCACCCTCTCCAGCATTTGTTTGTAGGCTTTTTGATTATGGCCATTCTGCTGGTGTGAGGTGATCTCTCATTGTAGTTTTGATTTGCATTTTTCTAATGATTAGTGACGTTGAGCATCTTTTCATGTGCTTTTTATCCATCTGTATGTCTTCTTTGGAGAAATGTCTATTTAGATTTTCTGCCCATTTTTTGACTGGGTTGTTTGTTATTGACCTGCATGAGCTGTTTGTGTATTTTTGGAGATTAATCCCTTGTTGGTTGCATCATCTGCAAATATTTTCTCCCATTCTGTGGGTCATCTTTTCATTTTGTTTATCGTTTGCTTTGCTGTGCAAAAGTTTTTAAGTTTAATTAGCTAACATTTGTTTATTTTCGTTTAGTTTCATTACTCTAGGAGGTGGATCCAAAAAGATATTTTTGCGATTTATGTCAAAGAGTGTTCTACCTATGTTTTCCTCTAAGAGTTTTATAGTATCCAGTCTTACATTTAGGTCTTTAATCCATTTTGAGTTTATTTTTGTGTATGGCATTAGAGAATGTCTAGTTTCATTCTTCTACATGTGGCTGTCCAGTTTTCCCAGCACCATTTATTGAGGGGACTGTCTCTTCTTCATTGGATATTCTAGTTTACTTTGTAGAATAATTGACCATAGGTGCATGGGTTTATTTCTGGGATTTCTATCCTGTTCCATTGATCTATAAGTCTGTCTTTGTGCCAGTACCATACTGTTTTGATTACTATAGCTTTGTATAGTCTGAAGTCAGGGAACCTGATTGCTCCAGCTCTGTTTTTCTTAAGATTGCTTTGGCTATTCGGGGTCTTTCGTGTTTCCATACAAATTGTGAAATTTTTTTTCTAGTTCTGTGAAAAATGCCATTGGTAATTTAATAGGGCTTGCATTGAATCTGTAGGTTGCCTCGGGTAGCATAATCATTTTGATGGTATTGATTCTTCCAATCCAAGAACATAGTATATCTTTCCGTCTGTTTGTGTCATCCTCAATTTCTTTCATCAGCATCTCATAGTTTTCGGAGTACAGGTCTTTTTTCTCCTTAGGTAGATTTATTCCTAGGTATTTTATTCTTTTTGATGCGGCGGTACATGACATTGTTTCCTTAATTTCTCTTTCTGATCTTTTGTTGTTAGTGTGTAGAAATGCAAGAGATTTCTGTGTATTACTTTTGTATCCTACAACCTTACTGAATTCATTAGTGAGCGCTAATATTTTTCTGGTAGCATCTTCAGGATTTTCTAGGTATAGTATGTTGTCTGCAAACAGTGACAGTTTTACTTTTCCAATTTGGATTCTTTTTATTTTCTTTTTCTTCTCTGATTGACATGGCTAGGACTTCCAAAACTATGTTGAATAATAGTGGTGAGAGTGGACATCCTTGTCTTGTTCCTGATCTTAGAGGAAATGCTTTCAGTTTTTCATCTTTGAGTAGCTGTGGGTTTGTCATATATGGCCTTTATCATACCTATCATATATAGGTATGTTCTCTCTATGCCCCCTTTCTGGAGAGTTTTTATCATTAATGAGTGTTGAATTTTGTCAGAAGCTTTTTCTGCATCTATTGAGATGATCATATGGTTTATATTTTTCAATTTGTTAATGTGGTGTATCACACTGATTGATTTGCAGATATTGAAAAAATCCTTGCATCCCTGGGATGAATCCCACTTGATCATGGTGTATGATCCTTTTAATGTATTGTTGGATTCAGTTTGCTGGTATTTTGTTGAGGATTTTTGTGTCTATGTTCATCAATGATATTGGCCTCTAATTTTCCCTTCTTGTGGCATCTTTGGTTTTGGGGTGATAGTGGCCTCATAGAATGAACTTAGGAGTATTCCTTCATCTGCAGTTTTGTGAAATAGTTTCAGAAGGATAGGTATTAACTCTTGTCCAAATGTTTGATAGAATTTGTCAGTGAAGCCACGTAGCCTGGACTTCTGTTTATTAGAAGTTTTTAAATTACAGTTTTGATTTCAGTACTTGTGATTGGTCTGTTCATATTTTCTGTTTCTTCCTGGTTCAGTCTTTGAAGATTGTACCTAACAATTTGTCCATTTCTTCTGGATTGTCCAATTTATTGGCATATAGTTGCTTGTGGTAGTCTTACGGTCCTTTGTATTTCTTTGGTGTCCATTATAACTTCTCCTTTTTCATTTTGAATTTTATTGATTTGAGCCTTCTCTCTTTTTCTTTATCAGTATGGCTAACAGTTTTCAATTTTGTTTATCTTTCTAAAGCATCAGCTTTTAGTTTCACTGATCTTTTCTTGTGTTTTCTTTGTCTCTATTTCATTTATTTCTGCTCTGATCTCTTTATGATTTCTTTCCTTCCAACTTTGGGTTTTGTTTGTTCTTTCTCTAGTTGCTTTAGGTGTAAGGTTAGGTTGTTTATTTGAGATTTTTCTTGTTTCCTGAGGTAAGTTTGTATTGCTATAAACTTCCCTCTTAGAAATGCTTTTACTGTGTCCCATAGGTTTTGGATTGTTGTGCTTTCATTTTCATTTGTCTGTAGGTATTTTTGATTTCCTCTTTGATTTCTTCAGTGAAGAAATCATTGGTTGTTTAGTAACATTGTTTAGTGTCCATGTGTTTGTGTTTTTTAGTTTTCTTTCTTGTAACTGATTTCTAATCTCATAGCCCTGTGGTCAGAGAGGAATTTTGACATGATTTCAATTTTCTTAAATTTGCTGAGGTTTGCTTCGTGGCCCAGCATGTGATTAATCCTGGAGAATGTCCATGTGCACTTCAGTAGAATCTGTATTCTGGGCTTTCAGATGGAATGTTCTATAAATATCAATTAAGTCCATCTGGTCTAATGTGTCATTTATGCTTGTGTTTCCTTATTGATTTTCTGTCTGGGTGATCTGTCCATTGATGTAAATGAGGTTAAAGTCACCCACTATTACTGTATTACTGTCGATTTCTCCTTTTATGGTTGTTAGCATTTGCCTTATATATTGAGGTGCTCCTATGTTAGGTGCCTGTATATTTACAATTGTTATACCTTCTTCTTGGATTGGTCCCTTGATCATTACATAGTGTCCTTTTGTCTCTTGTAACAGTCTTTATTTTAAAGTCTATTTTGTCTGATATGGTTATTGCTACTCCAGCTCTTTTGATTTCCATCTGCATGGAATATATTTTTCCATCCCCTCACTATCAGTCTCTATGGTCCCTAGATGCAAAGTGGGTCTCTTGTGGACAGCACATATAGGGGTATTTTTTTTATCCATTCAGCCAGTCTGTCTTTTGGTTGGAGCATTTAATCCATTTGCATTTAAGGTCATTATGGATATGTGTGTTCTTATTGCCATCTTAATTGTTTTGGATTTGTTTTTGTAGGTCTTTTTTCTTCCCTTCCTCTTGTTCTCTTTTCCTGTGATTTGATGACTATCTTTAATGTTGTGTTTGGATTGCTTTTTCTTTTGTTTGTGTGTATCTGCAGACTTTTCGTTTGTGGTTGCCATGAAGTTATTTTTAAAATACATTTATTTATTTATTTATCTTGGGCTGCATTGGGTCTTCATTGTTGTGTACAGGCTTTCTCTAGTTGTGGAAAGTGGGTGCTACTCTTTATTCCGGTGCACAGGCTTCTCATTGTGGTGGCTTCTCTTGTTGCGGAGCACAGGCTGTAGGCACACGGGCTCAGTAGTTGTGGCTCACGGGCACTAGAGTGCAGACTCAGTAGTTGTGGCACACGGGCTTAGTGGCTCCACAGCATGTGGGATCCTCCTGGACCAGGGCTCAAACCTGTGTCCACTGTGCCACCAGGGAAGTTCTACCATGAGGTTTTGATATGGCAGTCTATATATGTATAGAAGATTATTTTGAGTTGCTGGTCTCTTCATTTCAAATGCATTTCCATTATCCTACATTTGTATTCTCTTCTCATGATTGCTGGTTTTGATATCATATTTGTGTGTAGATGATTTCCAACCTTTATGTTTGCCTTTACTGGTGAGCTTTCCCATTTGTAATAATACTTTAAAAATTATTTTATTCCCATTTTCATCTCATTTACCTTTCCAGTTTTTCTATTATAAGGTATTCATACATATATTATTTTTTGACATTAGATGTCTTTCAGAAGTTATTTGAAAAAGTCATGATGACCAAATTACTGTAATTTATGTGTTTGCTGCCTGTCAGAAAGCAAACCATGGAGGACGTTATTTTATAGTAACACTCCTAAAATATCTGTTATAGTTAACAGGTGATAGAACACTTATTTCTGAGGACTTTTGAAAGCATTCTCCCCCCTCTCTCTCTCTGTATATATATGTAATATGTGTAATATATATATTACAAGGTTATATATATTACATATATATTACAAGATATTACAAGATTGAACACAGATAATATTGAATTAAAAAATTATGCATACTCAAGACATACCTATTCTTATTTTCTGTATCCTATTATTGGTTTGACACAACTAGGATATAAAATTAAATAGAATTATTTTAATGATATCATCAAGAAAAAATGGAAATTGAGTAAAAGATGACTATTTTAATAGATGAAGATATATTTAAGTAAGGGAAGATAATAAATATGGCATGTTTTGTACCTAAGCAATATAATTGAATTTCTTTGTTAAGGATTGTTTTGCCTCTTGACATATTTTAATTGACATATATTTTTTCTATATTGTATAATTCACTTTACATATTTTAACATAAGTATGGCAAACTAACAATGAAATACCAGAAAAGGAATGTAAATAAACAATCTCTTTTAAAATTGCTTAAAAAAATACTTAGGAATAAACCTCACCAAGGAGTTGAAAGACTTATATGCTGAGAACTACAAAGCATTAATAAAGAAAATTGTTGATGATTCAGAGATGGAAAAATATCCATGCTGTTGGACTGGAAGAATTAATATTGTTAAAATGGCCATACTAACCAAAACAATCTACAGATTTAGTGCAGTCCCTATCAAATTTTCCATGACATTTTTTACAGAACTAGAACGAATAATCCTAACACTTACATGGAACCATAAAAGACCCAGAACTGCCAAAGCAATTCTGAGGCATAACCCTCCCAGAGTTTAGAAAATACTATAAAGCTGCAGTAACCAAACAGTGTGGTATTGCCACAGAACAGATGTGTGGATCAATGGAATAGAATAGCCCAATGGTAAGCCCATACACAAATGATAATGTTCAACAAAGGAGGCAAGAATATATAATGGAGAAGAGAGAGGCTCTTCAGCAAGTGGTGTTGGTAAAGTTGGACAGCCACATGTGAATCAATGAAGCTGGAACACACTTTCACACCATACACAAAAATAGACTTAAGGTGGCTTAATGACTTAGTTATAAGACATCACACCATACAACTCCTGGAAGAGAACATAGGTAAAATATTCTCTGGCATAAATCAGTCTCCAAGGCAATAGAAATAAAAGCAGAAATAAACAAATGGGACCTAATGAAACTTATAAGCTCTTGCACAGTAAAGGAAACCATAAAATGAAAAGAAAACCTATGGACTTGGGGGAGAAAATATTTGCAAATGATGAGACCAACAAGGGCTGAATTTCCAAAATATACAAATAGCTTCTACAACTGAATAACAAAAAAAATCCAAAGAACCCAATCAGAAAATGGGCAGAAGACCTAAATAGATATTTCTCCAAAGACATACAGATGGCCAAAAAGCATATGAAAAGATGTGCAACATTACTAATTATTAGAGAAATGTAAATCAGTACTACAATGAGATCACCTCACTCCAGTCAGAATGGCCATCATTATAAAGTCTACAAACAATAAATGCTGGAAAGGGTGTGGAGAGAAGGGAACCATCCTATGCTGTTGGTGGGAGTGTAAATTGGTACACCCACTGTGGAGAACAATATGGAGGTTCCTTAAACTAAAAATAGAACTACCATATGATCCAGCAATTCCACTCCTGGACATATATCCAGATAAAAACATAAAAACATAATTCAAAAAGGTATCTGCACCCAAATGTTCAGCACTATTTACAATAGCCAAGACATGGAAGCAACCTAAATGTCCATTACCAGAGGAATGGATAAAGAAGGTGTGGTACATATATACAGTGGAATATTACTCAGCCATAAAAATGAATGAAATAATGCCATCTTCAGCAATGTGGATGGACCTAGAGTTTCATACTAAGTGAAGTCAGACAGGGAAAGACAAATATCGTATGATATCACTTATATGTGGAATCTAAAAAAACGAAACACGAACTTATTTACAAAAGAGGCTTACAGATATCAAAAATAAATGTATGGTTACCAAAGGGGAAAGGGGGAGACAAATTATGAGGTTGAAAAATATACATACTACTATATATAAAGTAGATAATCAACAAGGACCTGTGGCACAGCAAGGGAAGTCTAATCAATGTACTGTAATAACATAAATGGGAAAATAATTTGAAAAAGAATAGATTCATACACACACATATATATAACTGAATCACTTTGCTGTACACCCAAAACTAACAACATTGTAAATCAACTATACTCCAATATAAAATAAAAATTTTTAAAAATATTAAAAGGCTGATGTCTTCTTACTAAGGTAGGGGCCAAGAAAATGTCTACTCTTGTCATTTCTTTTTTTAACAATTTATAAATAACTATAAGTTTAATGCACAAGGAAATAGGTGGGCTATTAATACAAAGACTGAGAGACAGTGTTAATTGGGTAACCTTAGAAAGACCTTATATCCGTGGTGATGGAAGTGTGAGCAGGCAAGATTAGGCCCATAAGAAAAAAAAGAAAAAAGAAATGCCATTCAGATTGGAAAAAAAGATATAAAACTATTTTTCTCCAGACATGATTCTGTCTATAGAAGATGCACAGAAATCCCCCAAAACGCTATTATAACTAGTAAACAAGTTCAGTACATTTGTAGGATGCAAGTTAAATACACAAGAATTAATTTTATTTTTATACACTGGTAAGGTAATATCTAAAAAAAGAAATTAAGGAAACAATTGCTCTTACCATATCATCAAAAAATATATGTATATGAAAAAATTTAACAAAATAAATGCAACATTTATAAATTGAAACTGGTAAACCACTGTTTGAAAGAAAATAAAGAAGGCAGTAAGGGCCATAAAAAGCACCATGTCTCTGCTCAGGTTCTTCTACTTCCTGTCATGCTGTATTTGAGGAGTTTATATTCCCAAAGGAGTTATATGGCAAGTAGCTGATGCTACTAAAGCTGCCATTATACTAACGTTTTTGGTCTTGTGAAAAGAAAAGCATCTGCTACCAACCAGAAATAGATTAGCTTATGCTGTTGTTATGTCTGCTGTATCTCAACAGAGATGAAGGAGGCTCTTGGTAACACTCAGCAGGAGGCTCTACTCATGCCCCAAATTAGAGGATGAATAAATACCAACTTCTCTGCATCCAATTTACATCCTAGACACACACTCCAGGAAGTGTGCCACCTCTGTGTTCAGTTCACAGATGCCAGAGAACTTGGTCTCTGTGGTGGTGTCAAAGCCAAGCCTCCTAACTGCCCCCCTCCCCCCCCACCCACCAACCCACACCACTCCTTGTTCATCTGAGTAGCTCTAGTACTTCATTTGTCAGAAAGGAAAGCCATCCCCAATCTCTTCTTACAGATTAAAGGAGTTTGCTAGAATAAGCTGATAGGTAACAATGGAGTAGTGAGGCAGTGATACACACGTATGCTGTACAGTAAGATGGAATCTTTTTTTTTTTCCAGTTCAATGGGTAGTTAACATTTCTTTAGATACCTATTTTTGCCTGGAAATCAGAAGGTCACAGAATTACTCTGAACCTGGGACCAATCCTCAATGTTAACTGAATGAGTCATAGATCAACTATCTAATTAGGTAAACATAAAAAAAAAGTAGGATTAATTTTATGTATTCAATGCAGTTATCTTAAAAGTGCACAGGTTTTTTTTAAACTCTAATTTACCTTTGCTACTATATTATCTTCCTAACTGGTGTAATCTATATTTAAATACTATTTAAATTTTGAAATTATCTTCACCATTATTTCACGAGCTGAAGAGACTGATATACTCAAAAGCTGTATTTGTCAAAAGTCCACAGTTTTTTAATGTTTGATTTAGGTAGGTAGCATAGTCCCATATTCATGGTTTTTATTTTCACTGTAAAGTTGTTGTTCTTACAAACTGAGAAGCTCTCCTAGTTTCTGGGTTGGGCTGTAAATAGTGTAAAAAACAGGTTTTTGAAAACCACTGCAGTTTCTAATTGTCAATGACACATCTCAGCTACAAGAAGAGAGTAAAAGGTAGTTGAAGACTCACAGTGTTATCAGTTTCAACGGAGTAGTAGACTTGACAATATTTTATTTCAAAAAGCAAGGTTATCTTGTGTCGTTACTAATTCCAAGGGTAAAGCAAATTAATCAACCCAATAAGAGAGTCTTCCCACTCAAGGAAACCATAAGTCAAGTGTAGCTGTTCTGAGGCAAGCATTTATGGACAATAAAGTGTCCAAAATTTAACAGTTGGAAATTACGTATTTTACTCTTTCTGGCCAGAGATGGGCAATGAAGTTTCACAAAGGCAGGGAGGAGCAATGCACATTCAAGTGCCTAGAATAAGACGCGTGAGATTGGAAAGATGAGAGCGGGCAAGATGTGGGAGCTTTTGCTTTTACGTGGGGAAGGAATACGATTGTGCTTGAAATGTTGAATGTAACTCAGGTTACACCCTGGAGAATGGATTGGAAGTACAGTGGGTGATTGAATGTGGGCAAATCAAATAAGAGTCTTTTGCTTAATCCAGGTGAAAGATGATGGCGGATTACATATCAGTGTTTGAAGTGGAGACAGAAAGACCATCGTGTGTACAAGAGGCAGTGATGCACAGAGCTGGGCTCTGCTTAGTTATGAGTACAGGGGTCATTAAAGGATGGCTTACTGGTTTCTAGCTTATGCAACTTTTTGGATGGTGGTGTCTTTGAAGAAAATTTATTCTGTGTTTTACATTAATATATTGAGGATCTTCTTAACAGAGAAACAGGTGTAACATGACAAGTGCAAAATAGAGTAGCAAAACAGTACTATTTTCATGGAAATTTTACTTCTACATATGCCTTCTAAATTTAATTTTCCTGGAAACTGCATCATATTTTGTACTTTTGCTAACAATTTTCCTGCCAAAGAAATAGATACATTGAACTTCATACTGTTCACAGTTGGGCACAAAAATTTTATTAGGATTTCTTTTACTGTAGGTATTACTTTTTAAGATACAACTAACCAAATTCAGAATCTCATATCAGCTGCAAATGCATTCTTATTACTTCATAAAAATGTTAAATAACATCATTCCTAGAAATTAATTGCTTTAGATTACCTAAATTCTCTTTCCATTGGCCTAATTTTTCTAGTATCATAAAATAAGTGATATATAGTTAATTCCTTTAAGAAAATTCTAATTTTCCAGTAGCAAATTATATAAATGATCTCATTTACTTTAGAGCATATAGCTAAATATACACAACTATGACAATACTCAACAGTTTTTCTTCACTGGCTGTTTTTCTTCAATTTTAAGGCAGTCACTGTTCACTGAGACCAGTCTCTATTCCTGATTTGTACAACTTTAATATGTACCTCTTCTCTGAAGATGTTTTTATGATGTTTGTGAATAATATATTTCCTGAACATTGTAAGAATTCTAATTTCACAAACATATTACAGAGCTAGGCAAATTGCTTAAATATCAATAATTGTAGAAATTAAAGGTCAAATTTGTGTCTATTTATTTATGCCCCTGTGTTTAGATTTTCACCCCAAAATTCAAAAAGCAATTTCACCAATATTTCTAGATATACCTTTTTATTTATTTGGTGTTTATTAATTCACTGTCTAGTGGTGATTAAGGTATAAGAAAATCTTGTTTTCTAAATTACAAACATAGAGTTGAAGATACATTGGTGATATAGTTGCTTTAAGTAGGGAAAAGACAATATATTAAAGAGACTGTTTATTGATTTGTAACCTAGGCTAGTTTTATGTTTTAATATTTAAACTAGGGATGAAAAAATCAAACACATATGGTTTTGGGCAGCTAGAAGTTGCAAAGTTGAAGATTATTTAACAGGAAATGGTGAGACAACTGTGGTAAAATGGAAAGATTACATCCTTCCTGAAGTCATTAAAATTCAATTAATGAGTAAAAACTTTACAATGGCCAACCTGGAAATTGATATAACAGAATAAGTTTTGTTGTTTTAATTTTGTCATCAAAATATATATCCTATATAATTAGTTTAATTAAAATATTGAAAAAAATAGTCACAGCCTTGTAAAAGTTGATCAGTTGGTAGTAAACTTTGATCTAAACTCAATTAATTGTGATGTACTGCTTTTGCAGAATTTTTGTAGATTATCATAATATACCACAATCAACTGACAATACTACACATAGATTGTGACTCTTAGATGAATCATTTAATTGGAAAATTCAGTTTGTCTCTTTAAAAATAAGCTTTATCAGTTAAGGAGCCGTTTATTTCTTCTCTCTCTCTCTCTCTCTGTCACAGACATACACACATACACAGGAAAATCAAACATCCAATTTTTAATTAGGGAGGCTACCTATTGATTCATACAGATATTATATACTGGTTAATCAGTTTTAAATCATTTCAATGTATTATATATTACACATAGAAAACAATTTTTAATTTAATTTTTAATTAATGTAAATAATTAAACAAATGACTTGTACATGCAACACTGTTCTACAGCATTGATTTTAAATCCCTGATTTCATGACTGATGTTGGTCCTCAGTTACTTACTTGCTCCCTTATCTGTTGTTTTTCTATATGTTTCCATCTGTTAATATTTGTTTAATGCTTCATCTTTTCTGTTATTTTATTCATACTATGTACCTTATACTGTGTTTCATACAGATAAATAATTTAAATTACTAATATGTTAGTCTTGATCATCAAAAATATAAAGTACTAGTTCTGGCCAAATAAAGTGCCTTATTCACTTGATTTTAAAGAAACTGATCCTGAGGATTGCAATAGAATTTAACTGAATAAAAACAAGCCTTTATTTGTCTAAGCACTGAGCCACAATGATGCCTGGACTCCCTACTGTTTATCAGGCTCTGTTCTAGGTTTTGGTTAATAAGCAATAACAAGACAAACAATGCCCCTGCCTTCATACAGTTTGTAGTTGAGTGGAATAGAATGGAAATAAGTTTAAAAAGCAACCAGGAAAGATCATAAACTCATAACAGAAAAACAGTGTCAATCCTGTTTCACAAAAACACTTAGAATGACAAATCTATCATGAGATTTACAAAGAAAAAAAAAGGCAGGCATAAATAAGAGCAGGAATGAAAATGAGACATCATAACAGATGCTATCAACAATTAAAAGTAATAAGGAGCTATAATACTTTATGACAATAAACTGAAACTTTTAGAAGAAATATGGAGAGGAGAAGAAAGACAACTTCTCTGCATTCATTAACACAAGCTAACAAAAAGTTGGGTTCTCTCCCCATTTAAAATACTGGATCAGTAAATACTTCTTCTCAAGAAAACCCAATAAAAAGGTGATTGTAAAATGTTTTACCATAAATTTAGAATTATTCTAGTCATGTACAAATACTCTCCAAAAATAGAAAAAAAAGAATTACTTGCATTACACTAGCATATTTTGATATCAACATATAAGTAGAATAGTATATGAAAGAAAAATCAGGCCAATCTCTCTCGTGGACATCGATGACGAAACAGGCATCAAAACTGGCAGCACACATCAGATAATACATTTTACTCACATTGGGCATATCTCAGTGGCATGTTGGCTTCATAGCTGAAAAGAAATCAATATATAGATTACTACACTAAGAATAAAAGAGAAAGCAATCGGATTATATACATAAATGGAGAAATAATAGAAAGTAAGGTAAACTTAATTTTTATTTAAAATATTCTTAATCAAAAATAAAAGGACACTACTAGAATCTAATAAATTTATGTAATCAAAAATAAAAGTGAACATATGTGTTCAGGTCTTCTGCCATAGAAGACCTGAATAGACATTTTTCCAAAGACGACAGAGATGGCTAATAGACATGTGAAAAGCTGTTCAAAACCACAATGAGATGTCACCTCACACCTGTCAGAATGGCTATTATCAAAAAGTCTACAAATAACAAGTGTTGGTGAGGATGTGGAGGAAAGGGAACCCTCTTGCACTGTTACTGGGAATGTAAGTTGATGCAGCCACTATGGAGAACAGTATGGAGGGTCCTCGGAAAACTAAACATAGAACTACCCTACAATCCAGAAATTCCACTATTACGTATATATCCTAAAACATTTATTTGAAAAGATACATGTACTCCAATATTCATAGCTGCATTATTTACAATAGCCAAGATACAGAAGAAATCCAAGTGTCCATCAACAGATGAATAAAGATAGGATACACAGACAATAAAATACCACTCAGCCATAAAAAAGAATAGAATGAAATTCTGCCATTTACAACAAGGTAGATGTACCTAGAGGGTATTATGCTTACTGAAATAAATCAAGAGAAAGACAAACACTGTATGTTATCACTTACATGTGGAATCTAAAAGTATTAAACAAATGTTTATAACAAAACAAACAGACAAATACAGAAAACAAACTAGTGGAAACCAGTGGGGAGAGGGAAAGGGGGAGGGGAAAGATAAGGGTATGGAATTAAGAGATACAAACTACTATGTATAAAATAGATAAGCAACAAGGATATATTGTACAGCACAGGGAAATAAAGCCATTATTTTGTAATAACTTTAAATGAACTATAATCTATAAAATACTGAATCACTATGTTGTACACTTCAAACTAATATAATATAAATTATACATTAATAAAAAGTTATGAGAAATCTAATTCGGATCAATAAGAAGGAAAAACACATTTTATGATGTAAAAATAAATAAAATATTAGGTAATTCAATAACCCTTACCTGGTTCAAGAGCACCCAGTCATTACCACAGTCCTCTTGTTTTTTTTATTTTGGTGGTGTTGAATTTTGTGTAATGGGCCTTCATTACTTTTGTAATAAATGAAGAAATATACAGTTAAAAAAATAGAAAGCATTATAGTGAGTGTTAGAAGCAAACGCTTCAACATCTTATATCAGTATCTTAAACATATTGGTGGGTGTATATTTAGTGAATCAATGTAGGAAAAAGGATTAAATAAATAGAAAGCTGAAAACTTTATTATTTACACGTGATATGGTTATGCAGAAACCCAATGTAACGTAGAGATCAGTAATTAGAATTAGAAGAGTTTTGCAAATTTTCTGGAAGTTTAAAAAATCAATTCTCCTTTACATTTTCAAACACTAAACAAGTAGAGGAAAACATTTTTGTTTCTTTTGCAATAGCTAGAAATTAATTAGTTAATATTGAGTAGTTATAAATTAAAATTGTACAATTTCTGTTGAGGAAAATTATAAAATTATATTGAACATATATTACAACCTTATAAATCATTGGAGGCATATGACACCTTCATGAATAAGAAGACAGTATCATACAGATACCAGTATTCCTTAACTGACCCACACATTCTATAGAAAACTGAAATATTTTGTAATGAAGTTTGACAAAAATGTATACAAAGAAACAAAGGATAAAAGTAACCACTCTACTGTCCCAGAGTCAGGAAGGATGAAGAGCTTCCCCGATAAAGATCAATAATAATTTTGAAGCCATTATATTAGGACTGAGATAGAGAAAAACTGAAAGAATAAAGAGCTCAGAGAGACACCCAAGAATGTATAGTAATTTGATTTGTGATAAAGCATGTATTATAGATTCACTTCAAGGTGAATAAAATATTAAAGTTAAAAACAGTTTAATACTTTTGAGATACATTTTTTTGTCATGTTAAAAATATAAAAATACAATTTTTGCCAATAACAGCAAGGAGTATGATGCCATTTCTTTATAACATCCCTGTGTATCATCTATCATCTAATTATTTTTCTAAAAAGATACATGAATAATTTTATCAAATATAAATTACGGCTATTTTGAGAAGTTAAATTCTGTAAACTTTCAATATTTTCTGTAGTTTGCAATTTTTAAGTTTTATAAATAAAGTGAGCATATATTGTTTTCTGGGATATAAGGTTAGTAATCTTTCAAACCATTATAAAAATGAATGTTATCAGAAAGCCTTGCACCTAACACTAAAATAATGCTCAATTGTTTTAATTTTCTAATAAACATATACAGTTTAATGAATGGAAAATTAAAAAGCTATTTTAGTTGACATTTCATATGTTGTGCTCAATTGGATTAAAAAGTTGGGCGAAGGTTACTTTGGTGTCCTGCTACCTCACCTCTCCTCTGCTGCATTTTCATAGGCGCCGTTTCCCACTAAGATATCTCTGAAAAATAATCCCCACTTAGATGTTGAATCATAAACATACAGTTTTCCAGGCACACCAGAAAATCAAAAATCTTTCAAGAGTTTAAAAAAAAAAAAAAAGTAATTTTTATGCAGGAAGTAGCACAATGGAATTTATAGAATGTAGCAAGACATGGAGTTGATACTTAGGGTGCTGGATGTCCACATTGTATATTAATAACTATTTTTAGTTGAATCTAGGTTTGTAAATATATTTCAGAATTGATGTCTTTGCCTAGTGGATCCCATATATTGACAGAAATACTTTCATCATGAGTCAACATTTTTAAAAAATATTTATTTTACTGGATCTAACTAGATATTATAGGCATTCAGAATGTGCTCTGAGGGCTTTCTATGTCCTTATCTCCATGAAAAAGGAAAAACAAAGATATTTAAACAAAATGTTTAGCATTGTACCTGAAGCATTATATTTTCGCTAAAATATCTGAGTAATTATTTAAATTTCTTTATCACTGTCAGTGGACAGCTGGTCTTAGGCTATAAAAATAACATTAATTAGATGCACATAATAGTTCTTTTAGCCACCCAGTGAGATTAAAATTCATGTTTTTGTTACATGAAAATGTCAGATTATTTCCAACAATCTATTAAACAATCAACTGAATTTATATTACAGAAAATCAAAATGTTGACTTGAAAATATGAAAAGTATAACTATCAAATTAAGGTAAATCATTACTGTGCTCTTGTGTTTATTTCTAAAATGTTCAAGTTTGTGGATTAGTGAGCATCTGGAAATATGGTCAGGTACAAAACAACAATCTGGTTAATGAAAAAGAGTGTTAAAAAAGAGTAGTCATATGATTTTAGACATAGGAATGAACAAAAAAATCTAGCACGTGTTCATATGTTACAGATCTTTTGCTAAAAAACAATATTTGACTATGTTAAGACAGATTATTTTAGATTATCTCAAATTGGATTAGAAATTGTAAATAAAATTAAATTGAAGACATTCAAAGAA
Organism: Pseudorca crassidens; assembly: GCF_039906515.1. NCBI lineage: Eukaryota > Metazoa > Chordata > Mammalia > Artiodactyla > Delphinidae > Pseudorca > Pseudorca crassidens. The sequence goes on from NC_090307.1 coordinate 6,683,827, forward strand.
AATCTACAAACAATTTGGACTTGGAAAGGACAGTAGGTCGCTATAATGAAAGATGAGAAGTGGCATAATCTCAAAATTGTTTGCACATCAAATGGAACTTTCTCAAAGAGCACACTAAATACAAGTTAAATGAGTAAAAGAAACAAATTGAAAATAATCATATAGTTTGGAGTCTTTCCCTAATGGAAACAGAGAAAAGGCAAACTGCACAACTCAATTAAATAGAATTTAATTGAATAAATACTTAGAGACTATGTGCCAGGAATGGAAAATATATAAGTTGCTCAAAATCTTTGTCTCTAAGGTGTTCATAATTTTGTTCAAAGGTTAAAAACTAAAGGAAGGATTATGAGATGAGCCCTACAGTAAAACTTTGAGTAGTGGGTGAAAGCAATTCTCCCGTATAAGTATCAGGTGTACCACGGCACTGCCAACATTTTGAATGAGGACTGTGAGACAATAAATATCTGCTGTTTTAAGTGACCCAGTCTGTGGTGCTTCGGTGCAACAACCCTAGGAAAGTCCACGTGGTGCCGTTGTTTCTATGTTCTCTCCATTGACAGAGCAAGGAAATGTAAAAGTATGTGTGCATTCTGTATCGTGTGTGCGCACACACACACCCACATTTCTATAGGTTCCTATCTGCATACAAAGCTAAGCATGAGTTCATACATAACATGAGTTCATGTTTCCAACTCTTGTCTATCATCACTTGTCATTCTATTTTCCTCCCCTTGTTCATCTATAACATCCCACTCCAGTAGTGAGACACCCTACTCGCACTATCTGTCATTCATTTATTTAGTTGTTGAATCCACTATACGTGCACAGCAGTACCAGAAGTGTGAACCTGTGCAAACTGCATTATCAACCTGAGTACAGTGCTTACCTACAGTTTGTTTTCTCATTAGCTTTTACAGATACCACTCTTGTCCAAAGTTACTTAGGGCATCATCTTTTCTCCCATTCTCCTTCACTGAGGTTTTTTGTTTTTTAATAGTTACACATTTGTTATACATGAGATTTTTTGGTTACATTCCTCATTCTGTATCAAGATTCTTCTTTAAATAATTTTAATTGCATATGTTACGGCTGACTCTTTATGTTCTGAAATTCAAATTTTGGCAATTCGGGTTTTGGCAAATGCAGTGCATGAATTCACAAGTATGGTATCTTACAGAATAGTTTCACCACCCTAAATGTCTCTCTTTGAATCCTTGACTCCAAACTACCTAGGAATATGAGTGTTTTGTTTTACCTGTGTCAGTAGTTTCAGAAAAAGCCATCAGAAATTTTTGCTTTTTCATCTCGTGTTTATACTAGTATTTCCTTTTTCTTTTGTAGTGATAAATTTAATAAAATATTATATTAAAGGTTAAGGAGGCTTTTTGATTTTTTGTTGAAAAAATAAAGCTACAATATTAAATTGCAATAGTCTGTGATTTGATCTAGGCATAAGGTATAACATTTATTTCTGATAAAAATCATTTTTATCAGAAAGTTATTATTTTTAAAATTTTATTTATTTTTGGCTGTGTTGGGTCTTCGTTTCTATGTGAGGGTTTTCTCTAGTTGTGGCGAGTGGGGGCCACTCTTCATCGCGGTGCGCGGGCCTCTCACTATCGCGGCCTCTCTTGTTGAGGAGCACAGGCTCCAGACGCGCAGACTCAGCAGTTGTGGCTCACGGGCCTAGTTGCTCCGCGGCATGTGGGATCTTCCCAGACCAGTGCTCGAACCCGTGTCCCCTGCATTGGCAGGCAGATTCTCAGCCACTGCACCACCAGGGAAGCCCAGAAAGTTATTTCTGATAAAAGTCATCATTTTTTATCAGAAAGTTATTTCTGATAAAAATCATCATTTTTATCAGAAAGTTAATAGAATTTGTTAATTTGTACATTTTACAGATGAGCAGAATAGCTCCATAATGAATTTCATTATTTTGTACAAAATTTACAAATGCTAAATAACATAATAAAGATGGCACTGTTTCTTCATTCATGGAAATTCAGTAAACTTCTTGAACACTTTGTTCCAAATCTATTCCAGGTGTCAGAGATAAAGCAGTAAATAGAACAATATCCTCGTCTCCTAAAGTTACAGGAAACAATTTCCATAAAATTATTTCATTTGGTGATAAGAACCATAAAGAAAAATAAGATTGAGCGATACATATTGGGAGGTGGGAGAGGGCCTTATGAACTTAGATGGACATGGTAGAGCTCAGAAGAGGTGTCACACGATGACAGATGTAGCGGGGCAAAACCTGTGAGGAAGCAAATCTAAGTACAATACAAATGTGAAAATATGTGCAACAAAGGTAGGGTGTTTGGGTCCTAGGAAATGAAAAATGCCCCTGGAGCCAGAAACTTCTAAGTGAGTGGAGACCAGCTTTGCAAGGACATGGTCCATGGGAATCAAATCAGATAATAGAGGGCCTCTTTAATGTCTTCCGTGTCATCATTAATCTCATTCATTAATATCTGTCCATTCTTATTTGACTTCATAACCACATATTGTGATGACTAACTCCTGTGCTCATACTTTACCAATAACAAACCACTTGCCCCTTGGTCACGATTCTGAATGTGACATTGTCATATTTTATTTAAAGCAATATAACCTCAGTTTGATTATATGTGAGTATATATGGGGAAAATGTATGGTAGTTTTGAATTAAACTTTTTGAAAAGTTTTACACATACAGTATAATCATTTAAAAAAATGAATAAAATTTAACGAGCTTCCTTCCCTTCCACTGTGTTCAGGTAAAGCATCTGAAGGCATCCACCACCCTCTGATGCCTGATGCCCTGGCTGTGTGACCCTCGCTGGGTTTTGCAGTAGACTCCATGCATAGAGTACAGAGAGAGGTTTCTATGTACCTTTATTCTACAGGGAAAGGCAAAAAGCAAGTAAGTCCACAGATACAAGGAGAATCCCGGGAAAGATTTGCCTGCTATGTGCAAATGGGAAATCACAGAGCTTGCTGTTTACATTAGAGCAGCAAGCCAATGTGGCTTTTTAAAAACAGAGTTAATTATAGGATACTAACATGATGGATAACAATAATCTCTATCTCCTAAGCTATATTAGATAGCTCTCACTCCTTAAAGGAGAAGGAAGGAATTGAATATAAATTTACATTCTGGTCTTTTTTGTTTCTTTTAAGAAAGAGCACTTAGATATATAGTTAATTATATTCCCATTTTTATTTAAAATATGATAATAGAGCAGTTCCTAATATCAGTGTGCACAAGTATCATGTTTTAAAAAATATAGATCTCTGGAAATGCCCCAGACCTATTGAAAGGATTTTCAGGTGTGGATATTCATGAATATTGACTTTTTAACATGTTCATAAGTGCTTCTCATGTGCAGAGATGTCTTTAATCTGTGTATTTTTAGGCCCTGCAGGTAAAAGCTCTATGTGATCTACTCTATTATCAAATTTCAGAATCATAGTTAAGACATAAAATGAGCAGTGTTAAAGAGTACGAACAACACAGCTTTTGTATTTTACTCATGATTCCCTTACTGTGTCTTAGTTCTGACACACATTCACTGTGAAAATGTGAACAAGTCAATACTGTGCTTATTTCTTCAGCAAATAAATGGTTCAAATGAAATGGTATGTGAATTTTGATGAATGTTGTGCCCCAAAATACACAACTAAGGAAGCTTTTTCAGCCAATGATAACCAGAAAAATAGACGTGTGCTTCTTCATCTCATTAACCATCAATTTATAGGGTCACTGCAATTCAAAGCATTCCATGGTAATTTTGAAAAGTATTATTTTTTCCCTACAACTTTACTAAATATACTACTAGGAGATAGATGGTGGAACAGTTAAAAAGATGTACTATGGAGCTGTTCCTAGAGAGTGTTTACTCTGCCACACTGCAGCTATGTGATACGACACATCCCTTGATCTTCCAGAAAACATCATGTTTCCACAGGTAAACATTTTTTTAACATCTTTATTGGAGTATAATTGCTTTACAATGGTGTTAGTTTCTGCTGTGTAACGAAGTGAATCAGCCATACATATACATATATCCCCATATCTCCTCCCTCTTGCGTCTCCCTCCCACCCTTCCTATCCCACTCCTCTAGGTGGTCACAAAGCACTGAGCTGATCTCCCTGTGCTATGCGGCTGCTTCCCACTAGCTATCTATTTTACATTTGGTAGTGTATATATGTCCATGCCACTCTCTCACTTCGTCCCAGCTTACCCTTCCCCCTTCCTGTGTCCTCAAGTCCACTCTCGACATCTGAGTTTTTATTCCTGTCCTGCCCCTAGGTTCTTCAGAACTATTTTGTTTTTAGATTCCATATATATGTGTTAGCATACAGTATTTGGTTTTCTCTTTCTGACTTACTTCACTCTGACAGACTCCAGGTCCATCCACCTCACTACAAATAACTCAATTTCCTTTCTTTTTATGGCTGAGTAATATACCATTGTATATATGTGCCACATCTTCTTTATCCATTGATCTGTCGATGGACACTTAGGTTGCTTCCATGTCCTGGCTGTTGTAAATAGAGCTGCAATGAACATTTTGGTACATGACTCTTTTTGAATTATGGTTTTCTCAGGGTATATGCCCAGCAGTGGGATTGCTGGGTTGTATGGTAGTTCTATTTTTAGCTTTTTCAGGAACCTCCATATTGTTCTCCCTTGTGGCTCTATCAATTTACATTCCCACCTTGGATAATAAAAACACATCATGTTGTAGAGAATAATCAGACTCATTTGTTGGTGCATAGGCAGGTCTGTAATTAGCAAGAACTCAGTAAATATTAGCCTCTAGCATAATAATTAGCATTTATAAGTTGACCAGAAAATGTCATCTTTCACATCATCGAAAGACCTGGGTGTGATGCTGAATATGACGAGAAGTTATGGTGTCAATCGAAAGGAGATGCACTACGGTGAAGTGTGTGGTGTGGGGAAAGTCCAGAGTTTTTCATTAAGCAAAAAAGAAAATGGAATTCAGGAATATAAGGTGAAGGAGATTAAAACCTTAGAATATTAGGTGAAAAAATTAAAACAATATATTTCTAATTCCATGGATGGGGAATATTGACATTCCATAGAGTTTAAATTACTAGAAATAAGTGATAAGGTGAAAACAGTGAAGGAAAAAGAGTAAATTAGGGACTTCCCTGGTGGTCCAGTTGTTGAGGCTCTGAGCTTCCACTGCAGGGGGCATGGGTTCGATCCCTGGATGGGGAACTAAGGTCCCACATGCTGTGCAGTGTGGCCAAAAAACCAAAAAACTTATATTCCCCTATGTTCTCTGAATAATTAGAAAATTAAAAAAAAATTTTAGAAGAGTAAATTAATGGTGACTTTTGAGGACTAGAAATTGAAAGGAAACAGTAATAACCACAGGAGAGAAAAACACTCTCTACATAAGAAAATAAACATTTATATGTATACTCTAATGATTACAGGCATGCAGAAAAATCATTGCATGGATCATATTAAATCTCCATCTTCCTATAGCAACTACATAGTCATAGTTTTGTTAGGATGTGTCTTAAGTAGGTTTTTAATGCAGCAGTTCTCAAGTGCAGTCTGCTGACCTCTGGGGTCTCCAATATGCTTTCAGGGCATCTATAAATTTAAGCCTCTTTTCATAAAAATAGGGTGTGAATTTTTTTCCTTTTTCACTGTTGACATTTATAAAAATAGTGCAAAAGCAGTGGTTGATAATCTACTGATACCTTGACGCAAAATAAGCAGTGGCCCCAAAGTGTGCTAGTAAGTATATATATTTCAACTTTGCACACCTCCGGTAAAATAAGTCAGTTTTACTTGTGAATGCCCTGGATCAAGCAGCACAAGTTAGTCATTTTATTAAATCCTGAGCCTTTGAGTATAATTCCGAATATTCAGTGTGGAAAAATATGAAGGGTAGGGCAGTTGTGCTGAATTCTGAAGAATATGATACTTTTTGAGAAACTAGGAGATTGAGTTTAAAGCCGACCCTGGCAGCTCTTTTTCATGAAACACCATATAATTTATAAGAATGACTGAAAGATAAATTATATTTATTCAGACTTGGGGATTTTGCAGAGGGTTTCTCAAAAATGAACAAAGTAAGTCTGTGCTGTCCTTCCAAGGAAAACAACTGACAGTATTTGTTTTACTCATTATTTGAGTTTATTGGAAGCGAGAGAGAATGTTCTGGAAGACTTTTATCTTCGATCCAGAGATTTGATGTTTTTCCAAAACTTAAAATGTGTCCCATGAGATCCATAGAGATATGAAGAATGTAGTTTTGGGTTTTTTTTTTTTTACATTTTATAATGAAATGTGTCAACATTTGTAAGATCTCCGTAATTCACTGAAACAATGTTTTCTAAATGAGTGATGCTTATTTGATGTTACAAAACCAGCTACGGGGTGGGGGTGGGGAGAACATCCATTCACTGATATGGTTGGAGCTTGCCCTTTGCAACTAGTCTCTACAAAACAACCAATTTTTCATTTGGAATGTAGAGCCAAAGAAGCATATCCAAAATTATCAGAAAAGTATAGTAGTATCTCTCCCTTTAAAACCACACATCAGTGTGAAGCCATATTTTTCTTCATATACTTCTACCAAACCACATATCAAATCAGAGTGGATGAAGAGGCAGACATGAGAATCCAGCTGACTTCTATTTAGCTGGTCATTTAAGTCATTTGCAAAATGTAAAACAATACCACTCTTATCCTTAAGCTTTGTTATGTTTTGGAAAATAGACTTATTTTCATAAAACTATGTTGTTTACATTTCTATTCAGTCTATTACTTTAGATGGAGTAATAAGCAAATATTTGGGAATTTCTCAGTTTTAATTGTGAATACGGCAGCTCGGGGGTCTCAGGTGTGTGTCGAGGCATTAAAAGTTTGGTAAGGAGCACCTCTGCAATATGAAAGGGCCACAGAACCGGCAGCCAATGACAAGGGGCTTCACCACTGCTGCTCAATTTCAACCATCCCCGCTCGGCTCAGATGCTTGTGTTAGCTGCTTATCTGACAAGACTTGGAGGTTGTGCACTGCTCACTTAGACCTCAGCCTGCGGCCAAGAATTTAAGGGGAATCCCCCTTTCCCTAGCTTCCTTTTCTACACAGCTAAACCCTCTGCGGAACCCACAACACATACTTCAGCTGCTCCAGCAGATCTAAACGTTGACTTCTGCCTTCTCCTCTCAGCTCTGCTCACCTTCCAGGTTTCTTTTTCTCTCTACGCCCTGGGTAGCAGATGGTTCTGAGGCAGAGACTGAGTGAAATTCTACCAAGTATTGCTGACATGGGCTAATACTAGCCACAGCTAAAGCCCATTCCCTCATCTATGTTGCTTAGTTTTCTAGTTGATTATGGTGAGAGGAATCCTCTGATATATCTAGCAGAAGTCAGAGCTCTTTCATTTAAAAGTATATCCTGGTGCATTGCCTCATTCCTGGCTCATTATATTTTGAGAATCTGTTATCAAATAATGTATATATATGTATAAATAAACACACAGAAAAACAAATGGACAAGGCAACAAAGAGCCCACATTTAGTAATGAAATACTTTCTCCTGGTCTGAGGTTATGACTATCTTTCTCTAGCTACTAAAGAGCAATCATTGGTGGGGGGGGTGTCAAAGTTACCTTTTGTTAATTGAAAATTAAGAAAAGGAAATTTAATTGAAAATTCTTAATTTGCATAGAGTCAAATTCATTTTAATGTTTAGTTCCCTAGATTGTTACAGACTCATACATCATGTGACCTCCCAACACAATCAAGATAAGGAACATTTTCATACCCCCCAGCTACCTCATGCCCCTTTGTAGTTACCGCTTCCCTTTGTTCCCAGATCAGGACAAACACTGCTCTATTTTCTGTTCATATAGTTGTGCCTTTTTCAAAATATAAATGGAAACATAGAGTCTGTGGTCATTTTAATCTGATATTTTTACTTAGCATTTTGCATGTGATGCGTATCTATGTTGTTGTATCAGTAACTTCATCTTTTTGTTGGTAGTAGTATTCCATCGTAAAGATGGGTCACAGTTAACTTATCCACTCACAAGTGGAAGGACATTTGGCTTGTTTCTATTTTGGGGAGATTATGCATGGAGACCTAAAAAAAAAAAATACAAAACAGTTTTTGTGTGTGAACATATGTTTTAACCTCCCTTGGGTAAATAGGAGTGAGATTGCCAAGTCAAATGGTGAGTCTGTGTTTAAACACTTAAGAAACTTCCAAACTTTCTAATTGGCTGTATCATTTTGTATTCCCAACAGCCTATTTTAAGAGTTCAGTTGCCCACGTACTCTCCAGCATTTTTATTTAATTTTAGGTATTCAGTAGGTGTGAAGTGGTGTCTGCTTATGGTTTTTTTTAATTCAAGGGGTCTTTCTATTTTCCTTTTTTAAATTTAATTTTTATTTTACATTATAGTTGATTTAACATTTTGTATTAGTTTCAGGTGTACAGTAGAGTGATTCAGTGATACATATATCCATTCTTTTTCAGATTCTTTTCCTTACAGGTTATTACAGAATATTGAATAGAGTTCCCTGTGCTATACAGTAGGTCCTTGTTGATTATCTATTTTATATATAGTAGTGTGTATATGTTCATCCCAAACTCCTAATTTATCCCTCCCCCTACCTTTCCCCTTTGGTAACCATTAGTTTGTTTTTGAAGTCTGTGAGTCTGTTTCTGTTTTGTAAATAAGTTTGTTTCATTTTTTAAAATTAGATTCCACTATGAGTGATATCATATTTGTCTTTCTCTGTCTGACTTCACTTAGTATGATAATCTCTAGGTCCATCCATATGGCTGCAAATGGCATCATTTCATTCTTTTTTATGGCTGAGTAATAGTCCATTATATATATATATATATATATGTACCACATCTTTATCCATTCCTCTATCAGTGGACCTTTAGGTTGCTTTTGTGTCTTGGCTCTTGTAAATACTGCTGCAATGAACACTGGAGTTGCATGTATCTTTTTGAATTATGGTTTTCTCTGGATATATGTCCAGGAGTGGAATTGCCGGATTATATGGGAGTTCTATTTTTAGTCTGTAAGGAACCTCCATACTATTCTCCATAATGGTTGTACCAGTTTACATTCCCACCAATAGTGTAGGAGGGTTCAGTTTTCTCTGCACCCTCTCCAGCATTTATTTTTTGTGGACTTTTTGATGGTGGCCACCCTGAATGGTGTGAGGTGATAGCTCATTGTAGTTTTGACTTGCATTTCTTTAATAATTAGTGATGCTGAGCATGTTTTCATGTGCCTCTTGGCCATCTGTATGTCTTCTCTGGAGAAATGTCTACTCCCATACTCTTTAGTTGGGAGTAACAGAGTTTGCTGCTTCTAATGGTTAAATGGGTATTAACCATTACTTAGCAGGGGCAGGTACATTACAGCTGCAAGTAGTTCATTGTCCATCCACCAGAAATGGTTACAATTACAAGTGTTAAAAAGGATGAGAAACGGGCTTCCCTGGTGGCGCAGTGGTTGAGAGTCCGCCTGCCGATGCAGGGGACGCGGGTTCGTGCCCCGGTCCGGGAAGATCCCACATGCTGCGGAGCGGCTGGGCCCATCAGCCATGGCCGCTGAGCCTGCGTGTCCGGAGCCTGTGCTCCGCAACGGGAGAGGCCACAGCGGTGAGAGGCCCGCGTACCGCAAACAAACAAACAAACAAAGGATGAGAAACAACTGCAACTCTCAGACATAGACTGCAGGGGTTAAAATCGCATGCCATGTTTAGAAAACGGTTTAGCAGTTGTTAACAATGTGTGTGTGTATCTGTATGTGGATATATATGCCCCCCCAAGTTTCACTCCTTCTACTCCTAAGTATATAAACAAGAGAAATTATTTCCAAAATGATTGCACACAAATATTCACAGCAATCATATTAATGGCTAAAAATCAGAAGAAAGTCCATAGATAAATATTTTATATATTTGTAAAATGACCTAAAGTATTGTATAGTTAAACTTTAGGAAAATAGAGATAAGTGCCTACTTTTGCTATAAAATTGTTGTAAAACAGTGGATTTGATACAAAGCATGAATAATAATGATGCAAATACACCCCTGAGCTATAAGAATGGCAAGATTGTTGATGTGAAAAGGAATACTCATGGATTGTGAACATTTGTTATGGCTGGTTAGGCAAAAGTAATACCATGTTGGCTTAGTTGAGGAGACATATTCAGTGGACATAATGCAAAGGTAGGGTAAAAAGATTTAGACTTGAGCCATTTACGGAAAAAAATTGAGTTAATTATATTCAAAGCTAGTATAAACAATATGCAAAGAGTGAGATTAAATGGAGTTCTGTGTGGTGGTGAGAGTATGAAGTTGCTTTATATATAAATGGAATTCTTTGGAATTAGCCCTGAGATTCTAAGGATAGTAAATAATGAGAGTTATTCATTTAAAATAATCCTTACATCTTTTTATTTAATTAAATAACTATCATACTCATACCTTTTTAAAGTTTATTGTATTTTGAAATACAAGTCAGCTTTCTCATTCACTGACATAAATGATAGCAAACTGTTGAAATGGAGTTTAAAGTCTGAAGCAATTGATATGGAAATTTATTATTAATGTCCTAAGGAAAATCATTGTATATATCTTTGTAATAGGTAGCAACTACTACTTTGCAACTAATTTAGGAAGAGTTTCAAGAGTGCATCCACTCTCTTTGGAAGCTGGCTAAATGAAAGAAAAGATAGGGCTTTAGGAAGAAACACTGTAAAGGGAATTTGTTGCTCATGTGCCTAAAAAATCTACAATGTTCTTTTGCCAAAACCCTGATAGATTTGAGCCATGACTTCACTTCTACTTACCACGTTTTTTATTCCATTCTGTAAGCGCTTCATCTTTGTGGTTTATCTTTCCCTGGCCTGCTGTCTTCTTTATTGTATTTCTTCTGCTTGTCTATCTTAATCTTGCTTTTTTACCTTGCTGTGTCTCATCTCATTTTGCTCACCTTATCTCCGTTCATTTTGGAGTTGGTGCAACGTTATCCACATGTAAATGCAAAATTGAAAAGAAGAAAAAGTGGGTTGACTACCGTTCCGATTAATATACATACACAGACATGCAGTTTTTTGAAAATCTATAAGAAAGACAAATATTATTCTTGGAGAACAATGTTCTTTTCAATCCTCTTCACAGCTCCCAAACAAATTACATGATAATGATGAAAGGATGACTGCCAACAAAAAGGAAAAGAGAGAAATAGAGCGTCTGGCAGTGTTTTTGTTTGTTTATTTTGGTTTCAAATGAAAATGACTCTGCATTATCAATCACTTTCTTCATCAACAGAAACCCTTTTCACTCCATGGAAAAATAAGTACTTCAAGAGTTAGTAACTGTGAAAAGAAGATAAAGGATAATAAATTATAAAACACAAAAATAGATTTCCTATGAAGATAAATTGTAGAAACTTTACTCAAATACTCCTTTTTTTGAAATAATGATTTTCAAGCCTGCAATGTATGTATTAGTGTCTATCCACTGGATATTTCACCTTAATACATATTTTTGAATGAAATATTTGGATTTTTCCAAAACACACCTAGAAATAGTGGATAGGCGATTATGTTTAATGACATCCTTAATTTGTAGTTTAATGTTCATATATGATACACAATAACTGACTATTACACTATTTCTCAGAAAGTATATTCACTGATACATGTTTTTTATCCATAATGTGTACAGCACCTCTTGTACAGATACAGACTTTAAAATTCTAGGATCCAATCGTAATTCTGTGAACAGTGATGTTTTCTGAAGAGTGTTACGTGTCTACAGTTAGTGCGTTGTGCATTTCTGTAGTTCATTCATTTTCAATAATGCATAATATTCCATTCTTTGAATATATAATATATTCATGCTTTCTCATTTTGATGGACTTCTGGGATATTTTCAGGTATCATAAAGGCTGTTTGGAGCATTCTTTCCCATGCCTATTGGTTTGTATGTACAAAGCAACTGGAGGGTGTGTGTGGAATATTGGAATTGTTGGTCTTTGGGTATGAGAAGGTTTAAACATTACCCTACCCACTGCCACTTTGTACTGCTTCTCTCTACATTGGTTTAGTTCTTCAAAAAGCTTTCTGTGTGCATATTAAATAGAAGCATGTAAACTACCAATGCCAGGTAAAGAAGAGATCCACGTTTTTTGATGATTCCTAAAGAAATTGCAGGGAACACCTGTAATTGCCCAAATCTGGATTTTATGCCCATACCTGCAGTTCATGGGAAGAATCCATCACCATCAAAATACAATGGAATGGTTTAACCAGAAATCAAAGAAGATCTGTTATAATAATAAGAACAACTCATTTAGTAGAGCCAAACATTTTAGCCAATGCAATTTCACCTAAAGGAGTAAATACATGTCGAGTGAATACTGTGTGCCAGGTAGTGAATGTCAGTTCCTGAAGATTCACTATTTTAAAAATATGCATATGCATTTCTCTTAAAAACTGATAGTACAAGTTTGTTCTAAGATGTATAGAGTAGCTTACTTGGATTGCGTCAAGACGGGTTTGGGAGCAAGAAGGTCATGATGTGAAACATCATAGGAATTAAGTAACAAGCAGGGAAAACATTTTCCCATGAAATGTGTAAGAAAAATAGTTACTCGAGGAGAATAAAAATGTTCAGTATGATTTGAATATGGCATTGAAAAAGGGGCTATGATGAAAAATGAGGCTAGGAAAGAAGAAAATGACACTGAAGTAAATTTAACAGTTTAATGTTATTCCAGGTGCAAAGGAAAGCGGTTAGGAATATTTAAGGAGGTACAAGGTCACATATTTGGTTTAGGTCCTTCTCTGTATGGTAGAACTGTATGGCAGTGATGGATGCTGGGAAGATTGGAGATGAAGATACCAGGTCAGAGGATATTGACCAGCAGGGAGATATTAGCATCCCAGCTCAGACAAATGATCCGTCATTAAATGTCAATATCAGATGACTGTGCTGGGTGTGGACTTTTAGAGCCCCCCCCCCCCCCGCCCCCATGAAACTAACAGCCTAAGGTCCCTGGGAAGAGAGAGAGAATGATCATAATAAATGGATCTATGACCAGGCAGTAGATGACAGTGAGTGCTGGCAAGAAGGGCAGACCAGAGCTGGGGTCAGAGGCATCAGGATTGTACAGACAAGTTCCAATTGCCAATTTACGTGAAGAAATCAGAATAGTCTTCCTTGAGACTGAGACATGGGGAGTTAACCACTAATTTATTTAGGGGAGGAGCATTCCTGGAAGATGAAACATTCTGTGCAAAGATCACAGGGTGGGAGTTGTGGAAAAGAAAGGAGGTCAGTGTGGTTGGAAAGAAGTGAGTTTGGGGACAAGTTGTAAGCACTGAGGCTACACAGAAAGCCAGGGTGAAGACCATGTGGGCCTATATATGCTATTTTAAGAACATTGATATATAAAAAACCAGCTTTATTGAGATATAAGTGACATTCTATATAATTCACCCATTTTAAGCATGCAATTTAATCATCACACAATTAATTTTATACCATTCTTTCACTCTGTTAAGAAACCCTGCATCCACCAGCAGCCACTTCCCATTGCTCCTTGCTCCCAGCCCCTGCCACCCAATAATCTACTTTCTGTCTCTCTCGATTTGCTGATGGTAGACATTTTGTTTCAGTGAAATCATACAATATGTGTTCGTGCGTCTGGCTCTTTCACTCTGAATAGTGTTTTGAGGTTTATTCATGCTGTAGCGTGGATTTCATTCCTTTTCATGGCTGAATAATGTTCTTCAAATAGGAATATCACACTTCTTTAATTCACTTATCAGCTGATGGGCATTGACTGTTTACATTTTTGACTATTATGAAAGATGCTGCTATGAACATCCATGTACAGCTTTTTGTGAGGACGCACGTTTTGTGTCTACACCCAGGACTCAATTGTTGGCTCATAACGTTTAATCTTTTGAGGAGTTGTCGGGCTACTTTCCAAGCAGCTGCATCGTCTTACAATTCCACAAGCAGTGAATGAGTGTTCCCATTTCTCCACATCCATGACAAGATTTGTTATTATCTGTGTTTTGACTGTAACCTTCTGCTTTTTATTTTCCTTTCACTGATGACAAATGTTGTTGAGCATCCTTTCATGTGCTTTTGAGTTAACGGTAATCGATGCCTCATTATTTTCAGCCTCTGGTACCTGTGGTACACCCTCTGCCCTACCAGTTGAGGCTGCGGAGGAAGGGAGTTCTATCTCTTAGACATATTTGCCAGGAATTTAGCCTCTGCATCTTGAAGCTGGGATTGATTGAGAAATACTGGTGGACTGTTCCTCCCCGTCAGACAGTGTGTGCCATGACTGGGAGCTGAGGAGAGAGGCAGCCCATCTTATGGTCACACCTGCCCACGTGGGACTTCCTTCCACTGAACTGAAGGAGGCGAAGGCTTCAGTGCCACAGATTCTCTGTTCCTACTGAGATTTAGGGGAGTTTCTTGAAAAATAATTTCTTCATTTGTTGTATGCCTTTGAAGATAATTTCCAGAGAGCATTTCATCAGTTACAGATGTTTCACTTGGGAATGATGGATGGGGCCCCTGACACTACTGTTCTAGAAGCGGGACCTCCAGAATGTTGACCCTTATCCTAAGTGAAATGGGAAGCCTTGAGAGAGTTTTGAATAGAAGAGTAACATGATATGCCATAGTTTTAGAAGGCTCATTCTATTTGCTGTATAGAGAACAGCCTGTAAGAGTCAGGAGAAGAGAAGAATAGTTTGAGGGTGATAGTGTATAAAGAAGAATGTGAACTAGACAGATAGCCAGAAGGTAAAATCAATAGGAAATATCAGTTGATTGTATGTGGGAAACACAAGAAAAGGAAGTATTGATACATAATGTAGCTACGAAATGGAAAAATCTCTATCATACTGGGTCCGTGCATATGTATGTGAAGAACTGACTCACAATGGACACATGTAGTGAGTATGAGATAAGTCTTGCTGTGTTAATCCACTGGACTTTTAGATTTTTTATTCTTTTTTAATGTGGCATAACCTGGCCTATTCTGACTAACACAGTCATTGTTACTATTGACAGGCCTATTTGGTAGCTGAAAGAACATAATTTTAGTATTTAAAATACTATCTAATGGTTAAGTAGGGAGTTGTAGTAGGTAGATTCCAAAGATAACCCTCAAGATTTGCACCCTCTGCATAACCACCTTCTATATGAGTGGGTGCCAGAGGTGAAGAGATATTTTTAGATGTAGTTAGTGCTCCAAATCAGTTGATTTTGAGTTAATCAAAGGGAGATTATCCTGAGTGGGCCTGGATTAACCAGGTGAAGCCTTTAAAAGAAAAACTGACACTTTCCTCTGAGCTGTAGAGGCAAAATGTCATAAAGACAGGGAGGGGGGCCTTTTAGGAGCTGAAGACCTCAGCCCCACAACCACAAAGAGCTGAATTTTGTCAGAGGCGGATAGTCTTTTAAAATTTAAATTAAATGGCAACCATGTCATTGTAAGATTTAGATAGATGTGTATCGTATATGTACAGTGACACTGGAAGAACAGGCGTCATCTAGCACAGAATGAGACAGAAGTTTAGCTAGAAATGGACATACTGATTTTATTCTATGCCAGCTATTGCTTCACTTTTCTGTTCATATTCCAGTTGATATCCCCTTATTTAGACTTAGGTATTTTTCTTTCTTCTTTAGATTATTTTTTATTGGAATATAGTTGATTTACAATGTTGTGCTAGTTTCTGCTGTACAGCAAAGTGAATCAGTTCTACATATGCTTATATCTACTCTTTTTGAGATTCTGTTCCCATCTAGGTCATTGTAGAGTATTGAGTAGTGTTCCCTGTGCTATACAGTAGGTGCTTATGAGTTATCTATTTTATATGTAGTGGTGTGTATATGTCAATCCCAGTCTCCCAGTATATCCCTCCCACCCTATCCCCTTTGGTAACCATAGGTTTGCTTTTCTACATCTGTGACTCTATTTCTGTTCTGTAAATAGGTTCATTTGTACCAGTTTTTTAGGTTCCACATATAAGCGATATATGATATTTGTCTTTCTCTGTCTGACTTCGCTCAATATGACAATCTCTAGGTCCATCCATGTCACTGCAGATGACATTATTTTCTTTTGTGGCTAATATTCTATTGTGTGTGTGTGTGTGTGTATATATATATATATATATATATCACACCACATCTTCTGTATCCATTCCTCGGTCGATGGACATTTAGAACATGCTTCCATGTTCTGGCTATTGTAAACAGTGCTGCAATGAACTATGGGGTGAATGTATCTTTTTGAATTATGGTTTTCTCACGGTATATGCCCAGGAGTGGGATTGCTGGATCATATGATAGCTCTACTTTTAGTTTTCTGAGGAACCTCCATACTGTTCTCCATAATGGCTGTACCAATTTACATTCCCACCAACAGTGTAGGAGGGTTCCCTTTTCTCCACGCCCTCTCCAGCATTTATTGTTTGTAGTTTGTTTGATGATGGCCATTCTGACTGGTGTGAGTTGATACCTCATTGTAGTTTTGATTTGCGTTTCTCTGACAGTGATGTTGATCATCTTTTCATGTGCCTCTTGGCTATCTGTATTTCTTCTTTGGAGAAATGTCTATTTAGATCTTCACTCGTTTTTTGGTTGGGTTGTTTGTTTTCTTGATATTGAGCTGTGTGAGCTGTTTGTATATTTTAGAGATTAATTCCTTGTTGGTCACTTTGTTTGCAAATATTTTCTCCCATTCTGTGGGTTGTCTTTTTGTTTTGTTTATGGTTTCCTTTGCTGTGCAAAAGCTTTTAAGTTTGATTAGGTCCCATTTGTTGATTTTTGTTTTTATTTTCATTACTCTTAGGAGATGGATTGAAAAAGATCGTGCTGTGATTTATATCAGTGTTCTGCCTGTGTTTTCCTCTAAGACTTTTATAGTATCCAGTCTTTAAATTTAGGTCTTTAATCCATTTTGAGTTTATTTTTGTGTGTGGTGATAGAGAATGTTCTACTTTTATTCTTTTACGTGTAGCTGTCCAATTTTCCCAGCACCACTTATTGAAGAGACTGTCTTTTCTCCACTGTATATTCTTGCAATTTATTTGATAGTGTTTTTTTTATAGAGTAAATGACTCTAATTGTATGCAGTTGTAATTTTTTAAAGACTTAAAACACACCCTCTGATCCTAAAATTGCAAAGCATGTGGTCTTAAGTGTGTTGGGATGACTTGAATACTAAGTTCAATGATTATCTAATATGTTAACTAAGGAATAAGCAATACAAATATTTGAGCAAATTGCAATGTTAGTATGACACACCCCTATTAAATTGCAATTTCTCACTTGCTGATCGTCCATGGTACACTACACAGTATCTTCAAAGATAATTCCCTTATAATATGTTAAGCTGCATGATATGATTAATTTATAGTATCTAAGTTAATAAAATCTTTGAAAGATGAACTTTGTGCTTTAAACTTCAACTCATGCAGTTTGGGAGAATCATCATAGGAAAATAATTTAAAATACCCTTTTCCTAATATAACGTATAAAATTATTTAGAATTGAGACTGCAATCCATATTGTTCCATTAGGATAAAATATATTGATTTATTTTCTTAAATTTAGTTTTTGGAAAATTTGAATTAGTCAAGCAGTAGTTAAAAACAGCATCGATTTTAGCAGTACACTTGTTTATAAATAATCCATTGATAATGACTTCTGGTTACTTTAAGATATCAGTAAGAAATTTACCCTCTAAGAACTTCAGTTTTCTAAGAATAAGAAGGACAAACCCAATCTCATAGGCTAATTGTTAGGGAACATAATGTGTGTAAAGTGCTGAACATAACTTCTGTCACACATTGAACACAAGAGCATTTTCCCCTCCTTCACACTACGTCTCTACCTTTGCTTCCCCTCATTTCTTCCTCCCTTCTTGTCCAAGTCAGGAGCACAGGACAATCTTATGTAAAAGGTCCAAAGACAGACATTGGGTCTAATCCTATACTTTGTAGAATTTCACCGTGTGTCAAAAAATCAACAATTTTGTATAAATTCCATTATAAAGTTGCCCTACATTTCTAAAGGTAAATATTAAATTCATCATAGTTACAAAAGTAATTTTGCAATTGAAATAGTTATCACATCTGATTAATAACTGAAGAAACAGATTATTTTGCAAAATGTTAGAAAAGTGTGTGTCTCCTCATTGACAATCTATCAGCCTAGATTAGTCCAGGCAGAATAAGAGGATTGCATTTGTTTTATACTTCAGTAAGGAGTTTGGTAATGTCTATGCATTAATTTGGTAATGTCTATGCATTAATTACTTGGGACAGAGAACATGGCTATAGTTAACATCTTTTATGAATTTAAATAATTGGAATATAATAAATAATAGGTTGTTTAAAGCATTTAGATCAGTTCAGCTAGCATCTCAGAAATACTGGACTGCATATATTCATCTGAGAATTCCCTTTGAGTGCTCTGCTACAGACCCTCTCAAGATCTGACTGAGAAAAATAATGAAATATATTTTTAAGAATATGTAATGTTTCTTTCTCAATAAAGTTCTATTCCTGGTTTAATATGAAAAGGAAACCAGAATGTTCCGTATTCTGGATATGTTATTGACTTCTCAGTAAAGAAGCAACAGTGGGTTTTTTTTTGTTTGTTTGTTTTTAAAAAAACAACCTGAATTATATCAGAATTAGTTATGTGCATCATTCATTTCCAACAAATTCAAGGGATCGAGTACTAATGCCTGTAGAAAAACAACTGTTAGAAAGCTCTGGTTGAATTCTACTGATAGTCCTAATGTGAGTGCCCAGGACAACTGCAGACAGTCCTAATGTGAGTGCCCAGGACAACTGTAGACAGTCCTAATGTGAGTGCCCAGGACAACTGTAGACAGTCCTAATGTGAGTGCCCAGGACAACTGTAGACAGTCCTAATGTGAGTGCCCAGGACAACTGTAGACAGTCCTAATGTGAGTGCCCAGGACAACTGTAGACAGTCCTAATGTGAGTGCCCAGGACAACTGTAGACAGTCCTAATGTGAGTGCCCAGGACAACTGCAGACAGTCCTAATGTGAGTGCCCAGGACAACTGCAGACAAAGTGTTGCAGTAGGGAGTTTCCAAAGGCTATTGCAGCAATTTAAGAAAAGCAATGGTTGTTGAATTAAGGTATTATGGTCACAAGATTGCTTCTGAAGCTTCAGTCAGCTACAAAATGCCTTAGTCAAATCAGAAAGCTGAAGAAAGGGGCCATACCTCTTGTGTCTGTTTCCTTTTAGCAGGTACACAAAAATCCTGAAAGCCTCCTAGCAGATTTCCCTGAACATCTCATGGCCAGGACTGGATCATGTGACTATGCGTGGCTGCAAGGGAGGCTGGTAAACAAAGGAACAAAATTGTTAGATTATGATGAAACTGAGCCAGTCATATCACCTGAGTCTGGGCACATTACCCCCCATACTTTATTCCTTTGGGTAGCAATCAACAGTGTCTGTCACGTAGGGCATATTTATATCCTTCATTACTATAATTTAGTTAATGCTCTTCTAGATAATAAAGCAGTCCATGTATTCACTAAAAGAGAAAAAAAACATAAAAGAGATGATACAGATATCTCTTTGGGAAAAGAGATGATACAGATATCTCTTTGGGAAAAGAGATGATACAGATGTCTCGTTGGGAAAAGAGATGATACAGATGTCTCGTTGGGAAAAGAGATGATACAGATGTCTCTTTGGGAGAAGAGATGATACAGATGTCTCGTTGGGAAAAGAGATACTCAGCAGAGAATGAATTGATTACTGAATAGTCTAAGAAAGAATAGGATAATCTCTGGTCTCAGTTCTGCTTACTGAGAAAGTGGTAAAGCCTCAAAACAGGACCAAAATTCATAGATGCCTCCAAATTCGGGCAAAGGCAGTGAGAGGGGTGGGTGGTGCACGTGGGTAGCAAACCCTGCAGGTCCCTCTACTGCTCAGCCAGTCCCCCGCACTGCTCCTATCTGAGCCCCGGGATAACTTCCTGTTCTTCCACCACTGCCACCAATAATCAGTCACTGACCACTGGAGAGCACATCTCAGTCCAGGGCTGTGGTTTTAAACAAGCCTCATTTCAGCACCTATTTGAAAAAAACATATGCTTTTTATGTAATTTAGTGGAACTGTAATCATTTTGCATCTAGTCATGATGCTGAATCTTACCTCGCTAGAATGGAATTTCCCTGGCTTTACAAAGAGTGATTCCTTTCCTCCCCCATTTCTCCATCTTTCTCTCTCTTCTTTGTCCTTTCAAGAGCAAAACACCTAATCTCACTCTTGCTGGCCCGGGGAGCCGGAGTCTTGATCTGGAGCCATTTTACATCTGAGGCCAAGTTTCTTTTTGGCGTCTCTTTATAACACAGAAATGAATGAGGAAATCATCTCATATGGTGGTAACACACAAAATAAAAGAGATGATTTTCCATAGAGACAACTTACCAGAACAAAAGTTTACATGTTCTAATGTTTCAGTTTATATTACAAAAGTGAATAAAAGTAAACTACAGTTGGCAAAATTATAGGGCAAGAAATAATCCAAGGATGCAAATTAAGAGGTATAATGCAAAGTAAACACAGGTTAATCATGGATATTGGTTGTTAAAATAGTGTCAAATCTTTTAAGAAAAACGTATTCAGAATAGAAAGGGGCATGGGAAAAAGACCATCGTGAGAGAATATAACATGACAATATAAAATTATTCAACATTAACAAAAATAAAAAGAATTGTTTAATATGTATTCTTGCTAAGCACTGTGATAAATTTTGAACTTTTTATTAAATCGTTGACTTTTATTTGATACGTGGTATTTAAAAATAATAGGGCAAAATTATACAGACTCAACATGCTGTAGCATTTAACACTAGAAAATTAAATTGTTCATTTCTGTACTTATTATTTCTAATTAACACATTGACATTTATACTTCATTCACACCCATTTCCCTAATAGCATCACTTTAAAGATTAGGATCAGTAATAAATCCCTATCCAAAGAGCTATTCTTTTTTTTAACATCTTTATTGGAGTATAATCGCTTTACAGTGGTGTGTTAGTTTCTGCTTTATAAGGAGTCAGCTCTATGTATATTCTTCCTTATGACCCTATGCTAACCTCCATGAATCAGAGGTCATTTGGATGGCAGAAAAACAGAACTGTTTTAAAGGGACTTGACAAACAATCACAGCCTTGATCAAACCACGAGTCAAATTTAATACCTTGGGCGTAGATTTAAGGAAATGTTATGAGCACAGAAATTACAACTGGTTCCCAAGTCTCCTTTCCTTCTTCAAATTATACCTTCCCCACAAACAATACAACACCAGAAAAACTATATAACTGTAACCATACATATGTAAGATATAAATGTAAATACAGAGTGTATATATAATTTGTGTGAGGTGGTGAACACAAAAGATGGACAACTCTCTCCTTACTCTTGTCCATGTGACCCTCTGTAGACAAAGACAGTTCTCCAATGTGACCACAAGGGCACGCTGTCACTCACTTAGGAGAAAGGAGGGGGTACAGTGGGCCCAGGAATAAACAAGACACACGGAGCGCGGCCCTGAACTCCCTCCTAAAGTCGTATCCTAATGCAAACATCACACACTTCGACCCCGTTCATTCCCCAAACAGAGGAGCAGAGCAACACAAGTTCACGTGTCAAGAAAAGAAAGAGGAAAGGGCTTCCCTGGTGGTGCAGTGGTTGAGAGTCCGCCTGCCGAGGCAGGGGACGCGGGTTCGTGCCCCGGTCCGGGAAGATCCCACGTGCCGCGGAGCGGCTGGGCCCGTGAGCCACGGCCGCTGAGCCTGCGCGTCCGGAGCCTGTGCTCCGCAACGGGAGAGGCCACCACGGTGAGAGGCCCGCGTACCGCAAAACAAATAAATAAAAATGAAAGAGTAAAGAACTAGTAGTGACCCTGCGGGAGCCAACCCTGGACTCACGGGTGGCCCTTCTTTGAACGGAGCTATTTAATATGTCCGTGCACAGGAACAGGTGATCTTAGTCTTGAGTTTGGAGGTAAACAATGAATGAACTGAATTGCTGTGTCAAGTAGAACTGCAGGTGTATTTTGGCCGTGGCTCAGGGAAAACAGTCATACTCGGGACCGCCTCGAGAGTTTTCAGGGGCAGTGATATCTGACCCTCAGCTTTAGTTAATGCTGTTGTTTGTGTACTGTGGTGGTGAACCTCATGTGGGAGACCACGAGGAGGAATTTAAGTTCCACATTCCAGCTGGCACGAGGCAGAGCGATGGCAAGAGGCTTCCATGAGAGATGGTACAGCAGTGATGTAGAGAATCAAGGTGAAGATAGAATTCCTAGCCAGAATCACCCTTAGAAACGCACACCTCCTTGAATATGGAGAAATAATGATGAGGCTGTGTTTCAGAAGGCTTGAGTTGGGATACATTTTTCAAGTACTGCAGTGATTATATAAGACATTGATGCAGTTTTTCACTGAATTCTTGGTAACACCATTTAAGCTCTTTTAAGTAGCAAGTCATCATTAAAATCCACTGAGCACTTACTGATGTTGCTTTTTATGACAAACAAAATCATTTACATTTAATAATTAATCAAAAACTTGCTTGGCATAATTCCTGAAGGGTACTTCCAGGAAGATGAGTAAAGAATAATTTTTAACTGCTCAGTATGATAAAAAGAATGCTGAAGACTTACCTCTAAAAGCTTTCAGAGGGAAAATGAAAGGTTAAATTTATCAAAAGATAGAATTATTTGGATATAACCTAATTAGAATAAAATAGCTTGAATGTTTATACAGTATATTTTATATTCCATATTTGCTCTCAACAGTTTTTCTATTATTCTGAAATGTATCCCTACAGTTATATTGTAATTCCAACTGCAGGATAGTATGCTGTACTTCCAGATCCAGCACAAATTTCAGTCCATGAAATGTGTATAACCTAAGGATTTGATTTTGTGACTGTCCGTATCCTTAACGTCATATATTCTAAAGGTTATATTTCCTTTTAAGTTATTTTGCATTTTCTTTCCTCAATTTTTGCTTTTTGATAAAATGAAGTATTTCCATTCCCACAAATCAGATGACAAAAGTTAAAGGACTCTTCTAATCTAATTATGTAATAAATAAAAATACTTGATTCTTTTCTGATTTACATCTGAGCATACTTTTTGCTGATTCACTCATGGTGAGAAGTTTTATCACAATTTGGCAGTAGGATTGCTGTTGATAGATATATATTCACTTCATAAATTTGAATTATTTTCACCTGTTGGTGATAGTCTGCTATTTTTAACTGGGAAACACAAATCACCCAGGTGTTGACTTGTGACTAATCTACAGTAACTGAGTATACTGTCACTGTTCTTAATTCATAATAACCATACCAATTATATCAGGAAGAATGGAATAGAAAAGAGATGCATTTTTAGAACAATTAAATAAATCCAAGGATGTTTAACGAGCAATTACAGATGACATTTTGCAGTTTTCACTCCCAGAAAGTTTACAGGATATGACCAAGGAGACAAATGAATTTTAAATGAAAGGAAGGAAGACTCTTTTTCAAGAACCATCAGAGAAGCAGTATCCAGAAGCATTGTTAGGTAGTTTTAATAGTTCCTATGAAAGGTCAAACACCAACGTGTGCTGTTATTACTAAAAAATAAAATGTGCCTCATAGAGGATAGATTAATTGATAGAGAAATAGATGAAAATAATGTGAGATTTCATTTCAGAAATAAGCATGACAATTTGAAATGTTATCTTTTAGTGTTCATAATCAAATATGTTAATTTAACGAATAGCCAATAAATCAACATTTTGATATATAAGTATATAAATAATGGAATATTGTATTTTCTACCATAAAAGAATATAAGGGAAAACATGAATTGCCTACCTTTTATGAACTAACTGATTTGGTCATTTATTATAAATTACTAAATTACTAGACATTATTGCAGTGTTAGATATTTACATAGTTGTGGTCAGTCTGCTTTATCTCAACCGATAATAATAGAATAACATCATCATCTAATAGCAGCAGTTAGACCCTCACATTAACATCTCACAGTGCTACCTGATATAGGAAGGATAGTTCTTAAATTTTTAACTCCTCAAATTTCAGCTCCTCCATAAATAAACAGGTTACTTCTAGCTATGAATATAATGCAAATTTATATTCTTCTCCTGGTTTAAATATAAGGGCTATGATTTCCAAATGAAAATAAAGCATTTCAAGATATTGCTTTAATATAATAAAATATCATGTAAATCTCCATAGCCCTGTACACCATTTAGTCTGCTATGGAATTCTGGAAATCATGTTCAAGTTTATAGGCCATTAATATACTGTCATTTAAAGTGTTTCAAATTATTAGCCTGTAAAAATTTATAATATTCTAATGATGCCTATTATTTCAAAAGTTAATTTTCTTTAGTTTCTTCCTTCTTCATTGAAGTATATTCGATTTTCAAGGTTGTGTTTATTACCACTGTAGAGCAAAGTGACTCAGTTATACGTATATATATATAAATATATATACACACACATACACATATTCTTTCTCATATTCTTGTCCATTATGGTTTCTCACAGGATATTGAATATAGTTCCCTTGCTGTACAGTAGGACCTTGTTGTTTATCCATTCTGTATATATCAGTTTGCATCTGCTAATCCCAAACTCCCAACCCACACCCCTCCCCGCTTGGCAACCACCAGTCTATTCTCTATGTCCATGATTCTGTTTCAGTTCCATAGATAGGTTCATTTGTATCCTATTTTAGAGTCCCCATATAAGTGATATCATATGATATTTGTCTTTTTCTTCCTTACTTAGTATGATAATCTCTAGGTGCATCCATGTTGCTGCAAATGGCATTATTTTGTTCTTTTTTATGGTTGAGTATTATTCCGTTATATATATATGTACTACATCTTTATCCATTTATCTGTTGATGCACACTTAGGTTGTTTCCAAGTCTTGGCTATTGTGAATAGTGCTGCTATGAATATAGGGGTGCATGAATCTTTGTGAATTACAGTTTTATCTGGATATATGCCCAGGAGTGGGATTGCTGGGTCGTATGGTAGTTCTATTTTTAGTTTTCTGAGGAAGCTCCATACTGTTCTCCACAGTGGCTGCACCAACTTACATTCCCACCAACATTGTAGGAGGGTTCCCTTTTCTCTGCACTGTCTCCAGAATTTGTTACTTGTAGACGTTTTAATAATGGCTGTTCTGACCGGTGTGAGGTGGTACCTCATTGTAGTTTTGATTTGCATTTCTCTAATAATTAGTGATGTTGAGCAGGTTTTCATGTGCCTATTTGCCATCTGTATGTCTTCTCTGGAGAAATGTCTATTTAGGTCTTCTCCCCATTTTTCAGTTGGGCTGTTTGGTTTTTTGTTGTTGAGTTGTATGAGCTGTTTTATATTTTGGAAATTAAGCCCTTGTCAGTTGCATTGTTTGCAAATATTTTTTCCCGTTCTGTAGATTCTTTTTGTTTTGTTTATGGTTTCCCTTGCTGTGAAAAGCTTGTAAGTTTGATTAGGTCCCATTTGTTGATTTTTGTTTTTATTTCTATTGCTTTGGGAGACTGACCTAAGAAAACATTGGTACGATTTATGTCAGACAGTGTTTGCCTATGTTCTCTTCTAGCAGTTTTATGGTCTTATGTTTAAGTCCTTAAGCCATTTTGAGTTCATTTTTGTGTATGGTGAGAAGGTGTGTTCTAACTTCATTGATTTACATGAGGCTGTCCAACTTTCCCAGCACTGCTTTCTGAAGAGACTTTTTCTCATGGTATGTTCTTGCCTCCTTTGTTGAAGATTAATTGACTGTAGGTGTGTGGGGCAAAAGTTAATTTTTATTTTATCAGATGAAAAATAAAATGTAAAGCGAGGATTAATGGAATTTTAGAAACAAATTCAACTATCTGTGGTAAAAATGATTTACATCAATACAAAAAAAAAAAAAAAAGACTAACCAAAAATACAAGGATGGAAAATAAAAGGTAAACGGGCCAGTTTAATACCAATAGGCTTCTCTAAAATATACAAGATTTAAAATAATCTGGTTATCTGCATACACTTAATGATAGAAACACGTTTTGTAAGAGCCAAAGCACCAGAAACAAGGTGTTGAAGACTGTGTTAACTGCCACTGCAGCCTGGGGACCAGCATCTACATTGCCCCGGGAGGCTGTCAGAAATGCAGGCTCTCAGACCCCATCCTGAATCTGAGTTTTGAAAAGTTCCCTAGGTAATTCACATGCACATGCAAAATCGAGAATCCCTGGTCAGAATCCAGGTGAGTGAGTGACCACAAGTGGGCATTTGAGCTTGTTAAAGAAAATACTCTAAAATAGCTCATCGTGGCACGCTTACCAAACACAACAGTTATCATGGGATTTTTAGAAGAAAAGTAATTTGACTTTGAAAATATGGATGTATACTGTCAAGGTTGAACATCGTCATTGTATCGACTACTATAAAATCATTATTCATGCCCTGTGTTTACAATACCATGTGATGTACACAACGTATTGCTTTAAATATATGATGTACAAATCACTTATATGAACTCACTGCACTTAAATAAATGAAAATATAACGACTTTTTAAGTGATAGAAAAGCAGAGAGTACCTGTAATTTACATGTTACTGAAAGATAAAAAAAGCAAGTTGATAAAAATAGAAAGTTTAACATCTTGGTAAAATGATTTAAATTATCTTCCTATGGACACTTAGCTAATACCACAATCCCCAACTATCTAAAAATCAAATTGATTTTCTGATTTTCTCAAATCAGTGTTCATATTAGATTCTGCTGCCATTTAAAACCCCTATCACATAAGGAGGATTTGCTGTAGCATAAATGCTTGATCTTGGGGAGATAAATTAGGCACTTAGGAGTTCATCACATATTTTTCAGACAAAACATGCCTAAGAAATATTGACTGTTTTCAGTGTCATTCTGACTTGCATATGTCAGCAATACAGTTTTCTCTCCTTGTTTAATATTTGTTATTAAAATTGACAAAGAACTTGCCCCAGTAAATGCTATGAATTTTGCCTGTGAGAACATTTCCCTTTTTTTACCTTTAAAAAACATACAGTCAACAAATTTAATTAATTTGTAAAAGAAAAGTACAAAAAAAGAGAAATGAGTTTATCACTCAGAATGAAAATGTTTTATCTAATGTTCTTTGTCTAATTCTAAAGAAAGCTCAGAAATTCACATGTTTATACCTAATAAAGAGGTGAGAATGTAATTCAAAGATATTCTAAACTAGGAAGACGAGTAATGAAGCGTATATAAACCCCACCCCCCAAAATTGTCTGTAATTCACAACTCACAAGACACTCTAAAGTCCCTTAAGTGTTAGTGAAACACTTTAGAATAAGTCCACAGTAATTAATAAACCAACACAGATTTTCAAAGTTGGACAAAGGTTCTTATGCTATAACATCTCAATAAAAGCTGTAGAGGTATTCAACATGTTCAAAAATAAACTTTCTAAATCACTTTAAAATGACTTAGTTCACAAACTTAAAAACTGAGAGCTTTCCTACAGTTTTCTTCTGAAATAATTGCTGTGGAAAGGGGTGTGTGAAGCAGAATTACGGAAAGGAAATGGGCAAGATGACGAATTGCTACCAGGATGTTTTTCTGCCAGGTCAATTTGAAAATATTTTTACATAAATTGTGTGTCATTTGGTTTACTTTCTTTTATAACCTACACTGAATTTTCTTTTGTTCCATATGTTTCCATACAAAGAATATATTCCTATGTTTGCTAAAAGTAATTTTAAAATTAATTCACAAAGCAAGCAGATTTTAATTGAGCAAGGATTGTCTTTGACCACCTGTGTAACATTAGCAAAATTTCTGCCTGTCACTTTTCTCATCTCTAAACGTTAGGCGAGGAATAATCCCAGCCCTACAAATTGTATGGCTTGTTATGAGAAAAACAAATGATTTAATGCTTGTGAAAGCACTTTACACTCTTGAAAGTGGTGAATATGCTTTTTGTTTATTTTTTACTTATTGCATATGTACATAGCAGGATTAGTTTCTTATGCATCAGTCCAGCAACTTGATGTTAACCTAATCCCAAGAAAGATGGAGCCAGACATCTGTCCCATCCAAAGAAAAAAGTAAGACCTCATCCAAAATAAAGCAGTCAGAGGTTGCTTAGCTTTAGACAATGCAAATTCCTGCCGGATCCTCCAGCAAAAATCTTTTCCCAAAAAAATGTTTACAGTGTAATATTTAAAGGTCTGAGAGTTTGTCAATTAAGTTACCAGCATCTAAAAATAATACTTCTCAGTTTCAGAATGGTCAATCTTTAACTATGTTGCAGAGTTCTCAAGGTCGCTCAGAGTTGTTGGCAAAGGGCAGTTTTCTCTTCACTCCTTACCTAGTTGAAACTTACATGTCTGTAGTTTGTGGAGATGATTAAAAATGTTTGTGCATGTGTTTGAACCCTGGATTTAGAGGAAGTGCCTTGTAACTACCACTTTCAAAAGGGATAAACAGGGTGGAACAGAGGAAGGTAAGTTAGGACAGAACACTGCCTTCCGGAAGTTCTAAAATGTATGTCTAAAATTTAGAAAACTATTTTTCTCCTTGCTGAGAGTTTTGGAGGAATATCTCGGGGCCCCTGACAAAGTTAGTGTGAGTCTATGTTTAGCTGACTGAGCTTAGCTTGTAAGCAATTTTTGTTCATAGTAACAAAGGTTGTGAAAAGTCAAAACAATAACAAATAATCGAATGTTCTTGGTGGTTGTCTCCACACTATCAGACACTCATACAGTGGAATGTGGTTTAGAAACTATGTCCACAGCTCAAGTGGTCCTCATGTGTAACGTGAGAAAACCACGTAGGCAATCTTTCTAGTAAATGCTTAGCCTCACAATGTCCGTAGAACTCCCCAAAGTGACAGATATATATAATTTGGTGCGGGGATACTCAAGTTTGCATAGGGGGTATAGCACATTCAGTCACATGAGACTTTGCTTAAAGTATTAAAACAGAAGAACAATAAAGTGAGTGTTGTCTATTCAATTTAAATTAATTGAAGAAACAAATACGGACCAGGTACTTCAATAACGGCTGGAATATAGAAGTGAAAAAAACAGATAAGTTTTTCACCCTCATTGGGCTTGTATTCTAAAGGAATATGCATACAGTAAGCAAAAAATGAGTAAGCATTTATGGAATATCAGTGATAAGAGCTAACAAAAAAAATTAGAGAATTAGCAAACTGGGAAGGATGGAAATTTTAGATAGGGTGTGGAGTGCAGTATTTTCTGAGAAGGTGCCTGGTTCACAGAGCTGAATCATGTCAGGGAACATTGCATGCAGAAGGGACGAATGCCAAGACACAGAGTTCAACAAATTTCTTATGTGTTGAAAAAACATTGAAAGAGTAAGTTAGGAGAAAATGACTTTACCCGAGTAAACAAATAAACAGACATGAGTGAACAGAAAGAGAAAGACAAATACCGTATGCTAACACATATATATGGAATTTAAGAAAAAAAAATGTCATGAAGAACCTAGGAGTAAGACAGGAATAAAGACATAGACCTACTAGAGAATGGACTTGAGGATACGGGGAGGGGGAAAGGTAAGCTGTGACAAAGCGAGAGAGTGGCATGGACATATATACACTACCAAACGTAAGGTAGATAGCTAGTGGGAAGCAGCCGCATAGCACAGGGAGATCAGCTCAGTGCTTTGTGACTACCTGGAGGGGTGGGATAGGGAGGGTGGGAGGGAGGGAGACGCAAGAGGGAAGAGATATGGGAACATATGTATATGTATAACTGATGCACTTTGTTATAAAGCAGAAACTGACACACCATTGTAAAGCAATTATACTCCAATAAAGATGTAAAAAAAAAAAACCCAAACAAAAAACATTATATTATCTTTTAAATACTTTATATTTTAAATGAGGTCATTTTTTAAAGAAGTGAGTTAGATCTTATTTAATAAAACTTGTGGTAAACATAAAAAAAAAACACCGACATGGAAAGTAATATGGTCATATTAATAACTTTGGCCCTTATTCTTTTCTGAGTAAATTTAGGAGTATTTTGAACCCAGAAATAACGTGATTTGGCCTATGTTTTGAAACGATCACTTTGCTACATTGAAGATACACGGAAGCACATCAGGCAGTTAAAGCAGGGATACTGTTGAGGAAGGTTTTGTGGATGCCCCTATCACTTGTCATCAGGGAAGTGGAAATCAAAATGAGGTATCACTTTACACCTGTGAGGATGAGCTCCTCATAAAGATAGAAGGTAAGGGGACATCACTCTCAAGGGTAGGGCAGAGAGGGAAGGGGGTGGAAATAGTATGGAAAGATCAACCGAGTGCTGGGGAACATCAAGTGCCTTCTTAAAGTTATTGACCATGAAGTGAAATAGAGAAGCAGCTGCCCGGATTATTTTTTCCCAACAGAGTTCTGCTATGAGGCCATGACAACCGTAGAGAGTTACACCTAAAAGATCTGTGGCTTACCAGCAGAACATCATAAAGAAACAAAGGAATACATTGGTTTAAGTTGTAGGCGAGGGAATAATTATAATCTCCATAGATTTTAAGCTTGGAAGTTTAGGGACTTTAGGATGTGAAGGGAATTTATGATAGGAGGGATGATAAAGTGAAAACACATAGGCTGGAAGTTCTTGTGGAGTTGATAATTGATGGAGGTGAGCTACCAGAGGAAGTTTGCTGGAAGTTTAATGGATGATAGAGAGTCAAATGTTCAAAAATGAGATGATGTTGGTGTTACTATGACTGGTAATGAAAAGCTGCAGTGTGACCATGGACGTGGATGTGTGAGGCGTGGTAGAGGGCACGATCCTTAGGGGAGAAGAGGTGAAGGAAAAAAGAAAATGTATTGGAAGGACTAAGTAGACATCGGCAATGCACACACTTATACTGACGTGCACACACAGACACGCACAATTATTGCAGAAGTGCTGGGGGGCCTGCAACTCATCAATGTTAAGTGTGTTTAGTCCAGATGCATCGCAGTGGGTTTTTATGAAGAAGGGGGCATTACCGGAAGGAGACTACTGACTCTCCCCAGGCCCAGGTAAGAAGGCTGCACGGGGAAAAACAGCAACAACACAGACAGTATCAATGGCTGAAAGGAGACCTTGGTTACAGCAACAGGGGCAGATTCAGAGTAGTGGTTGGTGATTTGGGGAGCGGAGTTTCTGAGGGGAGAAAAGTGAAAAGATTTCAGAAGCTTGGGAAGTACGAAGACTGGGCAATAGACATGTGGAGGGTAAAGATCCTGGGCTTCTTGCACTAACTGACACACGCAGGAAACAGGCAAGATGAGTTTAGTTTTGATCGTCTTGGCAGAGAAACTGTGTACAAGTGGTAGGTGGAAAATATTTCCGGCAAGGGAAATTTGGGGGGCTCCTCTTTGAGTGTTGCTGATACAGTTATGGAGCGCCAAAATCCTTCCATTATTCTTATTTCTCACATTTTTACTTGCTGTTACTACCCATTTCATCTTAGTTTCATAAACCTAGAATTTCTTCCATGTTTAAAAATAGAAGAAACTGCTAAAATGTTTGGCCTTTCCTTCCGGTGTCAAACTAAAGTTTCCTAGTGATTTTATCCTTTTTTGATAGGATGTTTTAAAACGTAGGCTAAGTAACCTGTAAGTATTGGGGCAAACAAATACTTTTAAGGTACAAAACATTTCACATCCTGTGACAATACGTCGATAAAGTTTTAGTCCGTGCTGTTCGTGATCTGACCAGGAGGTACCCTGTTGGTTTTGTCTGCCAAGGTGACTGTGGTTGGGTTCTGCCATCTGATGGGCATATGTGGGGCTGTGGCTGCCTCGAGACCACACCCTCATGGGCTTATTGGGAAAGACTCTCATAGTAGTTTTAGTTTTCAGATGCTTTTCGCTGATTTCAAAAACACAGCAGGGTTTCCTGAGAAATAAACTGGTTTTCCTTACCTGAGAGTGAGTTCTGACAGTGTGATTGCCCCCAGGGTCTAAGCTCAAGTTTTTATATCTTCCCTGATTTATTTTATAATATAGACCAACGACAAAATTCAACTGCTTTCTCAATCACGGCATAAAATGTGATAATGAAAAGGAACATGTATCTCATACAGTTTGATAGATTTTAATGCAAAAAGACATGAAACTACACTTGACGGTAACTGGCATTTAAAATAATTTTAGATGGTGTTGGCCTCTTCATAATTTTTCTGACTTGCTGTATTCCTTGAAAAATCAAATTGTCAAAATTGTTATAAGTCTAAAGTAAGATGTTATTCTTCTGCTATGAATTTTTGGTGGCAAAACTGCTCTTCAGGAATGGCCGATGATCAAAGTACCAGCAGGACATGTGATTATCCTCCTCTTTAGATGGAGTGGTGGGGCTTTTATGAAATTAGAAATAATAATCGAACTACTGCTAAACAATATTCTATTTTTCTAAGATTTAAAAAAACTTCTTTGCCCCAGCCCACTATTCAGCCATTTCTCCAAGGAGTCCTGGTCAGAGTAGGTACAAGATAATAGTGGATTATTCTGTAATGCTGAAAAGTAATTTGGTTTCCTACAAAAATGAAGGGACTATGTCAAAAGGACAGAGGATCTAGCCAAATCTGGGTCAGTTTGAGGAACAGAATGATTAATTAATTATAAACTATTTAGACTTGTTGATTTCACATTTCTAAAGCTATAATAAATAAACGAACAATGTTAATTCAAAGGAGACTTAGGGGAGTACTCTTATTTACTGTAGAACGTGAATGCCGAGGCAAATCTGTGGGAAATGCATGCTCTAGAAGAACATCATTTTGTGGCATCATTGTGAAAGTTGGCTCCGGCAAACCCATTCATGAATGCTCAATTCAAAGAAATATGTTGGGCTTCCCCTGGTGGCGCAGTGCTTGGGAGTCCGCCTGCCAATGCAGGGGACTCGGGTTCGTGCCCCGGTCCCGGAAAATCCCACATGCCGCGGAGCGGCTGGGCCCGTGAGCCATGGCCGCTGGGCCTGCGCGTCCGGGAGCCTGTGCTCCGCAACGGGAGAGGCCACAAGGGTGAGAGGCTTGCGTACCGAAAAAAAAAAAAAAAAAAGAAACATGTTGATGAAGATATGCAGATGATCTTAAAGTATCTTTTCACAGACGGTTAGTTATGAGGAAAAAACTAAAACTCTACAGTGGATAAATCTAACTTCTTGACCAATATGAGGAGATAAGTGATGGGCAGATGGACATCAGATGCCTCTCGATGTGACGCCCTGAAAAGGATATACCGTGGTTGACGGACTACACAAGTTTGTAATGCATAACCTGGGAAATACCAGCCAAACTCCCCATAGAAACATTTTGTTTAAAGTACAATAAACACTGCGGGAATGGCCCAGACTAAACATTACAAATATATTGAAGTTAAATGCGTACTTGATCCTAGATTGAATCCAGTCTTGGAGTAAAAAAAAAAATGCTACAAAAAATATAGGTTCAATTGGGGAAAACAAAAATATGGAATGTAGATGAAATATAATGTATCAGTATTGTATTTATTGCAGTCTATACAACAGAATATCCCTATTCTCCACACACAAGTACTTAAAGGGTCAGGATGCATGCAACTTATAAATGGTTCTTATAAAAGTGTATTTGGTTCATATTGATATGGTTCGTATAAAAGTGTATTTGTTCATATTGATACTTATACACAAACATACGTACATGTGCAAATATATGAAGGGTGATAGTAAGGTTCTAATTGTTAAATCTGAGTAAAGTGTACATGACCATTTGTCCTATCCTTATTTTAGCAACTTCACTGTTGGTTTAGAATTTTGCATGTAAAACATAAAAAAAAAATTTTTTTTTAATGAGGTGCTGTCAATAGAAGAATTAAAATGGTGTTAAAAGGTATAAACCAATAGTTCATCTGTAACTATGCATCTTTTCAAATAGGTCAAAGCTCACTCCATAGTCTCCACTCATTAGAATGTCCCCATTGACAAATATTAGTAGTTTTTGAATAATAGACATCCAACATATAGTTGTTAAATTTTGTGTATTGGATATAAATATAGGATAAGTCTGATTTGAATCTTTCTAGCCCCTATTTTTCATTATAATTTTAAAGGCAGACATGCAATGTCTTACCTGAGGTATTTATTTCCCAATTATGACTGACTCTCTATCATCACATTTCATAATGCACCCAGCTCACTACTCAAGAGTTTTTTAGTTAAACTCAAACTCAGCTCCATTCAATACTGACTCTGACTTGTACTATCAATCATTTAGTTACCTGTTTAGACCTTGTGCTTTGGAGACTATATTCCCCTCTGTTCTGGAACATTTCCTCAAGTATGCCTACAACTTTGCACATAACCTGAAAACTTTACCTGATGGTAATACATTCTAGGAACCTTTCTCAGTTGCAGGCTATGAATTTCTTTCCTATATACGTTCAAAGAAGGACTATATTTCTTGCTATAGTTCTGCTTCTATTAAAAAATCTATATATGCTCCTGACTGTCTAATCTGATGCTTCTAACCACTGAATAGCATCCCTGATTTTAATCAATTATCCCAATGATGGTGGACACCTGAGTTGCCCCATTCACAACCACCACTACCACAAGTATGGCAAGATCAACATTTTAAATGACCCACCATGAACCTGTGACTAAGAAGGGGGCTCAGTGTCAGAGGGTCTATTCAAGGGGGTTAAAGATAGTTTAACTTGGAGTTTTAAATTAATGTAATCACTCAATCAAATTGAGCAACAAATAACCAGGTGATGTAGGACTAATCTGAGTAGAAAGCCAAAAGAGAAAAGGAACAGAAAGAAATTGCAAGTGTCTACAAAGAAATTTTTCAAAAGTTGATACTTGATGTTGTAATTGTCAAAGAAAATGTTGAGTAATGACAAGATCCATGAATCAAGTTCAATCACAATAGAAAAATCTGAAATCAGGTCTATGACTATAACAATTATAAAATATATCTCATTTAGCAAATACTAATGGAAAATCACTTACCAGATGTCTATTGAAGACATTCTGTAAAAATGTCTACATTATTATGAAATGGTATATGCACATTCTAATTTAATATTTGTTTTAATATCAAACCTGCATATATATGTATACATATAATTATTTCTATACACGGAAAGTAATTTTTTTTAATTTTTAGAAAAATCAACTTTATGCATAATCATAAAAATAACTTAAAATTTGATGTCAACATTTTTACTTTCCAGGACGTCACTGTTAAATGTCATTTAAACCTAATAGTTCTATCAGATAATGTGCATTGTAGGCATACATTTTGCAAGTAACTATATGATATGTATATTCTACCCATTAACCAACATGGTGAATGTCTTATGTTCTCCTTACACAATTATGCTGAGCTGACATATTGGAATAGCATGTTTGTTGACTCTAAAATGTCTAGTTACAGCTGCAAGGAAAAGAAAAAAAACTTTTTCAAACTTGTCAGAAATATTTTCTGTGATATTTAGAAAAAGTGAAAAGTTTGACATTTCTTCCATTTTGGCAAAAACACAAAATATTTCTGAAAATAAAAATGGTCTTTTGTCCTAGAATTATATATCCAAAAAAGAAAAAGCAATTAGGAGCAGGAAAAAAGGTTTATTTAAAAATTAAATGCTAAATTTGTCAAACACCCTCTCTTCTGGTGAATCCTACCTGAAGGAAGCCACTTTTAGATTTATACATATATAATTTAAGTATTTTCTAAGTTATATTTTGAATATGTATACATATATATGTATAGAATAAATGTAAGGGATGAAGAATAACATGACAAAATATTCTGAACTCCAGCCAAGCGAAAGGACGTTCTGATACATTGGCTAGCTGTTAGCATTCTGCAATCACATACTCCTTCAGACATAACCACTGTTCCATACTTTGTGTTTATTATTCTCTTGCTTTTTCTAATAGTTTGGCTTTATGTGTGTTTCTCTATGCAATATGCTGTCTGGTTTTGCCTGATCTTATGTTTTCTTCTATGACTTACTGTTTTTAATCAAGCTCTCTTCAATGTTTGAAATATTAACTCATACTGTTTTTTTGCCCATATTTAGTAGAATTTGTACTATATTGGTTAAAAAAGAATGAACATTTGTTCAAATCTGTACTTTTTGTTTTTGAAATCTTTTTTTCATTTTTGGGTAGTTTTTGATTTTTTTTGATTTATAGGAGATGTTTATTTTAATGTCTCAATAGAATGAGTTGTCAAAGCACACTCAAGTGAAACATAGATCTTACTCAACATAAACATTACTAATAAGTCATAGGTTACAAGCCAGGAGCAAACATAGAACCAGCTTCCTTCTTTGAAGGGGTAGCAATCTCTATATAGTTTCCAAATAATGTCCATTTCTCTCATGCTGTGATGCTGTTGGCTTTCAAGTAACAGGTAAATGTTTAATACTGGTTGTGACATACTTTCTGAGAATTCTTGTTTTGGGGGGCTTCCTGGTTTTATGCTTCATCAGTCAAACAGAGAAAATGTACATGTGACTAAATGTCCATTCTCCATCCAGCCATGCCCACCTCCAAGATCCATAAATTCTATATAAAATGGAGAAAAGACAGTCTCTTCAATAAGTGGTGCTAGGAAAACGCAACACCTACATTTAAAAGAATGAAATTACAACATTCTCTAACAGCATACACAAAAATAAACTCAGAATGGATCAAAGACCTAAATGTCAGGCTGGACACTGTAAAACTCTTAGAGGACAACGTAGGCAGAAAACTCTTTTACATAAATGGCAGCAATATCTTTTTGGATCCACCTCCTAGGGTAATGGAATAAAAATGAACAAATGGGACCTAATTAAACTCGAAAGCTTTTGCACAGCAAAGGAAACCATAAACGAAATGAAAAGACAGTCCTCAGCATGGGAGAAAATATTTGCAAACAATGCAACCAACAAGGGATTAATCTCCAAAATAAACCACCCAATCAAAAATTGGGCGGAAGATCCAAATAGACATTTCTCCAAAGAAGACATACAGATGGCTAAAAAACACATGAAAAGATGCTCAACATCACTAATTATCAGATAAATGCAAATCAGAACTCAATGAGGTATCACCTCACATTGGTCAGAATGGCCATCAAAAAATCTACGAACAGTAAATGCTGGAGAGGGTGTGGAGAAAAGGGAACCCTCCTACACTGGTGGTGGGAATGTAAATTGGTACAGCCACTATGGAAAACAGTATGGAGGTTCCTTAAAAAAACTAAAAATAGAGCTACCATATCCAGCAATCCCACTCCTGGGCGTGTATCCGGAGAAAACCATATCTGAAAGGATACATGCACCCCAATGTTCATAAAAACACTATTTACAATAGCCAAGACATGGAAGCACCCTAAATGTCCATTGACAGAAGTGGATAAAGAAGATGTGGTGTGTGTGTGTATACGCACACATACACAGTGGAATATTACTCAGCCACAAAAAACGAAATAATGCCATTTGCAGCAACATGGATGGACCTAGAGATTATCATTCTAAGTGAAGTCAGACAGAGAAAGACAAATATATCACTCATATGTGGAATCTAATTTTAAAAAATGAAACAAATGAACTTATTTACAAAAGACTTAACAGATATTGAAAACAAACTTATGGTTTACCAAAAGGGAAACATGGGGGTGGAGCGATAAATCAGGAGCTTTGGAGGAACATATACACCCTACTGTATATAAAATAGGTAACAAGGACGTACTGTATAGCACAGGGAACTCAATATTCTGGGATAACCTATATGAGAAAAGAATCTAAAGAATGAATATATGTATAACTGAATCACTTTGCTGTATACCTGAAACTAACACATTTAAAATCAACTATACATGAATAAAGCTAAAAGAAAAACTCCATAAATTCTAGGTTTTTTTTAAAAAAAAATTTACAATAGATGATCTGGTCAGATCAGGTAATATATCTTAAAAAAGACTTTTGTTTCATTGTTTTAGATAAGATTTTCCAGTTGATAGCATTCTGCTAGTAAGTATTATATTTCCATGTTTCCAAGAATGTCTGGTCCAGGTTTATCATTACCTCAATGTCCCACAAGGAAGAGAATATGGGCCCTGATGCTGACTCGTCCTACTTTACATTTTGGGTTAGGTAAATTCTGACATCTGTATGTATTGAAAATACTTTTTCAAGTATGTTGGTAGTGTATTTTGAAGAACAGAAGTTATTATTCTTAATGTGGTTGCAACATCAATCTTTTCTTTCTCTTCTGTTTTGTGAGCTTGATATAACATCTCTGTCTTCTTCAAATGTTAAAGGTTTACATCAAACTTCCGTTAATGCACCTGCAGCGGATGTCCGTGTATTCTAGCAAAAGAGCAGGGGTGCCTAGCTTGTTACGCCTTCACTTTCCTCACGTTGCTTCAAATGAGTTGTGTGTAAGGTGAGGTGCAACTGAGTCATTCCACATGGTACTCAGAGGACACAAGGACAGGAGCAGGTTCTGTTGTGCCAGTTGTCCAAGCACAACAAGTTGTCAAGTTGTGACCCTTGATGACATGGCCTCCATGATGCTGTCAGTATGGCGCCCGAGTGCCACCTCTATAGCAAAGATAGAAATTTCTTTTCTGCTTCTTTCAAGACTATGACTTCTTCTCCTCTGGAGGGTTAGCAGTAGCACCAAACACTGAACTAATGAACAATAAACCAGCGATCAAACTCATGCGGCCCCACAGACTCACTGGAGATTGAGAAACTAACTAGATTCCTGACAATTTAATGTGTAACATGTGGGTGTATGTATGTATATATGTATATATAATGTGCTCTCTTCCAAATATCTTACACTTTGTAACTCAACACGTCTAAGCTTATTTCTCTAGTTAGCGCTGGACTTGATGTGAGCACTGCTGTTGGCATTACATAATGGAAATATGTGTGTTAGTTTAAAGAGTCGTCTTGTATGACTCAAAATAATGTACTTGAAAAATCTGTCTCCAACTGTGCTGCACAATAACCCTTCTTTTATAATTATTCTCCTGGAAACATCAGCTAAAGGGCATTAATATTTAATCACTTCATGCCCTATATTTGGTCTGTTACAAAAGCACTCTACAAGTCCAAGAGGTTATCTTTCCCTTACTGGACTCTCAACTGAACTTGCAAAGCTCTCTTTTTCTTGTAGCTTCGCCTAGCCTACGTCTTTCTGTTAAAACCTGTTATTTGGACATTTTCTTGTAAATCAGGACCCAACGTCACCTTATGATAAGATTTTT
This sequence comes from Pseudorca crassidens, assembly GCF_039906515.1. Classification (NCBI taxonomy): domain Eukaryota; kingdom Metazoa; phylum Chordata; class Mammalia; order Artiodactyla; family Delphinidae; genus Pseudorca; species Pseudorca crassidens. The sequence continues at coordinate 6,723,263 of NC_090307.1, forward strand.
ACCGAAGTGCAGCAAACCATTTTATTTTTTCATTTCTCAATCAGCTTATCAGCAAACCTCTTTTTTAATTTTTGGGGTTTCCCCCCCCAAAAAAAACCAAAATGATTTCCCATCCAATTAGTGGGACTAGGCCTGCGTACAAGTATGGTTTGCAGTCTTTCGGACTGAGAGCATTCCTCCAGCACCCAGTAATGAGACTTTACAAGGAGGTGAAACTAGTTTCACCCATCCTGCAATATTATCATGCTCTAATATCCTGGGAAGATATGTCAGAATTGTTGCAATTATGTTGGATTAAACACATAATTACTGGATGTCTCCTACTGACAAAGTGTGTGTCTCCTATGCCTTTGCTCATGCCCACTTTTGGTACTTGGGGCCCGAGGGGCACACTCAAGTGATTGAATGTAGTGTCCGTAGCCCAGGGTCAGGGAGAAGGGTGACTCCTGCCAACCCCTCTCAGATCCTAGAGGCACATACTTGATCATTAATTTAGGTAATTTTAATGTCAAGAAATGTAGACCCATCGATTTTCACTTCACAGAGAAACCTGTATCAGAGGAAAATATAGTTGCAATAATATAAAATTTACAAAAAGAGAACTATATAAAACTGATGTAAGTCAGAGGCGTCTCCTGTTAATTTTTTCATAGTTTGGTGTATTTTTCCTTTTTTTTTCTTTAAAAGGCTTTTAAATATATTTTGTTGCTAAGATATTTTACTGAAAGCTAACCATCAATCAATTACCAATAAATTGTGGCATCGTTTAACTAGGTGTTTCCATTGCCCTAAAATATGACTTAAGTCTCTTTTCTCTACCACACGCTGCATCTAGATTGATTAGTAGGAACAGAGAAATATAATCTCAGAAAAAAGTAAGCTTTCTAGATATAAGATATTGGAATAAAGGGCATTTCTTCACTAGGAAGTCAACCCCAAATAAGAGAAGTGAGAAATTTCATTTTCAGTAAAAGCTGTTGACTTATTAACCTTAAATTGTTACTTGTGAAAAGCACCTATCAGGGTCACAGAGGCTCAGTCAGAAGAAAGAGTATCAGTAAGCGGAGACTGTAGCTGTGACTCTCACGCAAAGCAGCAAAATGCTGTTCTTAGAAACCAGGCAGTGGATGCTGGGCAAACAAAGCAAACACACTGTTTGGGGCAACGGGCTTCCTGGGGTGGAATAGGGTCCATGAGCATCATTTGACACCACTTGATGTCAAGAATTAAAGGGAATGTAAAACCGATTAAGAAGATGTGTGGTCCTTTATATCTTGCAGAAAACTTTCAGAAAATAAGAAAAAGGCTTAGAATTTTAATTGTGACAAACCTTGGAGCAGCAAATTTGTCTTGGCTATGATAGACGTATGTACAATGACAGACACAGGCACACACAACCCATAAGATACCATCTAATGCGTCACTGTGACCCATACACGATTTCTGTTAGCCTAGGGCACAGCTCTACCTGTCTTCTCTTACAAAAAGCCTCATATTTTTCAAAAACAAAAAAGCCAAATTGAATTAATCAAATTATATAGTAAATTAGGCTCTGAAAAGCAAAGAAATAAAGAATTTACTGGGAAAAAATGTCAGAAATTGTCTGAGTCAAATTATGCAACGTATTCAAAGATCTTAGAGAAAAGTAGCTCTTAGAGAAAGTAGCAACATGTTTGTAGCAGAAATATAATAGTTCTGCAAGAGAAGCTAGAGCTGAGGAGATGGGGGGTGGTGCCTAGGGATCGTGATGGTGAAGACTGGAAGAGAAATGAACAGCGAGAATAAAGTCCTTAATGAAATCAACACAAAGAAGAATCAAATACACTGAAATCACAGTAAACAAAGTAAAAGAAAGTGAAAGTACAATTAACATACTTTTATAGAAGGCAACAAAACAATTCTCAGTCAAATCAAAGAATGCAAAAATGAAGGGGAAGTAATAAAGAATATCACAACAGAGTACAATCAAATGTTTAAATCCAAAAAACAATAAGTACATTAAATATAAGTAGACTATACACCCCAGTAAAAAAGGCCAAATTTGTCAGAATAGGTAAAAAAATTTCAAAGAGCAACTAAAAGCTGCTCATAAAGAATGCGGATTAAATGTAAAGATGCAAGAAAATTTAAAAAAAGGCTAAAAGATATACAATGAAAACACTAATTTAAAAAGTCAATGTTGCAATGTTTATAGTAGACAAAGCAGGCTTCAAGATCAAAAGCATCATGAGAGATAATACTCAATACAACAAGAAGTTAAAATTTTAAATTGGTAAATTGATATCCACATTAACACATGACAAAGTTAAAAGAAGGAACAGAAAAATTCAGTCATATGTAAGATTTTTAACATACTTGTCCCAGGAACAGACAGAATGAACAGAGCTTTATTACAGTTTTCATGACATATTTACTGAGAAAATCTTGAAAGCTTTGTGCTTTAGGACCCGTGGTATGTTTAATTGATAACTGTAGTTTTATATTAAACCTAATTATTTTGTATTTATACATATATCAAACTGTGGTGGTGGACTATTGCATTAGTTCTAATAGTTTTTCAGTTAAGTTGAATAAATATAATCGTAAATATATGTATATATACATACACATATGTATATATGTGTATGTATATTATATAAAAATGTATATTCTTTCTCTTGTATAGGCATACCTCTCTAATTTCTTTTACTTCTATTTTATAATTGATTTGTCTTTTGTGGTAAAAAGCATTTGTTATGTGTCTTGCTTTCTCTGGAAAGCATGTAAAACATTTTTTCCTTAAGTGTAAAACCTCAATTTCTGTAGACAGATTTTATTAAGTTAAAGATAGCCCTAGTTTGATAAACATGTTTTTTTATTTTAATTCAAGAATGAGTGTTACTGTTAGTAAGTGAATTTTCATCAACTATAAAAATGTTCATGGTTGCTTGAGTTATATATATATCTAGTAAAGAATATTATTTTCCCCTTATTGAATCACCTTTTATTCTGAAGATTAAATCTACTTGGCCATAAAATAGTTAACCCTCTCTCAGATCAGACGTTGTTGTTTGGATAGGGTTATACTAGTTATCTAAAATGTGTTAAAATGCTTTGCATGTTTTTATGTTTTAGATAATTTTAAATGAAAAAGAACAATTTAGTTGTAAACAATTTAGTTGCAGAACCAGTTCTTAAATCCCCTTATTCTAAAATCTAAACATATGAGCTCGATAAATGCTCCCAAACAGCGAACAAAAGCAGGAGATTATAAGTAGGCTTTAGACAAAAGGTAATGTTGGTGGACAGAAGACGTGAGTAATTACATGACGCACAACACAACTTGGTCTAACTCTTTGCAGTTGAACTCCCTTTTGTGGCACACAAGGCTCTGAGTGAATCTGCCTGATTTCCATACCTCCTCTGTTAAATTGAAAACGTGCAGTCCTTAAACCAAAGCACTTACATAAAGGAGGGAAAACACAGGATAAGCAGAAAAATGGAGGGGAAACACGCAGTCCTTAAACCATAGCACTTACATAAAGGGGGGGAAATACAGGATAATTAGAAGAATGGAGGGGAAACACGCAGTCCTTAAACCATAGCACTTACATAAAGGGGGGGAAATACAGGATAATTAGAAGAATGGAGGGGAAACACGCAGTCCTTAAACCATAGCACTTACATAAAGGGGGGGAAATACAGGATAATTAGAAGAATGGAAGGGATTTATCTATAATCCATCAGCACAAATAGCATGCAAAGAGGTATACATTTTACATATTAACGTATTAGGAAGTTAATAAAAAAGATTGTTACAGCATTTATGCAAACATATCACAAGGGGAAGGAAGGGAGGGAGGGTGGAAGGAAGGAAGGAAGGAAAAAAAGGAAGGCATGTACAAGCCATGTTAAACTAAGTTAGAGCAAAACATACTGTGCCAGAAATGAAGAGCATTATCCATCTGTGTTTCACACTAAAAAGAACATTTGAGACTCTGAATAATTTAATAAAATCTAAGTTTAACGATGAAATAAATAAAGGGTAGAATTTAATGATACAGAAATTGCAGAGCTAGGGAAACATAGTAAATGCCAAATGAATAGCATTACAGAAGGAACAGGAAAAAATAGAACTGCAAGAAAGAAAATAAACACAGCTGAAAACCTCATTTATGACTTAGAGGAATAGCTTAATATAACCACAGTTGAGTCCACATGAAAATAACAAAGCTCTTGGACCAATGAGAGAAAATCCTAGAATAACAAGATAGGCAAAGATAATATAACACGAAGATAATGGGCAACCCTGGCATAGAAAGTCTAACAAAGGCAATGAAATACTTCTCTATAAAAACAGTAGTAATTTTTCCCTATAAATATAGTAAAACATGCTGGTACATTAGAAGATCAATCAACAATCCACAGTAAGTTGAAAGAAAATCTCACCATAATCTATTTGATGTGATGAATTTTAAAACTTCAGATATTCAGGTTCAAATACTGGGTCACTAACACGACGGGATTGGAATACTGAGGGATGCATATCAAACTATTCTCAAATTTAGCAAGAACACTTAATTTGGAATAAAATGAAGCAGGATTTTAAAAAAATGCAACTGTATTTACAGTGTGTTGAGGAGAAACCTAACTTTTGTTGCAATTGCCTATTTATTTGGTCGTCCACATTGCTGTACTGTTCGTCAGTTTTTTCCCATGCAATGAGGAAAGTATCAAAGCTATGCAAAGTGAACACTGAATAAAATATTTTTACTTTAAATGAGTTCCTAATAAATCAATTATGAATGGAGGGACTAAAGATATCATACAATTAATTATGAAAGTCTCGAAGTCAGAAGAGAATTTCTGAGGCCAAGATTTGAGATTGATCATCATCACAGTGGTTTTTGAACACCCTGAAATAGACTAGAGCTGCCAGGGTTCAGGCACACTTAACACACACTTTTGAGAAAAGTGGAATAAGAGGATCTTGAATAGAAAATTGCAGCAGAGAAGGCAGACGGGCAAGTGGGAAAGCAGAGAAGAATAATATCTTAGAAGTTATAGGAGAACCATTCCAGAATAAAGAGACAGCAGGCATCCCAATTGCCTCAGGCAAGTCGGACAAATATTGGAAAGATGTCAAGTGTGACCCTGCCTTGTAACTATTTTAATGCAGTGGAGTTAGTGGAGGCACTAACTAGCAAATGTTAGTGGAGGCACTAACTAGATAGCAAAGCACCTGATCAAGAAGGACAAAGCTGGAGACATCATACTTCCTGATTTCAAATAGGTTACAAACTACAGGAATCACAACAGTATAGGAGCGGCATAAAGACAGACACATCGACCAGTGGAACAGAATAAAAAGCCCAATAACTGGCAGCCACTGTTCTCCCATCTTTCACTGTAGCTTTGCCTTATCGAGAAGAGCATATAAATGTTAATATCTAATATAGAGCATGTTGTATCTGTCCTCTTTCACTTATATTTTTAAAATCCATCCATGTTTATGAATGTATCAGGAAGTCAGTTATTGTTTTAATATTGTGAGTTCTGTTGCATGTATGCATCACAGTCTGTTTACTTTCACCACTTGGTGGGAATTTGGGTGATTTCCACTTTAGGGGTTGTTTATGGATAAGCTGTTAAGAACGTTTGAGAACAAATATATGTCCATGTGTTTTTACCTCTTTGGTTTAATATCTAAAGTGGAATTTCTTGGTCCTATGATATCTACCTATTTAGCTGTATAAAAAAAGGCCACAATGTATTCTAGAAAGCTGTACCGTTTTGCACTTCCACCTGCAATGTATAAATATTCCACCTGAGTCACATCCTAATCAGCACTTTTTCCTGTTGGCAGTCTTGTTAATTTTAAGCATTCCGATAGGCATCTGGTGGCTTCTCATTGTGGTTTTAGTGTGAATAATGAGAAAAGATGTTGATAATCTTATTTTGTACTTCTTTGCCATTTGTATATTTTCTTTGGCTAAATGACTGTATAGATGTTTTCTGCATGTTTTTCTTCTAGGGCTGATACAATTTGTCTCCTAGTTTTAAAAAGTGGTGCTTTTTAAAGATCAAAACATTTTTCTCACTGTTTCTTCTGGGAATTTTATAGTTTTAGCTCTTTAGGTCTAATATGAATTGTGTGTTTATTTTTGTGTATAGTGTGTGGTAAGGGTCAAGTTTCAGTTTTTAAAAATGGATTTCAAAGTTCTTAAGATGTTTATTGATAAAATTTCCCATTGAATTACCTTGGTTCCTTTATCAAAAATCAATTGATTATACATGCGTTGAACTACTTTTGGAATATGCATTGTTGTACTTTTATAAGCTTATCCTTGTGCCAATTCTAAATCCCTTTGTTTACGGCAGGTTTTGAGCAAATTTTGAAATTAGGTTAATGCAGCCAACTTAGTTCTCTTTTATCAGAATTGTTGTGACTTTCTGACTCTTTCCGTATACATTTTTAAATCCACTTTTCAATTTCTGTAATAATGTTTTCTGTGATCTTCATGGGGTACCATTGCTCTATAGGTAAATTGGAGAAAATTAACATCTTAAAATATTGAATCTTTTGAGACTTCCCTTGTGTTCCAGTGCTTGAGACTTTGCCTTCCAATGCAGGGGGTGTGGGTTGGATTCCTGGTCGGGGATCTAAGATCCCACATGCCTTGTGGCCAAAAAACCAAAACATAAAACAGAAGCAATACTGTAACAAATTCAATAAAGACTTTAAAAATGGTCCAGGGCTTCCCTGGTGGCGCAGTGGTTGAGAGTCCGCCTGCCGATGCAGGGGACACGGGTTCGTGCCCCGGTCCGGGAAGATCCCACATGCCGCAGAGCGGCTGGGCCCGTGAGCCATGGCCACTGAGCCTGCGCGTCTGGAGCCTGTGCTCCGCAATGTGAGAGGCCACAACAGTGAGAGGCCCGCGTACCGCAAAAAAAAAAAAAAAAAAAAGTACAAGGGCATTTTACTCTAGATGGCATACATAGTTCTACTTCTCAACCTGTGTTTTTTTTTAGATCTCTTTTATTTTATAATTATAATAACAAGGATAATAATGTGAAAACTCTACTAGGCTATTAATTTACATTATTTTAAAAATAATTATGTAAGAAAAAATTGTAGATAAGCCATTCACATAATGCCAATGGAAACATTACTTAAAAAGTAGATATTGCATTATTATGTATTTCTTTCTTTTCAACAAATATTTGTATACTTTAGGTCCAAAGTGAGAAAGCCAGAAGTCTGTCAAGGAATAATTTAAACGAAATTTTTATTCAGATGTATGTTCAAATACAGATGTGCTTGAAAACCTCTACATAAAACTGTAGTACTATTATATTGGTACATATGATAGATATAGACAGATATTAGGTATCTCATTCTGACGCTGTTCTTCACAAAATTAAAGGCTATAATTTTTGGTTGAAAATATAATCAAAACTGCCAATTAAGTGAATGTTTTTCTTTGAATACTTTGTTCTCATTTTGTTAATCTAATTAGTTAGATTAAATGATAACAGAGATCGACGCCTAATTAAAGCCTCCAGTTACTTATGCTACTCTGAGTTTCTGTCCCATTTGATGACATATCTGCTAGCTATCATTCCTCTTTCATACAGCGATTTTCTTTTTCTGACGCTGTGCGAACCTTAAGCATGTACTTACCCTTTGCCTATTCCTTCATAGATCTTTTAACGGCCACTTGTTTTCTATGAAATACAATTTACATTTATAATAATAACAGCTATGATTCATTAAATATGCAGTCAGCGTTAAGTCCTCTCAAAGTGCTCTACATGTACTTATAAATTATATAAATGAAACCCACACAAGGGCTGTAAGGTAGACCTAATCTCCTCCATTTTAGAGCTGAAACTAAATTCCAAAGGGTTAAATAACTGCTTGAAGGGCATCAAACCAGTAAGTTGCAAACTATGTCCCCCTCACTTCAAAGCTGCTGCTCTTTCAGCCATGCTGTGTTAATGCATGATGCCTCAGCGCCCTCATATTGATACACATCCCACCAGCAGTGATGTCCCTGTTAACAGAGCTCACCGAAGGGGTTTACCCAACTAGGCACAGCCCCATTACTGCTTATTACATTACAGACTTCCTTACACTCACTTCTTCAACTTAGAGACCAACCATCCTAAGTACAACTCAGGACACAGGAGGAAAATGTCACATGTGTAGCCCTTTCCATTTTCTCAAGCCCCTCCCCTACTGACACAGATAGAGGGTAATGGTGGTGTTTACTCTGTAACCTTACTGCAACCCAGGGCTGGGAGTCTACTCACTTAATCTGCTTTATGTTGCTATTGTGTGTACCTGTGTGTGTGTTTGGATGCAGGTTCATTTACATATCTCATTCTCTCCTTCAGATCCTTTCCTCCACTCCCTTTGACCCAAAGAGTAAAACGAAACTCATTAATATTAAAATTGAGCTACTCTTTAAGCTTCTTTTCTTACAATTCTAAACCTTCTTACAATTCTATTTCCTTCTGAAATGCTGGGACTTGTATCCTGCAGACTATAATTTTTTTTTAACATCTTTATTGGAGTATAATTGCTTTACAATGTTGTTAGTTTCTTCTGTAAAACACGGTGAATCAGCTATATGTATACATATATCCCCATATCCCCTCCCTCTTGCGTCTCCCTCCCTCCCACCCTCCCTATCCCACCCCTCTAGGTGGTCACAAACCACCTGGCTGATCTCCCTGTGCTACGTGGCTGCTTTCCACTAGCTCTCTATTTTACATTTGGTAGTGTACATATGTCGATGCTATAATTCTTCTTTCACTGCTGATTTCCTAAGCATTTTCACAAATTGTGGGCCATAGAAGGATCCTGAAACATGGAGTGTAAGGGTCATGTTCTTTCCAGTTTGCTTTCTGTTCCTGTTAACTTTGGGTAAGCAAGCAATAGCCCCTTTCCCTGGCCGTATGAGCCCTGTTTGTTTCCATCACTGAAATGGTCTCCATCTTCCCCTCTTACCCTTGTCATGGCAACTACCCTACCCCACCCCACCTCCCAACAAGGAGTACAATCTTTAGGTTCACAGTCAGTATTCTCTATTTCTAGCAGCCCAAACCAACTCTTTTCTTCTTCTGTTAATGTGCTCCTCAGAAAAATTTACTGCTGATCAAAAACCTTGCTGTCCCCCACACACACCCCCAAAAATGTACCCTTCAGGCACACTGAATTACAAGTTCCCATGACAGTCCAATCTGGAAGACTTGGAGACACGACAGAGTATGAAACTGGGACATTCACCATTGAAAGCCCTGAATGTCTTCTTGACATTGGCCGTTTCAACAGCAAACATCATTTCAGTCTACCTTAGAAGGGTGAAGATTGTAAATAATGGATCGTACCATGGGATACCATTTTCCACTAGGGTTTGTCATGCATGGAATATAACTTTAGGGGTTTTAGACCAGGGGTAAGTTTCAAAGATTTTGGGGTGAGTAGATCACTGAATAACTCATTCTGCCAGAGGCGGTGAGCAAAATACATTCATTTGATCCCAAGAGCCCCAGAAGTCTAAGTCCAAAGTCTCATCTAAGTATCATTTAAATCAAATATGCGTCAGACTCAAGGTATGATTCATCCTGAGGTGTTTTGCTCTCTAGCTCAGAACCTGTGAAACCAAATGAGTTGAATACTTTCAAAATACAGTGGTGGGACAGGTAAAGGATAGACATAACCATCCTTCAAGGGAGAAACAGGAAAGGAGAAATGGGTAACAGGTCCCAGGTAAGACCAAAACCTAACAGGGCAAACACCATTAAATCCCCTTATTAAATGGGTGACTGGCCACGCTGTTAGTATTCTCATTTCTTGCCATATGACTAGGCTGACGTTTTTCCAAATCCTTACGTTCTGCTTCCTTTTTTTCTGAACAGTTCCATCTTTAAGCAGTTTCTCTCCTCACACATTTTACCATAAGCAGTCAAGAGGAGCTAAGCCTTCAACACTTGGCTAGAAATCTCTTCACTCACAAGTTCTACCTTCCACAAAACACGAGATCATGAACACAATTCAGCCAGATTCTTTGATGCTTTATAACAGAGATTGCCTTTTCTCCAGTTTCCAATAGCACGTTCCTCCTTGCAGCTGAAATCTCATTGGAATGGCCTTTATATTCTATATTTACACCAATATTCTGTTTATGATTACTCCAGTATTCCCTAGAAGACATACAGCTGTCCTCTTTCCTCTCTGAGCTCTCACCAGAATCAATCACCCTTAACAGACTATTCATGGCCATCTTGGCTTTCCCACCATGCACCTGGAAACACCTCCATCCTCTACCCGTGACCAGTCCCAAAGCCACTTCCATATGTTTGAGTATTTGTTCCACCAGCATCTCACTCTCAGTACTGATTTCTTACTAAGTCCATTTGGGCTGCTATAACAAACTACTATAGACTGGGTGGCTTAAGTAAGGAACATTTATTTTGTACATTTCTGAAGGCTGGTAAATCCAAGATCAGATTTAGTGTCTGGTGAGAGCTGCTTTCCGGTTCATAGATAGCTCTCTCTTCCCTGTGTCCTCACATGGCAGGAGCGATGAGCTAGCTCTTTGGGATATCCTCTCTAAGGGCACTAATCCCACTCACGAGGGCTCTTCCATCCCAAAGTCTACTCTTCCAAAAACTATCAAATTGTGGGTTAGGAATTCAAGATAGGAATTTGGAGCAAGGACAGTACAAACATTCAGTCCATAGCGGTACCTTTTACCAGATTGAGAAAGTTCCATAGGGACTACATCTAAAGAAGTTGTGTAGAAATACTCCAAGCTCTTTGTTTTGGTACCAAGGGGAATATGTTACTACCAAGATGAAGACTACAATGGATAATATATTTTAAGTAAATTTATCCTAAAAATACTCCACATTTTTTGTGGCATTGATTACAGATTTGTACATCTATTAGAATTGCCACCTCTATTAAGCCTTCTTCATCTCCCCCCACTCTCTACCTTATTCAGTCTTACCCATGACCAAGAAAAGGGCTCAAAAGTAATATTTTTCTGGCTGTTGCCTATTGAATGAGAGACAGCCTTCTAAAGGTGGCATGCCTGCAGACAGAAAAAATCACACTAGTGTGAGTTTCAAGTGAGCCCTCTCTTTATGTTAGCACTTAAACTATTGAATTGCAAATGAAATTCCAGACAAAATGTGATACCTCTATTTTCATTGAACAAGATTTCTGTAATACTCATGAGATTCATAAGAAATTGGATGCTATCCGAATAGCAAGGATTTGTAACAATGGCCCAGGTATTATGAGATTAGAAGAATCTGAATGAACAATCCCTTAGCTCATAAAGTGACAAATGATAAAAGGTAGCATTAACTGTTCAGCGATATGGGATGTTCGCTGTTCGCTGTATGTACAGCTGCATTAAATTAAAAGTCACTTGATTAGTTAGCTAAATAAAAGGTTCTGTTTTGTACCTACATAAACAATTGTGTAAGTCACTAAGGGCCTATGTAGTATAAGAGTAAAGTTTTAATGTAGTCATAATCTTTGTTGAAAAAATATTATTTAACGTTTTCTTATAATTGCTCCTTATTCATTTTTAAAGAATTTCACTAAAGACTTGGTTGTGTGTTTACCCCAGGAAAATCAAGTCAAATGTGTGGTCAAAATTTTATTTGCAGGCATATATTTGAAAGAAATATTCACCATCGTCAGTGGAAAATGAGCTAGTTCATCTTAAACTTTGCTCAAGGTTTCAACAACTTGCCTTCTTAGGGAAGTGCCTTAGGTTGGTGAATGGCAACCTAAATTACCGATCATTCATGTAATTTGACCAATTCTACTTAAAACTGCCAATTGTTTTGGCTGCTGGTTCTGTTGACGGATATCGAAGAACTAAGTTTAAAAAGTGTTGGCCCTTTTATAGGAATCCAGCCTCCCATCTGCAAAATTCAAAAAAGCTAAGTTCTTCAAATAGTTTTCACTGTAGTATGAGATGGTATTATGGGTTTTACAGTGGCATAGAGAAAGCATTAATAATGTAATCATTAGAGGTTACATTCTGACCTCCCTTTTCTAAAAAGCCTAGTTTATTTTGCAATGAATACCAGACAGATTTCGGAGAAAACTCTGCTACTATTAGGGATTTTAAAATATTTTGAACATATTCCCAATGTGTATAATTTACTTTTATTTAGCACTTTATCTGTTTCCATGAGGCCATGGACTGAATGTAAATTTCTCTGAATAGCCCATCCTTTGTATGTAATTACCTCTGTATCCCAAAGACCATGGGTGGAAAAAGATATTCCTGACTCCACAACGTTATTATTATCTTTTTCTGTAGAACACCCAAGAGCTCTAATGGATAAGCCAATATGGCTGAAAAACTTTGCATTCTTCACTTGTAAAGGACAACTATTCAATCTGTCTTAGCATGGTTCTGTCACTTGTGCTTTGCGTTCTTTTCACGGCCACTCCAGAAGGAATGATACAAAACCTGGTGTGAGGAAGCACTACAAGGATGAAGGAACAAGGATAGGGTACTAGTAATTAAATAAGCTCTCTAGGTAGGTAGGTGGGGTAGGCCAGGCATTGTTGCAGAGCCCAGGAGTCTCCAGAGCCTGCGTGTATTGTGTTTTGTGTTTCAACGGCAGACATCAGTTCAGTGTTTCTCCAGGACACACACACATCTTCAGTATCCCGTTTGCCTTATGGGCAACGATATATAGAAAACATCATGCTCTCTTCAGAAGGCACTACACGATTGATGTACTGGAAAAATACCAAAGCACAAATATGTCCTCGATCATTAAATTTCAATACTTGGAAGGAAACTCTTCCCTTCTCCCACATTCCTCCTCTTCCTTCTGTATCTGATACAGGAAAATTGGACATCCAAGAAGTTACATGTCTTCTCAAAGTCACAAAGCTAGTAACTGGCTTACTAAACAGTAGAGAAATTGGTTATTGACTGTTGGAGTCACCACGCCACAGCTGTCCCAAAGACATCGTGGAGAACTCTTCTACGCATGGATTCTAAGGGCATAACGCATTCTCAGTTTCACTGCAACGCTAAGTAAAAAAAAAGGTACAAGAGGAATCAACTGAAAACAGTCTTTATCTATCTGTCTCTATCTCTTTATATAGAGATAGATAGATACTACTGTATAGATTTAGGTCTAACAATAGATCTTAAACACATTCTTAACACTACTCTTAAGTTCTGTAATTTCAACTTGTTCTAATAATTATTCATGTTGAAAATTCTTATTCATCCATCTCAAATTGGTTGAAGTTTAAGCCAACTTTTCATCAGATTTTTAGAGTATGTTCACTATATCCATTTTATTCAAATTCTAGCCTTCTATTTTAAATTCCCTACTTTCAGGGTAATAGGATAAGATATTAGAAATTCTAATGTTCTCTGAAATGTTTTTCAAGGCATGAAAATCAAATCTGAAAAGAAATTGTTGAGAATTTGTTTTTCTCAATCTTTCCAATAGAGGTGATAAAACTATGAGCCAGTTTGCTAGGTAGTGGAAGTCTGGAAAAGTGTTGAATGGTAGTAGAGAATCCACGTTAAGGTATGATGGGGATAATAATTAACTCTAAAACCACTTGGGAGAAAATCTTCCCAGCAGTGTCAAAGTGTTACATAGAAACAGCAGCACATTTTGGGCCAAACTGCAGTCATTAGCATATATTAAAAAGAAATGTTCTCACCTGCATTCTTCTTAGTTTAATATCAGTTCTGTATGCAAAACGTAAAGATAAAAAAATAGCTAAATGCAGAAAAACTACATTCTGCTCAAGGCTGCCTACATTTTTCAGTCTGCAAACATCTCAGAGTCTAATGAATGCGGGAAGAGAGAAAAAGCTGTAGTTATGAAAGAATAAGCCTGGGTATCAGGGAAGCAGCTAAAATAAAAACCCCAGGAATTGTCACTAGTTTATCAGAAGTCTCTGGATAATGAGGGAGTAAGGCTTCCTTGTTTTCCACCCCTCGACACAGCTGTAGGTGTTTCTGATGGCATCACATTGCGGTTCACTAAGATGGACTACCTGCTTATCAATACTTCTCGGAGAGTCTTTGAACTGTAATGAGAATTTAGTCCTTCTTTTGGAATCAGCTTGATTTATGAGATATGTTATCTTCTGAAGAGATATTTTGCGTTGATCCTGAGAAAGCCCTCTAGCATTCAATCTTAGAGGAATCCAGCTGGGTACCATTTCTTTATGAAGAGATACAAACCAATAAAAGCAGCTTTAAAGAGTACAAATCCTTTAGTACCTTTTGTTTCAGTAACTTTTTTTTTTAGTAACTTTTGTTTTTTCCTTTTTAGAAGGTTTTCTTCAGTGAAACATTGGCTAGTTTTAAACAAGTCATGGAATGCTAGCCACATCTTTCCTAATCCACAATCAAATAAAAATATATACTGCCCTCAGGGTTCAACTAATCTTAAAACAATCTAGACAGTGTGGGGAGACCAGGTTACTAAAAACAGAAATATGACAATCTTCTTACAAAGGACTTACACTGTGAAAACTAATACTATGTAATACATACACAGCAAGCTACTTCGGCTTTCTGCTGCGGTCTAGCTGGTCAGTTGGGTTAAATCAGCCTTGTCCCTATGTAGAAAAATAATTCTGAAGTTATATTTTACTCACACTCAGAAGTATAGTTGCAGATTCCAAACTAGGAGAAGTTGTTTTTACTAGAACGTTTATGTTTTGGTTTATTTTTCCCCACTTGCTAAACATGAACATATTAAAATATATTTTCTAAGTTTGATGAACGCAATTAGAATAACCTTACCACTTCCTTATCTAGTGAACTTAATTACAGTCTTAGTTTTAAGATATTTTTCCTTCTTGATCTCAGTTTACCTGAGGTGGCCTGCTCAAATATGAATGAAGTGTACTCTTATATTTAATACACTTTACCGTGACTGTTAAAAAACTTTTCCTTAGTCACCTAGGAGCAGGTAACGGGTGTTTTTTTTGTTGTTAATATTCCCAGTTTCTAGCACATTTTTTTTTTTTTTTTTTTTATGTGGTACACGGGCCTCTCACTGCTGTGGCCTCTCCCGTTGCGGAGCACTGGCTCCGGACGCGCAGGCTCAGCGGCCATGGCTCACGGGCCCAGCCGCTCCGCGGCATGTGGGATCTTCCCGGACCGGGGCACGAACCCGTGTCCCCTGCATCGGCAGGTGGACTCTCAACCACTGCGCCACCAGGGAAGCCCACTAGCACATTTAAAAAAAAATGATTAAATGAATTTATTAATGGGTGTTTTTAGGCATTAACTTCTTCAGATTATTACCCTGAATAGTAAATGTAGGTCAATTACACTATTGGGGGAAGATGTATATAGCAAAGGCCTCACTCACAAAAGCAGACATCTATGCATAAACTAGTTTGCTTTCTCAGAAATTTCTTTAATTGCATTTTAACCTTCTGAAGAATAGACTGGTCATCAATAAATCACAAATTCATAATAATGAGAACATACTGTCTTCTAAAACAATTCCCAAAAGTATTTAAAAGCTTTAATATTGTTGTTTTTAAGTAAGAGCTAAGTTACTAAAATAAAGGTTTAACTGAAGTGAAACACTAATAATAAAACACACAGAATTTTAAGAGATACAAAAGATAAAATATAACTATCTGCACATTCAACTGTAGACAATGTTTTATGCAAAAGGACAACTAAATCAGAGCATAAAGACTCTATGATCACAGCATCACTACCAGTGGTTTTGTAGCACTTTGTAATCAAGATAGAGCAAAGGGCTACAGGGACCAGGCTTATCCCATTACAGACAATGAGGCAATGAGGTATACACAAAGTAGAGAGAGTGAAATATAACTGGCAAATCTGATCTGTATAATTATTATATATCACACACAATATATATCTCACATATATGATAAAAATTTAACCTTGTGCCTATTTACACTTCTATTTGATATGTAGAACTATTTTGTGTGTATTTATTTATTATAGCTGAGGACAGACGAGATGAATGACCACAAACATATCCTGTTATTATTGATACCTGATAATTCAGTTAACTCAGTAACAGCAAAGCTCTTTATGTATAAAGAATGACAGTGTTCAAAAGGCAGCTGGTAAGGTGTATACATCAATATAACTCATAAGTATAAATTAATGAAATTTACTGATGTCATCAAGAAATGAAATTTACTGTAAATCCTGTTTGAAGAAATCCTCATTTTTAAAAAATGCTTTACAGTTGGGTCCATGCTTTCTTCTTTGCATGCTGTGACTTTATTTCAAGATACATTCTTAACAATACTTGAAACAAATATGATTTTTTTTTAGACCTAGGGCAGCTAATAGCTAAAATAATCTAGTACTTTCTAAGTCTCTACAACAGAATTTCAATTGTTATCACTGTATAGTCTGCCAATGCAGATTGTATTTTTATCATTGTCTATCAGTATTCTTAAAATTATGCACTACTAAGGTTCTGGTAGCATTTCAAGGTAATGTTTTTCAGTCCAGCTTACAGTCTGAATCAGCTGAGTCCTAATACAGCTGAAGTGGTTTTAGGTGCTCTTTCTGCAACCCTCAAATTTAGGGATAATAACAGTATGCGTCCATCTCATCGAATACAAACACTTTGGCATTTTAGTAATTGAATGTCTATATTTCTTTAAGAATTATGATAAGGTTAAATCCCATAAACACCTTATATAAAAAGCCAATTTTTACTTCCTATCTGATAAGGGCCAGCTTCAGGGATGGAGGCCTGTGCAGTTACTCAGGACAGCCCCATGCTTTGAGTTTAATGCCCTGGGTCACTGTCTCGAGTCCTGAAGGTGAGGTCTGGTGAGACAGAGAAGCATCCCCTTGGGCTTGGACCCCTGGCTCACACACAGTGCTCTCTGCAGCAGTCGCCCCAGGTAGGTTCCTGGCTGCCCGCTCCCTGATCCCTGACCTCCCAATTCTCACCTGCCTTCCCTTCCCTGATTGAACCTCATGACCATGTCTACCTGCCCATGTATGGAGGCAACCAGGTCCCTGAGGGGTGGGAGGCTTATGCTGTCCTCGGTCCCTGGCTGAGCCTTGGATTCAGACAAATTGGGTCCCAGGTGTGCTCTGTAGCTGGGGCAGAAAAAGGGTATCTGTCCCTGCTCCAGGATGATGATGTCACAGGACATTCAAGCAGATGACACAGTGGGGCCCTCCTTCATCCCTCATGCAGGGACTGAGCATTTCTGGTGTGACAGTTGCCATCCCATGGGGTCCTGTGTCTGCCCTGTGTTGGGAACATTGACTTCCTGGCCCTGATCTGGGTCCTACGTTATCATTTTGCTCTTTATCCTACAAAATATGTTGCTGGCTCTGACCTAAAGTGAGAATAATGTACACTATAAAGTACGGGTGTGTCAAATCCACCCTCTACACTTGGAAGCACATTATGGTCTACAGGGGTGGTATCAATTTTTGTTCAACTAACATGAAGCAAGGTATTTTAAGGATATAGAAAATGTTTGACTGATTACTTAAGGAGACAGAGAAAATGAAAAGAGTTACTTGAGCAGAGAAGATGAAATTCGAATTGGGCCTCTTAAAAGACGAGTTTAGTTCAATAGGCCGAAATGAAACAGAAACAGTTATTCTAGGCATTGGGAGCAAAGTGAGAATAACTAAGGAAGAGGGAGATCGAACAATACATGGTACGTTCGCGGGGCTGGAATCCAGAGCATCTGAAAGTGGGAGTAGAAGATAAAACCTGGCAATTGCAGAAAGAAGGGATCATCGTGTCTTTAGACTCTAGAATTTTTTCATAAACAGAGACATGATGATCATATTAAAAGCACATATTTCAAAGTTGGACTGTCTCTGCTGGTCAAATTTCCCAACAGAACAGACATGTTTCAGGTTGGTTTCTTGTTCCTAAGCACTGAACCGTCTGTGAATATCGTCTGAATAGCAACCTCTTGGGAGCCCCAGCCTGAGCAAATAAGATACAAATAGAATTTAGCAGATGAACTGGTCTCTCTCTGGTCCTCGATGACTCTGACTTTAATGAAATTCCTTCCTTAGAAGCGAGATATGCCAGATGCTTTAATTTGTAGAAAGAATGTTGCTCATTAGGAATTATCTTGTGTGTGTGTGTGTGTGTGTGTTTATTTAACCAGTTAAGCCCCTCACTGTTTAAGTGAACTAAAATTTTAAGTATTATATACTCGATCCCTGATGAGTCTGGATGTAGGGATGTTCCAATACACAATGGTTGTAAAACAAACATTAAATTCACTAAGACAGCATATTTTAACATTATGGCCACATAATAAATGATGAATGAGCAGTAAGTAAAGTCTACACTAATTACAGACAAGGACACATGAGTTCTGTGATTTCTGAACTCAGTGACACTTAGACCATATTTATTAGTCTAGATTCTGCTGATGTTATGGAGGGTTCTTAGGTGGCCTTCTCCATATTCAGGAAGTCGTTTGTGTTGTGTTTGTGTGTACCCATACACAAGGGACAGCACCAGTAATGAGTTATGGAAATGACTTGCTATTAGAAGACCCAAGACAGTTTCTAGGTATATTCATTTCACTCAAGATATTTCCTTCAACCCAATGACTCCTTGAGTTAAAATGCAAATGCTAACAAATGTCACATGGATTTTTAATGACAGTAAACTTCATTTTTCAGTACAGAGTGGAATCTACTGTGCTGGAAAAATCCAGTGAGCACAATTCATCGACTCAGAATATTGATACAGATGCTCATAGTGTTACTTTATAAAATACAAAATTTTAAACCAGTTGAATCATTCAAGCCTCTGAGAAGTACTAACTAGACTCAAGGGGCTTGGTCATCACATCTGGACAGGAGAAGTGGCTTAAGTCATAGGAAATGGTTCAGACATTGCAGGAATCTGACTTGGCATAAAGCAGAATGGTTTCATTTGATGCAGAAAATTCTCCTATAGGTTCTACTATTAAAATCCATCAAACATCATTTATGTTCTCTGCCTAGGGAACTCTTCTATAGATCACCTTCAAGGAAGCTATGACACTGAAAGTTCATTTAAGTTCAAGTAAAAGGCAAATGAACCAGAACCTTAAGTTGTGCGTTCTGGCTCTCGAGGGGGGCTTGGGTAGCAGTTTTCTCCCCCTGGAATACTCCTGGCAGCTGCCTCAGTAGGGATTTGATAAGGAAAACGAAAGCCACTCCTAGGTCCAAGTGGACAGTGTTTCATTGCTGGTAACTGGAGACTTACCACACACCACTAAGGTGTCTTCGAGCGCAAAGAAAGGCCACCATTATAGGGAGAATATTCTCAGGAGTTCCGGAAGACACTTTCGTGAAACTCCAGAAGTTGAGTTAGTGATGGGGGAGGGTCTTAAATGGTGTCAAACGTAACCCCCTACAGCCCCAAAGCTGGTATTTCCAAGCATTTCCTATCTGCAGGTGTTGCCTGCAGATGAGTTCAGAGGACGGTGCCTTCTCGGTGTCTTCTGTTTCTAAATCTCCCGTGAGGCCCTCTC
Organism: Pseudorca crassidens; assembly: GCF_039906515.1. Classification (NCBI taxonomy): domain Eukaryota; kingdom Metazoa; phylum Chordata; class Mammalia; order Artiodactyla; family Delphinidae; genus Pseudorca; species Pseudorca crassidens. Next base: position 6,742,794 of record NC_090307.1, read on the forward strand.
ATTGGCAGACTCTGACCTGGAAATTTACTGGAAATCAGATACTAAGAAAGCTCCTTCCTGGGTTCCTCCCTGAAGAGCTAAAGAGACTCTCAGTGGGTGTGTTTGGGACGCTCAGGTAACCACGGAAGTCCCAGACAAACCATCCCTGTCTCAACTCCGCACCTGTAGGAGACACTCTAAAGAAATTTAAACTGCTGTGCAGTTAGAACCCCGTTCTGCCTCTACCTACCGAGATGCAAGGTTTTCTCATGAAACCAAGGCTGTCCTCCTGTGAGGCACAGTATGTCCTTTGAGCCATTTCCATTTTTACCAGCTCTGTTAAAAGGGCTCCTGTGAATGTCCAGTGAAGGAGACAGCTATAAATTTAATCTTCAGCAGCACTTTACAGAAAAGAGTAGAGGATGGTGATGAGGAAAACATTAAAATACAAAGTGGCTTAAATATACTGCCTATAAATTAATATTTGTATGTATATGTGCGTGTATAACTGCATGCTTGTGTGGCTAAAGAGAGAAAAATACACATAATGACCGCAGTTCTCATATCTGAACCTTATGGTCACAGTGGGTCGGTATATCTTATTTTTCTCTCTCCAGTCAACGTTTTCTTTAGTTTCAGAAAGTCACTGAGCTAACGATATCTCACTACTCTGCAGCCTGACCCCAAACTTTGGTTCCTGACTGGTCTAAGTCATTGACGTTGCTGCTATGTTAGTTTGTTGATGTCTTCTAGTAAGATTTACAGGTGAGTGTAGGAATATAATGAGAAATGCTCTGATGAATGCCTTGGTTTGCAAATACATTCCCCACTCCTCCCCTTAATGATCAAATCAATTACTTCAGTCTATACTGTAATCTCCCTCATTTTTACTTTGGCTGCATCAGCATCAGAAGCCCAAACGGCCAGTTAGCAGCGCCGTCTTCTAAGGCAGTTGCACTATTTTGTGACCCCCGATAAAAGCATTGCTCCTCTGGTCAGTAGGCAGCTAGATCAGCAAATACCAAAGATAAAAGCAACATTTTGCAAGCGGGAAATGAGGGTTTATTATAATAAAAAGAGCTAACCCCTTCCGCCCTTTGATGTGCAAAGCTACGCGCTCTGTCTGTAGGGAAAATGGCACTGTGTATGGGTTACAGGGAGAAACATATACATCGTCTTCTAAGTCAGCTCCTGAGGCCTGCAAGCTGTCATTGGCACACTGTGAATGGATCATGGGTGACATGATTTAGGAGAAGGTGTATTAGATGTCCAAGAGGAAGGGCTGTAACGAGATGAGTTGTGAGTTGAGATAAGGTGGGCACATGAGAGCCTAGAGAGGGAACAGAGAGAAAACAGCGGAAGGGAGGGGGAACCGAGAGGAGGCCAGGATTGTTTCTTGAACAGCTGAGATCTGGGAAGACGAAAGGCTAGAAGAATGATAGCTTTGCTGGAGGGAATTGATGTTTCTGTTTGGTATCTGTTTACTGCAGGCGGTGATACCCCATAATTAGATGCTAGGTTTTCGCTCCTGTTTATGTTCACACTCACAAGTGGACCATAAACCGAGACATTGCACCGTTTTGTTTGTTTTTAATGTATGCGTCACATAATAGAAAGCCCTGATGAAGTATCATAACTATTTCACAGAAGAAAAAGCACTCTCACACTTCCACAGTTAGAAATAGTCTCTTTTAAAGCAAAGAGGTCTAAAATCATGCAGTAGGACAGTCTTCTATCTACATGGACAGAATGGGCTTTTTTTTTTTTTTTTTTGTGGTAGGCGGGCCGCACTGTTGTGGCCTCTCCCATTGAGGAGCACAGGCTCCGGACGCGCAGACTCAGCGGCCATGGCTCACGGGCCCAGCCGCTCCGCGGCATGTGGGATCTTCCCGGACCGGGGCACCAACCCGCGTCCCCTGCTTCGGCAGGCGGACTCTACCACTGCGCCACCAGGGAAGCCCTGGATACCATTTTTAAGCCATTAAGTTAGTTTAGTATCCAATTCTGTTTAAACTATTTAGTTTCAAACACAACATTGATCTTCCTGCATCTTAAGAAGGGAAGAATATTGTGAGATATTTTTAGACTAACCAGTTGTGGAGAAATATTGCCTTAAAGTCCACTGGTTGAACAGAAATGATTATGACCCTTTTCAGAACAAAAGTCAAAGAAACTGGCAGGACAAGTAACTCAATAGGGAGAAACTTATATAGAAACATCCTTTCTCTCTTCATGTCAACATGAACATATACCAACGGAATAGTGCAGATGTTAGGCAAAAGTCTCTGCCTTCTCGTAAGGGGCACAAAGACTATTACTCTGCCATGTGGACCTAGCCAACTCTGCTGGTGAGATAGAGAGTTCAATCCTTCCAGCATCTTTCTGCCAAAAGCAAAGCAGCAATAAAAATCAAGAGTAAGCGTCACATATTTTCTAATTCATCTAATCTGAAATTTATGCTTGAAATCTATCGGGGATATAAAGAGATTAACCACATACTCTTCACGACCCTCAGGGAGCTTGAAAACTAATAGGTGCCAAAGAAATCCAAACAGATGAGATACAGATCACGACGTATCACGTATGACTGTACAAATCCTGATTATACTGTATACAATTGAGGTTATATTTACCTACACAAAAAATAAGTGAGACCAAAATGACACTAAAGGGTAAACAGTGTAGAATACATCACTAGCTGCTGCTTCTGATCTAAATGAAGATGCTTGTGTTTGCAATCTTATATAATTCCATATATCCCCCCCTCCACTCCAGCTTTCCCTTAGGAAAAATGAGAATTGGGTATTCTTATAATGTACCTCAGATGTTCTAAAGAGCTTCGGAATCTCACGATATAAATATGTATCATTAATTTTTTCCCATAAATAATTGCTTACATAATCACCTTCTTGTCAACAGTTGTATTAATGACCCTCTTGGTTTTCACCTGTTGACACAAGTTTTCAGGAACCCCAGGTTCCAAAGGAGTGAGGATCATTGCAGCTTCTACACCCACTAAAAGTTAACCAAAGTTTTGGTCAGTCCCCCAATGTTTCTTTTCTATATGTGTATACTGATTACCCTGGAACCAAGCTGGTCCAGGTCTGTACACAGCTGCACAGCTCCATAAGGGAATATAATCCTATTTCAGCAAAAGGGGTCCCATGTTTGCAGCCCTTCATGTTTGCTATGCTTAATTTTCCTAAAAAACAATATCTCAATGTACGCCTAAGCTTAGTAAGAATAGGGTAAGTACAAGTCACCTTAAGCACCATATCCCTCCTTATTCTGGGAATCTATCCTTTGGAATAGTAAGGATAATGTTTTCTCTTTTTTACCTACTAAAATTGTCTAAAGATATTCCCATTTTTTTAGGCAATGTGATTGTGGTCACTCTAATTAGTGAAGTTCATTTTATGGATTCAGTTTATTTAATCTCTTACAAGAATACTGCCCAAGTGGTTCTAAGGGGGGTCACTACTGGATTCTGATGGAGGGGTAGGGGTGATAACATCAGAGTTAGTCTATGGTAGAGGCTGCAAGATGATTTCCTCACCCTTCTCAAGAAAGAAAATCATACACACTACTATATATAAAATAGATCATCAACAGAGACCTACTGTATAGCACAGAGAACTATACTCAATAAATTGTAATAATCTGTAAGGGGAGAGAATCTTAAAAAGGAATATATATATATATATATATATATATAGACACATATATATTGTGTCTATATATATATATAAATGAATCACTTTGCCGTACACCTGAAACTAACACAAAATTGTAAATCAACTGTATTTCAATAAAGAAAGAAAAGCAGCAGTAACGGTGTAAATTAATCTTTTCAAAAAATTAATTCTGCCGACAGCATTTAGTAAGCTGAAATGTGTAAGAGAAAATGAATTACAGAGCAGTTATTCAAGAAAAAAAATGGTTCCATTAACTTTTTTTATTATATAGTATATTTTTATTGTGGCAAAAATATGGAACATACAATTTTACATTTTACTCATTTTACGTGTGCATTTCAGTGGCATTAATTATATTCACAAGTGGTTCAGCCACCACCACTCTCTATTTCCAAATATTTTTAATTACCTCAAACAGAAACTCTGTGCCCTTCCAGCAAGACCTCCATTCCTCTCACCCCCAACCCATGGTAACTCCTAATCTATCTCTGTGAATTTGCATATTATTGATATTTCATGTATGTGGAATCATACAATGTTTATCCTTTTGTGTCTGGCGTATTTCACTTGGCATAATGTTTTCAAGGTTCATCTGTTATGTCCATGTGTCAGAAATTCATTGCTTTTAATGGCTGAATATCAGTCCATTGTATGTATATGTCACATGTTGTTTAATCATCCACCTGTTTAATCATTCAAATGGGTTTTCTCTACCTTTAGTTTATTATGAATAATGCTGCTGTGAACATTGGCATATACGTCTGTTAGCGTCCGTATTTTCAGTTATTTGTGTATATATCTAAAGGTCAATTTGCTGAGTCATATGGTAACTCTACATTTAACTTGTTGGAGAACTGCCAAACTGTTTTCCACAATGGTTGTACCATTTTTACATCTTCATTTCCGTGAATGTTCAAAATTCCTATAAGATGCATAAAATTAAGATAAAACCGATCATATTTTAAAGTTTTTACTATTAGAATTAACAAAGAAATGCACATGGGAATGCACCCTACGTATCAGGTTGAGCTACCTCTTAGGATTGATAAAATGAGATAATTATTGACAGAATTCTATGACTTGGTAATTTTCATCACAGCATAAAGAGTTAAAAAGATAGCGAGTCTCCTTGCTGGAGCGTACTTACAGATTTACAGAAAAGAGAGCAAGAAAAGAATAAACTAGAGATAAATATGCAAGGTTTATTTTAGTAGAATATTTCTTGTAGTAAATGCTTCATTGTCTTTTACTAGAAGAAAAATTAAATTTGGCATATAAGTGTTAAAATGTGTGTGGAATTCAAAAACAACTAAATTATACAACTGAACAGAAAATTGAATCCAGTACAGAAGGGGCATGAAAAACTCATTAAGATGTAGAAAAAGAGCAATGTCAGATAGAAAAAAAAAAAAAAAGCACAGTATTCCTAGTGAAATAGACCGTGTTCTAAAAGCACACACACACACAGACACAATTAACTCACAATCGATATGAAGCTACATTCAGGAAAAAATATTTTATACAATATTCGGTATGATTCGTAGTTCCCCACATGCCCATCATTTTCACAAAGTAAGGAAATCGTTGAAATTCAACTCGTTTGGGATTTTAAGACAAAACTCAATGGTAGCTTGTGAAGTTACACCTTCATGGTGACTCGCTCACATATGAAGACTAAAGATGTAGTGGGTTGTTCCTTCGACAGCATGAAAGTTCAAATTTGCAAACTTCAAGTAATTCCTATTTTAGAATCTCTCAAACAAACATACATGCATATAGACACATATAAATACACGTACATGCATGTATATATATATACACATACTAAAGATGCTAGAGAAACAGGTTTAGTCTTTTAGTCTTTTGCTGCCAGTGCAATATATCCAGTTTGAAGTGACAGAGAACTGTACGTGAGTCTCTCTCGTTACCACTTCAGTAACCTTGTGAGGGCTCTGTCTGAACCAGCTGCGCAGAAAACGGTCTCCTCCCAAAATGCATTCAACCAGTTGGAATTCTACTACTACTTGACTGAACGTGTTCTTCGGAAGGCAGAACTGATTCAATCTATCATGTTTTCTGACATAAGAAACGACATGCTACCCGGTGGACCATGTAGGGGGCAAAATCCTATTTCATATAAAGTCTTGATCTAAGTAAGTGTCAAAAATGCAATAAAATCTTCTCCATCAGAAGAAATGGGGGCTATAAATAGAGATTTCTTTCTTTTCTGCTCGGGTCAATATTGAAAATGGTGAAAATAAAATACGGTGATTTTTTCTTTGCTACCGGAGCTTTACCGTTTTATGATATTGGACTTGGGCCTCTATGCACCTGTTTAGAAGAAACCTTGTTTTAACACTACATGTTAAATGTATAATTTGCAGATTGTTTTCTTGATTTCTATTTCACATCATAAAATGAGATATGTACTAAATCATGAATGTGAGATAAGTATCCTTGACCTGCTCTGGTTTTTTCTATATTCTCCTATTATTGAGTTGATTCTAACTTATGATTACAGTTATCACTGGATTCAAAATCAATATTAACAACCATAATTTACCTATACATTTTTTTCGTCGTCAGCCAGGTATCATTCAATCAATATTTCAAAGGATAAAATTCAGGCTCACTCCCTTAAACCCTCATTCATTTATTTCTTGACTTTATCAGTTTGTGCAATTATTTTTTTCCAACTCGTGTTTCATATTCTTTATTGGTAATATACAAATGGTCCCAAATTCTGCCAATATTGCCTTATATATAAATAAGAAATTCAAAACAGATGATGATTTCTGAAGTCTCTCCTAATTTAAATGTAAGACTCCTTGGTCATTTCTCTGAAATAACCTCTCTCTCTCGCCCCAGCCCATTATTTACCCTGAGGCTAGAGTCTTACCAATTGTTCTTCTGTTCCTATCTCCTTATACCTCCTTTCCTGCCTACAAAACCACTGATCATCCTAAAATTATAATTTATCCATTCTATTATCATACTAACAATCTTCAAACAGCTTCACTGATTTCTACAGGATTAATCTTTAAAAATATAATTGACTTTCTATTTCCTGTTCCCATACTAAACTGATTTATTATAAGTCCTCTTTTAAACAAGCTGGTTTCTTTACTATAAGCTATAAATATGACAGTCAATCCAAATTCTTCACCACATTCTTTCTACCCAGAATGTTCTCCCATGTAACTTCCCATTTCTCATCTGCAAGAAAACGTCTTTGAATTTCCATAGTATGAATCAATCATTTGCCCCATTATTTCGGTGGTTACTCAGATATCTTTTCACGTAAAATTATAGTCTCCTTCATATTAAAAACTTTTTATAACTTCAACTGCATCTCGGACTGTTTGTCTTTCAAGTAATCAGCACTAACAGCTTGATAACTGAGCATCCACCTAACTAGTTCATGTTTGTATAGTTTAGCTCCTAAACTGGATATTCATTTCCCTCAGGGTAAATAGTGACCAAAACCAAATTGACACTGAGAGGATAAACGCGTGCCCTACTTCTTCTCTAAAGGAGAATCATTTCTCCATATATGAGAGCTGGGATAGAAAATGTTGACTCAAAGTAGATTTACTGACTCATACGGGACATGCTTCCGTGGGGATGCCTGCAGAATGCCCGGAATAACACATTCATAATGTCGCTTCACAAATATTCTCGCAGTCTCAACAGACGTTTCCGAGCCTCTTGTTGCATCTTGACACATGAAAGATTCACGAGCCGTGTGGAAATGTGCTTGAAATTTTCCTGATATTAATGTTTCTGTTCGGTATGGACTTTGATGATATATTAAGAACCGTATTATATTAGCTTGGTACAATAACAAAACACAATGCTAATGCCACTTGATGAATGAACACTAAACTTCCCGTATTGTATTAACAGTATATTAAGGACACTGTAAAACAATACAATGTGATGGATGAGATCCATGTTATTATCCACGCATATGTGTATAAAAAGAAAGTGCTTTCATGTATTTTATACTAAGTTGAATATATTACATGCTGTCACTGTTTCAGCATGAAGTTCTTGTAAATGAACCTGTACTACTTCCGTTTTAGGATGGCATAGGCATACTCAATGCCATTTAAGATGACTTCCCGGGATAGATTTTTAGGGAGCAGCCTCAACCCCAGGCTTGCTTTCTTCCACCATTCAGAACTGCTTATAATTCTGATAACTTGGCAAGGTTTCTTTGCAACCTTAAAGTCTCAGAGTAGCCTCTGACAGAAAATTCGAAAACTTTCTTAGTAAACTCTGAGTCAAAATGAATGAAAATAAACATCATAGAATCATTTATCTTTCCAACTCAAATCAACTATTCCTTTTGGCTTTCTAGTAAATTGAAAATATCCTGCAGACACTTACTTTCAAAAGCCTCATATCAATCTTTTATTCAGCCTTTTTGCACTACCCACAAACTTAATCCACTGTTATTTTCTAGTAAACTTGTGACCTTGTAATACCTCTCACATTTATCTCCTTCTTTCAGTCTAACTCCAGATCATTGTACTTATTTTTCAGTTCCCTAATTATGGACTTGAAAATGCATTCCTTACCTCCATTTCATGTCCAATCAATTATACATCCTTTTGCCAAATTAATATCTTTTAAACGGCTTTATAATTGATACAGAAAGAACTGCACATGTTCAGCACGTACAATTTGATAAATTTGGACATATACAGAAATCAGTGAGGAAACCATCCTCACCAACACTTATCTTTTTTTTCTTTAATAATAGCCATCCTGACTGGTGTGTGATGAGATCTCATTTTAGTTTTGATTTGCATTTCTTCTTTGATGATTAGTGATGTTGAGCATCTTTTCATATGGCCACCTGGTGGCCATTTGCATGTCCTCTTTGGAGAGATGTCTAATCAAGTCCTTTGCCCACTTTTAAAATTGGGTTATTTGTTCTTGCTTTTGAGTGATAGGAGTTCCTTAGGTATTTTGGAAATTAACCCCTTATATATATAATTTGTTAATATTTCCTTCCATTCTGTTGTCTGTTTCCTTCACTGTGCAGAAGCTTTTCAGTTTAATGTAGCCCTACTTGTCTACATTTGATTTTGTTGCTTGTGCTTTTGGTGTCATATCTAAGAAATCATGGCCACGATCAATATCTAGAAAAATTTCCCTATATTTTCTTCTAGGGGTTCTACAGTTACAGCATACTTAGTGGGGAAAAACTGAAAGCTTCTTCTCTAAGATCAGGAGCAAAACAAGGATGTCCACTTTTGCCATATCTATTCTATACAGTATTGGAAGCCCCAGCCAGAACAATTAGATAACAAAATAAATAAAGCACATCCGCATCAGGAAGGAAGAAGTAAAATGACCTCTGTTTCCAGAGTAGAGATGATCCTATATGTAGAAATGCCTAGAGACTACACAAAAGAGTGTTAGGACTAATGAATGAAATCAGTAATGTTGCAGGATGCAAACTATCAGATAAAAATCGGTTACGTTTCTACATGCCATATTGACCTTTAAATGTGTATTTGTGATACAGTCATATTATTGCTCAAATACTGAGTGGATTCATTTGATCACCAAGTTATGTATAAACTTCAGGTCCCAAGACACAACACCATCCACCATATTGCCCAGATCGTATTTCAAGATTTTTTTCTTTTTACTCTCTTAATGCATTATTCAGACAATTCTGAGAAGCTGTTTTGGGACTGACATACATACACCACTATATATAAAATAGATAACTAATAAGAACCTACTGTATAGCACAGGGAACACTACTCAGTACTCTGTAATGACCTATATGGGAAAACAATTTTAAAAAGAGTGGATGTATGTATATGTATAACTGATTCACTTTGCTGTACAGCAGAAACTAACACAGCATTGTAAGTCAACTATACTACAATAAAAATTAATTTAAAAAGCTGTTGGCATATATAACCTATTTTTTCACGGTATTGCCTACAATTTGATAGACTTCCCTCCAAACTCTTCACCTCTGGAAATTCTACTGAACCTTCAAGCCTCATTCAAATAACCAATTCTTACTCTCCCTCTTTGAATGTGGGAAACTACCTAATACCTTTTCGGACTTCCCTATTCCCACCCTCCTGGAGACGGGTTCATGGCTCTGACCCACAAAGCCAAGTCACTTATGAGCTTTATCTTTTCTCAAGGAATTTTCCAACTCCTACGTCCTGGCTCAGGCTGTTCCCTTCCCTAGACTCCTGATCTGTCATCTCTGCTTCATAACCTCTCTCTATCCTGTACACTAAACACACAAGGTAATAGATTAAAAAAAAAAAAGTTACTTTATACACTGGTGGTACATTTTATGATTGCTCTTGTTTTCTGTCTTCTCGGATAGAATTACTATCCCTTGCATCATTGGCTTTGTCCAGTTGAATGTAAGCTCAGGTGGCGTTTGCCAGGTCTGAGAAGAAGCTTCAAAAGCCAATGAGTGGGAGGAGCTTCAAGATGGCGGAAGAGTAAGACGCAGAGATCACCTTCCTCCCCACAGATACTCCAGAAATACATCTACACGTGGAACAACGCCCACAGAACACCTACTGAACGCTGGCAGAAGACCTCAGACCTCCCAGAAGGCAAGAAACTCCTCACGCACCTGGGTAGGGCAAAAGAAAAAAGAATAAACAGAGACAAAAGGATAGGGACGGGACCTACACCAGTGGGAAGGAGCTGTGAAGGAGGAAAGGTTTCCACACACTAGGAAGCCCCTTCGCGGGCAGAGACTGTGGGTGGCGGAGGGGGAAGCTTCAGAGCCGTGGAGGAGAGCACAGCAACAGGGGTGCGGAGGGCAAAGCGGAGAGATTCCCGCACAGAGAATCGGTGCCGACCGGCACTCACCAGCCCGAGAGGCTTGTCTGCTCCCCCGCCGGGGCGGGCGGGGCTGCGAGCTGAGGCTCGGGCTTCGGTAGGAGCACAGGGAGAGGACTGGGGTTGGCGGCGTGAACACAGCCTGCAGGGGGTTAGTGCGCCACGGCTGGCCAGGAGGGAGTCCGGGGAAAAGTCTGCACCTGCTGAAGAGGCAAAAGACTTTTCTTCCCTTTGTGTTTCCCGGTACACGAGGAGAGGGGATTCAGAGCACCGCTTAAAGGAGCTCCAGAGACGGGCGCAAGACCCCAGAGACAGGCATGAGATGCTAAGGCTACTGCTGCCGCCACCAAGAAGCTTGTGTGCGAGCACAGGTCACTATCCACACACCCCCTTCCGCCACTGCCAGGGTCCTGCGATCCAGGGACAACTTCCCCGGGAGAACGCACAGCACGCCTCAGGCTGGTGCAACATCACGCCGGCCTCTGCCGCCGCAGGCCCGCCCTGCTCTCCGTGCCCCTCCCTCCCCCCGGCCTGAGTGCGCCAGAGACCCCAAAACAGTGGCTCCTTTAAGCCCGTCCTGTCTGAGCGAAGAACAGACGCCCTCAGGCGACCTACACGCAGAGGCGGGTTCAAATCCGTAGCTGAACCCCGGGAGCTGTGAGAACAAAGAAGAGAAAGGGAAATCTCTCCCAGCAGCCTCAGGAGCAGCGGATTAAAGCTCCACAATCAACTTGATGCACCTGCATCTGTGGAATACCTGAATAGGCAATGAATCATCCCAAATTGAGGCGGAGAACTGCGGGAGCAAAGATATATATTTTTTTCCCCTTTTTTTCCCTCTTTTTGTGAGTGTGTGTGTGCATGCTTCTGTGTGTGATTTGCCTGTATAGCTTTGCTTTCACCATTTGTCCTGGGGTTCATTTTTTTCTCTTTTTGTGAGTGTATGTGTATGCTTCTGTGTGTGACTTTGCCTGTATAGCTTTGCTTTCACCATTTGTCCTGGGGTTCAGTCCTTTTTTTTTTTTTTAGCATAGTTTTTAGTGCTTGTTATCATTGGTGGATTTGTTTTTCGGTTTGGTTGCTCTCTTCTTTCTTTTTATTACTTTTTGCAATTTTTTAAATAACTTTTAATTTTTTTTATTTCATTTGTTTTAACTTCTTGTTTCTTTCTTTCTTTTTTCCCTCCCTTTTATTCTGAGCCATGTGGATGACAGGCTCTTGGTGCTCTAGCCAGGCGCCAGGGCTGTGCCTTTGAGGTGGGAGAGACAAGTTCGGGACATTGGTCCACAAGAGACATCCCAGCTCCACATAATATCAAACGGTGAAAATCTCCCAGAGATCCCCATCTCAACACCAAGACCCAGCTCCACTCAATGACCAGCAAGCTACAGTGCTGGACACCCTATGCCAAACAACTAGCAAGACAGGAACACAACCCCACCCATTAGCAGAGAGGCTGTCTAAAATCATAGTAAGGCCACAGACACCACAAAACATACCACCAGATGTGAACCAGCCCACCAGAAAGACAAGGTCCAGCCTCATCCACCAGAACACAGGCACTAGTCCCCTCCACCAGAAAGCCTACACAAACCACTGAACCAACCTTACCCACTGGGGGCAGGCACCAAAAACAACAGGAACTACAAACCTGCAGCCTGCGAAAAGGAGACCCCAAACACAGTAAGTTAAGCAAAATGAGAAGACAAAGAAACACACAGCAGATGAAGGAGCAAGGCAAAAAATCTACCAGACCTAACAAATGAAGAGGAAATAGGCAGTCTACCTGAAAAAGAATTCAGAATAATGCGAGTAAAGATGATCCAAAATCTTGGAAATAGAATGGAGAAAATACAAGAAACGTTTAACAAGGACCTAGAAGAACTAAAGAGCAAACAAACAGTGATGAACAACACAATAAATGAAATTAAAAATTCTCTAGAAGGGATCAATAGCAGAATAACTGAGGCAGAAGAATGGATAAGTGACCTGGAAGATAAAATAGTGGAAATAACCACTGCAGAGCAGAATAAAGAAAAAAGAATGAAAAGAATTGAGGACAGTCTCAGAGACATCTGGGACAACGTTAAACACACCAACATTCGAATTATAGGGGTCCCAGAAGAAGAAGAGAAAACGAAAAGGACTGAGAAAATATTTGAAGAGATTATAGTTGAAAACTTCCCAAATATGGGAAAGGAAATAGTTAATTAACTCCAGGAAGCACAGAGAGTCCCATACAGGATAAATCCAAGGAGAAACACACCAAGACACATATTAAACTATCAAAAATTAAATACAAAGAAAAAATACTAAAAGCAGCAAGGGAAAAACAACAAATAACACACAAGGGAATCCCCATAAGGTTAACAGCTGATCTTCCAGCCAGAAGGGAGTGGCAGGACATATTTAAAGTGATGAAGGGGGAAAACCTACAACCAAGATTATTCTACCCACAAAGGATCTCTTTCAGATTTGACAGAGAAATTAAAATCCTTACAGACAAGCAAAAGCTAAGAGAATTCAGCACCAGCAAACCAGCTTTCCAACAAATGCTAAAGGAACTTTTCTAGGTGGGAAACACAAGAGAAGGAAAAGACCTACAATAACAAACCCAAAACCATTAAGAAAATGGTAATAGGAACATACATATCGATAATTACCTTAAACGTAAATGGATTAAATGCTCCAACCAAAAGACATAGACTGGCTGAATGGATACACAAACAAGACCATATATATGCTGTCTACAAGAGTCCCACTTCAGACCTAGGGACACATACAGAGTGAAAGTGAGGGGATGGAAAAGATATCCCATGCAAATGGAAATCAAAAGACAGCTGGAGTAGCAATTCTCATATCAGACAAAATAGACTTTAAAACAAAGACTATTACAAGAGACAAAGAAGGACACTACATAATGATCAAGGGATCAATCCAAGAGGAAGATATAAAAATTCTAAACATTTATGCACCCAACATAGGAGCACCTCAACATATAAGGCAAATACTAACAGCCATAAAAGGGGAAATAGACAGTAACACATTCATAGTAGGGGACTTTAACACCCCACTTTCACCAATGGACAGATCATCCAAAATGAAAACAAATAAGGAAACACAAGCTTTAAATGATACATTAAACAAGATGGACTTAATTGATATTTATAGGACATTCCATCTAAACACAACAGAATACACTTTCTTCTCAAGTGCTCATGGAACATTCTCCAGGATAGATCATATCTTGGGTCACAAATCAAGCCTTGGTAAATTTAAGAAAATTGAAATCGTATCAAGTATCTTTTCTGACCACAACACTATGAGACTAGAGATCAATTACAGCAAAAAAAAAAAAAAAAAAAAAAAAAACTGTAAAAAATACAAACACATGGAGGCTAAACAATACACTACTTAATAACCAAGCGATCACTGAAGAGATCAATGAGGAAATCAAAAATTACATGGAAACAAATGACAATGAAAACACGACGACCCAAAACCTATGGGATGCAGCAAAAGCAGTTCTAAGAGGGAAGTTTATAGCAATACAATCCTACCTTAAGAAACAAGAAACATCTCAAACAACCTAACCTTACACCTAAAGCAATTAGAGAACGAAGAACAAAAAAACCCCAGAGTTAGCAGAAAGAAAGAAATAAAGATAAGATCAGAAACAAATGAAAAAGAAATGAAGGAAACAATAGCAAACATCAATAAAACTAAAAGCTGGTTCTCTGAGAAGATAAACAAAAGTGATAAACCAATAGCCAGACTCACCAAGAAAAAAAGGGAGAAGACTCAAATCAATAGAATTAGAAATTAAAAAAGGAGAAGTAACAAGTGACACTGCAGAAATACAAAGGATGAGAGATTACGACAAGCAACTATATGCCAATAAAATGGACAACCTGCAAGAAATGGACAAATTCTGAGAAATGCACAACATTCTGAGACTGAACCAGGAAGAAATAGAAAATATGAATAGACCAATCACAAGCACTGAAATTGTGATTAAAAATCTTCCAACAAACAAAAGCCCAGGACCAGAAGGCTTCACAGGCAAATTCTATCAAACATTTAGAGAAGAGCTAACACCTATCCTTCTCAAACTGTTCCAAAATATAGCAGAGGGAGGAACACTCCCAAACACATTCTACAAGGCCACCATCACCCTGATACCAAAACCAGACAAAAAACTACAGGCCAATGTCACTGATGAACATAGATACAAAAATCCTCAACAAAACACTAGCAAACAAAACCCAACAGCACATTAAAAGGATCATACACCATGATCAGTGGGGTTTATCCCAGGAATGCAAGGGTTCTTCAATATATGCAACTGAATCAATGTGATAAACCATATTAACAAACTGAAGGAGAAAAACCATATGATCATCTCAATAGATGCAGAGAAAGCTTTCAGCAAAATTCAACACCCATTTATGATAAAAACCCTCCAGAAAGTAGGCATAGAGGGAACTTACCTCAACATAGTAAAGGCCATATATGATGAACCCACAGACCACATCATCCTCAATGGTGAAAAGTGAAATTTCCACTTAAGGTCAGGAACAAGACAAGGTTGCCCACTCTCACCACTATTATTCAACATAGTTTTGGAAGTTTTAGCCACAGCAATCAGAGAAGAAAAAGAAATAAAAGGAATCCAAATCGGAAAAGAAGAAGTAAAGCTGTCACTGTTTGCAGATGACATGATACTATACATAGAGAATCCTAAAGATGCTACCAGAAAACTACTAGAGCTAATCAATGAATTTGGTAAGGTAGCAGGATAGAAAATTAATGAACAGAAATCTCTTGCATTCCTACACACTAATTATGAAAAATCTGAAAGTGAAATTAAGAAAACACTGCCATTTACCATTGCAAAAAAAAAAAAAAGAATAAAATATCTAGGAATAAACCTACCTAAGGAGACAAAAGACTTGTATGCAGAAAATTATAAGACACTGATGAAAGAAATTAAACATGATACAAACAGATGGAGAGATATACCATGTTCTTGGATTGGAACAATCAACATTGTGAAAATGACTATACTACCCAAAGCAATCTACAGATTCAGTGCAATCCCTATCGAACTACCACTGGCATTTTTCACAGAACTAGAAGAAAAAATTTCACAATTTCTATGGTAACACAAAAGACCCCAAAGAGCCAAAGCAATCTTGAGAAAGAAAAATGGAGCTGGAGGAATCAGGCTCCCTGACTTCAGACTATACTACAAAGCTACAGTAATCAAGACAGTATGTTACTGGCACAAAAACAAAGATAGATCAATGGAACAGGATAGAAAGCCCAGAGATAAACCCATGCACTTATGGTCACTTATCTTTGACAAAGGAGACAAGAATATACAATGGAGAAAAGACAGCCTCTTCAATAAGTGGTGCTGGGAAAACTGGACAGCTACATGTAAAAGAATGAAATTAGAACACTCCCTAACACCATACACCATAACTCAAAATGGATTAAAACCTAAATGTAAGGCCAGAGACTATCAAACTCAGAGGAAAACATAGGCAGAACACTCTATGACATAAATCACAGCAAGATCCTTTTTGACCCACCTGCTAGAGAAATGGAAATAAAAACAAAAAATAAACAAATGGAACCTAATGAAACTTAAAAACTTTTGCACAGCAAAGGAAATCATAAACAAGACGAAAAGACAACCCTCAGAATGGGAAAAAATATTTGCAAATGAAGCAACTGTTAAACGATTAATCTCCAAAATTTACAAGCAGCTCATGCAGCTAAATATGAAAAAAAAACCCAATCCAAAAATGGGCAGAAGACCTAATTAGACATATCTCCAAAAAAGATATACAGATTGCCAACAAACACATGAAAGAATGCTCAACATCATTAATCATTAGAGAAATGCAAATCAAAACTATCATCTCACACTGCTCAGAATGTCAATCATCAAAAAATCTACAAACAATAAATGCTGGAGAGGGTGTGGAGAAAAGGGAGCCCTCTTGCACTGTTGGTGGGAATGTAAATTGATGCAGCCACTATGGAGAACAGTATGGAGGTTCCTTAAAAAACCAAAAATAGAGCTACCATACGACCCAGCAATCCCACTCCTGGGCATATACCCTGAGAAAACCATAATTCAAAAGAGTCATGTACCACAATGTTCATTGCAGCTCTATTTACAATAGCCAGGACATGGAAGCAACCTAAGTGTCCATCGACAGACGAATGGATAAAGAAGATGTGGCACATATATACAATGGAATATTATTCAGCCATAAAAGAAACGAAATTGAGTTATTTGTAGTGAGGTGGATGGACCTAGAGTCTGTCATACAGAGTGAAGTAAGTCAGAAAGAGAAAAACAAATACCGTATGCTAACACATATATATGGAATCTAAAATACAAACAACAAAATGGTCATGAAGAACCTAGCAGTAAGATGGTAATAAAGACACAGACCAACTAGAGAATGGACTTGAGGATATGGGGAGGGGGAAGGGTAAACTGGGAGAAAGTGAGAGAGTGGCATGGACATATATACACTACCAAATGTAAAATAGCCAGTGAGAAGCAGCCGCAAAGCACAGGGAGATCATCTCGGTGCTTTGTGACCACCTAGAGGTGTGGGATAGGGAGGGTGGGAAGGAGGGAGATGCAAGAGGGAAGAGATATGGGGATATGTGTATATGTATAACTGATACACTTTATTATAAAACAGAAACTAACATACCACTGTAAAGCAATTATACTCCCATAAAGATGTTTAAAAAAAAAAAAAGAAAAAGCCAATGAGTGGTCCCACCATTTATCCTCTTTCCTCTAACATTAGATACTTGTGTCCTATATCATAATGGCAGCTCCTTCCACCAGAATTTCATAAGACAGACGTGTACTTATCTACAGCCAACCCACAGCTGATGTGGAGCATGAAAATGAAATAAGCCTGATTTTTGTTAAACTAGTGGGATTTTTCCAACTAGTTGGTTGATAGCCCAGCACTCCCTAGCAAAAAAAAAAAGGAGTAATGCAATACGTATTAAACAAAACATTACAAAGTGAGTCTAATTTGGTCAAAGACATGACGTCTACTCTCGAAACACTGTGGATTTATTCATTTCACACGAAGAACTCTGAGTTTGATCCATTTATTCTTGGTGAACATATAAACAGAGCAATTATAACCATTTTCTGCCTGGAAGTCAACCATTAGACCTAAAATGGCTAAGAGCCTCAGATCCATAGCCACAAATTCTTATAAACTCCTCTCATTTTGCTTTAGTTGACTTCTTAAAAGACTTTTTTGATGAATTGTAATAATTTATTCAATGATGAACTTGGTAATGATGTAATTTCCCCCTTTCTCTTAATCTGAGTATCTCTTATGACAGCAGCTGTATTGAAAATATTTCCATCGTGAAAGATTTTTATTCCTGCATGACAACTCCTTTAATTGTGCTTAGAATAAATTGACAGTGAATTCATTGTCAGATGACACCTTACAGATGTATAGCTAGTGTGAGAATTTTCCACTCACCTTACACTTTTACAGTCCAGGAAGAAGGGCTATATGTTTGGATTCCAGAAACAGTTATATCATTTTGCTTATTCCAAAAAGCTTCACATCCCATCGAAGGTATTTGTTAAATTATTTATTTCCTTACATAAATGGAAGATTAAAATCTGCAGGTATGCCTGTATCAAATGTTGGCATGTTGTAAATTTAAGTTTAGAATATCTGCCTCACTCTTTTTGCTTTTCCTATAAGGCGTTTGGTTTCAAAGTTTTCCTTCATTACATTCAGGCTTTCCCTGTGTTTGGAAAATTTTATCTTTTAAAAATATCGGTTCAGGACTTCCCTGGCAGTCCAGTGCAGGGGGTGTGGGTTCGATCCCTGATCAGGCAGCTATGATCCCACATGCCTCGTGGACAAAAAACCAAAACAGAAAACAGAAGCCATATTGTAACAAATTCAATAAAGACTTTAAAAATGGTCCACATCAAAAAAAAAAATCTTTTGAAAAAATATCGCTTCAAAAATTCATAAAAATTTTGGCCAAATAACGTCATTTTTATGTAGTTCTCTTAAGAAACTCAAAACATTTTCAGATAGTCCCATCAATCTCACCCCGATGAATGAAAGATACTTAATCTAATTTTTCAAAGGAAGGTGAAATTACCCACCATGAAACACATGTGACTAAAGAAATAGGCCCAAATCAAAACGTTGTAATTTCCATTTTTATTGCTATCGAGTATAATTCTCCACAGTCGAGTGCAGCTCATTTGCAGGATATCTGGATGCCCTGTCTTACTTGAGATCTGTCACTTTGGTTCAAACTTGCACAAAGCCTTATTTCGGTCTGCTCTCCCTTTTTCTGTTCTCTTTGGGGTCACTCTCCTAACTGCCATAGCAAGAGCCGCAGAAGGAAGGGGAGAAAGGCCAGCGCCATCCCGGGTTGTCCTCTAGGAGGCTGTGGCCTTAATATCAGTTGTCTTTGTTCAGGACACAAAAATCCCTATTAATTCCAGAGATACGAGTGAAAACAATGGGGCCGAATTTGTTTGAAAATCAGTTCCCCGCGAGTTGTACAATATTAATCAAAATGTTAGCACGTCACTCATCTTGAGTCTGCCATGATGCCCTGATGTCACTGGGGAAAGCACTGACTCTGGATGATGTGATGGAATCTGAGAAAACTCCTGGCGCAGCTCCAAGCCCCGCCTACCCTGTCTTTATTCCAGCATCTCACATGCCTCCTACTTCTAGCTGACTTACCTTTTTTTCCTGAATGGGGCTTCTCTATTCTATTTTTCTCTAGCATATTTAAAAAAAACATTTTCCTGAAACAAGTTTCATAACAGATATGTTGCTTCTAGACTTTTGTGATATGTGCAAGTTATTACTGAATATTTTGAGGGACAGGTGAAACGAAAAAGTGCACCATTCATTGAAAGGCTGTATACATTTCTAGAAATGTATATATATTTAAAATGTATGTCTGTATGTACACATGTAAATGTATATATTATGTGTGTTATTTACAGCTCTCCTATTTAGCTGTATTTTCACTTTCCACCCACCCTGTCTTCCCCTGACTTTACAAGAACATTCTGTTCATGTTCAGTTTCAGAGATTATCAAGGGATGAATACAAACTAGCCCCACATATTGCCTGAAATAAATTCTGACAAATGCATTTTATGACATAGGCAAATACAGATGACCGACCTTTGCTTTAGGTAAAAGTCAGAGTGCGCTATACACTTTGCTTCCCGAGCCCCGACACTTTTTCTTTCCTCTTTCTAAGAGCTTGAGTGAAATTATTTTGTAAAGTCTTTCGTACTGTTTCCTGGATCCTCAAAATTAGAGTTAAGCCAGGACAGCCTAGTGAGTTTCGGCCAAGGCCCCCAGGGGCTTGTGTTTCCACGTGGGCCTGGTTAAAAATAACAATTCCATTGCTAGCTAATCCATATAGAAATTGTGCGGATTTGGTGTCCAATTCAAATAATGCTGCATATATCTGGATCTTCTTTTGAAACACTAACAAATAATGAGATTGGAAGATTAAATCAGAGCTACAGCTGTGGACAGAACCTTAATTCAAATTTTCATGAATGAGACCGAAATAGAAGGAATTATTCTGCCCTGCTTTGTCTGGTGTCTTCTGGGTTTCCCCTGTCTCAGAGCAATCGTTGGAAGTGATCCCAATTCCCTATTTTTAGGGATCAAACCCAAGTTATATCCATCTAGCTACAAAGACCTACAGGATGTCGTATCTTTTCTCCAGTCTCAAAATGCTCCTCAAGATTCTGGATGCAGAACTACACCCCTTCTAAGTTTCCACCAACTATATATTCAGTACAAGTATTTTTTATGCTTTTGAATCACTTACCGAATACTCTGGACTACGAGGATGAATAATGTATTATAAAATGTAGCTTTCCTCTATCCTGGGCTACGTCCCTATCATTCCCCGAGCTATTCCTTCCCATATTCCAGTCTATGGTAGTCTGTCCTTCTATCTGAAGCAATTTAACAAGAAATTGTGTAACAAGAAAAATCTCTATTTTTCTAAAAGTAACTCTGACAAATATACTTCCCTGTTCTTAAAGAATTACCAATAAGTTGTTACAGCACTGATGTAACCTTACATAGCTTTTTCCTTCCTTTTTTTTTCTTGTCATAGTTCTTCAATTATATCAAAATACAAATTAGTCGTAATCAACCAAATCTCAGTGGTCACTGTGCAATGTCACCAGACTACCAATGGCATCATAAGATTGCCATACGAAGCACCAGAGCATGGCATGCTTGGTGACTACTGGTGATGGTAAATCACGGAGAAGGTAGGGTTATACAGAGATCAAGTGACAATATTGCACATACCTTTGGTACTAATTTTTATCTTTACTGTCATCTTATCCTTTGCCTCCTAGACTGTTGTACCATAAGGAAATTATGCTTAAACATACCAACTAAAATTATTATTTCTCTTCTCTATTTAATTCATGTTTAAAATCAAGAACTCAAAACAACCAGTTCTGGTATCTTCTGATAATTATTTCTTGAAAGACTTACAGGCTGGTATAGACAATTCACCCCTAATCCACGTGACTGACTTCACAAAGTGAGTTGGTTAGAGGAGCTATTGAATGTTTTTAACTGTGTTTATAAATGTATTGTTAATCCACGTCAGTGAAATGGTATCATCCTGAATCCTGTTAAGGAACTTCTTTGAGGGATCTAGTGAAAATGTTCTCCTGGTGAAGATAAACACTGGTTCTTTTGTAACACTTAAGATGCTGGTAATTCAGGTGTGCATTGCTGATTTCTAGGTCTGAAAAGTAAACACAGATGGCTTTGTTTCTCCTGAAGAGTACTCCATGGATTTCAAAGATCTAGGGAAAATTTAATTCTATTTCTTTCTTGTTTCCCTTTCTCTTAAAGATAAAGGAAAATGATTAAAATTCAAGATATCAATTGTTTGTTTTCATTATAACATAATGATATCCTTAGAACGTAGTTCTATTCTTTTTGTTTCTCAGCTGTAGTACATTACACAGAAGTCAAAGAAGATTAAGAATGTCTTAAGATTAAGAGTGTCTTACGTGTATGAAAAATTTCATACTAAAGAAGTTTATTTCCACCTATGAAAGTTTTGATAGCCAATGAGAAGAAAATAAATTGAGTGTGGTTGTCATTCCTGACAAGAATTATTGGGGGTGTATCATGAATTTCCAGATCGCTTGAGCATAAATGCATTCATGTATAGTTATATAATTGTACAAAAGAATATTCGATCTTGTGTAGCCTTTCCTAAAGAAGAAGGAAGAAAACTGAGAAAGAAAAAAGATTAATGAAAAGGACTTGCACATAAATCAGTTCCTGGAATTAGAGCTGGATGCAGCAGCAGGACGCAGATTTTGCCACATTGCTGATGAATTAGAGTGTCTTTTCTACAAGCATAAGCTTTGTCAATAGGAAGAGTATGAGTAGATCTTTGGCATCCACTGGAGTGCCCTCTATGAGTCTCTCCTATTGATGTTTGACGTCAAAGTTCAAACCCTTCTCTCCTTTATTCCTTCTCTCCAGTACTACCAGACATTTGTGCAGGTACCCACCTTTCTCTGAGACTTTGTACTTAAGGGAGGCTGGACTTGACTCATCCCCAGGGCTTAGGTACTGGTTGGTCCAAGCCAGTTAAGGCGCTCACAGAGCTCTGTTAGTGATTTGTAAGGTCAAGGAATATGGGAAAATTCTGGATAGTGAGACAGGTGTGATGTTGTTTATGGGCGTGGTGCTACAACTATTAGGATGGGTTGGGGAGAAAGAGAGAGAGAGGATTTCTTATATTTTTCTGGATTCTGCTGTGTCTAAATATAGTGCCCTGAGCCTCTATAGCCATCTTTCCCCCTTGTGGAAATTTAGACTGAAGACATTGCCAACCAACAGGGAACAGCATAGCTGAAAGATTTAAAAATAATCTGAGTCTTAATGATATCACTGAGCTTTTCAAATGTACACGTACTTCATTCTGTTCTCCTGCAAGTGTATAATAATACAGTCTCTGATTAGCTAAGAAATTTCATTTTGTTTTCACACTTGAATTCAAAATCATTTTAACTGAATCACCTTACTAAAAGCAGAAAAGTAACAACAGCAACAAACAACAAAAACCGGATGTAAAGGCAGTCTCATCTGTGAATACCAGGTACTTCAAAGAGAAAAAGGTATGTTAAAAAGGGGTGGAGTGTGGGATCACATCCGTTCCTGGGTAGACACCGGGTTGAGGTGGGTAAAGACAAACAAAGAGGCAGCTGGAAAGAATTCTAATTCATGATAATCAAGACCAACATCTATTTATTTCAGAGTGTTCATGGAAGGTATGGGGCCTTAGCAGAGAAGTGCACGGACAGGTAGGCAGGAGGATGGAGAGATGGACCTTGCAAAGAACGTGCCTGTCCCGAATCTTAGACGGACACAAAACTTACACAGGGATTTCAGGAACAAGGCAGCTTTTACAGTAACTGCAAAATTGACAGTCAAAGTCAGGCTACCCCAAAATGTAACTTGATGACGAATAACATGAGTCAAGGTCTCCCTCTGTCCTCACTAGGCAAGGTCAGGTTCAGAGTGAGGTACCATTTCATGGGACAGTCAAGCATGCCCAGCTGGTAAGACGGGCAGTGCACAGGAGCTGGAAGGCAGTTCGGATGGACAGCACTCACATAGGCCTTCAGCAAAGGCCTAGTATGTGTACCGGTGAATGTCAGTATCTGCAGGATAAATAACGAACCTTTTATAGACTGATGAAAAACGGAGGCATGCCACAGATATATCAGAAAGTCCTTTCAGTGTACTCTCTCTCTGAAATAGTAGGAAAATACTTTAAAATGGGATTGAAAGTCCCCCCTTAATTTAAACCAATTATACGTTGTAGTTTTCAGTATTTTTATGGACATTTATATGTCAGCTAATTCCCACAGTGTACTGTGACTTCCATGAGAATAGAAAATCTATGTTCCATGGAAGGAAAGGGAACTGTCAGGCCCCAAACGAAGCTCCTTACGGATGTGCACATTTCCCCACTCCTTCCCGATGAAGGAGGGGAATCAGAATTCAATTTTGTAGAGTACTGATTTATTTAAAAAAGTAAAATTGATAAATAGAGTAGTATTTTATCTGATTTTTTTTTTATTTTGGAAAAGATTAAATGTAGCAAAAAATGTATTAATTAAGATATCACCAAAACACTAAAGACAAGAAAAAAAGCAAAAGAACATTACTTGATAAAACCAATGGCATCTAGCCAGTACAATGTAAAATAAAAATGAAAAATGTAGAAAGCGCGGACCTCCAGGAAAAAGTAGCAATGTCTAAAATCAATAAGTATTTGCCACATTGTGACAAGGATATTGTATTGATTTTTCAAACTTTAGCCTGTGTTCATTTGTCAAGTGGCCGTTCAGTGTGTATCTACAGAGTTTTATTAATATGTATGTTATGTAATATTCAACTGTCCAGCTATCCAGCTATATTATTTGAAACTGTAATGATCAGATATATGTCAGACTTGTACTAGAGGTAACAATGGTTTTTTCTCAGAGAATGGCTATGAAATCTTCATATTATGGTGTATTTTGTTACCAATAGAACATACACAGAAACAGACACAAATACACGTTAAGATTACTTCTCAGAATTTTAAAGCATGATTAAATTTTGTTTTCAAGGAAACTTTGACATGAGCACAGACCTTTGTAAAATACTGGAATTAAGAATTAACACATTATTTGATATCCTGAGACTTTGTTCACATTTAATAGGGTATTTAATGGAGTGTCTCTGTTTCTGTGGTCATCATACAAAACTAGCAGTTTCTTTAAAAATATGAAAGCATATTTAAGGAAAAAAGAAAACTTAATAGATTTATATGAACCATTGGGCCATGTCAAGAATACTTCCCCCCCCCCATATAATTTGGTTTAAAAGTCAGTTTTGGGTAAAAGTGAGTCAGTTGCTATGACCCTACTGTAGTACTGTGGATGAATATTATATAACTATTCAAAATAGCTATCTAGAATTATCAACAGCTATTTAACATTCAGTCACATTTATTTTCCTTTTAATTTGATAAGCCATATACTTTTACCATAACAGTTTGAAAATAAATTAGAATAATACACTACATAAACATTAACTGAAATCTTACAATGTAGGAATAACATTACTTAACCCTCTATGTGTACAGATGTTTTCCTAGACATATGCGCACATACATAAATTCATATAATTTAATGATAAATATATGGTTTAAAAATGATCAATTTATCTCTATCTATAGCACAAATGATAAAATCTGTCAACTGCTATTGTGTAAACTGAGTAAGGCAACACTATTTTCTCCCATATTCATTATATTATTGCTAAAAGAACAAAATTAATATTAGTTAAAAGAACAGACTAATATTAAGAAAATTTTATATCATTATTTACTTTTTCGTGAATATTTTGTCATTTGCATAACAGTATATTTAAGCTAATAGAACTACTTAAACTAATTTAAAGTATTACTAGTTCTTGATTATTTAAAAATTTGTGACTGCCCTTTATAAAATTCTTTATTTTGAGTAACCTCTCAGAAGTCCAGATTTAAATCTTCAAGTAACATTTTATAACCCTTGTTACTGGAGTACATCTGGACTCAGCTAATAATTCTAGAGCCGTCAATCTGTTAATATTATGTGGGTGTATTTTATTCTTTTGAAAGTTAGAGAGAAGTATGATTCCTTATTCCCATTCATAAGTAACGTTTTCCCCCCAGATTACATTCTTATGTGTTTGCTGCTTCTTTTTACCCTTGCAATGTACTTTTTTTTTTTTAATTTAAAGCCACGTCTGCATTCTCTCCACTTACATACTGGTACACTGGAATTCTCTTCAGTTTGTATACCAAAGGGAGTTTTTTTCCAGAATTTTTGTCAGTTGCTTTATGTTTCATCTGTAGTATCAGTCATCAGTGGAATGGATCTAGTATTGATTGCATCTGTATAGTTTTCACCTATGTTAAGCAACATGAGTTCATACCGATGTCACCAAATCTCTATCTATACTGTGTGTATTACCCCAACCTTACTCTCTTTGGCTGTCTGTAAGCTTCCACGATAACAGGGAGACACCTTACTCTCAGCTCCTGTCATTCATTTACTTAGTTGTTCAATCCTAGTACACATTCATATGGATTCAGAATTAATAGAATATTACTGCAGAAAATGACATCGCCCGCTCGAGTTCCAGGCTTATGTAAAATTCTCTTGCTTTTAATCTTACAAAAGCCACTCACTTCCAGAGTTGCTGACATTAACTTTTAACCCCACCCCCTTCTGTGACATAATTTAGTATCAATATATTGGCAATACAGTTAGATAATGTTTTCACAGTCTGAATTCTGTCCTATGATCCCCCAACCTCTTCTATGTTTTTTATTTGCATACTGTAAGATTGCCTCTTTATGCTGTAAAGCTTTATGATTTCTGACAAATGCATAAAACTTCTCTATTGAGAAATAATATTATAAGTGAATCTGAAATCTTAACTCTATAATCCCAATTATTGCTATATTAGGAAGATAAAATCATACAAACTGTTATTTGCCTCACTGTACTTATCCATTGGGAGATTCTCTGTTATTCTGTTCATAAGTATAATCAAATATAACTATAAAATTCAGAAAGTTGTTAAAGTGATATAAAAATGTGCGCTCACTGGGAAAAATAGTAAAAATCTTTGTTTACTGTGTTTGTGTTTTCTCTCGAGTTTGAAAAATAAAGTTTTTTTAAAAATTGAATCAGATACACTGCATGAATTGCCATATACTAGGTAAGTGAAAATTCATATTTGAATTTATATCTGTTTTAAAGACATATTCTGGTGACTATTAATATCTCAATAAAATCACTGTGAAATAAAGTTACTGTTTTTTTCTAAAATATCACAGATAAAATAATTATTGCATTCATGAAAATGTATCTAGCATGTGTGTAAATAAAAGTGATTACTTTGTATCACTCTGAATAATTTTTCAGAATCAAAATTGATCTTGGCATCTCCATTCAGAGTTATTGGCATTATGTCATAGAACAACACTGCCTTAAAACATGAATCACACACCGTTTTTCTGCCGTGCTTATTGATTATCCTTCAGCATCTAAACAGCTTGTAAGGTTAAAATGCGTTTAAAGATTTATTACCTGTATTGATCTACTTTTTCTGGTGGTGTTGAAAGCGGTTAAACACGGTAATATTATAGCTGTGCATAGATGAGGTTTATTATTCACTTTCCCGTAGGTCTGTGGGCTACCATCTTTCTTGTCCATTGAGTTCACCTGCCAACCCAGACCGTTTCATGATGAGCAATTTGATATAATTTAAATACTCGTCCCTTGTCATTCTGCCTTACCTATCTTTGCTATTCCTGACTATGGGTGGACCACCGTGTCCACTTCCTCTTTTCCTGCTTCCAAAATACCTGAATTCGTGAAAATATGCCCCCCTTTTTTTGCTACAAAGTAACGCAACCTTGTAAATTAGTCCAACATTAATGGACTGAACGTGTGATGTCCTACAACTCTCTGTTTCTAATAAATTCTCATTCTTATTTTTCAGTGTATCACTTCCAAATGTTTCCTCAGAGCTGCTTCAAATCTCTTCAGCCCTGTTAAGCCTTGAGGACCAGGTTTGTTTTCCTCTCCCCTTAAAAAGTGTTCTTTCTCCACACTTTCCCTGAGGAGATCAAGACCAATGTGTTCTCACTCAATTTTTTTTTTTTTTTTTTGCGGTACGCGGGCCCCTCACTGCTGCGGCCTCTCCCGTCGCGGAGCACAGGCTCTGGACACGCAGGCTCAGCGGCCATGACTCACGGGCCCAGCCGCTCCGCGGCATGTGGGATCCTCCCGGACCAGGGCACGAACCCGCGTCCCCTGCACCGGCAGGCGGACTCCCAACCACTGCGCCACCAGGGAAGCCCTATGATTACATTGATTAGAAGTCAGCCAGGTACAGTGGCCGTGAAAGGGATACGGAGAGGAAAGACGAGAGCGATGGTGCACTGCCCATGAGGGACGAGAGAACTGGCTATGCCCTAGGAGATGAGTTTTACTCACCTTCCTTGGAGTACAGATCGTGGGAGGAATGGAAGTGATGGAATTGGAAGAAATAGGAATAAAATAGCAGGAATGTCAAGAACAGATGTCCTTGATAACAATAACTTGTTCTCTTTAGCTGAGATCCTCCACTTTCTCTCTGCATTGGTTCTGGTAATTCACAGTGAATTCCCTCCACCATCAATGCTCACTCCTACCCAGAGACACCAGCACTGTCATCCTGCCAGCCGTCCAGGGGCTATGCTTTAGGGGAACTGGAGAGCAGACTGACTGACAATTAGTGCTAGACATTTTTAATTCCCTAGAAACTTTAGGGAAAAGAGAAAACATAACTCTGGTTGGTTGTTATGAAAATATGCATAACATGTATGCATAATATGCATAAAATATATGCATAATATGTATAAATATGCATAAGATGCTGTTCTGAAAATATTTTAGAAACAGAAACTTTCAGGCCAAATTATTAAGAAAAAGTATCAAGGAATAATGTGCTTTTCTAAATAAAATTTATCATTAGATTCCAAACTTATTAAATGATACGTCTTGTATATCTTATATCCTTAATACTTGTTTTAATACCTTTATGTTATGAAGGTGCTATAATATTATGACAAGAAATAATAATAAAGAAAAATAATGTTATATGATTGTACCCCAAAATTATTTTCCTTGTCTATTTATATTACTTTGATTTCTTAATTCAAAATTGGCTTCTGCATTTCAACTGAAATGTTTTTACCTATGGAGTGCATTTTATTTTAAAAGTCACAACCTATGATATGAATTTCTATATTTTTAGAGGATTGCAAATGCAAGTTTTTGGACTCTGATTTCTCTATAGAATATAGAAATACCCACATGGTATTCTCAATGTGGTCCACATTCAATTAAGGAATTACTGTCAAGAACTACCAGTAATATTATAGACTACAATTTCTAAAATTTTATATGTTGGAAGTGATTTATTTACAAATACTTATACATAGGTGGCTTGGGAAGGTACTGAATCAAATGGCTTGACAAGACAATGACTTATTTTGAGAAAAAGAATTTGCCTGGAAAAATGAATGAGTCAGAGAGAAAAACAGGCATTTTTGTCTGTACGAACTATCCCTCGTTACTAAGGGATAAATCTTAAAACCCTGTAACAAGAGAGATTACAAGTTTTCTGTTTTCTCTTAAATAAAAATAGAAAATATAGTATATAAAAATGTAGGGAAATTCTTAAAAAAAATTTTTAATCACACCATTAGGTTTTCATGAAATGTAGAGAGAATGAGAAAGTATAATTCTGTAAATCATACAATTTTTTTATCCTGAAAAGAACAACTTTAAAATACCATTTACTGCTCATTAATAATATTCAGAAGCGACAGATAAAATGTGCATATCCTCTCCAAAAGGATTTTGCCCTTTTTGTGATAAAGGTTTTAAAATTGAATATTTGTGTGTTGAAATTCTACAAGGGCATCATATGCTTTGGGAAAAAAAAGGACACTATTCATTTTAGCCATTGTTTTTCAAAATGAATCCCAGTACTTCTTTATGTTAACATTTTAATAATGCCTAGCATTCTGTAACATACTTTATCAAGTTATATTATGCACACAAAAATCATGTGTATGAGACATTGACTCTTGTCATGCCTTAGTCAATATAGAGATGGAGATGTATTTACTATGATTTACATATAAATGGTGCATGTTTGAACACAGATCTCTGACTTTTGAATATACATAAATGTGTACGTGAATGATTACAGATGTCATTGGGGCCCCTCTATTTCCACTGGAGCTCACAGCGTGTTCCAGAGATTTCCGGCTGCCAGTCTCTGTGTCTGCCATGAAAACTGCTATGCCCATGTGGCCACAGGCCTGAATGCCACAGAACTAAGACATCCTGAGTGCTGTCCTCAAACAATAACTCTAGGAAATTGATGTGTAAACACTTCAGCCTCCTTGTGAACTGAGTGAAATAATTCAGAGACATCTGTTTTAGACAAATCTCAGAATTCCCCAGTAGTATTAAGTTCCAAGCATCCACACTGCTTCTTGGTTTCATAAAACACCATTTAACATATTATTTCCCATATCACTTCCCACTGGTCTATCAGTGTTCCCTGCCCCTTCAGACAAACTACTTAGTGGCTCAGTGTCAGCGGCTGGGGGACACGAAATTAACACCTCATGTGTGTCTTTTTATTATACTTCACGAATAGGAGACAAGTCCATCAATATAGGTAAATAACTGTATATATATATAATTTTGTGTAACATTTTTAAGGATATATAGATATATTTATATTAGCACATGTGTTAATCACAAGGGGTGTGTGTGTGTATGTATATGTATCAGAGGTTTCCATAAACCTCCTCGTAATTTCTCTTTTAATGGTGTTTTTCCCTGGTTCTCTGTTCCTTCCCCACAAGTTTGCATTTCTATGTGTCTGTGGTCTTTCCTCCCTTCCCTCACCCAAAGGAAAAGTTGTGTGTGTAGAAAGTTATGTGTGTTTGCATAATACACGTAATATCCATTACTTGTAAAATAGACAATATACTCTAGTTGTAATATGTACAAGTATACGTGTGTATATATCTCTATATCTATGCATATTTAAATAGGCATAAATAACTTACATTCATCATGACTGGTCATATAAATTTTTATACTACGTTTAATGTCATCCAAGCCCAAAGAATTGATTGTGAATTTTTGTTCTTTGAATTTATGCTTGCTAAGGTATACCCAGCTCCTCACAAAGCTTAGGGAAAAAGTTGTAAAAACAAACTTCACAGTTCACCTACTTTTAAGGATAAGCCAGTTGATACTTTATGAAATGATCTCCAGTTTATAAATGACTATCATGGCATTAATTTTAAACATAAAGAAATCATATTTTTCCATCAGTAGGGTTATTTTAATATGGATATACAGATGGAGTGGGAATATTCTCTGGAGAAAATATATATTTCTATTTATTTTGATAAATCAATATGGTGTGAAAGACCTTAACATTTTCTCAAAGTGTATGCTTATTGTAATTTTATAACCATAATGAATTAATTCATATATTTAAATCATTTCATTTTGATTTCCCCAACATCCCAACATAAGGTTCTTCACACTCAAGTTAAATAGGAAAAAATAATTTTGCACTGAACAAAGTTAATTGCTTGTAACCAAACACTTGTTTGCTGTTTCTTAGGAGTATTTTATGTTTATATAGACTTACATGCGGTATTCTTTAAACTGACTTTATTTGTTGTTACTTTAAACATTGAAATGAATTCTCACATAAAACGCATTGAGCTTGGCATACTGGATAAGTTACTGAGAAACTAGGAATTTAAGATTTTAGAAAGCAGGGAAGAATATTGAGTAAATATTACATTATTTTAAACTGCAAAGAATATGCGTCAGGTTTCATCTTTTATGACTACTTATTTTTACAATGTGCATTCTGTAGATCTGTGTTAACTGACATTCTCATATTCAGTACCTTTCATAAAGCATTTAAAATTCTCTTGTTTAGAACAGTATGGAGGCTCCTTTAAAAACTAAATATAGAACTACCTTATGATCCAGCAATCCCACTCCTGGGCATATATCCGGAGAAAACCATAATTCGGAAAGATACATTCACCCCAATGTTCACTGCAGCACTATTTGTGATAGCCAAGACATGGAAGCACCCTAAATGTCCATCGACAGAGGACTGGCTAAAGAAGATGTGGCACATATATACTGATACAATAAAATATTACTCAGCCATAAAAAAAAAGAACAAAATAATGCCATTTGCAGCAACATGAATGGACATAGGGATTGTCATTGAGGGAAGTCAGACAGACAAATATCTATGGTATTGCTTATATGTGGAATCTAAAAAAATGGTACAGATGAACTTATTTACAAAACAGAAATAGAGTCACAGATGTAGAAAACAAATCTATGGTTACCAGGGGGTAATCAGGAGAGGAGAGATAAATTGGGAGATTGGGATTCACATATACACCTACTATATATAAAATAGATAACTATTAAGGACCTACTGTAGAACACAGGGTACTCTGTAATGACCTATATGGGAAAAGAATCTCAAAAAAGAGTGGATATCTGTATAAATGATTCACTTTGCTGTACACCCGAAACTAACACAAAATTGTGAATCAACTATAATCCAATAAATTTTTTTTTTAAAACTCTCTTGTTTAAAAACAAAACTACATCACCCCTAAATGACCCCGGTTTACAAGGATACATGCCAAAGTGTAAAATAGGCTTGTCAATTGGACCCTTGTCCTTTTCTTCAGTTTACCAATGTGAAGTAGATTCAAACTGGAAGAAATGCTCGCTCCAGTTTTCAAACACAAAATTGCTTGGGATATTTGGAATGTGCAGGAAAATCTTGGGGATCATGTATCTCTGTCTAGAGAATCACAGTCTCCTAGTTTGATACCATTTTACCGCATGCAAAATAATCTGTAAAATGTTGAAAATTTGCTGGTTTGAAATGTCTCTGTGCCTGCCTTTTAAGCCCTTGGAAGTCCTTACACGAGCAGCTTCCAAATTTTGCAAGTTTCTTGAATTCAAGCACACTGGGAAGAACATCTAATCTCGGAGGCAGAAAACAGGAAATGCACATTCAAAGAAAAGAATGAATCATTTTTCCATATCTATAGGAAATAGGTTATTTTGTGTTTCCTGAGACTTTAAGATGAATAATGCCAATTTCAAGATGCTTTAGCATGTTATAACCATCGCTATTTTTGTTAAATTATCAGGAAATGGTCGAGGGCAATTTATATCCATTCAGTGATGGTGACGATGGCCGAGACTGGCAAAGGTATTCTTCCACAAAAACTAAATACAAATGTTATTTTCCCTGTCTCTGGAAAATACATGTTTATATATGACTTTTCAGTCAATAGGAGGAAATTGCAGGGGATTAGAGATAGGGGGACTGAGAACTGTGGATATCTCAAATCCCTCCCACTCTCTAGAAGGGGTCAGTTTGGGCAGTGACTGCATCTCCATTGAAAGCCAGCTGGGGTCCCTGTCCCTTTCTGCAGCTCTCCTTCAGTTCCCTGTACTGCTTGCCGTTGTCCTTTTAGACCAAGGCACGGCAGGACTTTCTTCTGTATTAGTCCCTGATTCCCTAGCTAAACCTTACTGTTTGCTTTACCCTATCCAATCTCTGCAAGAATCCCTTTTAAAAACTCTCTTCAATAACTCCTTTAGGAAACCACCCATCCATTTCCTGCCAAGAACATCTGAATACATACTATGTATGGGGTTCTAGATATGGTACCATGGAAAAGTACTCAAGCCTGGAACAAAATGAAAGCCTCTGGGCTAGGAATAGTAAGAGTCCTATTTCCTTAAAAATTTTCATATAATGAAGCAAAAGTGACCAATGATGTTAAGACACTTAGACTCAGAAAGTTTGTTGACAAAAGCATAATTTAACAATCATCCAAAACTTTTCTGATTCACTAGGTGAAAAAATGAGGCGGGCAATGAAGAGGATATTTTCTAAAGAATACATTATTCATATTTCTTGTCACATAACTTGAGATTTTGGAGTTGGGTGTCTTCATCTGATACCGTAAAAAGTGACTACAGGTCAATGCCTGTAACAGAAGATAATAAATTACGAATCTGAGTTTTATTGCTAAGGTGAATAGTGACCATTGATTGTTAAACTAAAATGTTTAAACCTGCAGTCCACTTAATGGCACTCACCCTGGCCACACAATGCCATTATAACCTGAAAACTGAAATGTAGGATTAAAGTTGAATAAAACCTAAGCAATGCATATTCTCCACAAAATACTTACTGAAAACTTAAATAATATATTATAGTTCTTCTCCAGAGTGTATATTTTATAGTATTTTTTTTCAATATAATGACAGGTACTAATTAGAATTTCAAGAGTATGAGAAATAAAACTGTCTGATTTTCAGGTACTTATTAAATAGACACATTTTGTAATTGAATTTTTCCAACTTAATTGGAATTGAACCAATGATATATAATTTTTATTGAAAACAAAATCTCATGAGTTTCCTCCAAATTTATAGCTGAAAAATTTAACTGGAAATTTCAAATCAATCCCATAATGATCGTATCATGCTTCTGCCATTAGAAACTGTGTATATAATTAAAGTTAATTTGATTGTCTGAATAAATTAGTTGATCTGTTAGAACACATAATAAATTCATATATATATTAATCCATCAAACAATTGTTGGCATTGCGTAGAGGCAATTTAATTTGTTCGTTACAGGTAATCTGAGTGGGAAGGCATAAAATCCACTGTCAGAATTCAAAGCCCTAGTCAGCCAAGTAGCCAAAACTTAGAGTACAGAGATATCCATGTCCCATGCAGTTTTTTTTTTTTTTTTGTATTCTTTTTTTTTTTTTTTTTTTTTTGCGGTACGTGGGCCTCTCACTGTTGTGGCCTCTCCCGTTGCGGAGCACAGGCTCCAGACGTGCAGGCCCAGCGGCCATGGCTCACGGGCCCAGCCGCTCCGTGGCATGTGGGATCTTCCCGGACCGGGGCACAAACCCGTGTCCCCTGCATCGGCAGGTGGACTCTCAACCACTGCGCGACCAGGGAAGCCCCCATGCAGTTTTTTTAAGAGACGACCTTCCACAGTGGTTTAAAGGTTGTTTAAATACATATTTTGGTTAATAATCATAATAATTTCTTCATATTTCATTTTTATTAACTATTTTTCCTATAGTCATTATAATAAAAAATTTCAGGTAATACTGAATCAGAAATACCTCAACTGGGAGAATCCAATGGCCCTCTAGAACTACTGACTTTAACTTGTTTTATTCTCTGAATATTTAATTCTTTGAAAAATTATGGAAAGCTGAAAATATTTCTATTAGAAACCTAAATTTTCATTCAAATACAGTTGACCTTTGAATGATGCATTGGTTAGGGGTGCTGACCCACTGCACAGTCGAAATTCGGAGTACTATAATTTGAGTACTGTAATATCTGACAATCTGAGTGCTGTAAAATCGTGTAGGACTGTAATATTTACTACTGAAAAAACTCTGTGTTTAAGGGAACCCGCACAGTTCAAACTTATGCTGTTCAGGGTCAACTGTAGTTGATATGATGATATTATATAACTGCTGAATATAATAAATGCTGGCACATTGCAATAAAGATAATAAAATGTTCTTCTCATTTTATCTAACTGGATCCTCCATATACAGCAGCGATTTGATCACTGCCATATCTATTATATATTTACACACACACACGTTTACGCACACACTCCATGTTTAGTAGACTTTTACATTAATCCCTCTTCTTGTTCAACTTCTATTTACATCGAATATATTTCCCCAAATAGATATAATTTTGATAAATAATTATGAAACATAAAAGAGAACTTTTATTGGAAATGCATTTCTCAAGGAGGCAGATAGGATTTTTTTGGCCTCAATTTGTTTGTTACTGTGAGAACAAGACAGGTCTCAGCACTAACTCCATCTCTAATTTTGTACATTGTTTTGAGAGTTGAGAACATTTATTTACATAAATAAGTATATTAGAATTGAAAGACTATTTTATAGCAATGCAACTTTAGTTTTAAATTCGTTTTAGTTTATATGACAAAATTACCTAGTGATATCTTACTACTGATGAATCATTTAGTTGCTTCTACATTATTGAAAACAAAGAATTTTACACCATATTTGCAACAAGATTTCTTACCTACTACTTAGAGTGTTTTTCTTTACATTCTGGGAAATATATCCAATATTTTTTACAAGGAATTATCAAATTATTATTAATTTTAACTTTACTATTTTATTTACAAACATTCACTTATCCTACTATTTTCAGAACTACTGGAGACAACAGAAATACTGTGAACTTGCCATTATCAGTAAAATGTTTATATATTCTCATGAGCTTCACGTGGATTTTCTGTAAACTTTGAAGATTTACCTCATTCAGTTTGTGAATTAGTGGAGACTTTGAAGGGATCAGTGTTTCCAGTTATTCTCTGAGTCCCCAGAGGTTTCTATACTGTAGGTCAATGCACCATAGTGTAAGTCAGGATAGATGGAATATACTTGTCTAATTTAAAGGAGGAGAAGGATGCTTACGAAAAGAGGGGTGGGAAAGCAAAACGGTGCTTTGACAAGTGTCTTCCAGGCAGACGAGCTTTAAGAAGTTGTGCTAAGGAAAATGAAAGTTTGCACAGTGATCCTTAAAGCTATACGTGCCTGGGTACCCCTGGAGATTATCTGTGGATTTCCAGAGTCAGCTCAGTTTTATCTCTAAAAGCCACTGCTTGTATAAATAAATGAGAGCTAGTCTACCGAATCTTTCTATGCTGCCATGCACACAGTTGGTATCAAGATTAGAACACGCTACCCTTGCTCCTTCCAGGTCCCTGACCAACTGGACAAGCCATTCACCGTTGCCCATCCAAAATGGATGGCCAGGGACACTGCCTGAATCTCTGCCCTCTACTCTTTCAGGATCACTTCTGAATGAAAACTGTTCAGTTGCATTGTTTGGTGTTTACTAACATATTGAGACAACATCTCTATGAACCCTTAACTTGGAACCACTGAGAGTGTCCACATCCACTGTTAGAGCTTTGGAGGAAGGGGCTCCACTTACTACCTAACCCTCCTTGGCCCCCCAATAGGGATGTCATGAACACTATGTGTCCATAAAGATCAATGTTAGCTCATGTCTTATATACAACAGTCCTCAAAACATGTGTGCGTTTTACTTTCCCCAGTATATGGCTATATGGTTAAGAGCTCATGGAGTTCTTTGGAGAAAGACTGGGATAGTTCCTTGCACACACTTGCTGTGTATTGTGAGATACAACTCAAATACATCACCACTCTCCACGCCCACTAATTCTACTCAGTACCGGATGTCTTCCTAACCTGGTCTCAGCCCATCACTTTCCTCCATGCCTTAGCCCTGCCGCCTCTTCATTCTCTCTTCATATTTCCACCATGCTGTTCCTTCTGAAAATGAAAATCATCTAAAACTATGAATCGTAAAATCCTTCACTGTCTTCCCATTATTCTGGAGAAATAATCAGGTCTCCTGGCAAACATGCTAGAACCTTCCCAGCGGCTGTGTTCCTGACTCACGGTTTATCCTCTACTTTCCATGCAGATTATATTTCTCCTGCGCCCTTATCATATTAAGGCCTTAACATACTGAACGCTTTTTCCTCCGACCTGAACTTCTCCTTGTTCCTCCTTTGTGGTTAATTTGGGGTTAGAAACCCTCCCCACACTCACATAGCACACTGTACATAATCACACGGTCTAACAATCTTTCCGTCTCTCTTCCTATGCTGTAATTTGCATGAAGGCACAGGTGTGTCAATCACAGTAATATGTTTTCACCAGCTTATAGCACACAGCCTACTCTGGAGGGTCCCATGATCTCAATTCATACTTCAGACTTGAAATAGTGATTTATTAATCAATGTTATCTTTGGGATTAACTGTATGGCAGGGGAATTTATCAGCTAATTTTAGATTTCACAGCCTTGTGTACTTTTTCTTCTCAAAATTGTCAGTTCTGTTTTATTTTTCAGCTACATCACAATAGTGTTTTACAACAGGAAAAAAAAAAAACCTACCCCAAATGATTTCCTTTAAGCACACCCTGAAGTATTTAGAGCTCTAAGCCATTTTAGCTGTAACTCTAAGAATATAGTTTACAGGGCTACACTAGATATTGTATCCCTGGTAAAACAGAAATGGAAAGTACAAAATGTATGTTTCGCTTGACTATAAGCAAAAAATCATTTTCAGTAAATCTTTTGACTTCTTTATTCAATATTTTTCCTAGATATTTGTCAGAGTTCAATATTTTCCAGCATCTTTGTACTTGAGAGATGGACTAACCTAACAAATCATTGATTTCATGACTGTAAACAAAGGAACGATTTAAAGGACAAAGCACTCAAGTATTTTTTTTTAATTTCTCCATCTTACTCCATAAAATATCACTGGATGTTAAAATAATTAACAACATAAAATTGTAAAATGTTCTTTGACTCTAATTTAGAATAATAGTCAAGTCCTGATCCTAAAAATTACATCTTAGTAGTAATTGCTATTACTGCTTATTAGTAATTGCTTAGTAGTAAATTGCTATTATTCATGGTAAAATGTATTTCCACTTATCATTTTCAGCAACTTTCAAATTCTACATGGCGTGTAATTTTATGTTTATTCATTCTTACCAGTTTGCAGGGTCAGTAGCATACAAGATACAGAACATAGGTGAATGTGTTTCTTTTAAATACTTAAAGTATACATGTCCAACAGTCAGCTAAACCTTAAATCCATAAATATCCTTTACAGTGTGCCTGAAATCATCTTTATAATCATCACATTTTAAACATAGGAAGCTCATAGAAATCCTAGTTATATTTTTTACACTTTGATTGAATTAATAAACGTGTTTTGTGGATACAACTATGGACTTTGGTTTCAGGTAAACAAAAAAGTGACATTAGTCAATCAGGACCGGATTTTACTCTGAGAGAGATGAGAAGCAAATGGGGTATTCTGGGCAGCAAAGTGACAAGACCTTACTTACATTTTAGAAGCATCTCTCTGATGCTTATTTGAATAGAGTTAGAAGAAGGCAAAATCCAAATATCTATTAAGGAGCTATTGCAATGTCAACTAAGATATATAAGTGGTCACGATGGAATTTTTGAGAAGTGATGACATTCTGAAAGTAGTTTGGAGGCAGAGACTCCAGGATTTGTTGCTGGCTTAGTGGTGGAGTGAAAGAAAAAGAGGAGATAAGGATAATCCCAAAACATCTTCCCAGAACAGATGGAAGAATAAATTTACCATAGGTACAATGGGTAAGGTTGAGAGTGGGGAAGGGGCAGTAATTAATCAAGATTTTTATCTTCTTTATGATAAATTTGAAATACTTAGATGACATACAATTGCAGAAGTCATGAAGACATCTAGTGTTAAGAGTGAAGTCAGGGCTGAGGATCAGAGTGTGAAAATCATTACATCCAGGAAAGACTGTGTCCTGCAAATTCACCCCAAAGCATCACTCGAATTTCTTATTATCCATTAACCATCATTTATCTCTGTACTCATCAACCACATTAAGGGATGAAAAATGCCATTACTCTATTTCAAGCCCCTGTAATTTCTGATTTAAAATA
Organism: Pseudorca crassidens; assembly: GCF_039906515.1. Lineage (NCBI taxonomy): Eukaryota > Metazoa > Chordata > Mammalia > Artiodactyla > Delphinidae > Pseudorca > Pseudorca crassidens. Next base: position 6,781,710 of record NC_090307.1, read on the forward strand.
ACAGATTCTGGGCTTCCCTGGTGGCGCAGTGGTTGACAGTCCGCCTTCCGATGCAGGGGACGTGGGTTCGTGCCCTGGTCCGGGAAGATCCCACATGCCGCGGAGCGGCTGGGCCCGTGAGCCATGGCTGCTGAGCCTGCGCATCTGGAGCCTGTGCTCCACAATGGGAGAGGCCACAACAGTGAAAGCCCCGCGTATAGCAAAAAAAAAAAAAAAAAAAAAAAAAAAAAAACAGATACATTTTAACTCTTTATGTTTCTGATCTTGTGTAATCCAATTTAACGTCCATACATCCACCATATTCACCTTTCAAAAGTAGAAATTTGACCATGTCACTCTGAACCTGTTCAACTCCTTTTCCACTGGGCTTGGATAAAGTGCTTTTCAGCCTGAGTGTACATTTAAAAAGATGGTATTAACGTTATCATTACTCATGCTCAGAATCCACTTTGTACCAAGCAAATCCGATGAAGCATCTCGACATCAGAGATGTGTGAAAGTTCCTCGGTGACGCTGATGAGTGGTCAAGGTAGACACGCAACGCCTTAGGCTCTCCTGAAAAGCTTTTCATAGTCTGGTCCTCATTCTGTAGGGCTCCTAAATCATCACTCCCTTCCTCAAACCCTTCTCTCTCCTGAACTTGACAAGCTCCTTTGTTCACACACATTTCCCTTTTCCTGGAGAATCCATTTTACCCATTTTATCCAACTTAGATCTTTTGTATCAGGGCTCATTTCCTATTCCCAGTCCTTTCTCTAGTCTTCCCAAGTGGATTCCCTCCAACCCCTAGTCCCCCACAAACCTACAGTAGGTATTTTTCTCACATGCCTTGTAAGTTCTTTGAGGATAACCAACTTTTGTCTTACTCACTTTAGTATATAGAACAACACCATACACATAGAAGGTGCCTGAGTAGATAGAATAATGCCCTGTTTCCTGAGATGTACACATCCTAGTCCTTGAAACCCGAGAATGTCACCTTATATGGCGAAGGGCACTTTGCAGATGTGACTACATGAAGGAACTGGGGCAGAGTAGCCTGGATATCCAGCTGTGTCCAATCTAATGAGAAGGGTCATTATAAAAGAGAGACAAGAGGGTCGGAGTCAGAATTAGATGTGATAATAGAAGGAGAGGTTGGAGTGATCTGGGTTGGGGGCCAGGAGGCAAGGCATGGAGGAGTCTGTACAAGGTGAAAAAGTTAAGGAAGGACAGTTTCCTTTAAGAACCTCCAGAAGGAACCAGCCTAGTCAACACCTTGGCTTAATTCCACAAGACCCATTTGGGACTTCTGAGCTCCAGAACTCTAGGATAAATTGCTACTTTTTAAAAACTACTCAGTTTGTAGTAATTTGATACACAAGCAATAGGAAACGAATACAGAGTTCAAAACATTTATGGGACCGTTTAAATTTTTTTACTAATAAAATTAATTGCTATAAGATGTGTCATATATCATTACCTCATATACAGCATTTACAAAACTATGAATTACAGTTATACCTACAAGCTCAATGTCCCAACATCGCATTCAGTTCACGTATACATCTGTAGGATTGTTGCTCAATCTGTAAGCCACGTATCATTGTCATAATGAACCTTATGTAAAGTCGGTGCCACGACTCCTGTGTTACTGTTGACGTTCATACACACAAGGCCGACACAGTCAACATCCAGTTTGCTACCTTCATCTCTGGTTTGCAGGCACACCTGAAACTAACAATCAAGCTGAATTTCTATTTGTCTTTTCCCTTTGATCATCTGTTAAGCCCTTGCCTGACTTTTCTTGGACCCCTTTCTTCTGCATCATAATTGGTCCTAAGTAACTGTGTATCATAAGATGGTCCTCAGAAGCATCCTGTTGGGGTATGTTCAAAACTGCAAAGCCAATAAAGATAAAATAGAGTCAGTGTCTCTAAGTGAAATAAGATTCCGAAATCCTTTGGATGGAGGCCAAGGTGACTTAACAAGAGTGAGGACATGACCTATGAATCTAGAAAGATTCAGCTATATTAAATTCCGAAAAGTTGTGCATCTGTGACAGCTTAATTTTTATTTACTTTGGATTTTCCTGAAAAAAATAGTAAGTTCACCAAGGTGAAATGTTACGGAAGAAATCAAACAAGTCTTGAAGGTGCGTCTCGAATCCATAGAAGCAAATGTCTATAAAGTTTATTATGTATCACTTGCCTATGTCTTCAAACCTCTGCAGAACTATTCAATCTGCTGTCACACACATACAATTTCCATGGTACTGGAATGGCAATAACTACTGCCGGAAAATCTGTTTACTCGTCAACTCATTGAGCTCCTTCCGCGATTTATGTTCAACCTGAAGCCCACCAAGAAATGATGATAATAAAAACCTAGCCCAGAGTAATAGAGCTGCTGGACCAGAGTTTCCTTCACACGCCTCACTGCAGTAAGAATATCAGACTTGCTAAGTAACAATCTAGAATGAGATTTTTCTATAAGTCTCTCCAGCGTATCTTCCAAATATTTACAATTTTGGAGCTACTGGGAGAACAACCCTTTCCAGGAGATTTTTTTCATGGTTCTTGGATCATTTAATGATTTGATGTATAGCTTTTTTTTCTTTTTTTTAATTGGTCATTACATAAGCTAGTACTTTGCATCTTATTCTGTCCAGTATTTAACATTTTAGAGCAAAATTTCTGAGATTCCTTAGTCCTGACATATTCACAGATATCACACATAACTATTATACTTTTATTGAACTGAAGACAAAACATATCGCTTTAAATACATTCACACAGATGTGTGTTCCTTTTCATGTGCAAATTCATACTTAATGTGACTGTTTCTAAATTGTTTCCAATGTGCTCTTTATCCTTATTTTTTTTAACATCTTTATTGGAGTATAATTGCTTTACAGTGTTCATCGCAGCTCTACTTACAATAGCCAGGACATGGAAGCAACCTAAGTATCCACCGACAGATGAATGGATAAAGAAGATGTGGCACATATATCCTTGTTTTTTTTAACTGGGAGCTTATCTTAATTGCTTAATTGCTTAACTTAATTGCTGCAGCTTCTAACACCGTCACCTTCTCTAACCTTGAAATTAATGCAAAAAACATTTTTTTGTGTGTGAAATGCTCTCTTAGGTAAAACGCTCACTGTCACACATACACACACACATAAAATAAAATCAGCCTCTATCAAACATAAATGGATGAAGGTGAAGGCATAACGATCTTCTCAGAAGCTGTGTTTTACAGTATCTCTGTACACATATCCAACCTTTAATGGCTAAGTGTTTTATCAGTATAATCTGTTTTCCTCACTCTATATGGGTAATATTCCCAAGAGCACAGTATTATATTTTCAATCTAACATTAGGAAAAGGAAAATTTTATATATAAAACAGAACAGTGCTCTAAGCATTAAAAGAAGATGATTCAGAATGCTTTTCATTTTCCATCTATTCTGACATATAACAGTTTATTGTTTGCAAACAGCCTTTGATACAGATATTTGGAAATTGAAGCCATGAGAGAGAGAGAGAGAGAAAGAGAGAGAGAGAGAGAGAGAGAGAGAGAGAGAGAGTGTGTGTGTGTGTGTGTGTGTGTGTGTGTGTGTTTTCCCTCTGCTAGCTTCTAAAGGGAGGGATGCATGTATTGTTTTGCATCTACAATAAAAAACACTTTGCCCGAAGTGAGAGAGTGGCATGGACATATATACACTACCAAATGTAAAACAGACAGTTAGTGGGAAGCAGCCGCACAGCACAGGGAGATCAGCTCGGTGCTTTGTGACCACCTAGAGGGGTGGGATAGGGAGGGTGGGAGGGAGAGCCAAGAGGGAGGAGATATGGGGATATATGTATACGTATAGCTGATTCACTTTGCTATACAGCAGAAACTAACACAACCTTGTAAAGCAATTATACTCCAATAAAGATGTTAAAAAAAAAAGTATAAGTAAAATGATGTGTATACTTCTAACCCTTTCTAGAATCAGCATCCATCCCAGAAAAAAAATAGGAGCTCATGCAGAAATATCTCCTTATCCATGACATATGATATACTCTTATAAACTTGAAGTAAATTGCAAATTACCAAGCGAGGCAACCACAGTTTTAATTGTTTTTCTTTTTTTTTGCGGTACGCGGGCCTCTCACTGTTGTGGCCTCTCCCGTTGCGGAGCACAAGCTCCGGACGTGCAGGCTCAGCGGCCATGGCTCACGGGCCCAGCCGCTCCGCGGCATGTGGGATCTTCCCGGACCGGGGCACGAACCCATGTCCCCTGCATCGGCAGGCGGACTCTCAACCACTGCGCCACCAGGGAAGCCCTGTTTTTCTTATTACTATAATATTTTATGTTTATGATTTATATATTCACCTATTTTATAAAGTCACTTACATTCAAAATTTAATTACACAGAGATACCATGATCTGACCTCTACAGTCATAGCTATTAGCTTGTTGGGGAAATTCCATGGTTGATTCATTTTATCTTGCAGCTGAAGAAGCCTCATGCTGAGCAGAGACACATCTGACTGGCTCACCACCTCTGCTGGAAGCTTCCCTCTTCTGATATCCTCGACTTTTATGACCTCAAAAGTAAGTGCTAATATTTTATAATTAATGACATGCAAGAAAAAATGAAAACAGGATATATGACTAAGGGGGTCATTTTAAACCACGATTTCCTTATTTCATTCATATTTTTAGAATTGATTTGCTCGATCAACCAACCACTGGCACCATGCAGCGAGGAGGAAAGTCTGAGCTTCTGCTGTAAGACCACTGAGCATACGCATTAGCGGTAGTATTCTAAAGGAGAGGGAAAATTCAATGTCGAGGAACCTTTAAATGTTAACTATGCCTTCTTGCTTCAGAATTTTTTCACAGAGAATATGCACGGAATTCTATATAAGTGAAACTCAAGATTTGCCGTTGTATTATTTATCATCAAGTGAAACACTGAAAAACTGAATTCCTAACAACTAGGGGTAGATATCTCTGAAATGTTTCCTTCCCTTGCTATCTGAAAAGTGATTTGTATTTCTACATCAATTGTTTTAACCACAATATTTTTACTCTACCTCCTGTTCAAATTAATTGGAAAGATGAAGAGTGAAATAAAGGAAATTCAAAGACCAGAGAAGTAGAAAAATATTACAAGTAGCTGTACAAAAATAAAGTTTGTTGGTTGATTATAGTAAAATATCCCTTCCTCCCCATGTATCTTCCTCATGGATATGATTCCATCTAATCTTGTGAAAGCAATTCCCTCCATAGAGACTAAATGAATACTGTAAAATTATATAAAAAGTGTAAGAGCCATTGAATGTTGAGACAGAAAGAGGCAATGGAGTAGAGGGAAAAAGGAAAATTAAATATTTTACTTTGCCATTAAGATTGTCAAAAACTTCACTTACAATAAATCAAATTCATGCTTTTGTGTCAGCAGTATTACATACAAAGTTTTAAAAGGCATGGCCTATTTGAAGAAGCTATATTTTAGATCTTTCATAATTTCTTATGAAAATAACCTCACCATAATCCACCCAATTAATTGTGTGTATTACTGTGTACTATGTAAGTTGAATTCCGTGAAAATAAGCCAAAGATAAAATTTTATATCTGGCATTATAATTAAATATTCTATGTATTTCTAATAATCTATCATATGATCATACAAGCACCCATCAATCAATATTTATGCCAATAGTCACATTTACATTTATTGAAATGCCACAGTAAAATCCTTTACGTGCACTGTTATAGTATTATGTGAGTACTTTTTAAGTAAAGATTTCTAAAGAAAAAGAAAGCAGTTCTTAGGTAAAAGTTATGTATAATTCTGAACTTCTGAATTTTAAAAATATACTAGAAAAAGTTCTTACCAATTTACATGCAGTCATCAGGAGTGAAGAGAAACTTTCAGTTATGCATTTTCTCATTACTTATCTGTCAGTCTAACAGGTAGAAATGTTGTTTTACAAAATTAAGGATCATCTGCTTTCGGCTAACATGCATTTGCTTGTGAAAGGTCAATGTCCCTCTGAAAACATGTAACTAGGAAACAGTAGAAAATTTCCTATGAAAGGATCAAATAAAGAAAAAAATGTATTGGATCACATTGAAAAGCTATTTCATCCACCAGGACTTCAGATACCTTAATCCTAGAGAAATCATGAGAGAAGAGGAAGAGTGATATTTTTCTGGAGGAAGGTAAGCTCTTTTAGAATCTCCACTGTTTTTCATACAAATAGTTGGCATCCATTAAAAAACAACAAGGCAGGCCAATATAGGACCAAGTGAGGTAAAAGAAGAGAAAAAAATGATATCAGAAAATGATTCCTGAGGATTTAGATAATGGCTTTGTTATCAAAGTTCTTAAAATATCAGGTTTATTATCTTTAATAAGAATGAAAGGAAGATTAGTGAAAGGGAAGACAGGCCAAGGGAAAATAACCAAATAAAAGCACTCAACAGGGAAAAAAAGGTAAAAATATTTTTTAAAAAGCATGAAATTCAAGGAGCAAAGTAATAAAAAGTAGTAATGTTTAAAGAAACAATGTCTGAGAATTTATAAAACTGACGAACGACATCAAATAACATATGTAAAAACTCAGCAACTCCTGAGCAGTATGAATACAAAGAAAGCAACACTAAGTACATCACAGTGTAATTGCTGAAAACAAAAATACAAAAAGAAATTCTTAAGAGCAGTCTCAGAATTTGCCATCAGCAACAGAGCTGTTTTAAAAACAAGTTGGCATTTGACAAGCTGACTTATAAGAATTACTATGAGGTGTTGTTGAGAAGAAAAGCAAGGCACAAAAACTATCTTTAAAAAAAACAAACCCCTAAAAACTATGATTGAAAATAGTCAAGTTCATATGATATGCATATTCATCTACCTAGGGTTATATGAACATGGAGAAAATATGGAAAAATCTGTCTTAGTGTATTACCACAGGAGATAGATGAGATTGCTTTTCTACATAGATGGAAAACAAGAAGGGCAGAGCCAAAGGAAAAAAAAAAAAAGCACAAGGAGCGAAAATGTATTTGCAGAGAAAAAACACACTTGATATATTTTATGTATCAATACATTTATATTTTATGTAAAATTTTATATAAATGTCCCTGCATGTGGGTATAAAGATATTAAAAAGCAAAGTAGTATCTTCTAAATCTGGAATTTAGCTACTTTAAGGAGATAGGTAGCATATGTGTTTTTCTAAACAGTACCAAATTGTGCTGTAGATACTGGTTAAATAATCCATCTTTCCCCTATGATTTCTAGTAGTACACTGAAATCTTACATGCATTTATGTCTATTTCTTGTCTTAATTTCTGAGAAAATAGCTAAATGACCTTAAAGTAATCTGAAACTTCTACTGTTAATATATTATCTAGGAAAATTTTATCAACGTATTTAATTACAAATATTCTAAAGTGTTTGGGTTTTATTAGTACAGTGTTACTTTGTTAAAAAAACATTTTTTCCTCTCTTAGCATTTTATATAAGTTAAATAAATTTGGGATAAAAGCTATTTTTGACAATTTGAAAGTATTTTCCTCCTAAAATGTTTACCCTGGATACTTGTGTCATAAGTTTCATATGACGTATAATTCTTTGCTTACAGTTTATTTTTATTAACTTCTGTGGTGAGTTAACATAATATATATTTTCAAAGAAAAGCATTAATTTTATCCAGATTTCTGCGTATATAATTGAATAAAATATTTACTTACTATTTTAAATTTCCTAGATACCTGTTGCTATTTTCCCATTATTTCCCTTGTGATTTCACAAGTCAATTTGTAAACAGATTCTCAGGCAGATGATGAGAAAGTTTGCTTGCTGCTTGGAGGTCAACTATTTTATTACTTCTATTAACTGTGCCCTGAGATAAGACAGTTAAAGCCTTTTACTCTCGTAGTACATCTTCCTATTTCTCCTGTTGTTTTTCCTGTAAATTTTTTTATTCATAGTTTTGTTATTTGCTTCATGAAATAAACACTGGATCTTTATCATAGACTACGCACTCATCATTATAAAGTGGCCACTTTTGTTTCACGGTAATATACTGTCTCCTGATTGCTATTTTGTTTATTTGCTTGGTATATGTTTTCTTATCCTTTTACTTCCAAACTATTCAATAGCTTTTTAAAAGATATTAGTACAAATGTCATGGTTGCCCCTATTAGCTAACCAATGATTTATTTTTTTCTCTTTGGGGGGGGGTTAACTTTATCACATTTTCACATCTTGATATGTCACCTTATTTCATGTTTCATTTATTAATTTTAATGCATAATGTCCTTGTTTGCTATTAGTCTTTCTTGTATTTAACTGCACTTAAATACTTTGAATGATTTACACTTGATTTCTGCTTTTCTATTTGTTAGATTTTGGCATTATATTAATATGATACGCTTAAACTTCCATTACTTGAGTTACGACCTTTAAATTGCATTTGTTGATTCACCACCATAAAAGGCGAGGAAATTAGTACATTTACACTATTTGCATTTTTAATGCCAGTTATTTGGCATAAGGCTTTAAATATTTTTCCATGAAATAAAATTTTATTGACGTAAGGAGTTTACATATGTATGTGAATTTTATATATGTACATATATATACATAGAAAGAGAGAGAGAGAATATATATTCAGAGCAATGAAACGATTCTGCACAGTGGAACGATGCACTGGTTTTGGTCTCTGAATTTTCAGAACTCTTACACAGAACTACTGGCAATTTTTCAGTGTGTAAATTAAAGCAAGAATTTACAGGCATTAGGTCTGTATCCTGTGAGAAGACCTGGATTGTACTGACTCACTTTCTGATTGTGAAAACATCTGGAATTCAATTCAGTTCAGTTCTTCAATCTATTTAAAGACACGGATTCAACGGCATCTAAATTTTCTTTCCATTTCTAATCTACTATGACTCCTGAATAATCCATGGATAATAGCATTCAAGACTGCAGTAGCACTAGTACTCTTCACATAAGAAGCAGTCAAGAAATGTGTGATGATGTGTTTCTGCCTTTAACTGTGCTGAAACATATGTAATAAACTGATCTAATAAACGTCAGGGAATATCATTATAGATAAATAGTAAATTTCAATTTACAGCTATGTATTTTGAAATTGGAGGAAAATAAATGAAAATATAAGAATATAAAGGAAGAAACAGTTTTATAGAGACAAAAGTATGAAATTGAGTTTGTTCAGCAATGGAGGAAAGTATACTATTTAGACTCTTATTTTCTTCCCAGTGCCATCTAATTACTCTAATTGACTCAAAGTTATTAGTTTTCTCTTGATTTGTTTAAGGCATGTTCTTTTTATTACTGAATGGATTTTAATATATCTGCTAAATACTAAGGTTTCTTTCTCTACCTGATAACATTCCCAAGTTACTGAGATTTTATTGGATTTCTGCTAAGTTATTTTCCTTTTCATAATTGCACTGTTTTGCCTGTCGTATCTTGGATTGCTCCTGAGTATGTAACTTCATATCCTCCTCCTGCATTTTGATATTTCCTCATTTTTAGCAGCCTGTTCATGGATACAGGGAGAGAATAAAGATAGATCTTGTTTAGGACAGAGCGAGAATAACTATCAGTAAATTGATAATATTCACATTTAGATTTCTTTAAAAGGGATTATGTAAATTATTAATTTAAACAAGAGAATAAGTTTTAGGGACAATTCTATTTTATGAAAATATTTATTTAGTTTGACTATAAGGTAAAAATAAACATATATTAACAAAATTCAATAAGTCACATGCAATGATAAGCACTGTGAACATTACACATTTATTTGGGTGTCATCCTTATTATTGTTAGGAATCATTGGCTTTCTTCTCCATGTTTACATTTTACTTCCACTTTTAGCATCTGGCACATGCCATAATAAGTAACAGAACTGATAAATCAAGGAATTATTCAATTAAGCGAGTATTTTTATACTGTTATTTAGTAAACTATGTTTCATTAACCATTGTGTTGATTGTTGATAGTGTAGTAAAAACTCTTCTTTGAATTATCGATCTGTTTGAGGAGACACACACACATACAAAAGAAAAATAATGCTAGAATCTACGGTAAGTACCAGCAATCATACAAATCATGATTGGTATGGCATATTAGAAAGTGAGATCCTCACAGAGGCTGTGGGTGTCAAGGAAGGATTCTGGGAATGTGCAGGACTGAGGTGAAGTGCTGGGACTGGTCTCACACCGAAAAAGGGCAAGGCTGGTGAAGATGAGTGGCATTAACCAAGGCATCCCTGGAATATTTTACAACACGCTTTGGGGCAATAATTGAATGCACCAATATTAATAGACAAGAAGGATGTTGTAAATGAAGGAGATAATTCATCACGGGTCATGTATGCTGAGCTAAGACTATTGAACTTCAAATTGTGGTTAATAACACAATCATTTATATTACTGGGTTATGGGAGAACATGTGTTCTGTGATATCCTTAGAAAGCTGATTCTGTCAGTTTAATGTAGGAGGATGTGTAATGGGAACAAAGAGCAAGGAGACCAATTAAGAAACTAACTCAATACCAAAATGTCACACAAACTCTACAAAGGAAGGAAATGTCTCACGTTCGTGCTCATATCCTCAGAACCAATAAAACTTTTGGGTACTAAGTGCATATGTGTTGAGTAAAGACACTGTTGAAAAGAGATACATTTTATATTCTACTTGTGTCACTAACTCCATGAACACTGGCAAGTTATTAATGTGTGTTTGGCCTCTTAGTGAATATACAAAATAGTCTTATATAGGTAGTAAAATGCCATATAAATTTAGCAATCCTTTTCACCATCGCCATCATTTCCACCCAGGTCAAGAATTGACTTCCTGACACCCTGACTGTGATGATAGCATAGAGCGTCTCAGTTAAACTGTCCAGGAGAAAGTTAAATGCATAAGATTATTGTAGAAGAATATATATCAGATGTACTAATGAGGATGCAAATACAGATCTGAAAATAATTTTCATAAAAGCCAAAAGTAGAAAATAAGAGAGTGACTGACATTTCCGTTTCTGAGAAGTGTGGATGAAGCCAAGAAACCCGAGCCCATCCTTGGTCTTTACATTTCAAGACCTATTACTAGTTTCTGATGGTAGTTCAGTTATCCTGACTTGGTGTCCCAAATGAAGAAAACTAATTTTGTTAAATTAGTCCCCTGATAAAGAATTATCGGAAAATGGCTTCTGGAATATTTGATTAATGAATAACCTATTTTAATTATCTCTAGGCATGATTTAATTCAATGGAAGTAAGAGATTTTTATGAAACACATGGGCCAGTATTTTGTTTTTCTCCCTAAAGAGCTATTAGGTACAGTGAATAAAGAGGAAAAGATAGAAATGCAATTTGTTCCTCTTTTAATCTAATCCCTTTATACCCCACAGGAGAAAATACTTTGATCCAAGCTTTCTTCCATCAGTGGGATATGGTTGGTAACAAATGTATTGTTAATCAATTCCTTTTGGATCAACTCAGCTACTGTTGCCTAAACATTTTTGGTCGACTGATTTGTTTTTATTTCATTGCATACTTAGGGTTGAATACATCATCTGAACTGGTTACAGGATGGCTCAGCACTCCACCCAGCCCTCTTACAATCTCCTGCAGATCTGGCCATCACACCAGGACTTTTTTTGTTGTTTTTTTTTTGTTTTTTGATCCCTCACCACTAGAAGCCTTTAGATCAGAACAGAGATGAGAAGCTGAGTTCTTTTCCTTTTGTCAGCTAATCTACTTTGCCTAGTTGGGTCTTTGACAATAGTGATAGCATCATTGAATATTATAGAACCACCTTAAAACAGTGTATATTTTAAAACAAAATATATTTAGTATCTGAATATTGCCATGTTCTCTGTTTCTTTGTAAAAGAAAGTCCGGGTACCATATCTGTACACAGACTCTCCCTGCCTTATGATGGTTCAGCTTATGATTTTTTTCCACTTACGACGGTGCGAAAGGGCTATACATTCACTAGAAACCTTATTTTGAATTTGGATATTTTCCTGGGCTGGCGACATGCTGTAAGATCCTCTCTCATGAAACTGGGCAGAGCAGTGAGCCTCAGCTCCCTGTCAGCATGTGACCACAAGGGTAAGCACCCCACACACTTACAATCATTCTGTTTTTCACTTTCAGTACAGTATTCAATACATTACATGAGCTATTCAACACTATTATTAAATAGGCTTTGTGTTAGATGACTTTGCCCAAATGTAGGCTAATGTACACGTTCTGAGCGTGTTTACGGTAGGCTAGGCTAAGCTATGATGTTCAGTATTAAATATACATCTTCAGTGAATGATATTTTCAACTTACAACGGGTTTATCAAGATGTAATGCCATTGTAAGTCCAGGAAGATCTGAACAGCATAGAAATGACTCAAAACACAAAATGACTATTGCTGTAGCATTCCTTGTTATCTGAGTCCAAATGTTTGGTCAAAGCATAAGTTTTAAAATGTCCTTTACATGACTAACATCAGTGTAGTATCATTTTCCTTTAAAAAGATGTTTATTCCACGGAAGTGAGTTCAATAAATTCTTCGTGATCTCATCCCATAGCCACACGTCTGTTTGTCATTGTCTCTGCGTGTCAGTGTGTCTCTGTACAAGTGCTACATAAGGCAAATTCCTTATTTAAGATGATGGCGATCTACTTTCTTGGGGCTTATAGACAGACAGGGGTTGCTGTTCTAACCTTCTATGTTAGCCACATGCATGGGTTAGTGCCCAAAGTAGTCGAGAAAGCACGGTTTCAGCCTCTTTCAGATAGTTTAAATACTTCATATGCTCCTGGCTGATGACAAAAAGTGATGTGAAGTACTTTCGTTTGATCCTATGAACGATGAAAGCGCTTCTGGTTTTCCTGAGACTGCCGGTGAGATCTAAGAATGTTTGCCAAGATGTGCCTTGTAAGTAAATCAGTCCTATCTGCATCATAAGCTCTTTAGACAGGTGGTCATTTAGAATTCAGTGTTTCACTGGGAAGAGGAAAGAACAGAAGAGGGAAAGGATAAAACAACACGCTGGTGCGTATCTTAAACCACAGTGCACGCACTGTAAAAACACAGTCAGAAATAACATACCCGTGAATGGAGAAATACACATATCTCTTCTGTATGCATAATTAGAAAATGAGTTAATTCACATTTAAAATGTGTGAATTAAAACTCATCTATGTAATCTAGAAAATGTGTTATGTTTTTATTGTAATATTTTACTACTAATAGATGTTTCAGGGTAAAGTATATGGATAATTTGACATAGTCATTAAAATAAAGAAAATCAACGTTCACAAATTATGCAACTTAACATGAATTCTTAATTTTGGGATAAATGACATGTGTATGTGTTTGTATATATGTGTGTATAATCTCTTATCAAAAATATACTATCGTTTAATTTTGAAATTTTAGAGAGGTAATATTCTTGTGACATTCAATTTTTGAAGACTCTTTTGGGGAACAGTTTTAGGTCCACAGCAACATTGAGAGAAAGGTACAGAGAGTTCCCTTAAAGCCCCTGCTCACACACATGCATAGACTACCCCTTTCTCAACACCCCCCTCCCCAGAGTGGGACATTTGTGACAACTGATGAACCTACACTGACACATCATAATCACCTGAAGTCCACAGTTTACTTTAGGATTCATTCTCAGCGCTGTATATTCTATGAGTTTGGACAAATGAATAATGTCATGCTTTCATCATGATAGTATTATAGAGATTATTTTCTCTGCCCTAAAAGTCCTCTGCTCTCCACCTCTTCATTCCCCCTCCCACCAGCCCTTGGAAATCACTGATCATTTTATTGTCTCCGTAGTTTAACCTTTTCCAGAATGTCATATATTTGGAATCATATAGCATGTAGCCGTCTCAGATTGGCTTCTTTCACTCAGTGATATGCATTTACGGTTCCTCCATGTCTTTTTATGACTTGACGGCTCATTTCTTTTTAGTGCTGAATAATATTCCATGGTCTGGATGTACCACACCATATTAGTCCCTTCACCTACTGAAGGACATCTTGGTTGCTTCCAAGTTTTTGCAATTATAAATAAAGTTGCTATAAACATCAATGTTCCAGTTTTTGTGTGGATGTAAGGTTTTTTTGACTATTTAATTGGTCTTTTTATTCAAATATTTTACTTCACTCAATCCTTCCAGCATCTCCAGTTTGACTAATTATTCTTAAACAACAACAACAAAATTAGTCATATTTTCATTATAAAGTAACTTCCACTGGCACAAGGTTGTAAATCAACTACACTTCAATTAAAAAGTAACTTCCTGAAAATTCATAATCTAAACTGATTAAATGTGATCTAAATCTATCTTTTCATTTTTATGTGTGGACATGTTTTAAACTCCTTTGAGTAAATACAAAGGAGGAGGAATGTTGGATCTTACTGAAAGAATACGTTTAATTTTGTAAGAAACCACGAAACACTCTTCCAGAGTGGCCGCACCATTTTGTATTCCCACCAGCAGTGAACGGGATTTCCTGTTGCTCTATATTCTCACCAGCGTTTGGTGGTGTCGGTGTTCCAGAGTTTGGTCATTCTAATAAGTGTGTAGTGGTATCTCATTGCTGTTCTAATGAAACTCAATTTTGAAAATAAGTAATTTCTGACTGCCTATTTTCTGGGCATTTCCATGCACATTTAGTTTACTTAATCACCACATATGTGAGACATGGATATGACTATATTTATTTCCACAGAGAATACTGAGATACTGGGAGAATAATAAATTCTCCAAGGCCAGTGAAAATATGAGGCCAGGATGGATTCTAGGACTATCTCCAAAGCTCACTCTCTACGTGACTCCTTTTGCAATGTTCTGATTATAAGTAGTATATTGTGCTGGAGAACCTATAATAGTAAAAATGTACTTAATAACTTAGATATGTAACATAAATATAATTACATGGGAAGGGTTTTGCCACACAAGTTCAACCATAACTTTCCTAAAATTGTGAGAGGCAAGCTATTAATACTTATAATTCCAAATTTTATTTTTCTGACACATTCTATTAAAAATATATAGCTATAATCTACAATGTAGGGATATATGATGAATAAATTCTAACCTCTCTCCTTCTGCCCTGACGCCGCCTTCTTCATATCTCAGATTTCTGTTTAACACCCTTAGTTTCAATGCATTCAAAACATGACTGAAAGATATTGCTTTCCATTACTTTTTATTGGCATACCTTCCCAAATACAGGACCTGACAAGGGCATGTATTTTCCAGAGAAATTGAGAATTGGTTTTACTGTTCAAAACCATGAACTCTATGAAACAAATCAGGGGCTTTTTCAGTTACAAATTGGAAACAGTGGGCCCCAAACTCTTTTTGCTCTAAATACGTTATCATTGTTGGAAATCTCAATGAAGGTCACTGTTTTCCAACCCCCAGGAATAAATATGACTTCTTTTCTTATTTCTGAAAACCTGGACAAATGACTTTGAATTCCAAAGGAAAAAATACTTTGTTTCAAGTTTTTAAAAACAGCATTTGCTTAATTAAATAGATTCAAATGTATTTTCGTGTTTCCTCAGTACACATGCCCAAATTATACACACAGTCTTCCTGTTTTATAGAACTGCTATGCCAATGAAGGAACAAAAATTGTTATGGCGACCACAGAACGGTGATGAGTGTTTGCCCAAATCAGCATCTTTTAATTGCTAATGAGGAAGAGAAGTGTTATTATTTTTGTTGATTCCATTTAATTAATTTCTCCATAAACACATGCACACCTATACCACACAAAAGCTGCTGATTCACATGGAGAATTATAACCCCAGTGTTACTCCAATTTCTCCATCTCAGGTTCGTGGTACCACTTCAGGTTTTATACCTCGAATCATGAGCTTGGCTAGAGCAGTCAAGAGCCACAGATTTGTTTTTGCTGTTGTTACAACAGGGATTTTATCCAGAATTTCTCTGACCTCCAAGAAATCTCTCTCCACCACGTAACACTGATACTTTAGCCACAGACAGTTGAAAAGATGCTGCTTGCCCCACTGAACTCTCCAACTGTCAGAGTCCTCAAATCATTATTTTATCTGCAAATAAGATAAACAGGTGCTACACTATCAAGAAAGTTATGCATCTAAACATTTAAGCCTTCTGCTCCGAGAATAAGGACAGAATAAACGAGATGACGTTGACTTTAAATTCTACTCTGAGGCTTAATCATCTGGGCAGGGTGGTGAGAATAAGTACACTGACTATGTCATCTGGCTGCTCACCTAGAAATGTGCTCCATGCAAGAAAGATCAAGGCATGTTACTAAACTGACGGAAATGAAAGTCACTGCCGACTTCCTGTTCTGGACTGCGTACTTGATAGACTCAGAGTAGGAATTTATTCACCTAATTGTGCATGAAACACATACTTGTGGCTACAGAGGCCAATTGCTCTTGATCCTATTATTGTGTCTGTGATTCCCAGAGTGCTTGCATGTTTGTTATAAAACGTGACTGTTTGGAAACACATAAAGTCTTTCATGCGTCAAGACGTTGATCAGGTAGAGCAATATGTAATAATGTCATTTACTCCTCATTCATTTAACAGATGGGGAGGAAAAGTTATTTTTACAAAGTGTGGTAGGCGGAATAACATCTGTCCTCCCCCCCTCAAAAGGTTCGGTCCTATTTTCAAGAAACAGTAAATATATTGTATTACAGGCAGACCTCAGAGATATTGTGGGTTCTGTCCAGACCACTGCAATAAAGTAATAAATTAATAAAGTAAAAAATAAATTTTTAATTAAAAGAAAAATGTTTTACTTAATAAAGTAAAAAGTAATATTTTTTGGTTTCTCAGTGCGTGTAAAAGTTACGTTTATGCTATACTGTAGTCTGCTATGTGTGCAATAACCTTAAGTCTAAAAAATACTAAAACATACATACCTTAATTAAAAAATACTTCATTGCTAAAAAATGCTAACCATCATCTGTGCCTTCAGAGAGGAGTAGTAGTAACATCAAAGATCACGGATCCCTGATCAACATAACAAATATAATAAAAATGAAAAAGTTTGAAATGTTGTGAGAAGTAATGAAATGTGACACAGAGACACAAAGTGAGCAAATGCTGTTGGAAAAAATGGTGCCCCAGCCTTGCTCAGTGCAGTGTTGCCACAAATCTTTAATTTGTACCAAAAAACAAAACAAAACAGAAAAAGCACCACACAGTATCTGCAAAGCACAATAAAGCAAAGTGCAATAAAACGAGGTCTGCCCGTATAAAGTAGGCTTTGCAGATGTGATTGCGATGAAGGACGCTGAGGATCCCTGATCAACATAACAAATATAAAAGTATTTTAATTATCCACATGGGCCCAATTTCATCACATTTAAAGAAACTGTTCCTGATGAGAGAGGGTCATAGGAGATGCTGCTGTGAATGAACAGTCAGAGAAACGCAGCCTTGCTGGCTGTGAGTGAAAGGAGGAACCGTGGGTCCAGGAAAGTCACAGCCCTCTAGAAGTCGGAAAAGGCAAGGAAACAGATTTTCCCAGAGACATTACTTAAAGGAAGCAGCTCCGCTAACAGCGTATATTTCAATCCCTGAAACCCACGTGTAACTTCTGACCTCTGGAATTGTAAGACAATAAATTTGTGCCTCGTAAGCTACCAAGTGTGCAGTCACTTGTTATAGCAGCAATAGCAAACTAGTACACACAGGTTTTATTACCAGATCCAATGAGAAACAGGACTTACTAATTCAGAGACAAGGAGGTAAGACTCAAATCCCCTTTCCTCTTCCTCTTCTAGGCTTGTTTGCACATGCATTACCCGGAACAGCTGAGGGGGCTTCACCTTTCCGGGTTTTCTCAATCTGTGGCCTGCAGTTCTACTGAGGCTTCTGGAAACCCCAGCTGCTCCAAAAAACAAAAACCAAACAACTCTACAAACCACATCAACAAAACCACAAATCCTCTGGACAGAATAAACTCTTGCTTGTATGGGGCGAGGGTGGGCAGGGCTCCTTCTAGCCTTTCCTTTCCTTTTCTCATGTTCTTTTCCTCCCCTGTACTCTTTGTCTCCCTTCAGCCACCTGAATATTGCTTAGCCGAATTTTCCTGAATGTGTTTCCTAGTGCCTTCACTAAAGCTGCATTAAAAAAATCACCACCCCCATGTTAGTCATTCGGGGCTGCCGTCATGATTCGCTTTACTGTTCTCACCACTGTTTATCATACGTCTTCAAGCTCACTGACTCCAGACCTTCCTCCTTCCCCCTGTCAGCTTTATCTCCATTTTTTCATGAACCTTTCTAGATCTCTAACAGCCAGGAAGCTTCCAATAGAGTTTTCTTTCCCAAGCATGAAACTTGAGCATTTTATTTTCACCTCATTCCTGACTAGGGCCTTTTTTAGGACTTCTCTCCAGCACCCAGATAAATGGCCATACTATGAGCTCCTTAGACGCCTTATCTCCATAAGCGATATTAAAGAAATGCGTCGGGCTTCCCTGGTGGCGCAGTGGTTGAGAGTCCGCCTGACGATGCAGGGGACACGGGTCCGGAAGATCCCACATGCCGCGGAGCGGCTGGGCCTGTGGGCCGTGGCCGCTGGGCCTGCGCGTCTGGGGCCTGTGCTCCGCAGCGGGAGAGGCCATAGCGGTGAGAGGCCCGCGTACCGCAAAAAAAAAAAAAGAAAAAGAAATGCATCTTCAGATTCCTCTGAAAATGGATTCCTTTTTCTGGGTTTTAATTCATTTCAACAGTTTGAATTCTCAGACAGACTAAAATCTCCTTCCCTCCTATAATTAAACCAGACAGAAATTCCCAGCCTTCCTCACAGATGTAGAGCACATGGGCTGCATAGGAAGAGATCTCAATGCCAAGCGTTTCTAGCACACTGGTGTTATTGTTTAAGAAAATAACCTTATGGAAGCATCAGAGCAGGTGGTTGACTACAGGGGCTAGGTCACATTTTAAAAAGATCAAAGGGTACAATCTTGCAGTTAGATTCCATATATACGTGTTAGCATATGGTATTTGTTTTTCTCTTTCTGACTTCACTCTGTATGACAGTCTCTAGGAGATCTCATGGACAGTTCTGTGATTACATTTAATACCATATCATATACTTCAAAGTGGCTAAGAAACTGGATCTTAAATGCACTCACTACATAAAAGGAATGATAATTATGGAACATGATGGAGCTGTTAGCTAATGCTACGGTGGTAATCACACTGCAAGATATGAATGTATCAAATCAATGCATCGTGTGCCTTAAACTCACACAACGCTATACGTCAGTTATATCTCCATAAAATAAATTTACACTTAAAAAAGCACATTTTGACACAACTGAAAATTTAAGTATAGTAAGTAGAATCTAATACAACAGTCTCATTGACACCTGTGCTCTATTTTCTCCAGAGTCTTCACTCCACAGTTTTTTTAGCCTCTCAGCCTCCAAAACACAATAGAAAACTCTCATTCCTCATCCCAGGTTTTCAGATGTATTCCCCCTTTTCTGCTTTGAATTACGAAGACAGACAGCCTCTTTCACCAAGCCCTTCCCCTCCAAGCACCTGCGCTTTTTTGCCCAGTCTTGGTATCCATGGCACTAAACAATCGGGAGGTGACTTGGAGGACCCGACGGTCTCGGGCACGTAGAGGAGAATGCGGAAGATGAAGTCAGTCGTGGAGTGCGGGGCGTTGAGTGGGGTGAGCCTTAGGCGAGGCAAATGTTTACCTTTATCCCCTCCCCAGGGTTCTTTTCGGCTGAGCCTGAGAACTAAACTGACATGAGACCGATCAACAGGTGAAAGCACGCAGATTTCTTTCATACAAGTTTTACGTGACACGGGAGCCCTCACATGCAATGAAGACCCCCCAAAATGGGGAGATGTGCTTGCTCTCACATTAGGTTGAAGAGAAGACGTAGACTGTGGGAAAGCGACTCAGCTCTGTGGGAGCTACAGGAAGATAAGTGTTGTTTTAACAAGGTCCGTCCGTATAGAATCCTCTCAGCCTTAACTTCCCATCCTTGATGAGAAGAACGTCACTGTCCTCATAGACGGAGGACATTTTTAGTAGGGAATTTCGTCTCCTGCTTTTAAGAAGGAAAGTAAGAGTGTTTTCCTTGTATCTGCTGTTTTCCAAGTGCCTTTAACTCGAAATAGTCAACGTGTCAGAGAAGCATATTTTGGGGTGGCATGTTCTGAACCCTTTCCAGTCATCACAGAGTTCACTTTCTCCAGACTGAGGAAGCCTGTAAGAAGCCAAGAGAGGACACACTAAGGTACCAGTCAGGTCACTTCTTTTCAAAAGAAGCTTCACAGAGGTGGTCGCTGAGGCCCCCTACAGGCCAACTCTGGAGCTACCTCACTCCGCTCTACTCACAAATCATTTCAACACGCTGACACTGCCGAAAGCAAAGGAACAAAACCAGCCAGTGTCCTGAACAGAACCACACACTGTCAAATGCATGCTGGGCCTGAGGAAGGTTCCATGTGTAGCTCTTTCTCCTCAGTACCTTATTTTTAAGATTACGGCTACTACTGCATTATTCTTGTTATTATTATTGTATGTTATTTCCATCCTTCTGCTGTTAAAATTTTCTGACACTGCCACTAAGATCTGTCCACACTGTCAAAATACTCACAGAAACCTCACAAGAATAATTCCTTTTTGTAAATTGGTGCGGAAACCATGGAAAACAGTATGGAGGTTCCTTAAAAAATAAAAAATAGAGGGACTTCCCTGGTGGCGCAGTGGTTAAGAATCCGCCTGCCAATGCAGGGGACATGGGTTCGTGCCCTGGTCCGCCAAGATCCCACATGCCATGGAGCAACTAAGCCCACGCACCACAACTACTGAGGCTGTGCTCTAGAGCCCACGAGCCACAACTACTGGAGCCCGTGCACCTACAGCCCGTGCTCCGCAGCAAGAGAAGCCGCTTCAATGAGAAGCCCGCACACCACAACGAAGAGTAGTCCCTACTCGCCACAGCTATAGAGAGCCCATGTGCAGCAATGAAGACCCAATGCAGCCAAAAATAAATAAATAAATAAATTAAAAAAAATAAAAAATAGAGTTACCATATAATCCAACAATCCCACTCCTGGGCATATATCTGGAGAAAACTCTAATTTGAAAAGATACACGCACCCCAGTGTTTACTGCAGCACTACTTACAATAGCCAAGACACGGAAGCAACCTAAATGTTCACTGACAGGTGAATGGATAAAGAAGATGTGGCATATACACAATGGAATATTACTCAGCCATGAAAAAGAATGAAATAATGCCATTTGCAGCAACAGGGATAGACACAGAGATTATCATACTAAGTGAAGTAATTCAAAGACAAATATTATATGGTATCACTTACATGTGGAATCTAAAAAATAATACAAATGAACTTATGTATGAAACAGAAAAAGTCTCACGGACAAAGAAAATAAAATTATGGATACCAAAGGGGAAAGGGGAGGGGGAGAAATAAACTAGGAGCATGAGATTAACAGATACACACTATCATGTATAAAACAGATAAACAAAATGGATTTACTGTATAGCACAGGGAACTATATTCAGTATCTTGTAATAACCTATAATGGAAAAGAACCTGAAAAAAAAGAGTACACACACACACACACACACACACACACACACACACGTATGACTGAATCACTCTGCCATATACCTGAAACTAACACAGTATTGAAAATCAGCTATACTTCAACAAAAAAGAAAAAAGAATAATTCATTTTTTTCTTCCTCAAAGAATACAGTCATCTAAATATTAGGGTGTCCCCAAGTTCTAGGTAGCAGCTTTGCCTTTCTCTGGCATAAAACTTCCCTTTTCTTGCAGTAGGAAGGAACTAGCTTAAGTTGACACAAACGGGACTAGAAACAGATTGTTACATAGGACATCATGAATTCTTATTCTTGATCTTCACTCATGTAAATCATATAATGTTCACTGATAGGAATTAAAAAGGACATTATATACTTATCTAAATATTGTTTGAGTCAAATATACTCTTTTTAAAGTAGTGTTTGAATAACTGGATATTTTTGAAAATTTTTAATACAAGAAAAAACTCACAAAAGCAAAGAATGACGGCTATCATTCTTGAGGTTATCCCATTCTCAGAGGGACTCACAGGGTTTCAAGTCCATTCATCAACTGTGAGTTAAGGAAGACAGCAACAACTTCAGCTGAAGCATCTTTCTTCAGTGTCAGTGGGGTGCTATCCACCAAAAAAGAACCTTTTGGTAAAAAGTCTATAATCAACATTGACTTAAGAGGTTTTTAGAAATGCAGTCAGAGTACAGAATATTTAGGATTGTTTATAACTGCTCATGTGTTTGGTTTCTTTCTTACATATGTTAAAAGAGGGAAAAAAATTGTACCATGGAATACTTATAAAACTATTAAAAATAATTAGGTTCATTTTCTATGCCTGGTATGGAAAGCTGACTATGTTATAGTGTTGAAATTAAAGAACAAATTTGCATAACAATATTATATCAACAATTTTTGTAAAATACGTGCGCACAGGCACGTGTCTATGTTACAGAAGGTCTGAAAAGACGTGTGTATTAATAGGGCTTAGCGCTGGACAGTTGGATTCCGTAATTTTATGTAATTTTATTGTCCTAATTTCTTATAACAAAGTTAAGCCTTTTGTAAAAAAATAAACTTAAGAATGTAAGTAAAAAGCTACTCTTATTTCAAATTTATATAACCATAAATGATGTCATTTTAGTTCTCTCAAAATTTAGGTAAGATGAGGAACACATGCGGTATGTGTATTTATCTATAAATCGATTCCATATCATATTTTCTGTGGATCATGTTTAGACCCCCATTCATGGCAGTACCAGGGGAGTCCTTCAAGTAGCAATAATTTTGTCCGGTGAGAAACCTGCAATGGTTGAAGATGGGTGAGGGGCGTACTTGTGACCTTGAAAGGGAATTCTAGTTAATTAAATTAGACAGAATATATGGTAAATGTGTCAGAGCAGAGGCAGAAATAACTTACTATACAATATTCCTAAAATGGTGAGAAATGTTCAGTTTAAGCCAGAACTAGCTCCCCTATTATGCTGGTCAGATTCCACTGGCAAAGGGAGGAAGAGATTGAGAGCAAATACTATTCATAAGCCACAGGCTCCTCAGAATCAGCTGTAGGGTAGATCAGGAAATGTTGATTTAAATAGAATTTTACTGAAAATGACCCTTTAAATCTGGAATGAGCTGCAGAAAATGACTATGTAAATGGCCATCTTTCATTCAAGACCACGCAGCAGGAAGTGGCACCTTTGCTGTGTTTTATTTCTCACTGGAGCTTTAAAAGCTGCATCTTGGAGAAAGCGAGACCTATGTGCTGCTGTCTCACCTCCTGCCCTCTCTCTGGATGGGGACAGAAAAGGTCCTGCACATGCAGTGCAGCCTGTTTATTTCTTAGGTGTTTGGTTCTGTCAGCATCTCTACTTGTATATTTACAACGGAAGGTGATGTGATGGAAGGAAAAAGGGGAAAAAAAATTATAATCACGGGGCTTCCCTGGTGGCGCAGTGGTTGAGAGTCCGCCTGCCGATGCAGGGGACACGGGTTCGTGCCCCGGTCCGGGAGGATCCCACATGCCGCGGAGCGGCTGGGCCCGTGAGCCATGGCCGCTGAGCCTGCGCGTCCGGAGCCTGTGCTCCGCAGCGGGAGAGGCCACAGCAGTGAGAGGCCCGCGTACCGCAAAAAAAATAAAAATAAAAAAAATAAAAGAGTGTGAGCTTTGATGGGATGATACAAAGAAGTCTTGTCAGGCCCCACCACGCTGAACTGGAAATGCAGGGACAGTCAGAAGGTTTGTTTTATGTATGTATTAGTACCCATCAGTGTTGATAGAGGTGGCTCAAACCCCCTCACGGAAACCGACTGTTAAATTTTCAGGAAGTTTTTAAAATTAGAGTTACCGTATGATCCAGAAATCCCACTCCTGGGCATGTGTCCAGAGAAAACCATAATTCGAAATGATACATGCTCCCCAATGTTCATTGCAGCACTATTTACAATAGCTTGCACATAGAAGCAACCTAAATGTCCATCAACAGAGAAATGGACAAAGAAGATGTGGTACATATATACAATGGAATAGTACTCAGCCATACAAAAGAACAAAATAATGCCATTTGCAGCAACATGGATGGACTTAGAAATTGTCAAACTGAGTGAAGAAAGCCAGACAGAGAAAGATAGCTATCATATGATATCACTTATATGCGGAATCTAAAAAAAGGGTACAAATGAACTTATCTACAAAACAGAGTTACAGATGTAGAAAATAAACTTATGGTTACAAGGGGGTGAGGGATAAATTGGAAGATTGGGATTGACATATACATACAACTATATATAAAACAGATAACTAATTAGGATCTACTATATAGCACAGGGAACTCTACCTAATACTCTGTAATGTCCTCTATGGGAAAAGAATATTAAAAGGAGTGGTTATATGTATATGTATAACAGATTCACTTTGCTGTATACCTGAAACTAGCATAACATTGTAAATCAACTATATCCCAACAAAACTTTTTCTTAAAAGTAAAAATTAAAAAAAAATCTACCAGAGGGGTAGATAACCCAATTAGTAGAACCTGAATTCACTAAAGAACCTGCACAACGTGTTCAACCCTTGGCCAAATATTATAATCAACTGAGAAGTATTTTATAATGAGGAAGCCAGCCTACTCCCAGAGATTCTGATTTAATTGGTTTGGAGTGAGGCCTGGACTTCAATATTCTATAAAAGCTCCCCGGGTCATTCTTAAGGTCAGGACTTAGAACCACTGCACTATTCTCCAGGACTCTAAGCTAGGCAGTCAGTCGGGCTGTGCCCATGTCTGCTTGTGGCTGAGTCCAGACTACAAAAGGTCATTTCTCTCATTCAATTTGCAAACAGAATAAAGTATAATCTTACCGCAAAAAAAAAGTTTTTTTCCAGGAAGCTTTGAGCTGTTACACATAGCCAGAATTAAAATTAATATGTATAAATTTGCAATTAAATAAGTTATATTAAAACAATGTAATATATATTCAAAACTTATCACTTCCTACTTGTTTTACTATATTTTCTTAATTTCTCTGTTGTTTGATTTATTTCTGTCTGAAGCATCTGTATGGTGGAAACATGATACTCTATGTGCCACTCTTTTTTTTTTTTTTTTGCGATACGCGGGCCTCTCACTGTTGTGGCCTCTCCTGTTGCAGAGCACAGGCTCCGGACGCGTAGGCTCAGCGGCCATGGCTCACGGGCCCAGCCGCTCCATGGCATGTGGGATCCTCCTGGACCGGGGCACGAACCCGTGTCCCCTGCATCGGCAGGCGGACTCTCAACCACTGCGCCAACAGGGAAGACCCCATGTGCCACTCCTAAGTCCTTGTTCACTAACATCATGTTGATTGCTTGGAATTAGCCACGGTGGAAACATAGCATGGGAACTGGAAAATGCCGTAAATCAGGGCTTGATTTACTTTCTGATTTATTGTTTAGATGGAACGTGATGGAGAAAATGTTAGGAATGTAGGACAAACTTAAAAATATGTAGCGTCTATAACTGCTACATTGTGAATAGCACAAAAAAAGAGAGATCACTCCTCCAGTGTTTGAAACTGTTAAATGTCAGCCAAGACGTCGCTCACATCATTGATAAACACATGAAATCCCAACAAATGCAGAGCTGAAGGCAGTTTCATTCAATGAATAAACTCTGCACTGGGGAAGGGATCGTTTAACAGTAGGTTCTCCGTCAAATTTAACGACAAATACATTGGAAAAAGAGTTCATGAAGTGGGAAGTAACTGCATTTGTCAAATAATGATTTAATTGCAAACCAGTTTGGCTGTGAATGTAAGGACTTGGTCGAAATCAACAAAAGCATACTTTGAGACTCCATTTGGGTATCTGAAATTTATAATAAATAGTATTTTACATTTTATTATTCTCGGTAAATAGTGTGATATAGATATCCTTTATATCAGTAAAACTTACAATAAATATATATGCCTGTGTGAATATATTTTTTCAGAGAGGAGGCTATGAATCATTTTCCAGCTTACCATTAGACATGTATTTTTCTTCTTTTATCCCCGTATACCGATCTATTTCCCTTTCTTCAGCCATAGGTAGTGGACTATATAACTTATTGTCCGAACTAGGATTCATTTCTGAGAAGGCTAGTGGCAAGTTAAGAAACGGGCTGAAACTTTGCCTTACCCGTACTTAACATTCTAATATGTTTAATGCATATATTTGGTTTGCACTTACTCTTGCTAAAGTATTGCATGTAGCCGTTTTGGGGGTATGGTCATCTTTTATCATTTCTATATCCTTCCTGACTTTGCTTTAATCATACTCATCAACTTTTGCCATATGCTTTGTGACTTTAAAGGTTTAAGATGTTATTTCCCCCACTAGGCTCAAAAAGATATTTTCTTCCATTTTTTTCTATTACATTTACAATTTCATCTTTCACATTTTGGTTTTAAACACATGGAGACTCCACCCATGCAGTCAGGATTAGACAGGGAATGATTTCCATCCTTCTCCGTCTAACACTCTGCATTTTCCCCATTGATTTATGGAACTAAATGCATTGCACGTTAAATTTCCAAGTATTTATGCTTTCTCCCTGACTTCTATTCAACCCTTTCATCTATTTGTTTGTACTCAAGCCAATACTAATCTTCTTATTACTGTGGATTGGCGATATATCTTCCTCCCTGTCAGAGAAAACTTTTCTTGTTTTATCTTTGTTTGTCAAAAGTATTGCTAGACGCATATAGCACTTGGGCAGAGTATGCCAAAAACAAGGTAGCAAGAAAGGGGGAGGCTGGGGTCTTTCAAAGTTACTACCTTCTTTTCTCAATGTTTGGTCAATTCTCAAGCCAATGTTGCTGTTTTTATGAACTTCACATTATTCCTCATATAGTCCACAAAGCAATGGACAATATGAACCCCTAGTGGTTTATAAAGGTCAAAGAGAACGTTTGGGGGAAAAAAAGAAATCATTGCCTAGTAAGTTAAACGTGGGTTTTATACACACCATATACTACACACCACACAGACACACATACATATAACTAATTTATACCTAACCATACGTAATGAATTATAATCTAACCATTGAGATACATTTTTAACCAATTTATATTTTGAAAGAATTTTCTATACTCTTCTATAACAAAACGCTCTTAGAATCAGCATGTTTTATTTCTTGCCTAAAGTGTCTCAGCAACTTTTGTTGCTCACCTCCCTGAAATCAAATACCCGGGTTTCCTCTTTCTTTTCATCCTGTAATAACTTCCAATGAGATTTCATCTATATCCCTAGTTCAGTTGCCAAATACTGGTGGATGGTTCACAACTCTATCTCTAGAGACCATCTTTCTCTGGGATCCAGACTCACTGATGAAACTATGTAGAATTTCCAGTCGCATCCGGTACAGACACACACTCCTTCTGCATTTGCTGTTTCCAGGAAACATATTCCAAGTCTAGAGCTGGACAAGGTAGAATAGAAGCTTGACTACGGCACTGCTTTAACTTTCATGTAAAACTTGTCACCAAGTCCTAGTAATTTTATATCGATAATGTGTCTCTACCCCTATTACAGAGAACAAGTTAACATTATCTCACTGGAACTATTGGAAACCTCTCCTCGCTGCTCTATCCTCAATCAGCTTTTAACCCCGTATCTACACTGCAGCTGGGATGATCTTCAGAACATACAAACGTGGCCAAATCATTCTTCAGTGATTTGAATTTTTCTTTGGCCCTGCGTTATTTGGCAACTGCCTTCTCCTTTTACCTCATTTAATACCCCTATAACCTTTGTTTTGTTGATTGCGTGTTTCACGTCTCTTTCCATTCCTTGAAAGTAATGTGGTCATTCTACCTTCAAAGACTTTGCACATGCAGCTCCCTTCGCCTGGAAAAGCATCACCCCAGCCCAGTGAAGTCTCACATACCCTTTAGATCACAGCTCAATCACCACTGTGTCAGGGAAGCATTCCCTGAACCTAGGAACCAAATAATATCGCCCTGCTATACTTTTTCCCATCTCTCTTCACTTGCTGCAGTGTGTAATCATGGTAAATGTGAAAGTGGAAGAGACCCTCCCTTTCCAGAGACTGTAAATCGCACACGGACAGAGGTGCATTCTGTTTTCCTCACCTTGGTGTTTCTACTGCGTGACAGGGTTAAGCTTTGATAAATACTTGTAAATTTAATAACCACAATCTTTATTGAGGTAGATGAAGAAAAAACAATTATTTTCATGACTATAGAAACACACAGAAAATGAAAATGAAAATACAATACCACTTACAGTTACTAAACGAGAAGTACATAGATGTAAATCTCGCATTGTTTTGTTCCTGATCTTAGGAGAAAGAATTGCCTTTCACCACGAAGTATAATGGGTTTTTCTTTGTTTTTTGGGGTTTTTTTTTGCGGTACACGGGCCTCTCACTGTTGCGGTCTCTCCCATTGCGGAGCACAGGCTTCGGACGCGCAGGCTCAGCGGCCATGGCTCACACGGGCCCAGACGCTCCGCGGCACGTGGGATCTTCCCGGACAGGGGCACGAACCCACGTCCCCTGCATCAGCAGGCGGACTCTCAACCACTGCGCCACCAGGGAAGCCCACGAAGTATAACATTAACTGTAGAATTTTGGGGTGAGCACTACTTATCCAGTAGAGAAAGTGCTCCTGTACCCTATTTTTCTGAGAGTTTTCATCCTGAAGGTGTTGAACACATCAGTCTGTAGTTTCTTTGTACGTCCATACACAATGGTAAATATTACATTCCCATATAATTGCACCCTGCATAGATTTCACTCTTGCTTTCTCTCATTTTCCCTCTGTACCCCATCCCACGGGTCTTTTCTCCTTAGGAAGCACTATCCTTTCTGGCCTTCTTCCCCAGCCTCCTACAATTTACTCACCACTTTCTCTTTCCTATCTCCTAAGCATGTATTCCAATTTCATCTTACACATGGATGGCTTTTCCTCTGAGAAGCCACTCTGACTGAATGCTTGTATTTCAAGAGCAATTTCTACAGATATAAAATATTTTCTACACATGAGAGCATAGTCAACATTATACTTTGATTAGTGTTTATATCTCTATATTCACTCTAAGCTCATAAACGCTAAAACTTTAGTCACTGTAATTTTTCTTCCCAGTTTTAGCTTCACTGGCCATCATGGCACCTGAGCCCTGGCGGACACTCTCTATATATTAAATAAATTTAAATAAATGATGGAAAAATTTGGAGCATATTTATAAGACTGTTTGAGTGGAGATAATTCTATAAATGCGCTTGCAAATATCATTCAAAATGTTAAGAAGTGGAGTGAACAAAATACAGTTTAATAAAGTAACAATTTTAAAAGTAAACCGTCATCTTTTTTTTCGCACATCACTTTGCCTTATGAAACTATGGAGCCTACCTAGCACGTTCTATTTGTCCCATTAGTGATCAAATGTCACTTAGAAAGCATTGTGACTGATTGGTACTATTGCCTTAAGAGTAAAATTCTGTAGAGACTCATGAACAATAACAGGGAGAAAAAAAGGATTGTCCCATTTATTCTTCCATTATGACTATGCCTGCGTAGCCTAAAACTGCCAACTCTCGTTTTATTTAAAGCACAAAAGGTACACAGACACAAAAATAAAGGATGAGCTGTGAATTTCCATGACAGAATCTAGTCAAGAATTTCAGAAACTGCAGGGATTAAAAGATGTGGATAAATATTTATAAATGTGAACTCAAAGAACTGTAGTCAACAGAATACTCAGGAAGAATTTTCTGCCCAATGTTTTCTTCCTTGTATAGTCAGACTGCTCCTTGAACTTCAGATCTAAGAATGAAAACGACTTTCACTCTAGCATCCTTCCTAGTTTACCTGTACTTTCTGGAAACAGACGTTAAAATATTGCCAAATTGGATTTTCAGCAAATTTTCTTCCTACTAATGATGTACTCTTTCTTTCAATCCTAGTTCTAGTCTCTTTATATTTCCAGACTTGTATGATAAGTTCAAAGATTAAAAGTATAAATCGACTTTCATTTAAGTATTAATAATATTTGTGTCTTTAATAGAATTGGCAATATCACTAACATTTCCTGACTTAAACCATATCGTATGTGTTTTAAATAATTTATGCAATGTTTTACATTATCCACACATCTCTCATTGCAATGTTATTTGCTATTAATAAACATCATGAGTTAAAACTTTGGGTTTGAGTTAGACACCTAACAGACATACCCAGAGACAGTTTTACCAACTATTTGGACATTCACCATCCCAATAAGTTGACACACAAAATTAACCATCACAGTACATAAACTTTGCCACGTTTTCCTTGTGGAATTTCAGATTTGCTCTGGACCAGTGACTGCTACTTTCCATATGTTCTCATGTCAGAGATCATTTCAGTTGCCCTGTTTATGTTGGACGACTGTATGCTGGGTGCCTACTGAACAGAGCTGCTTTTAAATTATGCCACGTGGAGTAAGAAAATAAATGGTGCTTCATATATGATATGCATACAAGTTTAAATTTTATGAACTGAGCTAATTGCTAGAAAACATTTGTCTGATCTGTCAGTTTATCTTTCATTCCTTCAGTGTTGTCATTAGGAGCAACTGTCATTTTTATATATAGTACTTTAGACATACTAGGGCTGCTTATGGCATTTTCTACATGTTGCTTTTCTACAAAATAAATTCCCAATGTCAGGTTGAAAAAAAATACTTGTGTGTATATATACATATATATATACACGTATATATACATATATATACACACACATATATATATACATATATATATATATATATAATGACCTAGAAAGAAATAGAAGTCACCATTGTTAATTTCTTAAAGACCCTCCCCAATGGGCTGATGGAGGAGAAATCCCTTTGTTCTTGCTTTACCCCCTTCTTTCTAACTCCAGACCTGTCCTACACCAGGAGGCTCCTTGGGTACACACCTACGGACACCGCAGCCAACAATCTGTACGTGTACTTCTTCATAAACACTGTTGTCACTTGGCTACCCTTTGGATCTAGGGAGGGACATGCTGACGGGACAGGAGATTCTCAATAGGGTAGATGAGGGAAGGGCCATGTAGGATATATCCTCAAGGCCATGTGTATAGGGAATTCAAAGGTCCTAGTAACTCAAGTTAGAAGGGAGAACATAGGTTCCAGGCCTGCACATCCCTTGACTATATGATCTCTTGTCCTTAGAGAAAAGTTACAGCCAGAGGAAGGTCAGAACATGTTCCTCAAAAGAGCAAGATCCAGTGCAATGGCCCTTTTGAAAAGATCTAAGGGGATCTCTGATAAGCAAGTTGTCTTTCATTCAGATTTTTTTAAAAAGCTGTATCATGACGTAATTTGGATTACAGATTCCTGGAGTTCAAGTCTTATGTCACCTTTGCATGAAATTCTTGGAGAGTCTTGGGGACTTTATATTGTGTGCAGATGAAAGCAAATGTTTGTGACAAAGAAGGAAGGCTGTAGACAATTGGATTATTGCCACCAATTATTTGCCCCTCCTTGTAATACTATTATATATCATCCCCTCTGCTTGTCATGTGACTTGTCTGATCATCTGGTAGGAAAATCACATTACACAGCCTCTTTGATTTGGGACCTGGCGATGTGATGTTCCTTGGCCATATCCTAAACGCAGGACAGCCCCTTCAGCCAATGATCTACAAAAAGAAAACATCTGAGGCCAAGCTGGGTAAGCACAGAAGAGGCAACCAGAGCGGCAGCTGACTTGCAGCCTCTGATAACATGAGCAAGAAATAAATACCTGTTTTAGAGAGCCATTTAGATAATGGGTTTGCTATTAGCCACTGCTTTCTAATATACCACATTACACAAGGGGAAACAGTTAAAAAACACAATGAGGTTAAGTGTTATGAAACTGAATTGAAACTATTAATATAGATTCACAATTTTAAAAACTTACACTGAAATGGCCTACAAACAAATATTACCCCAGTAGCAACGATAACTTCAAGAACTCAGATTACAGCTTCTAATATTCCCCTGTGTTAAGAACTTGAGTCTGAATAAATTGTTGA
Organism: Pseudorca crassidens; assembly: GCF_039906515.1. Lineage (NCBI taxonomy): Eukaryota > Metazoa > Chordata > Mammalia > Artiodactyla > Delphinidae > Pseudorca > Pseudorca crassidens. Next base: position 6,813,919 of record NC_090307.1, read on the forward strand.
ATTCTGGTCTGCAGCATGGGAAGAACAAGATGAGCCTGGGACAAGGTGGTGCAAAACAGTAGGAAGGAGTTTGCACGTTCATCTTGCCTTACTGGGAGGAAATGGGTTGGGGAGGATGTGGACAAAAGGGAACACCTGTGTCTCGTTGGTGGGAATGTAAAGTGGTACAACCATTTGGGAAAACAGTATAGAGTTTTCTCAGAAAATTAAAAATAGCACTACCTCATGATCCAGCAGTGCCACTTCTGCTCATATAACCAAAGGAAATGAAATCAGGATTGCCAAGAGTTATCTGTGATCCCAAGTTCATCGCAACATTACTCACAATAGCCAAGATATGAAAACAGCTTAAGTGTCCACGGACAGAAGAACGGATAAAGAAAATGTGGTGTATATATTTTTATACATTGGAATATTACTCAGCATTAAAAAAGGGAAATCCTGCCCTTTATGACATCATGGATGAATCTGGAAGGCTTTATGCCAAGGGAAATAAGTCAGGCACAGAAAGACAAATACTTCATGATCTCAATCAGATGTGCAATCTAAAACAATTTGAATGCATAAAAGCAGAGGGTAGAATACCAGTTTCTAGGAGCTGGAGATTGGGGTTAATGGGGAGATGTTGTTCTAAGGACACAAAGTTTCAGTTATGCAGGATGAATAAGTTCTGGAGATCTAAGGTACATCATGGTGACTACAGTTAATAATACTGTGTTGTATACTTGAAATTTGCAAAGAGAGTAGATCTTAAGTGTTCTCATCACACATACACACAACAAAATGCCAATTATATGAGCTGCTAAATATGTTAAACAGCGTGACTGTTAATCGTTTCACAATTAATACATATGTCAAACCATCATATTGTGCATCTTAAACACATACAATTGTTATTTGTCAACTATACCTCAATAAAGCTGGGAAAAAAATACATGGCAAAAGTTGTTTAGTAAAAAAAAAAAAAATAAAGCTGGTGCCAAAAATATAAATCTTTGATAAATTAAGAAACTTGAGACAAAAATTAAATAAAATATAAGTGTAGAGTAGATAAACCATCTGTTAAGAACACATTTAAGTCGATTAAGAAACTGTGAAAAAGAATGGGTATTGGGGCTTCCCTGGTGGCGCAGTGGTTGAGAGTCTGCCTGCCGATGCAGGGGCCGCGGGTTCGTGACCCGGTCCGGGAAGATCCCACATGCCGTGGAGCGGCTGGGCCTGTGAGCCATGACCACTGAGCCTGCGCGTCCGAAGCCTGTGCTCCGCAACGGGAGAGGCCACAACAGTGAGAGGCCTGCGTACCACAAAAAAAAAAAAAAAAAAAAAAAAAGAATGGGTATTGGATGAAAATTTACTGAAATGAAAAGGTAGATAATAGTGCCTAGAAAGAAGAGCACATTAATAAGGAAGATGAACAGTATCGTTTCTTTTTTTTTCTTTTCACAGTGTGGATAGATTGTTTTATTTGGTTTTATGTGCGCTCATTTGATCACACAAAGTATGAATCTTTTGCTTATACAAAGTATCTATTATTGAATACTTTGTATAATAATTTGGTTTTAACAATAGTAGATGCTAGATGTGAGGGACAGGACGACTTCATTGTTTCTTGTTTTGCCTATTTGTTTCACTCTTATTTTCTGAGATGATACAAAGTCATTAGAACAAAATAAATGAGTTGGTCCAAGTAAAATATTTTGCTCAGGGAAGGGTTAAGTTTAGAACCTTGATTTCCACTGCTGGTTGCCTGTCCTTTTCCCTATAACTCCACTCCAGTTTATGTTTCATTTAAACTCCCAAGGAAATAATTAACGTATTTTAACATGGGAAGGAGCATGCATTTATTTAATTTGCAACATAAAAGGGGTGCATCGGTAACACTTAGTGTGAAAAGAAAACAACTGGCTGCCGGCTGCTGAGATTGAGAAATATCAATTAGGATTAACTAAAGTAACCTCTCTTATGGGTTTAGTTTGTTTTCTAGAATGATTACATTACAAAAATCACTGTGTTCTATTTCCCAGGGAGGTCTCTATTTCACAATAAAGCTTTCTTCTTCTAGGGCTGTAGTTTATTCTCCAAACAGCCTCAAGAAAATTAAATATACTATGAATGCCTATAATGACCATAGGATGGAATAAAAATACAATCAATGAAACCAAATTAAATTTCTGTTTGCAAACAACTTTGCTCACAGACTGGACATTTGTTAAGTGGTTGGCGAAATTCTGCTTCCATTTGCATTTCTTTCATTTGAGTGTCTCTAAGTAAGGTTTATACTTAATAACAGATCAGCTGATGACCTTTTTATGCATAACAATAAGGCCTCAGTTGAATATCTTATTGTTAACCATTATTCACACAATAGCTTTCGTTGTGGATGAAAAACATTTAATCCATTCACGTATCTATTATAGTTTCTTCGCTACAGCATCTCAGATGTGGAATAGCTAATTAGGCTTTCTGAGTATTTCCTGCTCTCTGAAATTTCTCAAGGGCCTCTGTTTTCAAGTTTTTACTTCATATTAGAATTTGATAATATTTCCACCCTAAGCAACCAATTAAGCTCTACCACTTTTATGGGCCTATTGATTTACTCAAGAAAACAATGGCAACAACAATAAAGTGTTAAATCCTTCATTCTCCCAGAGGTCTAAACAAATAAAACATTTTCTTACACTGGTCAATGAAAGAGTTTCCTCTACTTAGGGTCACTGTGACATTTTAGAAAAACTACTGGTTTTCTTTATATGACTGTAATGTGCTTTTCTCTGTGTTCAAATTTTACTAGAAAATTTGTGATTGAGAGAACACTAGTCTTAGCACACATGCATTCTGTGACCTGGATATATTGAGAACCCCCCTTTTGACTCTTAGATACTCTGAACTTTATCTGAGTAAAATCAGAATATCTTCCTCATAAACACCCATATTTTATGATAAATACTACGTATTGGACTGTCTTCCCTTTCTACTTTAGTATTTATAAAAGACTTTATTCTGAAATTCGGAGAACAAATCTAGACCCTTGTTTTCTATATTAAATCGAGCTTGCTCTTGGCGTGGTGTTCTCAGTCTAATTCCGGATTGCTTCCTGGGCTTGTGAGCTGTGCAATCACACAGGGCCCCATACTCAAAAGGGCCCCTGACTTGGTATAATGTTCTGCTATCCCCATCTTAAAATTCTTAATAATTTTTGAACAAGGACCGCTCGGAGCTCCACAATTTAGCTGGTCTTGGTCTAGCCCCTTATAATTCCTTACTCATTAAAGAAGTTATTTGATTATACCTTTCAATATCTTTTAATCTCAGTCACTCTGGTCCATCTTTTCTCTCCATAGGTACAGTATGTCTAATTTTGTCACATCGAATCTACTAATTCTGATGTAAAGGTGAGAATTTGGGTAACATGTGCATGTATAGACACTGAGTAATGCAGAATAAAATGGAGACTTTTTTCTTATCCAGAGCAGGTACCTTGTCAGAAGATGCCATTTGCCTCTGAAGATAACAGATCTCATCCGATGCTAAACTGGGAAAGATGGGTATTTTGCATGCTCTTTCTGTTCTTATCTTTCATTAGTCCTTAGACTACAAATCATGGGATACAACATGTATCTGTAATCCCTCTTAAGATTCTGGGAGTCATTAGACTTCTCAATATTAAGCTGGATCTGTAAGTGACCTCGGTATTCAAATGGCATAATAGTGGTGGCAGTGATGATGGTATGGTGGTGGTGATAGAATAACAGCGGTCTGGATGGTGGTTTCTGGGGCTAGCGCATGTCAAATATGGTCTAGATTTCAAAGACTCAGCCCAAATACTACATTAACATTGAAGTCCGGTGTTATTTTAAACCAAATAATCATCTCCTGTTGGGATTCATGTAATATTTTTTTCTGTGGCTCTATTATAAAACCATATTATACCATATACCACGTCCTATATTATTTTATAGACTAAGGTTGAAGGCTTCACAGATTATTCAGTAAACACTGGGATATATACACAGCACATGAATGAAAACATCCTTGCTGATGGTCATTACTGAATTACTGAAATAGGTTTCCACACCTCATCAAAGTCTCCAAGAAGGAGGTATTAGCCATGGGGAAAGAATTTTAAGAGTGGCGTAAGTTAATTAGCACCAGAATTCCAATTTATCATTATTCCAAAGAGAACTAGACCTGTGATACAGGAGAAAATTTTCTAGTAGTACCCTTATATAGATAATTAGTGCTGGAAAACAGACCACGATTTAAGAATGGGTCTAATCTGAAAGGAACTCCTGAAGGCGGAGCAGGAGTTGAGGGATTCATTAGTCCAGTTTACTGTTATTGAAACCATTCTGATCATTTATCCAGTCTCTCCCAAAGACCTCAGCTCCACAACTGAAAATTTACAAAAGAAATGAAGAAAAGTCAGTTTTAGGCTTCCTATAAAAGTTTTTGAAATTTCAATTCATTGCAACTCAGTGAAACTTTGGTAGTTCATTTTACTTTTAATTAAAGTGCATTATTATGATTAACGCAATAATAATTTAAAAAGCTATTATCTATTAATTGTAGATTCCACTGAATTCATTTAATTCAATTCATTTAATAGAACTTGTTGGGATATGAGTATGTAAGATAGGGACATAGTCTTTTTAGAGTAATTTCAATAATTAGGTAAGCGGATGGATGGATGGGTGGCTGCATAGAAAGATGGTTAGATATACACACAAATGTTTAACTGTTGTGTTAAATAAAAATAACTATATCTAATGTAAATTATAATCAATTTATGTCACTTATTCACATATTCAGTAAGCCATATTAGTGATTTTTTTCTAATAAAATATTGGGGAATATATTATATATTTAACTCCTTAAACTTAATGATTTCATAACATAAGAGCTCAAGTCTCTTATGAATAAACACAGGAATCATAAGTGACTTAAATACATTGGGTGACCATCATATTGCACATAACAAATGAATTCAATTGCATTGGAGTCTTGGTTACATTCATTAAAGTTGCATTTTCTTTGTCAGTATTAAATGCAAAGTACTTTATCAACAACGTGTAATGTGCAAGATTAAAGGAGGACAAGTTTGCTCCTCAGGGTGCTGGCAGTGCTGTAGAAGGATCATATACATAAAGAAACACATCACGTTGAAGAAAGCGGTTCATAAACTATAAGATACACATTTTGCTCAGATGCACAGAGATCTTGGTGTTGGTTTGCTAAATAACATGTTAAATGTGTGTGCGCACCAGTATATAAAAGAATCACAGGGGCTTCCCTGGTGGCTCAGTGGTTGGGAGTCCGCCTGCCGATGCAGGGAATGCAGGTTCGTGCCCCGGTCCGGGAGGATCACACGTGCCGCGAAAAAGAAAAAAGAATCACAGCATTCCAGGCATGACTGAAATCCCAAAACCCTGTGCTCTATGAACCTACCAGTCTTGCTGTGCCAGCATAACTGTTAGGACACATACAGCGTGTCTTCAAGTTTGTACCCCTATGACAGAGGACATTTTGACAGGCTTCCTTCTTAAAATGTATTGAATAAATGTTGATAATTGAAATGATGAATATATAAAGGTCAAGAGTTGTAAAATATTTCTACTGCCTAGGAATCTAGAGAATCTAGGCCTGAGTTTATAGTATATTTATGAACTATGAATGCAATTATCCCATTTGAAAAATGTTACCTACTTTACTACCTCTTTGCAGATTTTAGACAGTCTTTTGATATTAATTATCTAATTCAGTTAAAAAGCTACAATTGCCTTGCTGAATCTTACACTATTTTGTACTAAATAAATTTTATTTTTTAGTGGTTTTTTTGTTGTTGTTGTTTTGCTTTGTTTTTTGTGGGTTTTTTTTTTTGCAGTACGCGGGCCTCTCACTGTTGTGGCCTCTCCCGTTGCAGAGCACAGGCTCCGGACGCACAGGCTCAGTGGCCATGGCTCATGGGCCCAGCCGTTCCACAGCATGTGGGATCTTCCCGGATTCCTGAACCGGGGCATGAACCCGTGTCCCCTGCATCGGCAGGCGGACTCTCAACCACTGCGCCACCAGGGAAGCCCTATTTTTTAGTGTTTTAAAACACCAATTTTTTACTGGAAGGAAGAAACAGATCATTTAAACACTATGTAAAATGGAAAATGCCATCTAGAATTTGAATCAAAAGACATGACACTTGTTAGAGTGTCAGACACAGTCAAAACTCCAGCAATTTCCTTCTGGGAGGAGAAATGAGTTCTCTCTCTCATTTTTGCATGCACATAATTTCTTTACAAATGATTATGCCAGTTAGACGTGTAAACCTCCTATCAAAGTTACTGAATGATAATGATTTCTAATTGTTCTAGTTTTCCCTAAGTTGGAGCATTGATATTTTTTTACAATGACAACAATAAAAGAGGCACAAGAGTATGACACTTGTGTTGCTATCTCTTTGTGTTGCCCAAGGGAGGACTGCTCATTTATCATGATTGATAATTAGGAGGAAATAGAAATAAATAAGTTGCTTAAATTTACATCACAAGAAACGAAGAGTAGTTTGGAGAATGTTATGTTTGAGAATGTAAAATTTCCTGTTTGATGTTAAATAATGGTTGAAAGAATATGAAATAGATTTAAAAAGTAAAAAGGAAGTAGAAAAATAAATTTTCCTTATAACAGAAACTTAAACCAGAATTGAAAAGTGAATACTAAACCTACATATAAATATGCATTTCTTTTGATTCACACCACACAACAAAGGCATATTCTGCAGTATATTGTTTGCTATATATTTTCTTTGAAGTCTGTCTTATTTTATCAAGGAATAGAAATGTGCCTATGAGGTATAAAATTTCATGAAGCTAAGATATGTGGTTCAGAAAAATTCAAGTCATAACTTAAGCGATAATGATATTGAAAGACAAGAGCTTTTCCACCTTGTTTTGTATAATTTTATTAAGTGCCGTTGAAAATGAATTTATGTCACATTGTTCACGAAATAATTATTGTGAAGCATTAGAATTTAAAGGAAATGCTTTGCTAAACATTTTAAAATGTAACCTTTCCTTGTAATGTCAAAGTAAAATCAAAACATCCATTTTAAAGGAGTCACGCCATCTACAGAAGAAAACTGCACTCCAAAGCCATCTAGAGTAAGTCTATTCCTTTAATATTTTGAGTAAGTGATCTAATAATTTCTGGCACTTCAGAACAAATGCTAAAAGAGTTACCTTAAAAAACCCTAGGGCTTCCCTGGTGGCGCAGTGGTTGAGAGTCCACCTGCCGATGCAAGGGACACGGGTTCGTGCCCCGGTCCGGGAAGATCCCACATGCCACAGAGTGGCTGGGCCCGTGAGCCATGGCCGCTGAGCCTGCACGTCTGGCGCCTGTGCTCCGCAACGGGAGAGGCTACAGCAGTGAAAGGCCCACGTACCGCAAAAAAAAAAAGAAAAAAAAATACATTTCTTAAGGCTATAGCTGCCGTAAGTGTTGATTCCTCTTATGGATCTGGGCAAAGTAAATTGAAAATCTTCTGGAAAGGATTTATCATTCTAGATGCCATTAAGAACTATCATGATTCATGGGAAGAGGTCAACATATCAACACAAACAGGAGTTTGGAAGAAGTTGATTCCAACCCTCATGGATGACTCTGAGGGGTTCAAGACTTCAGCAGAGGAAGAAACTGCAGATGTGGTGGAAACAGCAAGAGAATTAATATTGGAAGTGGAGCCTGAAGATGGGACTGAGTTGCTGCAATCTCACGATAAGACTTGAATGGATAAGAAATTGCATCTTATGCATAAGCAAAGAAAGTGGTTTTGTGAGGTGGAATCTATTCCTGGTGAAGATACTGTGAAGACTGTTAAAATGACAACAAAGGGTTTAGAATATTACATAAATGTAGTGAATAAAGCAGCAGGAGGGTTTGAGAGGATTGACTCCGATCTTGAAAGAAGTTCTACCACAGAGTTCAAACATCACATTGTTCATGAAAGGTAGAGTCAATCAATGTGGCAAACTTCATCGTTGTCTTGTTTAAAGAAAAAGCCACGGCCACCCTGACCTTTAGCAGGCCCCGCCCTGATCAGTCAGCAGCCACCAACGTCAAGGCAGGACACTCCACCAGCAAAAAGATTATGACTTGCTAAAGGCTAAGTTGATGATTAGCATTTTTTTTAGCAATAAAGTATTTTTTAAATTAAGGGATGTACACTGTTTTAGACACAAGGCTATTGAACATTTGATGCACTGTAGTGTTAATATTCACTTTTACATGTGCTGGGAACCAAAAAAAAAAAATGTGTGACTTGCTTTACTGTGACGTTTGCTTTATTGTGGTGGTCTGGAACTGAACAGGCAGTATTTCAGAGGTATGGCTGTAATATCCTCATTCTCTGTTCCATCTAAAAGGGGAACAGGGCATCTAAAAGAAAAAGCCAGATAGCATTTCCTCCAGAGCACAGATCTTCAAATTTTCACAAATAATTTAATTCATAGATCTTCCAGGAAAAAGCAGCAATGTAAATTTAAAAATAAAAACAAAGTGGATATTATCCTTTTGTCTTCCAGGTGATATTCATGCTCCCTATTCAAATCAGTGGTGTTCGACCAGAGTAGGTTTTGTCCCCAAGAGGAATTTTGGCAACATCTGAAGACATCTGCAGTTGTCACAACTGGTAAAGGTGTTGCTACTGGCATCTAGAGGCCAGGGATACTGCTAAACGTCTTACAACACACATGACAGCACCTGCAACAATGAATTACTCAGCTCAAAATGTCAACAGAATCGGGACTGAGAAACCCAGATCTGGATGAGGCTGTCCTGTCAGTTCAAGTACTGGGTTAATTGTAATTTACTAAAATAATTGATGAATATCATCTGTCTTTCGTGGCGTGCTTGGAGTTCTCAAAATAAAACACAATATTTGCTAAATGGACACAAAAGAATCATATCCTACAAAAGCATTATCATATAAAAGTTCTTAAAACATGGATTTAATAAATGATGATGTAACAATGGAAACTTCTGTTACTGTGACCCCCATCTTAAAAATGACAGCTTGGGGCTTCCCTGGTGGCACAGTGGTTAAGAGTCCGCCTCCTGATGCAGGGGACACGGGTTCGTGCCCCGGTCCGTGAGGACCCCACATGCCGCGGAGCGGCTGGGCCCGTGAGCCATGGCCGCTGAGCCTGCGCGTCCGGAGCCTGTGCTCCGCGACGGGAGAGGCCACAACAGTGAGAGGCCCGCGTACCGCAAAAAAAAAAAAAAAGACAGCTTGATTGTTAATCAGGATTACAACAGACAATGCTAGATGGCTATTAAAAATTAGCTGCAAACAGAAATTATGTGTCAGATTTTAATGGTTATGTTTGTACAATGTTTAATTCAGTGTTGGGGACAAAATATAACCTCTAAGATAAAAATTATTTGTAATCAATCCACTTGGTTTTGCAAACATAAAGCAATTTCAAATACAGGCAAATGTAAACCAATTTGTATGCTTTTTCCTCAAAATATACTTTTAATATTGTAAGGACATATTTTGTAAACTAATTTGTAAGATAATTATTTCATACAATTTTTAAAATACATGATAGCAAAAATTTCCGTCAGTAGCTGAACTTGGAAATATGATTTTATATTATGTTCACCCTATGCCCTAGTTAACACATTAGAGCTTTCAGCAGGTTCATCAGTACATTTTTTTTAAATCTACTTCTCTGAAGACATACTGAAATTCTAGCAGTGACATTTCAGTGCAGTAGGTCAGCATGGGACAAATCTAACTTAAATGTAGATATAGTTATATATTATTTTATGACCTAGGAGAATAAGCTTAAAACCCAAGTATATTTGAAATTTCAATAATCCAGCTGTCTTGCGTTGTGAGGAAGCGTTATTTTAAAGCAGTTATAATGACTGGTGTTCTGATATCCTGTTTCAAAGCCATCTGAAATAAACTGAGTGCAAATTTAACTCATCGTAGTTTTCAAATATTTATTGAAATCTTTGTTCAGAAAAAAATTGCAAGAATTGTCCAGTTCCCATTTTTGTTGGTACTAGAGACTCTCACAAGCAAAATGTTATTTAAGAAAATGGTGCTTAAAACTACTTTTGTTGCTATTTCCTCTGTAGCATCAAATCCACATTAATGTTTATATCAGCTTTAAAAGCCATATATCAAAGTAAGTGCAGTATCCTGGAAGAGGCGTAACAGCTCAGTGATGGCCAGAGACTCTGAATTCTGAGGACATCGCATCAAATAATGTTGTTATTAGTAAGAGATGATGGCTCTACAAGAACACATCCTGCTTTGATTTATGCCAGCGATAATTTAAACTGATTTTCTCTTTATTTAACAAAAAGTAAGAAAAGTCATTACAGAGTAGTTGAAATAGTAAGAGAAGTTTATATGTAAACATGATTTCCTCAAGATTTATATACGTCTATTTTGTTTCTTGCTTCAATAGCTGAGTTTGCTTGGATTAGATGTGTTCTAAGAAAGTTATATAAAATTATATTTTTAGTATAATTTTAGTTTAGTTTTTAGCATAATTTTATAATGCTGGAGAAAGTCTAATGGTACCCATCCCAACTACTTGCTGAGACATAAAACTTTTACCACACGGCACACCCATCGCTACTTCATAAAGTTCACATAGCTCTGAGAGGAAAATGAGGAATGCCATTAAAAAGGACAGAAAGCTTACCATGTGGAAGAAAAAGACTTCAGAGCAAAAAAACCCCACAACATCACCAACCACACACACACATACGCACAACACAAAGCTAAGAAACAAACATAAACAAAAAAACACAACAGATATCAACTTTGATAATCAGTTATTCTCAAACCATATCATTATTATAGAATACTTGGGGAAGTTTATTCTTGAAACCAAATGAAAACTTTATTAAAGAGATTATAGAGCTCCATGTTTATATTGTGAGACACATCTCAACAAGAATTGGGCCATTAACAACCTGATTCTATAGAAATCTTACAGGTAAGTGAATATTTTCACTGACAGCATGAATTGAGCCATCACAGAAATTCAGCACCTTGTAAAGTATTTGATGCAAAGCTACAGTTACTGACAAACAGCGACAATGCTACTGAAAGGTCCATTAAGTATGTGTGGCATCAACTTCCAAAATACACTGTAAGTTTACAATATTTTCAACACTTAACAAGTCTTTAGAGCTGTGGTTTTATAACCTCAGTAACTAAGACTTGTGAAGAAAGTTTTAAAATTTCTTTTGGTAAGAATACCAGATGTAAGCAATAAAATAGCTAATGTATAAATTTCTTTATACATTTAGTTATAAGTAGTCAGATGTCATAATGACAATGTTGTAAGAGTTGTTTTAGTCACAGAAATATCTGATTCCAAACTGTCGAAATTTAATAGAATATAATAAGCACATTAAGAATAGGTAGAGTACTGAAATAGCAAAATCACACAATATCTGCAATAATTCCAAAATGTTTTTGATGACAAGATTGTAGTTTCTCTGATAAGCAGCTCACACTTTGTCACAGTTAAAAACTGTTGATTATTTTAGCATAGAAGATATAGTATGGAAAGCCATGGAATGCAGAGTAGAAAAGTATATTATAATTTAGAAAAGCACACGTAAATTATAAAGAAAACCCCCCAATTTATCAATTTATCTGTTCTTTTTTTTTGCACTAGTACAGTGCGGGCTGATTTTAGCTGCCACGTTTACTTGATGATTAATGTAGAAGGGAGACAGAGCATTTGTGAGATCCGATAGTGCTGCTATAGGGCAAAAGAGTAGAGATAGTTGGTCAGTATCTAGTTCAAAAATATTTTCAAGGCAGCAAGGAAAAGTATCCCTATCTCCTTTGTTTCTCATAACATCACCCAAAATTATTAAAATATATGCTCTAAAAATTGACAAAGAGAAATTCGAAAAAGACTTTTGACGAATATTCCTATAGAAAACCAAAATCTTCCAGATACTGTATCCTTTGTTAAGTGTTTCGTACCCTCCATGTAGACTTGCACCGAGAACACACGCAGGGAGTTTGCCTGAAGAGTGAAGCAAGGCGCTCTCATGGGCGGAGCCGTGGACAGCACTGAACAGAAGCCGTTTCCCTAAACCAGTGGTTTTCAGTGACTCCCCACTCCTACGCATCATATCCATCAGCAAGTCTTCTTACCTCTGGAAAGTATCACAGACGCAAATTCGCTGACTTGTGTTTGTTGGGACTAGTTAATCTTCTTAAAAGCGTTAATAGCTCACTCAGGTCTAACATCGTGCCCTAAGAGGAGATCAGGTCCCTACTTAAACAAACAAACAAACAAACAAACAGGAAAATTGCCTCTTCTCTCTGTACTTAGAGACTAATTTAGTTTAGGCATTGTTAGGGAAGAAATTGGATGGAAAGTTTCTTAGGGTGATAGGGCAGTAAGAACACATATGCTATAGATCACGACTAGAAAAAGTAGATAAAAGATCAAGCTGAATATTATTCTCTCACTTAAAAATAATTTTGAAAATATACCACGTGCCCAGTTGTGCGCCAGGCATTGTGGGCCAAAGGTCATTGAACATATTCCCCGCCCTCAAGGAGGCTACCCATCAGGTGAACAAGATGAACAAGCAGGAAGTTAGAGCAGAGAATAATAGATGCTAACAGCCCTGTGACTCTTTCAACAATTTCATCCCTTTAATCACAAGAGCCCACACAGACATTCAAGTATCCAATTAAAGTCATTTTAGAATATTATTCTATTATTCATCTTCCAAAAAAATAAATCCTAGAAAAGAGAAAGGAATGATGAGTCTGTTAGATATATGAGATTTTGATATGCCAAAATCAGATGAGAAATAAGAAAACCATAAGAAGAGAGAAAAGTCTCTTTATATGGGCACATCAGCATCAAATTCTGGGAGACCTTTCAAGCAATGCCATTTGTTTCAAAGCAGAAGTTCAGTATGTTCTTAATATGTTATGCATGTAGGCAGTGTTGTTCCTGGATGGACAGAATAAGACAAATTATGCTCAGTAATCCCAATTACAATAATCTACATTTAATTTGATGAGATCAGTGGCCATAAGGGGGAGGAGAAAAGAAAGAATGAGGGGAAAATTCAAAGGAAGAATCAGCATAATTTGGTGTCGATTATATGTAGCATAGCTAGAGTTATGCCAAAAGTTACGCTGAGCCTGTGAGCCTGGACTGTCTGAGAATGTATGAGCCAAAGACAGAGGCAGAAATGTTTGAAGGAAACCAGGTCCCAGGTTGGGGACTAGGGTGCATGAGCCACTTAATATATACTGTCACTCTCTGGGGAAAATGGAATCTCAAATGGTACCGACTTACCAAAAAAAAAACAGAACAAATCAACAACTGAGCTAGGAATGAAACCCAAGATCCTCACACCAATAATTATAACTACATCACAGAGCCATCCTACATACAGACAATCCTTAGAACAAACACTGTATTCTATTCTGTAGCTCAGAGAGTCACACAAAATGTCTCTCTTTTTGAGAGTCAAATCAGTGCACCCATGTTCAGGAGATAGGTAATATATTATGGAATCTCCAGGAGCATACGTGGTAGCTTCATGTAACTTAACATCAAGTTTCTTCACCCAGAAAAAAAAAAAAACAACTTTTTGACAAGTTGCCAAAAGCTTTGTTAAAAATATGCAAGGGCCTCCGTGTAGCTCTGAAGTTCTGGTCATGTCATCTGCGCTATTAAAATTCTAAGCAGCACAACTGCTGAATGTATTCAATTAAAAAGGAGTCGTAATGAAGGCCCACAGCCCAGGCCTCTGGGTGTTAGGATCAAAGGGGCAGTTCTAAGACACTTTATATGAATTTCCAGTCAAAAAACTGGTCTTTCATCATTTGCTAAAATACAAATCCTAGACTCAGGCAAAAAATACTACGAGGTGCTTCAGAAGCGTTTTTTCTGTATTTGTTTTAATTCTTGTTGTTTTAGTGAATTTATTTGGAAATTACAATTTAAAATTTATACAGCATGAGTTATTCCTTGCCTGTAAATTTCCATCAGGGAGAAAGGAGGCTAAAAATGTCAGAATCCCCCATATCCTTTTCCAAATTCCAGCTCTAAAAATGTACTGTTTGTATGTTTTAAATATTGTGAGTAGCCAAACTTAAACGCTGCTCAAACGCTGACTCCAGGTATGTGCTTCAATTCATTTGCCTATTGTTTAAGGGGCTTGTCTTGTATATTCAGTTTAAAACATTATACATATGGAGAGAATATCAATCTAAAAACGTATTGAGAGAGAGAGAGGGAGAGAGAGGGAGGGGTGGGGGGGGGAGAGAGAGAGAGAGAGAGAGACGGAGGGAGGGAGGGAGGGAGGGAGAGGGGGGAGAGAGAGAGTGGGGGAGACAAAGAGGGAGAGAGTGGGGGAGGGGGAGAGAGGGAGAGAGAAAGAGGGAGAGAAAGAAAGAAAGAAAGAAGAAAGAAAGAGAGAGAAAGAAAGAAACGGACAAAGAAAGAAAGAGAGAGAGAAAGAAAGAAAAACAAAGAAAGAAAGAAAGGGAGAAGTCTCAAGAAGTAGGTGTCTTGATTTATGTTACTGCTAATTAGTGTGAAAATGGTAAGGTATTTATTTGCACTGTGACTCTCTCAAAGATTTTATAATTTTTTTTTAACTATAAGAGGTACAGAAATCACTTTCATTGTAAATTTGTCTAAATTGTACGTTTAAAGTGGAGTGATATTTTCAGAGTAACTGATATAATCTCAATATATATAAGCCTTTAAAGGCTTCATGTTGGGTGAGTATATGCTTATTATAAGGAAGATGGCATAATAACACATTCTTTGAATGTTTCCAGATGATAACGTTTCTAATATGAAGCCAACTCATTTTGTTTGCTATCTTCTTATTCAGGTTATTCAAAGCAGCAGGGTGAGAGAAAGCAGAGAACTAGTCCCTCATTTGGAATAAATCACAGACGCACCTCAATTAGCCACCTGCATTCCTTCAGTATTTTTCCAGCATCTCATCAAGAAAATATTATTTACTGTTATGATTAATAAAAAAGGTCTGCAAAGTATTTGCTGTTTAATGGGAAAATAATGGGCAACATTAAGGAAGGGAAACACTATACATATGCATGGTCTTTGTGACATGACGATTTATTCAGAGCCCGGCTCTGCCACTATGAGAAGTAAACAATCAGAAAATGGAAACGAAATTCCTCTACAAATCATCTTTCATCTGAGAACTTTGTTTGACCCTAAAGCTAACCTTATTTAAATGGTTACAGATTCCTGGACCAGCCATCAACTAATATTGGAAGACTGAGTCAGTGCGGATTCTAGATGTGAATGACTTAGCTATGAATGGGTCCAAATGGAGTTTTTAAATTTTTTGTGCGTGTTTGTTTTGCTTTCTTTGTATTCAGTATATACAGTGACACTTCATCACCCTCTGCTCTTCACCTTGTCTACTTTCCCTGTGTTAATGTTTGTTTATTGACCAAACCTCTTATCTGCCCTTTAGACTTGATGATTTGAGAATGTCAGCTCCATCTTCCTCCATAACCTCACACACCACTTTTCTCCTGTTTCTCCTGCCACTCTACTCCCAGCTTGACTACAGTGAATTTGCATACGTGACTGTTCTACACACACACCCCAGTCCACAACAGGGTCTTTGTGATTACTCTCCCTCGTGCTAGAAATACCCTCCATACGAATGTCAATGCAGATCACCCTCTTACTGCAATTCTGAATATGGTCAAATATCAAACTTATTCTCTCCAAATGTCCAATCAGCACGATTGAAATTGAACTCTTCTCCAAATCTGTTCCCCTAGAAGACTTCGCCAGATCCCCCATTTATCTCTGTTTTCTCACACAATGTATACACCCTGCAGGAAATCCTGCTAGCACCATCTTCAGAAACATCTCCAGAGCTTAAACACTGTGTACCACCTGCATGGCTACCAGGTTCATCTGAGTCGCCATCCCTCCTCAAATAGATTTCTGCAGTTATCTGCTTACGGTTGTCCATTTTTTAATGCTCACTCACTCACAGTTTACTTTAGAGAAGAAGTTAAGTGATTCCTTAAAGTAAGTGACAATTATGGCCCTTTCCACCTCCAAACCCTGCAATGCCTGCCTATTTCACGCAAAGTAAAAGCCAACATACCCCAATGTCCTATGATGCCTATGTGATCTGAAAATACTCACACCAAAATACTGTCCTTCTAAATCACTGAGCTCTAGCTAGGCTGGCCTTCTTTCTTTTTAATTTTTTTTTTATTTGCGGTACGTGGGCCTCTCACTGCTGTGGCCTCTCCCGTTGCTGAGCACAGGCTCCGGATGCGCAGGCTCAGCGGCCATGGCTCACGGGCCCAGCCGCTCCGCGGCATGTGGGATCTTCCCAGACCGGGGCATGAACCCACGTCCCCTGCATCGGCAGGCGGACTCTCAACGACTGCGCCACCAGGGAAGCCCTAGGATGGCCTTCTTGCTCTTCACTTACTACACCAATTACCCTCTTATATTCCCACTAGCTATTTTCTCTGTCTTCTGCATGAAAAGCTCATCTTCTTTATGCCCACAGGGTGGACTTTTTAAGACTCTTCCAGTCATTGCTCAAGTGTCCCCTTATCAAAGAAGCTTATATATGACTTATACCAAACATTCAAGAAACAGCTAATTCCCATTTTTTGAAGATTTTTCCAGAAAACAGACGGAGAATGACAGTTGGCCAGATTATTTAATGGGACAGGTGTAATCATATTTCTAAAACCCAAAAACTAATACATTAAAAGAAAATTATAGGTTCACTTCATGTATGAAGGTAAACATAAAAATTCCACAAATAGTATCCCATAGCATATTTTAACTGTGAATTAAAAATATACATTAAGTTTATTTCAGGGATGCAAAGGATGGTTCAACATAAGAATATCTATTAATACATTTTACCATGTTAAAAGGCGAAAAGGAGAAAACAGTGTGCAAAACCAGGGGTACAGAAAAATGCATTTGATAAGATACAGCACGCATATAAGGAAGCCAAAAGTCTACCTGTTGTGAAGCTAAGCATTAAATAAAGGAAGGCAAAGCATTGGACAGATATTAACACAGCAAGGCAACAGCAATTAAAGGAGTGAGGTATCAGTGCAAGAGCAGACAAATAAAACTATGTAACAACATGAAGAGATAAAACTCAGGCTAATATACCCAACATGGAAGCATACAATATGGTAGAGACGCTTTGGGAAATAAGAGATAATAGGAGAAAATATGGGAAAATGGTGTATTGTTTACTGATGATTTTGGATATTGGGTCTTGATATAAGAAATAAAATAAGTAGGATCCCTCCTAACACCAGACACAAGGGTGAACACCAATAAATTAAATGCTATATATGAAAGCTAATTAAAAAATGGAATTGAAAAAAATTGGAAAATTGTGTTGATCTGAGAATAGAGAAGAATTTGTTAAACTATAGAAGACAAAATAAGTTTGATAGGGTTTATTACCTAAAAATTAAGAATAATGGGTGTAGGGGGCTTCCCTGGTGGCGCAGTGGTTGAGAGTCCGCCTGACGATGCAGGAGACACGGGTTCGTGCCCCGGTCCGGGAAGATCCCACATGCCACGGAGCGGCTGGGCCCATGAGCCTGTGCGTCCGGAGCCTGTGCTCCGCAACGGGAGAGGCCACAACAGTGAGAGGCCTGCGTACCGGGAAAAAAAAAAAAAAAAAAAAAAAAAACAAGGAAGAATAATGGGTGTATTTAAAAATAAGATATGGCACTAGCAATATATTAGAAAGAATTACTAGCAAGAATACATAAGAAATAGCAACTGAACTAGAAAAATGAACAAAGAATATAAGCAAGTAATTACAGAGATGGTAACACACAAAGCCACAAGCATGTCAAACAATGCTTAAAACCAGTAGTGATTGGAAAAAGTAAATTAAAATTACGGTGAGTAATCACGTTTGCCTAGGGTAGAGATGTGCGGCTACTGTGATCCTCATGAAGAGCTGACAGCAGTAATTCAAGAAGATAATACAGTATGTAGATGCATAGACTATGAATCAGATATTCTGCTCCAGAGAATGTATCTTAACAACTTCCCACCCTTGTTTGTAGAGGCACATGTACAAAGATTTTTATTACAGCGGTACCTTAGTAGCTGGAAGTTGTAGGCAACCTGGTTATCTTAAAGTAAAAATGATAGGCTGTAGTTGGTGGATGAACATTCTCAGAATAACAGGGGGAAAAAACCACTTGGAAATACATATTATAGCATGGTTGTATCTGAAAAAATATAAATACTGTGAAACAGAAATATAATGAATGTATATAACTCATGGTTTATAAAATTAAAATTGAAAAACTGAAATTGAAAAACATGAATAAAGTGCACATTTAGAACGAGCATAAACAAACAAAATAACATATAAGTGCAATAAAATGATGGCAGGATATTAGTGATGAAAGTGCTGTTGGGGTATTATTGTGATTTAGGGGGAAATAAAAGTTAACATGAAAATCAAATGAGAGAGGAGACTTGCAGGGACCAGTAACTTTAATGGGCCATCAGCTGAAGGGTATGATAATCTTAACACTTCATCAGAGCTAAAAGATTAAAAAGAGATGAGCTATGTTAGTCCTCCAGTCTTCTGAGAAGCAGAAACAAACATGGAATTACCTGCCCTATGATTTCATTAGGAGAAACACCTGTGACAGGAAATGGAGCGGGAACAGGGAGAAAGAAGGTGAGAGAATCATCAGGTCATGACTGCAGTCTGACGCCAAGAGAAGGAGAGAGGAAAGGGAGAAGTTTTGAATGGAAGTGCCCTAGACTAATGGGCAGTCCAAGAAAGCTTCAGCAAGGCCAGACCACGTAGCCCTGGAAAGAGCCTGCCTTAGTATCCAACTCAGGCTCAGCCCTAGGCTGTGAGCAGTCTGGGAAATGTGGTCTCCTGCAAGCATAATGATGGATTTCTGAATGTGACAACTGGGCCTCTGTGTCTGTTATGCAGTCTGGTACAGGAGAGAGGAGAACGCTTATCTTCCTTAAGCCTTCTTGATTCTTATATTTTCCCCTAAATTATCTTAGTAGAAACTGGCACATTTTCGATCACTAATCAGGCAGACAGAGAGGGTTACCTGAGACGCACATATAAAATCATACCTGATATATGGGATCATTCCCCACTAGGTCTAAGGACGAGGCTTAAACTGTTTCTTCAAGCAATCTTGTAATTTGCAGAATTCCAGGGGAAGACAGAGAAAGATGTGAAAAGTGAATAGAAAGCCCCAGATTTTCCTCTAGAGCACCTCGGCTGCAGTCAGGAAAGCCTTGTTATAAATACTTGCTGGGGAGGAAGAAACTTTCCTCTGCCTTTCTAGGTTCTTCTGGCTGGTTTAAAGAATCAAATTGTCATGAGACAGTAACAAGAGGAAACGAAACAAGTTTTAACAACATGTGTATATGGGAGAGATCCAGGAAAACTGAGCAACTCACCAGAACGGCTGAAACCCTCACCTTAAATACCGTCTTCAGCTAAAGACAAAGCAGGATGTTGGGGGGTAGTGGTTTAGGACTTCAAATGGAGAAAGGCAATTGACATGGAGACAGAAAAGTAAATATTTGGTAAATGTTTGCTGGGCCTGGCAGAAACAATGGGACACAGAAAGGAATCTTAACAGGCGGACTTTGCTAAGTTTTTCCCTGTCTACACACCTAGCTCATACCATAGTTATCTAGGGTGATAGCTTCCTTCCTGGAACTCCTCTATCTACATTCTTTTAGGCAGTTAGGGGGAAGTTCAAAGTGTTTGGGGCCTTGATTGTTTTTAGCTCAAAATAATCCTCATGCCAAAGAGACATCAAGGGGTAACAAATTTTGTTCCCCTACATACTCCAAAAGGCATTGTGTACAACAGTTCCATCTCCTTGGTCCTCAGCCTCAGGCAAACATAGTGACACCTAAGGCCACATTTCCCGGCACAGAAAACAGACCTTTTGCTTATAAGATGTAAGAAGAATCACAGTGTGCATCGATGCCACATGGACCAACACAGGCTCTCTAAGAACAGTTTCGGATGATGATATGTTTTTTAATCGTGAAATTCAGTGTTACCCATTGGCCATGCAAGGGTTATCAGTCACTAATTTTGTGGGATTTTGCCATGAGAAACAGATCGTCTACATGACAGAACACAATGAAAGTCAGCAAAACTGAGATCGATGTTGCTGCAAATGACCTAAATTGACTTCCAGTTTTGATTCCACAGATGCCAATTATTGGGGGTGTTTTGGCCAGTGTTTAAGGAGGTCGACAGTGAATATTTCCTGGGTGCCTGACCAGTCCATTGTAAATTATCTACAATGTGTGTGTTCTTACGAAATGATCCAGCTGGAAGAGGAAGTGGTTACCATGGAATAAAAATAATTTGGGAGTGTTTACTGAATCCTCATAGGACCTCACTGAATGCTCGCAATAAACATTTTGTAGATAATATTGACATAACTAAGAGAAAGAAAATTTAAAAAGATAAAAACAATGGTTGTGAGACTAAATAGTTTGCCTAAATAAAATGAGCAGAACTGCGATTTGAGCTGTATACTGTGGAGTCCAAAGTCTGTAGTATTAATCACTGTGATACAGTGCCTTTTAAAACCAAACCCTTTATTTAAGAGATGATAAAATTGGTTTTGAAAGTTTTAATGTTTACGAACACAAACCTAAATAAAGGGCATCCCAGAAATATAATGTCTCACCCTATGAGTCTTACGATAAAGTCTCAGAGTCTATTCTGTTAAAGTAATACATACCGCAAATAAATAAATGAACAAAAATAAATGAATGAATGTAAAATACCTATGATTTCATAGAAAGCACATTTCTCCTCCAACAAACCTTCTCTTCCAAGACAAATAACTTTCTGCAATGAGACTACTAGCCTTCCTCTGAGAAAACTGAACTGTAAGTATGGATTTTAATTTGGGAAATTTATACACCAATTAAAACCTGACTATTTTCATTTATTAAGCTTGGTCCCTAGCATACCATTGTGATTTTCCCCCAAATATCTGTATTATCTATGTCCACAGGAAGGAATAGACTATTCAAGTTTTTGAACTGTAGCAATCCGTGTAGCATTATTTTAACTGCCACAGAATTTGACTGCCTAATCCAAGGTTTTACACACAATTTGGTGCATTTATTTCACCTGAATGTCAGAACAGACTTCCATGTTAAATTGAAATCACCAGCTTGAAAATGAAATCTTCAATATAACTTACACCTAAAATGTTTTAACAAATGTGTATTACAGTCACATAAACGTTAAAGTCAGTAACTTGTATGTATAGGAAAATACACAGTAACACACACACAATTTCTTTTCTGCTAAAATCCCAAATGAATGGTTAATTTTGATAATTCAACAGTCACTTCTAGTCTTGAAAACAATATTTTTAAAAAATATTTCACAACTCAGTAATAGATATTTAATCCAATAAATATCCATGAGTGGCATCTTTATATTAGACGCTATACAAAAACACCGGAAGACATAAAACGTGTGTAATTTAGACCCCGGTCTTGCAATCTTTATAGTGATCTGTAATACCAATTATGCAAAGATGTTTATCTAAATGCAAAATAATATTTTTATGTGGAGTAAGGGAATTATTAATAGATGACACTTATTTTAGATAAGGCTTGAAAGACGCTGAAAATGTGACAGCTTACGAGATCACCTTAAATTAGATTTTTCAGAGGTTCTTTGGTATTAAAACACTATTAATTTGATTCTTCCTTCTGATTTTCCAAACAATAAAAAACTCTTTTGTGGTGGACGACTGTCATCCTATATTTAATCTACATACACACACACACACACACACACATCCTTGGAGGTCTTTACGTGGCCTCTTCTAACTTAGGGATCCAGCATCACCCATTCTATCCCAGAGAAGAAGCTTTTCAAAAATGCTGAGTGAAAAAACTCTTTTGCTTTTTTAAATATTACTACATTATCACCTGTTACATATAACGATCAGATAAGCGTAGCAGATTAACAAAATACTGAGTAACTAGAATTCAAATTTCCTATGCATCTAAGCAAATGTTTATGCCTATACGAATGCCTAATATAAACTTTTGATAGGATGGACCTATAACATGAAGACATTTGTAACTATAACAAATATAACAAAGCTTTTGAAAATGTTCTGAATCTCCTTCTACCGTCTTAATATATCCCATATGAAAAATGAGAACAGCAAAACAACTTGATAATAAGCATTAATAATCAATTCATTATCTACCTTTGTTTAGACATAAAGCAGACCCAGGCCAAGACTTACAAACGATCTACGTCAGGCAATTTTTCTCTTTTACTAGAATATGACAATCTCTGGGAATTCATCCTATTCTTTTATGTGGCCTTGATGTGGTCTAATAAAGAAGTAGTAATTACTCCCAAAGCTTGTATTAAACTTGACTTAATTGCCCACAATTATTTAGTTATTTGGAGTATGCTGATTCTGACCTTTAAATAATGCTGTCTGAAAGAAATAATATAAAATGCATTCGGCACATAAAAATTATACATCTTTCACTTTATGTTGGTAATTTCTTTTTATATAGACCTCGATAAAGAATTGTTTAGAAGATATTTACTGGTTATCATTAGACTCATGATTTCTCTTCTTAACACTAAAAGCATCTACAGAATTTAACTTGAAGAAAGATGATTATTTCAAAAGTACTACTGAGTCATATCAATTAATTATTAATCTTTGTTTTAAAATCAAAGAAGATATGAAATACATTTTTAACATGCATGCATTAATATGGTTGCATCCTATATGCATGCTTGATTTGGAGTTATTTTATGTATCCTGGTAAGAGCAAAACTTCCAATTACATTTTGAAATACCATATGATATCACTTACATGTGGAATCTAAAATACGACACAAATGAACTTATCTACAAAACAGAAACAGACTCACAGACGTAGAGAACAGACTTGTGGTTGCCAAGGGGGAGGCAGCTGGGGGGAGAATGAATTGGGAGCGTGGGATTAGCAGAGGCAAACTGGTATATATAGGATGCATAAACAACAAGGTCCTCAAGGTCCTACTGTATATAGCACAGGGAACTATATTCAATATCCTGTGATAAACCATCATGGAAAAGAATATGAAAAAGAACATATATATCTATACTATAACTGAGTCACTGCTGTACAGCAGAAATTAACACGATATTGTAAATCAACTATACTTCAATAAAATTTTTAAAAATTTTAAAGAAGTAAATACATTTTCAAGTATAGGTGTTACTAAATGATAGATCTTACAACCCAAACCAGGGCCTCTGCAACTTAAGGTACTGATTTTTCTAGAAGTGTAATTTACTGAGAAATTTGCAACCAGAAAAATATTTACAACACCTATATCATTTTGCAGTTGCAGGTTGAATAAAACAAAATTTGGTTTACTTTAGCCTATAAAGTTTGAGACTAGTAAATTGATCTTGACATCATTTCCCACTGATCATGGATAGAGACCCAGACTCAGGATCCATCTTCAAGTATATCTCTAGAAGGTTATTCCTAATCTATCACTGCTGACATACAACAAGTAACTGTCCACGCTGGGTGTTTGTCCCTTCATAGAAATACTAATTAGCACAAAAAAAGATGCAACAGAAACTCACACATTATACATTTTTAAGACTAATATGACAAGGGACATTAGCAGTTCTACTCTGAAAGGATATATCAGCCTTTCACGGAAAAGGTTTCTGGTGAATCTGTGAGATGAAGCATGGATCTAAAAGGTGAGTGTCAAGTATCTATTTAAATTTTAAAAATTAGACTCAACAAATTTACCTCATTGTTATCTCTTGTATTAGTTTTTAGAAATATATCTTTGTTATTATTAAACGTATAATTTCTTCTAAGGAACAATTGAGAAGATGTTTCTCATGTTACTCTGATAAATTGAGCAATACCTTCAGTAAATGAAAGCAAGTTGAGGCAAAAAAAAAAATAAATTCAGATGGCAAGTAAGTAGAAGTTTTCATGAAAATGAAAGGCAGAGCCAGAGCGCCATTTGCATACATCAGTGTTCTAATGCTACTTTCTGCTATCACCCACAGCGTTTTACATCTCTAATGGAAATTGTACGAACGGACGAATTATTAACTTGTACGAGCCTTAGCAGAGAATGAAATCTTAGCTGGCTTAGCATATCCTGTGACATTAGTAAACAATCCTAAACCAGACTTTGTCTGGTTAAGTGCATATATATATTATGTTAATATGTTTTCAGCACCATTTTCCAAATTAAATTGAATAGTGAAGCGGCCATGTTTTTACTGAACAGAATAAGGATGGGCCATTTTTCATTAAGATTGGGAGAGAAGACGTTTCTCCTTAAAAGCATTAGAGATGTAATGTGCTGCGTTTTGAGTTGCATTTGATCAATTTATCTGACTTGGAATACAGTGATACATACATGTTAGTAGTCACAAAGTGCTTGGCAAGCAGGTGCGGCATGCTCTGCCACGTGGAGAGCTGACATTTTTACGAGATCTCTCAGCTGGAGTAGCAAAGGAGCATGGGAGGAGTAAAGGAAAAACACCTGTCACCCAGTCATTTTATCTGAAATTGTAACATCTTGAAGGGAAAGAAATTACATGAAAATGAAAAATCTACCATGAATGAGATAGAGGCATTATATCCATGCCTTTGGAATCTATTACCTTCACAGTGAGAGAATTTTTAATGCCTAATATTATTTCTCATCAGAATATATTCAGATAAATGTATGTTGAAGGAGCTAAGATGCATGATATACTATGTATGATAAACTACAACCTAAACTATATGTTCCTTTCCTTCTCTTTCTCCTTTTTTCTTTGTGCTGATGGAAATGCCTTAATGGAGTCACCTTCTCTCAGTCAACGTTTTGACAAGTGCTGACTCGGTCAAGAGAACAATGTTCTATTCCAGAAAAAAGAGACACATTAAGGACTACATGGTACCTGGACTGATCATCTTGTCGTTTCAAATGAGCACCTGAAACGTGGCTCCATCACCTACACCAAGAAAACAAACTGAGAAAGAGACAGCCCCTTATAAAGAGACTGAAGGAGACCTGGTTACAAAGAGCATAGCCTAAATTGGACTGAGTACTCAGAAGTTTTCCAGAAGGACAGATAACATTAGGATCGGAAGGCCACAATGAAATTATATCCTGAGGGAAAATATCACTCTTGAGAAAATAGATTTGGGGAGCATACAAGAAAAGGAGTACATTAATTACATATTATAAGTGGGAAAGGGAATAAAATCTCTTCAGTAAAACCAAGAAAACATGATTGCCAGTAATAATGAAAAACAGATTTGAAATCACCGAATGGAGATGATTCAGGGGGTCAGAACGCTTTCTCTTCTCTGTGGTCACCCTTTTCTCTAACCTTATCCCCTGCAACCCGAGGACAAACCAAAAATTACTAAGGACTGACTGAGCTTTAAGCTTAATTACCAAGCTAATGGCCATGGACTTTGTAATTTTATTCAAAGTCTAATGTAGGACAATTGGTTTTCTGGAAAGTAACATCAGAGAAAAGACAGACATAAAACTTAGGCATGAAAACAATTCTATCAAATTACAAATACATCTATTACTTTAAGATATTGTAGAAGAAAGTACTGAAGACCCAGGATGGGATATTCTTTTAAAACTCCCGTTTTCCATTTCTTTTAAGTCTCATACCTCCCTTCAATAGAGTGATTGCACTTGAAACTGAAGAGAGCTTCTTTGATCCACTTTAGATTCCTGTTTTCAAGTCAAAAAAGAAACCTCAGCAAAGGAAAAACAGCGAAAAGAGGAACCATGGGGAGAGAGGCGAAGAGAATAGCTTTAGAAACAGAAGGAGCATCTCTAAGCATCATTTAGAAGATTTGGGTGGAGATGCAATAAAGGAAAGAGGCAGCTAAACTAGAGATATGATTATTTAATTTCCACCAACAAGCCTGGAATTACCAGCTGAGCTTTGACAAAATGATCTCTTGGAACAGTTATGCACACATCTTTATAAAAGATGGAAAATCCTTTCCCCACACTTCATCATCATAAGCAAAAGAGGAAAACCTTCATCAGTGAAGGGATGTACACAGATGACAAGAAGCTAAGTGGCTGACAAAATATAATTGCTCACCCTGACTTTCACATTTTTAAAAATTAATTAGATATTCATATTCAAAAAATAAAAGCTTGGGGCTTCCCTGGTGGCGCAGTGGTTGAGAGTCCGCCTGCCGATGCAGGGGACGCGGGTTCGTGCCCCTGTCTGGGAGGATCCCACATGCCGCGGAGCGGCTGGGCCCGTGAGCCATGGCCGCTGAGCCTGCGCGTCTGGAGCCTGTGCTTTGCAACGGGAGAGGCCACAACAGTGAGAAGCCCATGTACAGCAATAAATAAATAAATAAATAAATAAATGTTTACTAAGTTGTTACTCTGGAAGTAATAAAATGCAGGCATAAAAGCCAATTCAACCATTTATCGAAAGACTATTATAAGAGAGGCACAGTTATGGTGGATGTGGGGATAGAGCAACGAACAAAATAGATACAGTCCTGCCCAGATGATGTTCTGTACCAGTGGAGATGTCCTATATATAATAATAATAGAAATAATAACATGAAGAAGGAGGAAAAGAAGGGAAAGGAAAAGTATAAAGCTACTGGAGAAAGAGGATTTTGGACAGTCTACTAGATATCTTAACACTTCCATCTGTCCAGTCCCAATCCAATTTCGTCATAAATACATTCTAATTTTACACATTCTAAAAGCCTCACGACACTGTTAATATCAATTTTGTTAAAACGGTCAATTACTTTTTAACAAAATTCAAATAATAAGACAAAGCATTTTTTTACCTATACATGTGCCATTATTCACATGAACAGATGAAGGTCTGCAGTTAGAAGAAAGCTTGCCAAACATCTGGCCTTATAATTGTGACATGGTTCTGGATTATGTGGGTGGGACCAACGTAATGACAAGATTCTTGGGAGAAGATAAAGGTAGAAAAGAGGGATATAGTGAAGCGTTATGGGGACCTGACAATGAGGATAGAAAGAGGCATAAGCCAAAGAACACGGGAAATTTCTAGAAGCAGGACCAGGAGAGACACACATTCTCCTCCAGTCTCCAGAAAGGAAGGCAGCTCTGCTGCCACTGGGATTATAGCTCTTTAGACTCACATTGGCCTTCGAACATATTAAATTGTAAGATACAAAATTTGAGTTGTTTTAAGCCATTAATTCCGTGGAAATGTGTTCCACCAGCCATGGCCAACTAATGCCCCCTTTGCCCTTACACTGGGAAACTCTGGGGCAGCCAACTAGGTCTTGTCGTCTTTATTTTCTGCGTCTCAGGGACAGCTATCCTTTGTTGCCTAATGTCCAATGTGTTGTAGATGACTGCTTTATTTATTTTATACATTAAAAACAAATGTTCTAGGTTGTTCCAGGCAGAAGAGTAAATCCAGTCTCTATGACTCCATCTTGGCCAGAAGCATAATTCACCAATATTTCTTAATGATAAAAAAATATTAGTGAACTCAAAGCTCTTTTCTTTGCAGTAGAGCAATTAACTTATAAAAGATTAATCAAGTTAGTTAACCTCATTTTACTTTCATGATTCTTCCCAAATGGTATCGGCTGCAATATTCTAGATAATTTAAGGTGGATAACTTCTTTAGAAGGAATATTTGTCCCATAAAGTATTGTTCAGTCATTACCTCCTGCATGAAGATGGGAAAAAATATAACGCATAGTCCAATGCCAGTGGATGTCAACCAAGAGAGGCGAGGAAAAAGTAATGCTTGTCTCCCAGGAGAATGGCAACGAGCTAATTACCTAAATTAATTTGTGGAGATCTACAAAATCTGGCCTTTTTTCAGAGAGCTGGGGAACCTGATTGAGTCAGAAGAGAGTCACTTTAGCCAAGACTCTGAGACTGATGTCTGAATTGAAAATGCCTTTCTCTCTGTTACAAAGATAAATAGACCCAACAATAAACCAGTCACACTATTCCTCTAGCATGTTCTCTCCCTAAAAATCTACATATGTAGAGAGAGTACAGAGTTTTCTCTACGGACTTTAAGCAGAGAAGTGGGGCAAGGGGTGAGGGCGTAAGCACACAGTTCACATATGTACAGGCCTCAGGCTCAAATAACCAAATATCTTGGACTCCAAGAAAAACCAATTGATCTCAGCAACCAGACAGCTCCAGTCTGCATCCCAAATACTTCCTCCCTGAATACTGCCAATGTTGGTTCCATGAATTTTATTTTTTTCCATGATTTACGTTCAGAAAAATTACCTATCTGCATTTTTTGCATTAATAAGGTCCTGTTTTCCACAAGCCTCAACTAAACATGCCACAAGGAGGATCCCATGTGCCACAACCAAGACCTGGTGTAGCCAAGATAAATAAATAAATATAAATTGGGTAATGTCTTCAATTAAATTTCAGCTTAACTGTCAGAGTTTACAACAGATCACCCCCTTTAATTAGACTTTGGAGACGTGTGTGCCTGTGATCTTATTTTTCCCTTTCAGGAGTCAGGCATACTGGCCGATGATGTACTCACAGGGCGGCGGGAGAGGCTGGGGAGATGGGAAAGCCAAATTGCATTTTCTCCATTTTGTCGTTCTTTACGAATTCAGGAGCCTAGGAACGGTGTCCCGAGGAGGGCGGGGGAGAAGCCTATTGCCCCACAGCTGAGATTTGGTTCCTGATTTCCAGTCCTCGTCCCAGGAGCCCCTGCAGCCAGAGAAGTTCCCCACGCACTGGCTCTGACTGCAGCCCTGCAGGCACAGGGGGCTGCTGTCTTATTAAAACCTAGGGTGTGGGGCTTCCCTGGTGTCGCAGTGGCTGAGAGTCCGCCTGCCGATGCAGGGGACACGGGTTCGTGCCCCAGTCTGGGAGGGACCGCGGAGCGGCTGTGCCCGTGAGCCATGGCCGCTGAGCCTGCACGTCCGGAGCCTGTGCTCCGCAACGGGAGAGGCCGCAACGGTGAGAGGCCCGCGTACCGCAAAAAAAAAAAAAAAAAAAAACAACCCAAAAAACCTAAAGTGTGCATTGTTTTTCCTGTTCTCATTGGTGACAAGACAGAGAAAGTTCCAGCCGGGTCACTGTGGAGGGCAGGGAATAAAAACACTAGCTGGGCAGACTCTCTCCTCAAAACCGTCTCCTTGATGTGGCCCTGAACCTCCTCTGCCCCAACCTGCCATGACCTTCCCACGCGAGTCACTTTCTGTTTATCCCCCCAGGGTTTCTCCACGTGCCGTCTTGTTCCCTCTCACTTCCAGGGCGGCAGCTCGGGAAGCACAAGGCCCTCCCTTCCAGCTCCCGAACCCACCACCCTCTCCGCATCCCCGTCCCGGACGTCCAATCAGCTCTCAGGTCTGACACCGGGACCACAGTCACCGTGTGTTACCTCCACCCCGCCCACTGTCCACACTGAAGCCAGAGGGATTGCTTGCAAAGATAAAATAAAATGTGACTAAATTAGCCACCCACTGAAAAGGAATTGTAATCCCAGCATGTCCACCCTTCCTGATCAGGGTGTTCACGACCTGGCCCTGCAGCCTCTGGAGCCCAAGAACCCTGCACTTTTCCCACCACTCTCTCTTCTTCCCCAATGATTGTATTGCATTTCTCTAAATATCCTGTTCTCCATCGTGAACTGGGAAACTGATGTTTGTTTTCTCTCCCAGAGTGATTTTTATCATTTTTCTTGAATTTTAGTTTATTTAAATCCAATCAGACCTCATTTTTTTTTTTTAAGAGACGCATAGTTGACTTACAACGCTGTGTTAGTTTCAGGTGTACAGAAAAGTGATTCAGTAATATGTATGTATATGTATATATACACACATGCCCCACACACATTTTATGTATATATTCTTTTTCAGATTCTTTTCCCTTCTAGGTTATTATAAAATATTGAGTATAGTTCTCTGTGCTATACAGTAGGTCCCTGTTGGTATAGAACCCTCTCTTGTATGCTTCCAAAAACCTTTCTGTTTTAAAATTTACATTTACTGTCACTCACCTTTGTTTCCACTCAGCAGAAAATATGAGTATTTTCACTCACTTTGTGTCTAGTAGTTAGCATGTTATCTGTATATAGTAAATATTCCAGACATATTTTTAAGTGATGGAATACATACTAAAATTAAACTGTGTGTATCCTCAAATAAAGTATTGCGCTGGCCAAAAAGTTCATCCAGATTTCTCTGTAACATCTTACAAAAAACCTGAACGAACTTTTTGGCCAACCCAATACTTTCAATGAGTCACAGATAGTGTTTCTTCCACATTGGTTCTGAAATACAGAGTTTGGGATATGCATTTCATCATGCTGACCTTTCACTTGACCCTTCATTACACAGTCTGCCATTTGCTCTTTTGGACATATTTTTAAAGGCATCCTTCCTTCTTTCTTGGATGTAGGAAAACTAAAATTTGATTTCACATGGGAAATTATGTGACTTTTTGTTTGCAGGAAACACAATATGTTTCCTTAATGACATATGAACATTTCTTCCCAGTGATGAAAGCATGATAACAGTACGAAAATTTTACTGTAAAAATATGTGTCATGTCTGTAAATCATGTGTTGAGATGAGAGAGGCTGATTATGAGGACAATTGACCAGCATTGGAGATACAGAGAGAGACTAAATATATGTCAGTCTACGTAGCAGAAACAGAAGCCAACTCAAGGTCTCAGTTGACTGTTCCCATTAAGATTAAAAATGCCGCATATAGGGCTTCCATGGTGGCACAGTGGTTGGGAGTCCGCC
Organism: Pseudorca crassidens; assembly: GCF_039906515.1. Classification (NCBI taxonomy): domain Eukaryota; kingdom Metazoa; phylum Chordata; class Mammalia; order Artiodactyla; family Delphinidae; genus Pseudorca; species Pseudorca crassidens. The sequence continues at coordinate 6,844,817 of NC_090307.1, forward strand.
TGCCGATGCAGGGGATGCGGGTTTGTGCCCCGGTCCGGGAAGATCCCACATGCCACGGAGCGGCTGGGCCCGTGAGCCATGGCCGCTGAGCCTGCGCGTCCGGAGCCTGTGCTCCGCAACGGGAGAGGCCACAACAGTGAGAGGCCCGCGTACCGCAAAAAGAAAAAAAAAAAAAATGCCGCATATATACTGCTCACAATATTCCTATTGATATGTGTCCCTTAAGCTTTCGACTTAGATCTTTCCGATTCGTCTGATCCCATGTCAGTTCCACGCCCTACAGGAGCCTTTCCTGAGTGCCTGTTCATTGCGCTATATTGGACGGGGTGGTGCATATTGTCTGTACTAGTTACTTAACGCTTAACAGATGCCACACCATGTTTCTTTTTTTTCTTTTATGAATATGCCCTATCTCACAAACTAATCATAAAATATGTGAGCTCAGAGACCAGATACCTACATTCCAATCTGGAACACAGAGCATATCATCAGCCTAAAGAAACGGGAATACACACTTTTTACATTTGACCAACTCGGACTTAAACTCCAACTCTGCCGCTTTGGTTGTATGAACTTGAAAAAATGATTTAACCACGCTGACATAGTTTCTTTATCTATATACATCACCAGGTGAGACTAGAGAATAAAATATGTAAACCATTGCCATAGAGTTAATGCTCAATAAATCACACCACCTTCCTTTCCAGAGTTGAATATATAGAGCAGAGGTGAAAAGTTCTTAAAAAGTAGATTTTTTCCCAAAGAGCAAAACCATGACATTTTCAGGCCCCTGTGTGCTATGATTCCTAACAAAACTTTTCTCACAGAAATCAATACTTATTAGGTTATAGTGTATGTTCTAGTGATGCAAAAAAAAAAGTGTTACCTTCATAAAGTTGTTTTAAAAAATGTATACTGCAAACGTAGATTTTTTTCTTACATAAACTTGTGAAATTTACTTTCTTCTTTAGAGCATCTAATTGTCTGCAAAGAAAAGAAATAAGCCTTAGCCTTTCGGATATTCAGTGTAACCTTTTCTGCTTGAAAATGTCTTAAAAGACACAGCCTCTTCTGCAGCAGGTGTGGTTTTAATGATGCTTTGATGCCATATGTCAAATCTCATCACTTGCTGTGAGGAGTGACATTTCTCTTGAAAGCCCCTAGCAATGGCAATGCAAGTTGTTGGTGGGCATCTCACACAATACAAACAGCTCCTGAAGCCAGCACATTGCTTTTCAGCCTTCTGCAAGGTTGCACAGAAGCTGTGACCATTTCCACTACATTATCTTTGAGGAAGATAGTTTATATCTTCACAGAACTTGAGTGGGATGCATTTTCTTAGCCATTACTTTATGAAACTGTTTTAAAACCTGGTCATTGCACTCATTCACTTTTTGAATGTTCATTCTACATTTTTTTGTAAATTATCATGTGGGTTTATAAAATAGTAAAACATATAAACCTTAAACCATATTTAAGAAATTTAAGATTCCCAGTTATACCTTGTTTCTGTTACCAAAACACACATTTTCCACATTTTTACTTATCAAATCTTTGGAAATCATATTTTAAAATAGTTTCAAATTCTATCTATCAAAGTTCCATGTTTAGTGGGTGACAGATAGAGGAAATATTGGAAAGAAATATTCTCTTTTTAGATTACTAGTGCAACTTTACCGAAACATGTTGAAAGATCATTTGAGTTCACTACTTTTCCACTTCGCTTGCCAAACTGGGTTGGAACCAGGAATCCTGGGAACGTTTTAGGAATCAGAGTACACAAGTCCCCAGCTAAGTACTTTCCTCCCAAATACTCTCAAGAAATCTCAGAATGGCATCCCCCTTAATTGAGTTTCTCTGTTTATGGAAAGTTGTTGCCATTAAGAATTCACCTGACACAATGTGGCATGCTTTTAATCTCCAAAGGGGTCATTAGGGAATCCATGATCTTAGTGGGTTTCTTTTTAACAACTGTTAGATGAAATATTATTAAAAGAGGTTATAGAAAGCCATTCATTTATGCGGATTCAAAAAAATTTATTGTTTCACTTGTAAGAATCTATAATGAAGCGGAGTGTATTATTCAGTACACATTCTACTTTAATTTCCTGTATTTCTTTATAAAAACCTTGAAATGTAGACATACAGTGAATGCGGCTATGGGGCACTACCTAACTTCTGCAAGAATCAGTTTGTGCAGTCCCGTTTATTGCATGTACACCTACCCAATCCTGTATCCATCTATTAATGCTTCTTATTTTTAAGATACTCATACTTTACCTCTCCATCCTGTATGTTATAAACTAGAGTTTAATTTATTTTTATGCTTAGTTAACACTCATGGAATTGGAATTCCTTGGGAATTCTGTAACTTCAATTTGTTTAATATATTTCCACTTAATATATTAACCTTGACCCCAAAATCCTAAAGTGAAAACTAGCAAATCAAATGCAACAATATATTCATTTTCCAAGAACAGTGCTACTTGGTGAACTTACTTCATCTCAGGTAGGTAAGGATAAGATGATATTAGGAAAACAAATGACAGTATTGTCGTTGGCACAGCTTCATGGCCATAGAAATGGTTAACCATTTCTATGCACCTTTGGAAGTACACTAAGAATCAATTAAATTTGATTCTATCTGGAAAATATTAATCTTAGCATATTTTTCTTTCCCTCAGCCTCATGGGCTTAGAGAAAAGACAGATTCTGGGTCATTATATGACCCATCCTGTGACCTATGGCCAGGATGCCTGCCTCCCTGCTTCATGATTGGTAAGGGAAATATACGAACACCCTGTTTACGAACGTTAGGGAAAATAGTGACAGGGAGTGTTTCATCCTCTCCCAGCCTTTAACTTCATCCAGAGGCAAAAATAGACCAGAATCTCAGAAAATTTTTCTGCCAAAATCTCTTTTAAAAACTGAGGTTGAGGGCTTCCCTGGTGGCGCAGTGGTTGAGAGTCCGCCTGCCGATGCAGGGGACACGGGTTCGTGCCCCGGTTCAGGAAGATCCCACATGCCGCGGAGCAGCTGGGCCCGTGAGCCATGGTCGCTGAGCCTGCGCGTCCGGAGCCTGTGCTCCACAACGGGAGAGGCCACAACAGTGAGAGGCCCGCGTACCGCAAAAACAAAAAACAAAAAACAAAAAAAACCCTGAGGTTGTGTGCCTATGTATTCCCTCCCTGCCCGCTCCCTTCCTTACATGTTCCTCACCCAACACACAGCACTCAAACCTTAAAGAGAGAAAAGTCTCTTTCCTTAAATACACAAACCCTCTCTCTCCCTCATCATTACTTATTTGGTGCAGAATAAAAAAAGGAAAAGAAAACCAACATGGAGTTTGTGGACATCTATTTCATTCCTTTGTTTATTGCAGGAAAATAATTCTTAGAACAGTTCTGCAGCTCTTCCTGTGGCTACTTCTTAATAGATGCTTTGTTTTCTTTTCTCCATGTCCTAACTGCAGCCAGCAATCATGTACCACCAGGTCCCCTCATAGAGTCTCTTCATTGGGTTTTGTGCTCTGTTTGGGTCATTGCTTTGTACCAGTAAACAGTCAAGCTTTCAAAAATCACCCGGCAGGGAAAAGGAGCAAAGAACAAGCCTGGTGTTCCCGGCAGGGTACAGAGCCACTGGCAGAAGGTGTGCCCTAAGGCAGAACCCAGAGGAAAGCAGACAGGAGCCACAGTCACCCTGGTCAACCCTTTTGAATGAGTGAGCCTATCAATAATTCAGGCTTACCGTCTTTTTTTAAAAAAATGCTTTCTTTGTCTTCTTTGAAAAATGTTTCTGGCATCCCTCTGAAAGGGAGGGGCACACATGCCCACTATATACTAAAAAGCAAACAAACAACACAGGGAAATGACGGATTAAAGAGAATGCGCTCTTTGTGAAGTAGAAGGAGGAAAAGAAACATCGCAAAAGTTTCACCTTGCCATTGAAATGAAATCAGAGATAAAACAAGAAAAAAAAAAACCACAACAGCACCTCAGAGGAGACTGTGAAATACAGACCCTTTTTTTAAATTTGAAAAGCCAGCGTAATTTTTACTTATTCTTTATGCATGCTTTAGGCCATAAATTGATATGGTTTTATCTATGACTTTAAAAATTCATGACTCAATTTTGAAGAAATTGAGTAGTATCTATAAAATGATACTTACTCACCACTATTCTATTTTTATAGCATTTTGACACCAAATCTAAAGTAAAACACTTCTTCCTTAATTCCCTAATTTTGGATGTCTCTGTGAGAAAGTGACATTTATTCCTGACATTGATTTGAAAAATAGGACTAAAGTCACAAAATGCATACCATAGAGCACAAAGGTCTAGATAACATAGTGCTATATAAGGGAAGGAAGCATTCGTGATTGGAAAAATATGAAATAAACACCTTCCTGCACTGCCCACCAGCCCAGAGTGTGAGGGTCTTTGTTGTACTTCCTCACGCTCTCCTCTGCTCCAAAGACACCAAATTAATTGCAATTTTTTGGTTGGCCATGTGCTTGGTTCCTGAAGTGCCTTTGGACAGGAGTTTTGAGAGTGCGAGGAAACTAGACAAACACAGAGCCTTGAACCACAACATGAAGAGGAAACAGAATGTTTGACCCTCTTACAACATGCATGGTCAGAAGAGATTCAGCATTATTATTATTGTTGTTATTCTAGCTTAAACCTCAATTTTACAGTTTATTATCCTGATAAAAATTTCATCCTGGTAGGAAAGGTATACTGTGGGAAAAGAAAGAGAAAGTGGGAGTCGCACAGAATTTAGACACTGCTGGCAGAAAATGCATAGAAAGACAACATACATCCTACAGAAACAGAAGGGTCATCTGTCTTACAGAAATAGGTTAAGCAGTTAATCCCAACCATGAAACTGAAAGGTGAAACAAATGAAGCTGTAACAGAGACACTTGCTCCTTACCTAGAAAGCTATATATGTACCTTCGCCCTTCACTTCTAATGCATATTTCCTTTCATAGCCAGGTAGCCTCGAATTAACTTTTGTCCCTGTGGGTCTTTTGGTCCATGTGTCTGATGTCCTTTTTCTCCCCATAGATCAGGTTCAGCCTAGTGATGGGAAAGTGTCAGACGCTTCCCTTTAGGAAGGAGAAAGGGAGTATCTGAACCCTGAGCTCAATATTTATTCTGTTAACTCCAAATCGCCTTCCTCACTGGGTTAAGACCTTCCTCATCTTTCATTCAGATTATCATCTACAGCAGTCAGCATTCTATTTTCTTCTTCATCTAACTGTGTCATCTTCAAATCTGTACTTCGCACTGATGCAGAATAAGCCATCCATAACCAAAATATCATTCACCTGTTTATAAAAACTTCAATGAACCCAGATGCTATAGGGTACATTTTAAGATCCCTAATAGAAAAAACAGGCTATTCATGGTATGGTTCTTCAACAGGTGCCCTTTTAACTTTAATTTACCTGATTATTAATGAGATTGAGTCCTTTGCCATTTAGACACTGTCTTTTTAATGTACTTTGTTGATGATTGTGTCCATTTATTTATTGACAAGATTTTTTTTTTACTAATTTTTAGGAAATCTTTATATACTCTGGGCCTTAGTTGCGTACATGAGTGTATGTATGTGTATATATATATAGTCTTCCAAAGAACGGCTTGCTTTATCACTCTCTTGACCGTCTCTTTTAATGAACAAAAGTTCTTCATTTTAATGTGCTCCAAATGATCATTTATTTCCCTTGTACTAGTAATGGACAATTAAAAAAAATCTTACTCCAAGGACAAAAAGTTATTCTCCCTTGTTATTTTTTAGAGGTCTTTTACAATTTAAATCTATAGTCAGTTTGGAATTAAGGTTAGGTATGGTACGAAGAAAGCATCAGAAATTATATTTTTACAATTAATCAGTACCAGTTAATGAAAAGAGTGCTCTTTCCTCACTGGTCCATGGAGCCGCATTTGTCAAGATTGCGCGCGTGTGTGTGTGTGTGTGTGTGTGTGTGTGTGTGTGTCCTTGCAGAGTTTCTCCTGTGCCTAATTACTGCTCCTCTATCCTTGCATCAATATCATACTCTGCTAATAGCTGCAGGTTCATCAGCACTTTTGATATCTAGAAAAAAATGTCTTCCACTTGTTCTACTTCTTTAACTGTGTGACCTAATGTTGATTCTTTTCACTGCCATGGAAACATTACGTTCTGCTTGGGGGAAAATGACTTCCTGGGATTTATCTTTGGTATTTGGTATAACACTAAATCTGCAGAGTATTTTTTGTGTGACAATTGGTTCTTTAAATGAAACACGGAGCCTTCCAATCCATGAGCATAATACATTCCTCCACTTAGCTGTCTTTTTCTCCCTACAAAACTGAGTCATTTTCTGAGAAGAAATCTTGTACATTTTTTAAGGTGTTTCTTCCTAGAAATTTGGTTTTTTATGGCATTGTAAATGGTAAAATTGTATTTTCTCATTAGCTAATTCTAGTATAAAGATGTAAACGATTTCTATATAATAATTTCGCATCTGAGAACCTTGATCAGCTCACTTATTAACTAAGACTTCATAGAATATTTTGAATTTTCCATATAATCAAATAAAATGCCTTCAAATAATTAACATTTTATTTTTTGTCTTTCTGTTGTTGTTCATTTTGTATTCTTTCTTTTGACTTACTTCACTCTCCAGAAACACCAGTAAATTTAAATACAAATAGTGAGCATCTTGTCAATAGTTCAATATTTGGCAAGTCATTTTCGGCAGCATTTTGTACATAATATTTTGAAGATTCATGATTTCCACTTTTTTCATTGTTAGAATTTTAATACCATAAAATTTCTTGCAACTATCAAGATCATGTGGTTTTCCTTTTTTTGTTAATCTAGTGAATGACGTTGATTGATTTTGAAACTTTAAAAAATTTTAAATATTTACAAAAGTAAAAATAATAGTTCAGTGTATCCCCATATATCTATCAGGTTCACCAATTACCAACACGTAGCCAATATTATTTTATCTATACTCCCCCCACCCCTTCCAGTGACTAGTTTGAAGTACCACCCAATTCCAGTTTTACACCTGAACAAATTAATAGTAGTGATCTAATATTATACAAATCTGCTATTTGGTTTCCCTCAGTTTTCCCCAATATGTTTCCTCCAATAAATATATACTTACTTATCTATGATGATTGATTCATTTGAATTGTAATCCAAGCACATCCCTTAGTCTATACCCACCCTCACATTTTTATTTTGCTTAATTTAGTTCATGAAGACACTAGATCAACTTTCCACATTTTGGATTTTGCTGATTGCTTCCTCAGTGGTACTTTACATATTTTTCTGACCCACATATTTATTGTAAAGTACGATTTATATCTAGAGTCTTGATCAGATTCAGTTTCTTAATTTAGCAAGAATAATTAGTGGTCGCTGTTTTATAAGCCCTGATATAATACATTGTAAACATAGAATGTTTGGTTGTCCCTATTTTTTTTTTTTGGCGGTACGCGGGCCTCTCTCTGTTGTGGCCTCTCCCGTTGCGGAGCACAGGCTCCGGACGCGCAGGCTCAGCGGCCATGGCTCACGGGCCCAGCTGCTCCGCGGCACGTGGGATCTTCCCGGACCGGGGCACGAACCCGTGTCCCCTGCATCGGCAGGCGGACTCCCAACCACTGCGCCACCAGGGAAGCCCTGTCCCTATTTTTTGATATGAAGATGAATCAGTATTTTCAGGCATTTGGAGACTAACACATCCATTATAAAATTCACTATCATTTTTTCTTTTATTACCCATTGATTTTAACAGACATTTGTGATCATTTCCTTGAAATATTATTTAGTTGGGCATTATAAAATAGTGAAGTTATAATTCTGACATTTTTCATTGACTATTTGGTAGGTCTGGGGTAAAGGTCATGCAGAAACGACAAAGTAGTTTCCTTTGTGATTTTCAGATAGTGACTTCTTTTCATAGAATCTTCTAAAGCTGAACAATTTGTACTAATGCAAAAGTATGACCTCATGCATCATATATTGGCCATGTTTAAACAAGTTGCAGGTATTTCTATTTTCGATGTTCTAATTACCCCAACTCTGTTCAGTGGCATCCTACAATGTATACAGTGCTATCTCCTTTCTTTCTTTGAGGTCTCATCATATTTTTATTATGTTAAAATCTTATTTATTATTAAATATTTTGTTTTATCTCATAACCAGCTGTTGTAGCAGCCAGAGAATCCAGAATCACTATCTAGTACTCATAGCCAATGAGGAATTGAAATACCATTAGTACTATTGTTTATTAAATTAATTTGTTGTCTTTACAATTCCCTGTCTTCTATTTTGTTTGAGTGTAATTATGTTCTTCCTCTATTTTCTTGAGATGGAATCTAAGATCATTAACGTTTAGCATTTCTCCTTTTATACGATTTTTTTTTTTTTTCCCGTACGCAGGCCTCTCACTGTTGTGGCCTCTCCCGTTGCGGAGCACAGGCTCCGGACGCGCAGGCTCAGCGGCCATGGCTCACGGGCCCAGCCGCTCCGCGGCATGTGGGATCTTCCCGGACCGGGGCACGAACCCGTGTCCCCTGCATCGGCAGGCGGACTCTCAACCACTGCGCCACCAGGGAAGCCCTCCTCTTATATGATTTTAAAGCTAAATATTTTCCTCTAGGGACTGCTTTAGCATCATCCTACAAATATTTTATTATTTTTAAATTAACAAATATTCTAGTTACCATTACATTTTCTTCTTTGGCTTATTACTTAAAGTGTGTTTTTAAAATTTCTAAACATTTAAGATTGTATTTTTATTATTAATTTCTAACTTACCTCTACTATGGTCAGAGGATATTTTCTGTATAATTCAATCGTTTGAATTTTGTTGAAACTCGCTTCATGAGACCAGCATATTAATAGGTTTTCTTTATAACCCTTAGGTTCTCAAAAAGGGTCTGTATATTGTGCTGTTCTTTGTGGTGTTTTACGTATGTCAAAAATGTCATTTGAGTGGTTTCCTTGCTCTGTAATTCTTTTCATGTTCAGTCAGTTTTGAGAGAAGTATGCTTACATGTATGTAGATGATTTAGGATTTGACTCTTTTTTATTTTATTATACTGAATAGAAATGTTATTAATTTCATATAGATAAATAATGCTATTGCTTCCTTGTGAATTGAAATTTTTATCATAATGAACTCTCTCTCTTATCATTAGTAATCCTAACTGCCATTAAATATTATTTGGTACTCATAGAGTGATATCAGGTATATTCTGGTCCTTATATGAGTGTTAATTTTTTCCAGCCATGGGCAAACTGTCCAAAAATTTATACGTTATGTGTCTGTTATAAGCAGCATGTAGTTTTTTTTTATACTCAATCCTGACAATCTTGCTTTTATTTCTAGAGCTATTCCAATGACATGTAATATAATTACTCAGATTTTTAAAAATTCCATGTTACTCTTTGCAATTATTCCAGATATGTTATTATCTTTTTTTTAACCTCCTGTCATGGCTTCCTTTATGATCTGACTGTGTGTTTTTTATTGTTCTATTTCCCTGGCATAGCTAAACATTTAAGATTGTTTTAATGGTTACCCAAGATTACAACATACTTCATTAATAGTCAAAGACTAATATAAAGTTTTACTTTTATCTGTCCCTGTCCAGTAAAAAGACTTTAGAACTCTTTATATATATTTACCTCTATGATAATAATACACATGCTGTTATAGCCATATATTATGTGAAATGGGTCTCTGAGAGAGGGCGTCTAGAATTTCCTTTAATATGAGAATGTTCTTGATGAATTATATACATGTTATATCAGATTTTTATCAAAAAATATATATCAGACATCTCTATTTGTCCTCAGTAAGAGAGCTGCTCCAGGTTCCTATATATACTATTAATAGAAGTAAAGTTCTAACATGTCCTATTAATATAAATTTCTGAGTGAATCACAAAATTCTCAAACTATCTCCAAATTCCTTCACTATCATTAAAATCAGTGTTTGTCAATTTTCCTTAAGAATGTCTTGGTAACCTCAAGATAACATACAAGATAATATATCCATTTGTGTCTGATAATTCAGATTCCTCTTGCGTGTTTTTTGTTACTTTCTTCCACTGGTCCTTCATAGATTACATTTAAAATGCTTAAGCTTTTGTATTGACACATCTATTTCAGCTTCTGGCTAAATGCTCTCTGAGAAGCTTGAAAAGAAAACACTCTTCCTCCACTGTCATGTTTTCTTTTTTCCTTTCCCTTTAGGAAAACATTGATTTACCACCCCAGCGTTCCTTATAGAAGCATGCTTCTGTTTTGGTCTACTTCCTTGTGATATACGTGCTAGTGTCACCGAAAATTCCAGCACTTTTCTGGGAATAGCTGGCAGCTGCCAGCACAGACAGCAGGGAGGCTGGCTGGAGTCTAGAATCTGTTTCCTAAAAATGCATTAAAAGTAGGTATCACAGAACAAATGACGATTTTTCATCACAGGAAAATCCCAACTTCCTATCCAAATTAGTGAACATATTATATTTTGTTTCTGTCAGTAGAAAACATCCTGTAAATAAAATCTGTTGAATGTTAAATTTACAAGTATAATTCTGATACGTCACCATGTGATAAGAATTTTAGCACAAAAAGGAGGCACAGATTTTGACTTCTTGTAACTATTCTTGGAATTCTCAAGCCTTTTCTGTATTGTCATCAACAGCTCGCATCTATTAATATCTACTTTAAGATATCCCAAAAGAAAAAGAATAATCCTTTAAGCATTACTGTAAACATGGGTCTATTCTTAGGTAGTTGAACTCCCACTGCAAATTTCCTTTTAAAATATCAACTACTGTAACCTTCCGTGTAAAGCTGTGTGCACAAGTGTGTGTACACTTTTCCACTGAAGTTCTCTTGAGAAATCACTTTTAGATCATTAAGGAAAAGTCAACATTCTAACCTGCGGTCACTATTTCATATAAATTCAGTTTATTCCCATTGTTCCAGACATATTTCCCAATAACCTCTTTTTTGATTTTTGTCATATATCAGTGTCTGATAACTTGCAGAACTTGCAAGAGCTGTAGCGTTTTTCCCTCAAAATCAATTCAGTTCAATTCAACTCGATATTTACTGAGTGCCTGCTTGAAAGCGTAAGTCAGCTCATGTCGTTCCTCTGTTCAAAACACATCAGTATTTCTCATTTCACTCAGAGTCAACAACAAAACCATGATATGGGCCCACGAGACCCTCTGCTACGTGCCACCTTCCCTCTGTGCCCAGCCCCTCACTAACTATATCCCAGGGTAACTGAAATCCTTGCCATCGTTCCAACATACAAGCCCCCCACCTAAAGTCTGCAGTTTTTGATTCCTATTCCCTATATTTAATATCTGCATGACTAGCCTTCTTGCTTCTATCAAGCAATTTACCAGATATCACCTTCTAAGTAAGGCCAGCCCTGAGCATGGTGTATAGAAGTGCAACAAGGAAGACTCTCCCTCCTAGGCACTGGCAATATGTGAATGAAGGGAATAGCTCTGGACGGCTGCTTTCTCAGAACTCAGATAGGGAGGTGGGGTGACCTGGGTGGACAACAAAGAACAAGTATTGTAAAAAAAGTAAATCTTACAGAATGTTAAAATGGGACTACTCAATGGAAATGAAATAGAGAACAGGTGAGGGAGGATTCAGGGCCCTGGAAGCAGGAGCAGGGAGGGGACACAGGTTTCCATTTTAGATAACTGATTGGGGAATGAAACAACCGTATCATTTCTTTCATATTTATACTGTCAGTAGATGATTTGATACTATTAGTAACACGTTAAAGGTACAAGTTCTGCAATTCTATTTCAGTAAAAATGTGTCTCAATTAAATCACAATACTAAAAAAGCATTAAGTTATGAATCATATTATGATGTGTACTCTTTATTAATTTTTCTTATTTTAACTATATTGTTTAACTATATTGTATCACGTAATTCTTTGGAGAATTAAAACGTTTTATTTATTTTACTATTGAATTAAATTTTGAAGGGAAATACGGGGTTGCCTAAGGAATAGCCTAAGGGGAGAAGACAAGGAAGAAGTTGTGCTAATTAGTTACCAAGAGATGCACAGCTGAATGCTTCAATGAGCACGGGACTAGTTTGGTCCGTTAAATGTAGTTTGAGATAAATAACATTCTGGACCTAGTCATATATTCTTATTTCTGTATCTTACAATGTTTTAACCAGAATAACCCGCCTCTTCTGAAGGACAACTCTGAAATACTTCCTGCTCCCTTGAATAGAACACCACTTACAAACCCCACCCTCCTCCAAATCTGCCTGATGGACTAGAAAAGACAGTATTTGTGGAAATATCACAAATGAAAAAGACTCTATATGTTTCAGTAAAGTCTTAAGACCTTCTGTAACATCAAAGAAAAGTACTGGCTCTGTCAAAATATTTGTGGAACCACAATTGCACTCAAATGTCAATTTGACACAAAGAAGAGAGTATAACTGCTAAGGGAGAAAAAATGCTGACTTGGACAGCTATAAAATCCATCTAATTACCAACAGAGATTTTCAGCCAGGTTTATAATACAGGGAATACAGAGGAATTTTCGCCTTCAAGCCAGTACAATTGTGGATATGCTATTTTGATAAGCTTTACAGAGTTTTAAAATGGCTAACTGGAGGCATACTGGAATCTCCCCCAAGAATAGCCAAGGATAACTAAGGGGGTCACAAAAACAAAAGATTTTGCTTCACCAGATGCCAGAGTGCTCTCATCTACAATAATTAACACCGTGAGGAATTGGAACCAGGATAAACATAGAGTCAAACGGAGCAAAAGACCTTAGAACAAGGCACACACGGGCATAGTCATGTTTTATGGTACAAAGCAATGTGGAAAGGAGGCCCTTTTCACTAAATGGTGCTTGATCAACTGCATGTCCATACTCAAAAGGAGGAGAAAAACGAGAAATGGAAAAAAAAGAATACTATATCATGCTCTCTATAAAAATTATTTCCAGATAGATCATCAATTTAACTATGAAAAATATAACAGACATGGGTTCTTGGGGATAACAGGAGAATTTGAGAAATAGGGGGAATCTCGAAGCATTAGAGATGTTTTAAGAATTAAATGACCAAACCTGTGCATGAGACCCTGGTAACAGTGCCTGGACATGCAACTGCTTCATCAAAGCTCAATACGGCCTCTGAGGCACTGTATGAAGCCACGTGGTCCATCCAAGAAGGGACACTTTCATTCTCTCCAGGAAAAATGGGGACTGGGCTTTTGATTTCTGTACTTCAACAGTAACTGTTCCATTCTTTGATATTTTACCCCACACAAACCATCCATGCTTATTTAAAAGAAATAAATTTTCTGAAAGTTTTTAAAAGAAAATGAAAATCACTTGAAATCTCTCCTGAATTAATGGTCCCCTTTCACATATATTGTTAATGCACGTCTACAAGTGTACACATGGATAGATTGATAGGGAGGAGAGACAGATATCAAATGTAATTTCCAAATTATTTGTAACTATGCTATGGATTTATCCAGCAGAGATCTTCAAGGCAGCTTAACAGTCAGTTACCATATTTAACTTGGGTCTGATAGGTCCTCAGTTCTCCCACACCTCTAGTGAACACTTGGCTTCCCTTCAAGATTCAGCACCTGGAGGTCCACCAACCACATGCCTCAGGCACCCACTTGAGTCCCCAGGTTCCCTGTGAGCAGAATGGGTCAAGGCCTCAGGTCTGGAGACAGTGAGACTGGCGGAGGTGCTGGTACCACAGTGAGCAATGCCCAAGTGGCCCCATAACCTGGCACCGCCGTGGCTCAGTGCTCCCTGCAGTCACACATGAGTGGGTGCCTCTGGACTTTAAGGAAGCTGGCAGGGAAAAGTGAAGCAAGTGAGTGGGTGCTACAGGTCCTTCTGGCAGGGTGGCCCCTCCTGTATTTGGAGGTTGCCATGGAAGCCAGAGAATTCTTCTCCCTATTATATTAAATTCCATTCTCCATTGAAGACGTCTAGGTGGCTAACAACTAGAGATAGCCCATCAGACACAAGCATTCACATTAAGTTAATGTGGACACCGTTCTCAGCCAGGCTGCAGTTAAACTACCTTATCTGAGAACTAGGAAAGCAGGCTATCATGGTATTTATCTTGCATATGAAGAAATAAAAGCACACAAAGGTTACTCAAAGCCAGGGGCAGAGGTGCAGCTTGGCCAGAGGGTTTGCCCTGTCTCACATTTCACCATGTATGTGCTTAATGATTTATCCAGTTAAATGCAGATTTCCATTACTGTTTGTGAATAAGGTTGATAACGTACGTATTCAACGTAAAAGTTACATCAAAGGGTCAAACTGTTTCAATACAATTGCTAGGTTAACAAAAGATGAGAGAAGCACCGCTGATTTTGAGAAAAATTTGATGGGACCAGTGACGACTGATTTACTATTGAATCATTAAAAGAGTGAGTACAGTTTCATGTATCGAATTGTACCCCAATGCAGGGAAGCATTTAATTAGGGACATTTATCTCGAATAAATATGTAAACAATTTATTTTTAAAATCTACAAGTGATTTAGAGATTAGTAGAATGACTTGAGGAATGATTTGCACTAACATTACTTGATAAGCAGTTTTGTCATAAAGTTCTTTTAATTTAATAAAAATGCATACATTTAATTTTGACATATTTACATAAATCTACATTCCTTTGTTTTTATACTTTGAACATCACTAGATGTATCATGTATTCAGCTATTCCGCTATGATGGGTATTAATTTCATTCTATTTGCTACTATAAATACACGGTTCTTTAAGTACATGTGCTGATATTTATGTGGAAAAGATTCCCAGGAGTAGAATTGTTGGGTTGAAGTAAATACACTTTTAATTGTAATGTGTATTACTGAAGAGCTATTTGCAAAGTGTAACAATTTACATTTCCAAGCTAATGTATCAGAGGCCCATGTCGCTGACATTCCCCCTTGGCAATATTATCCTTTTTCAATAATTTCTAGGCAGATAAGTGGGAAGTAATATTTCATTATTATTTTAATTTACATTTTCCTGACTACTTGGGAGTTTGAGTATTATTCAAGTGCTTATTTCAAGATTCAACTCTTAGGATTCAGCCACTCCCTGCATTTCTGTAGCCCTCCACAACATTTCCCATCACTCTCCCTTAAAAACAAGCCACTTATGGTATCCTCTGCCATTTCTTCCCCAACCTGTCCATGGCAAGCATTTTTAATCAGTTCTGCAGCCATCCGTCCTAGTTAGTCCTCGTGATTAGTTTAAACTTCCAAGAAGAATCTAGGAAAAGTATTCTCGTGTGACTTCCATCAACCTCTCCCTCTTCCTTCCTTCCTTTCTTCCATTCTGTTCTTTTTATCTGCTTCTATTTTTCTTCAGCCTCTTAGGTCTAGAAATGTTAATAAGCTTCTGAGACTGGATAGCCCATATTCCATATACAAAGTCTTTACTCGTTTTAGTTGCTGTAATTTAAAGAATAAACCTCTTTTTCTTATGTGAAACTCCCCACCGTCATGCAGCACAGAGGGGTAAAGGTCTTCGGAGTAACAGGATGATCAGCAAGGTCAAGCAAAATCTGGACCAAATCTGACTCATGGAGAGAGAGAGCCATGAAGAATTCTTTTGTGACCTTAGCAGCAACAGAATATAACTGGCATGGAACTGGCAGAGCAAAAGCTGCTGGCAGTAGAAAGAGGTAATTTAGACATTTTCAAGAAGTTTATCTGTAACACTCTGGAAAAGGAATTAGCATGGTAGACTGAAACATGGAAATGAAGTAGTGAAGTGGAGAAACTCAGAGCGGATGTATAGAACTTGCAGAAAAGTGCTCATTTCAACCTGAATGATTGGGATCAATCTCAACAAATTTAAGCTAAGAAACATTTTTTAAAAACCCTAAGAAATATTTTGACAAAAATAATTTGTAATGTGAGTAACGTGTAAAAGAAAACAAATCATTTAAGCAAATGTCGAACTTAAAAGCACAGCCCAGGAGGAAGTATATTCTGTCTGAAGGAAACTACTGTCCTTTTAGTTCATCGGACTACCTGAAAGCCATGAAACAGGTATTTGGGACATATGGGATCTAGTGACATGTTCTCAAAGCAATGTCTGATTTTATTTTGACTTAATTTGATTTCTTGCAGGAAGACAGACACAGCCGGTACGAGAAGGTCCAGTAAATATTGAAAAGAGCAATACTTCTATGCTGAACACACATTTACACTTCAGTTTTTTAATTATTCCTATAATTATATGTGAATAACATAAGCCTACACCTGAGAGATATTAATAAGCTAACCATACGGAAGACCTGTTATTAAGATGATCCAGCTGGGGAGCCTTTACACACCCATCATATAACCCCGTCCACATCAGCATCATTCTTCAGGGATCAGGTTCAAACACATGTCCTTTAAATTATTACAGTTTCACGCATACACCCCATAAAATTGAAAACATTTCCATATTTAACAAAGTATTATTGTTCTTCAATGCAGACATTAATTTGTGACTCTCCTGGAAACATTAGTTAGGATGATATGTTTGATAAGGACCCAATACTCACATAGTCAGACAATTAAAGAACTGTGCATAATGAGTTCATTCAGTATTTTGGGTTGTTTTTAAATATCTACTATGTGATGAGAGGAATGCACAATAGGTAGGAAATTGACAAGGTCCTTGAGCTCAACTCTCAGACAGCGAATATACAAATGGACAACGGGCAGGTCGTACATGACAAACAGACCCGTGACCACAACTTCAGCAGCAACTAGCCTGGCAAACCAAACCACAACTTTGGCAGCATCTGTCCTGGAAAGATCAGGACTTGGTCAGGGTTTGATTAATGACGGCCAGCTTCCCTATTTTGACCCCCTTTCTTCCCCCTCCCTGCCTCCCCTGCTTCCAACTGACGACCAACCAGAGAAAGCAAAACATGCGCCCCAGATCAGTCACCCAGGATGCCCTGCATCTAGTTAGCTGCCTCCAACTTCCCTTCCCCCATGTCCAGATCTTCCAATCAGAGAACCTGATCAGGTCATCAAAGATGTGACGGCATGGGTCTATTTCAGAAGTGTCATGCCCCTCTTCTGTGCTTCCACGAGCGTCTGAATTTCTATTTCAAACGTGATTCCTGGTCCAGACTTCATGTTTCTCAAGGACAAGGAACTTGCCCTACTTATTTCTGAATTCTCAATACCTGTCTCCAAGTATGGCCTCACACATATTTACTAAAAAAAGTTGAAATGAACTGAAGAGCCGGACAGGTGTACACAGAAGGAAGGAGATCAGATGAGAAATAAGTTTTGTAAATATTATAATGACAAATTCCAGTGGCTCAGGGGTTCTCTCTAGAAAATGAGGCTTAAAGGTTTCCTCTAAAATAGAAAACAAAATAAATCAGAATTTTAGAGAAAATTAATTCGTTAATAACTTGGCGAGAGAAGAGACTAAAAAGTGGGAGGAGGCTAGGAGAAAGATAACCATCCTCCAGGTGTGAAATAAGGAAGGCACTGGTAAGAGAAAGGGAAACAGTTTCTGAGAGGTTTCCATGGAAGAACCAACAGAAATGAAAACACATCGCTTTGCAAAATGCAAGGAGATTATTTGTTGAAAAGAATTCACAGAGTTTTTGTATAACTCAGGCAACTTTATCTCTTGATTCTCTAGGGAAATTTTAAAACTCCATTTGCTTTAGGGGACCCAGTTCATAGTCCCTTGAAGATGCCTTTCAAATGCAATATTTGAGATATACTAAATTTTCCAGTTTTAAATTTGGAAGTTTAATGGGAAAAGTGGGGTTGAAGAAACCAAATACGTATCATTTTCACAAGTGGCAAAAGCTTGTAACTTCTACATATTAGCTAAGCTTGAAAAGGAGAATATTTGTGTGAAAACCTAGAAAAAGTGTCATTGCTATACCTTTATATCCTAAGGCAGAGGTTAGATATTAGGGACCTTTGAGATCCAATTCTTGCCACTTTATAAATTCTCTATATTTCATTGCCATATTGACAAATGTGGTAAAGAATAAAACACTTACATCCACAATACTGTTCGTTTAATAGAGCCAGTGCCTCTACCCAGCATAGTTTAGGAGGAAAACAGTATCTTTTTAAACAGGACATGATCTATGTATAGATATTTCTGCTGTTCTTATAACCTCTTTAAATTCTTCAGGGAAGAAGAAGCTAAGAATTCATTATCAGTGATAATTAATCCAAATAGGAGATGATTTAGCTGCTTACAGGGAAAAATGCATTCAAGCAAAGCTCATAACCTGGGTAATTTAGAAAGTTACCTTTGATAAGATATAGCTGGTTGCTTTGGTTTCTATCAGCACAGAAAGAGGTTGATTGCAAACTTAAATTGTTACTGAACTGATTCTTTTGAAAGATTTAATATTGATTTAGCCTGAAGTAGCTGCTAGTCTGAACACTGTTTTATTAAAACAGAATGCTTCTCATGTCAGACCCAATAATTTTAATAAAAATTTTAGTCTCCTGGAAAGTGGGGTTTAAATGGTTAAAAAAAATAAGTGCAGGCAGTCCTAAATGGTCAGTAGTTTCTAGTTCAAAAGATCCTTCAGTTGTTTAGTATTTAGATCACGTTTTCATCCAGACAGATTTTTTACAAATGGTAGAGATATTTCCAGGCCAGTCCATTTAACCTATAATGTAGTTTAAAAGCATGAATTTTATTAGTCTGACTTTGGACCCTGGAAGCAGGTGGCATACAAAAGAGTACAGTACAGGGAGACACAAAAGCAATAGAGAAGCTTCCTTTCTCTTTCGCTTAATTTGATTTTTTCTTTCTGTTCATAGTACGGGCCTAAAGTCACATTTTGATTCACACTTTTTTGGTATTTTCTCTTTTCTAGATTCCTTACAGTATTTATAAAAGCGTCATCCTCAACAGCATATTACAGTAACATGGTCAGGTTTCCCACACCATTCAATGGTACCCAAGTACAAAGTTAATTACGGTACGTAGTGTATCCTTAAGGCATCAGGAAGGAAGGGGAGAAACAAAAGTATATAACATTCACTGAAGAGCTACCAGCAGTGCTAAGAACATATGTAACTTCCCCCAAATCCTCAAATACAGGTAACGTTTTTCTAGGTTTACTGAAACTGTTAGCATGTTCAGTAACTTTTTTGTGATGAAAGAAGATGTTAGAAACTAGAAAGGAAATTGAGTCTTATGACTCCATTTATGAGTCATAAATTGAGTCTTATGACATTGAGTCTTATGACTCAAGACTCAATGTTTCTTTAACTGTAAATACATAGTTACAAATATATGAATGCATATATGGGTGCACGCATGCATGTGTATGTGATATGTGATCCGCTTTCAGTGTTAGAGGAAGATGAGGCAGAGGTGACTGTCTGTATGGGGCAATTTTAGTCACATCCTGCCTTTCGAAAGCACGAAGTCCCAGTTATGTATCTCACACAGTTCCCAAAAGGAAACCTGTCAATCCGGGTTAGAAAGCTCATTATAGAAGTCGAAGTATGTGGCCATCTTTCTGGGGCAGCTGAGCAAAAGCTTGAAAAAGGGTGCCCCAGCTGGCTTCCAACAATCAACGCTGGAGCCTGTCACTGTGGTAGATGGCCTCCGTGCACTGGGAAACCTAACACATTTTATTCATGCACCTTCAAAGAGCATCAAGTACCAAAAAAGGCCCAGGGCACCTTTAGCTAGGGTTGTGTTTTCTGTGAAAGCAGTTTTATGTCCAGAAAATTCCACGGGGAACATGCACCACAGGCATCACACCCGGCCCAGAGCTTTATTTGCTTGTGTACAGTGTGCCCTGTGCTCCTATCTCCCTCCCTGTTCTCCACTCATCCTATTCAGGGAAGTGAAACCTCCCTTCTCCTATATAAGGGGTCAAAAAGAACCGATTTGACATCAGGAAACCCACGGTTTTATTCCACCTCTGCCACTATCCAGCGGTGGTGTCATGTATCAGACAACTTCCTTCATTTTCTGCCCTTGACATGCCTATGAAGTACGTCAGTCCTTGGAGTGAAATAGAATTGAGAGTCAGTTCTAAGAGCTGCAGCAGAAAATCTGTGAAGGATGCAGTGTTCCATGAGGAACTGGCTGATTGGCAGAATTCTACCAAGCTAGCTTTTCAGCCGGCCATCCTGTAACAACTTCCTCAAATATGTCCTGCCAGCCTCTATTCTAACGGAACACCACGAGCTTCAAGGTAAGGAGGTAGAGCCCACACTTGGGCAAATAATTCACTGAAAGTCAATCTGGCACCTGCTCTGTTACCTTTGTTTTCAAATCTACCTTTTACCTCTTTACTTTATTTTCATGTGCTACATTTTGCTTAGGCAAGAAATTCAAAATAAATATGAAGATCAGTCTCCCTTCCACCCTAGACTCTAAAACCCTGAATTCCTATACTAAGATCTTATCCATCCAGTATTGTTTTTCATCTCCCTCTCTATCTTATAAGTACGTAAACATTGTTTTACATCTTGACTTTAAATAATAGCAATTCATAGCAAATTCACCATATCTGAATCGATAAGTTTATCTTATTCTTCTGAATGGCTGTGTTGTACTTCATTAGACTGATTTATCATAATTATCTACCTGCCAAACCAGGGAGAGAATTTTACATTGTCTCCAATCATTTACTGTGATTATGCCACAAGGACTCATGTACACATGCGTCCATACATCAGCTGGGATAATGTCCACCAACAGAATTTAAGTGTATTTTCATTATTCCCTCCAAATGATGCCAGCTAGGACCTATGAAAAGTTTTCTC
Organism: Pseudorca crassidens; assembly: GCF_039906515.1. Taxonomy (NCBI): domain Eukaryota; kingdom Metazoa; phylum Chordata; class Mammalia; order Artiodactyla; family Delphinidae; genus Pseudorca; species Pseudorca crassidens. Next base: position 6,865,662 of record NC_090307.1, read on the forward strand.
CCCGGGGTAAGATGTGGCACATTGCAGATAAATACGGTCACACAAGTCGGGTGAAGGCAGTACAATACTGTTTAGTGTCACTGGATCTGGTCAATGTATTTAAATCCCCCAGTTTTCATTCGGTGGTGAACAGACTTGCAGACATTTAAATCCCCTTCCCTGAGTCTCCACACCTGTTAAATAGATGCTTGTAAAAACGCTTGTCTGGTAGGTTCTTTAATGAGTGTTTAATGAGGTCATCTTTGCCAACAATGTTTAGAACACTGTCTAGTACATGATGAGCCTGCGATAAATGCTCACAGCTACCTTCACCGCATCATCATCACCACTCAGTATTCATCTGTACCCGCACCCCAACTGTCTGTCCGCCTAACAGCTTTGTTGGAGTGATGAATGAACTCTTACATTGCCGAGTAATATTTTTCATTTAGAACCCAGATGCTGAGCAGGTTTTCTTTTAAGTGCTATATCCACGGTGTGCAAATCCTGAGAGCATATGGCTCCTAATTAGGCGAGATCATAATGGAGAATGACTGTTTAAGAGGTCAGTGAGTCCCCCTCTAGAGGTTACCCTGCTTCATAAACACAGCAAGTGACCAACTCCGTAAGACATGACTTAAGACTAAGCTAGGTATAGGAGGCGTACCACTAGTGACAGTATTTAACATGCTGGCATCGCTCCTTAGCTACACTTGTAGAATTGCCACGAAGATTCCATCACTGACAACAGAGTGAAATATTGATATAGTAATTAGTTTGCTTGCCATATGTTCTGATTTTTGCACACAGTTATTATGCAGCACAGATTCCTGGGAAGATGAGTAGGAGAGCAGGAACAACAGCAAGTTGCCAAGTTTTTGTTAGAAAGAACCAGAGCCTTCCCCAGCGTGACCCAAAGAGACGCAAGTTAATTTCCTACTGCACCTGTCACCTTGGATTTAGTGAGATAGATGTTGAAAGAATATATGGACCTGGCAGGGAAGAGGCGAGCGGAACAAGCTTTTCTCTTCCCTTTGCTTTCTCTCCTTCCTTTCTACCCTTATCCTCAGCTTGCTTGATAGTTTTGTGATTGATAATGAACACCAGCCGTCTACAACGAAGGGCCTTGCTTTTGTCCTCAGCAGTGATGTGAAAGCAGTCATAAATCATCCCTGCATATGTTTTATAGCAATGATTCTGGTCTTTGTAAATATTTGAAGACATAATTATGCAATAGGTTGTCAAATACCTTGAATTACTGAAGTTGTTGCTTTTACAATGCCCTTCCTTCTAGAGCTCCTGGCTGACCTGAAGGCAATCAGGAACTGAAGAATTCCCTTCACCCCCACCCCCCCGGATTCTAATGCCTTGCCCAGGAGGAGTAATACAGAAATTTAACCAAGAAATTAAGTAGCAGTTCAGCACAAGAAGGGAAATGGTATTTAAGGAAAGGGGGGACAAAACACTTTATTTTTGCTTTGGCAAGAACCTCATATATTAAAACTTGCTGCATTGATCAGTATGAGGGACCCGTTTGAAGCATTATAATTTTTTTGTTGAAAACCAGATGACAGATTACACTCTCTGCAGGTTGACTCTTTTTCTCTAAGAAGTGTCGAATCGCAAGGAGGCGTCTTATCTGGAAACTGCAGCACCAGTGCCATTCCATTTATGACATAAAGTCACCCAGTGGCCCGCCCTCCTTCATAGGAGGTCCAGAACAAAACACTTGTCTTAAGTTTATAAATATGTATGTGGGTTATTGTGTTTTCTAAATATATTTATACTGTTAAATATTAACACGCGGTTACTATTACTAAGGATTTGTTCCTGAGCAGCTAAGCTCTCTTTGGAGGGACGGGCAGGAGTGTGGGTGTGGGTGGAGATGAAGGTGGAGGAGGTGAGGCCAGGCTGAGGGAGAGGGACCAGTACCTGGATTACAGCTGACTGCTGCTCTGGGGAGCCCTTTGGGATTCTTGAGTTTGCTTCTTTTACCCTTTTCCACAGAGGCAGGGCTTCCTCTCAGAAAGCACATATCTATGCTGCTGAAAATATAAGACAACCTCTGCCCCACCCCCCACCCCCAGCGAATTAAAGAATATGCTGCCCAGAAAGAGTAGTTTTCTGCCACCTGGAGGCAAGCAGGGTTGAAGGAAAAGAGTAACCGAGACCCACTGTGTTTTAGTCTGCGGTTGGATGGAGAGTTTTGTAATCTTTTTTTGAAATCAATTTACTCATCTTTTTCTTAGGTCTGCCATCTAGCTGCCTGGTGACGGTTTCTTCAGCTGACAATGGGTACGATGAAACCGATATGAATTAGTTTCTTATTGCTGCATAACCATCACCACGAACTCAATAGCTTAAAACAACATACATTTCCTACTTAGCGGTTTGCATGGGTCAGGAATCTAAGCTGGCTCAGCTGGGCTCGCATCTCACTAAGGTGCAGCCGTGGCTGGGAGGATGAGAGGCTCAGCTGTGGGAGGATTCACATCCAAGTTCCCTCGGGTTGCTGGCGGAAGCTATTTCCATGTGATGTAAGATACACGGCAGTTTACTTCTTCAAAACCAGAGAGGAAAAGAAAATAGGTCTGCTCACAACAGCATCTTACTTCCCTCCCATCCCTTTACCCTATTCTATTGACGAGAAGCAAGTCACAGGTTCTACCCACACCTGAGAAGACAGTGTGAACACAGGGAGGCCATATGGAAGTCTGTACGCCTATAGAGTGACATACATGCCTACTAGGGTTGTGATGGAGAGCTGGACAGATGTCATATATGAAATAATTGTTCAGTATGAGATTATGAGGGAGCACAGGTGGTGGGAAAGAGGACTTTAATTCTCCCCTTGAAAAGAGAAGCATTTAATGATGAATGTTATCATTATTTAATGTAAACTACCTGAAGAAAGTGATAAATTGACTTGAAAATTTGGTAACAGCCTGATATTTGTATATCACACCTCAACCCATTCCTATGTTGAAGTTTTAACCCCCAACATGTTGCTATGTGAAGGTAGGACCTTTGGGAAGTAATTAGGTTTAGATGAGGTCAGAAGAGTGGGGCCCCCAGCATGCAGTTAGTGTCCTTATAAGAAGAGGAAGACAGAGCAGGGCTCTCTTGCTCTCTGCCATGTGGAGATATATCAAGAAAGTTTCCTTCTCTGAGTCAAGAAAAGGGCTCTCACTAGGAAACAAAGCTACCAGCACCTTGATTTAGGACTTCCCAGCCTCCAGAACTGTGAGAAATAAACATCTGTCTTTTAAGCCATCCAATCTATGCTATTTTGTTACGGCAGCCCGAGCTCACTAACACAGAGCCTGTGTTTTTTCCTTCTGTATTATCAAATTCGGGTTAAAAATCTCTTCACTGTTTGTATATAGATTGATGAACTGAATTTTAGCTATTATGTAATATAAAGCAGTAGATCTGAACCATGAATCCTTTTCCCTAAAACTTTTTTAAAATTAAAAAAGGTAGTTATGCTTTATAGAGCAATTTATGTTCAATGCATTTTCCCTGCATATATCAAGAATGTGAAAGTAAATGAGGGACTTAATTTCCCTCCAGAAAGCCACATGCAGTGCTCTCTAAAAAGGCACGTGTGTGCTGCACAGGAAAATATCTCATCTGCACAGTCCTGTCAGCTGCAGACTGAAAAGGCAAAGAAGTGGAAAACAGTGCATGAGTAACTGGAATCACAGGAAAAGGAATCAAGGCAATAAGCCTCCTGAACAGGATTTTCTGGTGCTTTTCACACAAGCCCAAGTGGGAATGGCTCCGGAAAAGCATTTCTTTTCAGGATATATAACTCAAGTGGAGTCGATAATTATTTGGGAAAACTAGCTTTAAGGGATGGTTTATGCGTTAAAATGTAAAATAACAAGTGACTGATACTGCCAGGGAGTAGGCTTCAATGTGTGTGTCTACCATTTATTTATTTTCTATACTTGAATGAAATGAACGCTGACTGCAAATCAAGCTGCATAAAAGGTTGAGAGGGCTGGATGGAAATGCACACGGCGTGGTTTATAAGATCGAGGTGCTAAGATCTGTTTAGACATTCACATAAACATTGGTTTTGGACTCACTTTCTGTCGGAAAGTGAGAGAGACAATCCACAGCAAACATGGAGGATAGGAGTTTGGGATGTTTTCTGTGCATAGAACATCTTTTGCTTTCTTGATGATTTCCAAACCACTAGGGGACATTAATGGGCAAGGCTCTCATTTGTTCCCTTGGAAAATTACCTGTCATTGGCAGTGTTGGTCAGCCTGACGACTAAAGATCCCTGGGGAACAGAGCAAAAGTTTCACTCAAGAAAATATGGAAAGTATGCCTAGCACCGGTTTTACACAACAGGTGTCACAAACACACACTGTGCTGACATATGATTTTCATTGGCTTTGTTCTTCCTCTCTCCAAGATATTTTTTTCCTTTATTATATGTAGCACACACTTGCAAACTTGTCTAAAAACCACAGATATTCACTACATCTCAGGGAAAAAGGAAACTGATATTCCTTCGCCAGAGAAAGGAAGATTACCTTCAAATCAGAGGTAGTGTGGTTAATAGGGAATGCCCTGAACAGAAACTCAGAAGATCTGCTTTCGAGTCCTGGCCCTGCCTCTTTCTGATGGAGGAGGTTTGCCTGTATCTGTCATTCTTCATTGTTATTGGTCAGAGTCCTTTCAGAATCTGATTACAAACATATAAATTTTACTCAAAAGACCTTAAGTGTGAAAAATGGGTTGTACTTGTCAGAGTTTACAGATATAGTATCGTAAAAATCCCCTCACAGAAGTTTAGAGGATCCCAAAAGTTGAGGTTAAGAATTTAGATAACCTGGAATCTGCAAAACTTTCTCTGTTGTGGTCCCTGGAGCATGAATCCCTTCCCTTTGAAAACAGAACAATTTTAAACAAATGGAAGACAGAGAACCAGATCCTTGGTTTTAGCCATGGTTTGCCCCTTAGGTGAAAATATTTCTGGAACTGGTGAGGTTTTAGACAGCATCCTTCTCCACAAGAGAATTCCCAAGATATGATCTGGCATTTAAGCATCCATGCCAATGTGTGGTTAGATGAACAGTGCCAAAAGAATACCACTATTATTTATTCCTCCCCGGAAACTAACAATCATTTTAACAACAACAGTGTTTTCATGGTATCATGTTGGTCAAAGAAAGAGCTTTAGGCAAAGTAAAAATAGTTTTCATTGAATAATAATCTGAATAATTAAATAAGGGAAGTCATTTAAACTTTATGCTCAGTAAATTCTCAGAACTGTTAATGAGCTAAATGCCAGTCTTATTGGTTTGGCTTAAATTGAGAAAATACAAATAACGACTTCTTAAAAAAAAATCGGGGAAGGCTTAGCGGCCAGAGCCTCTTCAAATTTAATGGATCCAAACCAAAATAATTACAGTCCAAAATGTTTAATACATCATCCAAAAAATGGGTGCAAGTAGAGTGAGATTATAAATGACAAATAAAACGTACTTTATAATAGTTGCCATATTGTATAACTGATAGTTTTCCTAATCAAATGATTTTTTCTGATAGCTTCCTTAATCAAGTACATTTTCTCTGACAGATGTTCAACATATTTATATCATTTTCCTAAGTATGAAATTATCTCTATATATAACTCCAAGCAAAATAAATTGATTCCTATAATTTTCATGGGCATTTTAGCAGGAATGAAATCTCTAGATGACAAGTGACACCAGTTGATGCCCAAGCCTTTTCTGAAAGTCTTCCACATCATTATTCCTCATGATTGCCAGATAGCTGTCACAGTTGCTTTAAATGTGAACGAACATCTTAATACGTTCAGACATTGAGTCTATGGTGAATCATACTCTACCAATATTCTATCACTGGAAGAAAGAAAAATTGGAACATCGGAAAATTGAAATCTTCTCAAACCACAGGCCATTATTAAGTCTCTTAATGCATTAAAATTTTAGATTTTTAAAATAATGGGCCCTCCTTTAATAGTCATTCTAATCAATTATTATATTGTAAAAACATAATTGTCTGGTATATGAAACCGATTTTTACTAATATTATGTTACTGAATATAAAATACCAGTTGATGTTGAGACGTTTTTCCTACTATAATGAGATTATATCTTATATAAAAACTTCTCCATCTCCAATGTGGATGAGACAATAAAGGAACATTCCCTCAGTATAGAGCAGACTAGGGTTATGGTCAGATTCAAATTAATTCAAATTGGTAAACTAGTCTTACTTTGACTAAAGAGACGAATGCTAGCCTCTTGAAATGATTGGCACTCCTGGTGCCGACCAAATGTCGATTCCCCTTTCTTTCTGAGTAACAGATTCCCAGTTTTATTTTGGGCAGCATTGCCTCTGGATAAAATGCTTCCAGAATTACTTGTTCTGGCTGCTAAAAAGTAACTGAAAGTCACAGAAGAGCTTCGAAAATCTTGCCAACACGTTGTGTTTGTTTCTTTGTGTGTGTGTGTGTTTAATTTTTGCCTTTTCACCTTGAGATAGAGGATGAAAGTCACAAGCAGATTATAGAAAAGTAAAAATATAGATGGATCCTGGGATGGTGATAACAGAGGCTGCTGAAGTTGATAAGCTGCTTTGAGGGAAAGTGGGAAAGACAGATTCCTTTTTGGCTGAGCCACTGTAGATGATTTCTGTTATGTGTTGCAGTCTAAGCAAACACCAAGAGTTTCCCAGCAGGTGCGGCAGTGCCCCAGAGGCTTTTGGTTAAGGTTTGCTTTTTATCTCCACATTGAGTGCTTTGTGCCTCTGTGACTTCCCCAAACTGGACAGGCTCAGCCCACCTCTGCTACCTGAGCTTGAAGACACAGGCAGAACCTTGTTTTGTGCAGACTTCTTCAAGGAAGTCCACAAGATTGCCGAGATCCCAATGAGCCGACCAGACAGATCGCCACCTTATCCCAAGGGAGGTGCTGCCCAGGGTTAAGCTGGGAAAAACCCTGGACAGGAGGTGAGATCATAGCCTCCAAGTGCCTGTGACTTGTATCCTGAACTGTATGTGCTGTTTACACATGTCCCACAATTTCATGAGAAACACGTTTGAAACATCAATTCCTTCCGTGTTTTGAGAGGATAGGTAGACCTTTAATCACTTGCCTGCAGTCTGCATGGGAGCAGTTTTTGTCTGTCCTCCAGGAAAACCTTCCATCAAACATAGAGACTGAGTTCCAAACACAACATTTAGGGGGGCTTCGCTATATTGGGGAAAATAGACAAGTTTTATACTACTATGGAGGCGTGTTACCTTTTAGCTGAAATATAAGATTCATCATACTCTAGGGAAAAGAAAAGAATCATTTTTGTAATCTTGTAAGAGATAAATTCACCTTTCAGTAAACTTTTGTTCTGCCTTCAACACAAATATTTAAGAATTATGTGTTTATATTATGATTTTTAAAACCCTTGGCAAACCTATAATGATAAAAGATAGCTTAGTTTTTAAAAATAAAATATATAGATACGTATATAGCATACATATCTTTTATTCTTTTTAATTTTTATAGATTGCAAAATGTATAGGTAGAAATGGGGAAATAAAAATGTCTCTTAGGTACCACAGATCATGGATTAGAGCCTGGTATTTACATATATATACATATATAATTTATCATTAATCAATTCATTTATTAATATTTTATTATTAAAATAAAAAAATTAAGTTGGAAAATACGAACATTGAGTAGAAATCCATTTTTCCTATAGAAGTTTCTAAAAGAATTCTTTCATTCATAAGTGTTAGCCATATATTCTTTATCTGATAGAGGGCATACTTTCTACTTCAGATACATCCATAGGCTAAACTTCATTTTCTCGAATTTTCCTGATTGTTTTTTGCTTTGTTCAAAACAGCTATCTGCACCTAACATAACGAATTTAAAGGGAGTTTAAAATTTTCATCCTAATCATACTTATTCGTAGCTCATATTTCCAGAAAGATACACAATACATCAGTGGCATATTTCTTTTCTGTTTTTCCTAATGTGACAATGCCTTTCGAGGAATGCTTACCAAAACAGTAATAATAAGTCACTCCACATTATGACTTAGCATTTATAATAGTAGGCAAACTCTAAAACCAACTGGATAAATAGTAGAAGTATGCTTTTTAGCTGTTGAAATAAGGTATGCAGTAGGGAAGGAAAGTTCAAAACACACAGCTTAACTGCTACCTAATGTTAAATACATTTTCTCAGGTGACTCTGAAGAACGCAGGGCCAAGTAAATTATTGTTTGCATCTGTAGTAATATCAATCCCCAGCTACATGAGAACATCCTCTATGTTTAAATAAGTAGAAACAAGTACCAGTGGGAAGATTTTTAAAGTATGCATTGCTAATAAAATGGCTTCAGGTAACTTTTCCCCCAGATAAGCTCTGCCATTTCTAATATCAGAAATGAATTTACCTGTGTTTATTATTCAGCAACGGAACCCATTATAAATGTATAAAAATTATTGTCTCTCTAGATTTATCTGTCAATAGCAAAGCAGGAATATATTTTATAGTTTATTCTATGGACTGACGAACATCTATACAGAGCCCCCCAGATCGCTCATTTTCCTAAACTGTGCACGGTTAACATCGAGCTTTCCATGATCCTTACATTTTTTTCCAGTGTGATTGACAGCTTTATAAGTTTCATACATCACAAAAGCCACAATTTCCAAGCAAAATTAACAGCTTTTAAAGCAGCAAACACAACCTTAAATGAAACAAATAATATTCTTGAGATGAAAATTTAAGAACTAAAAAAGCTTTATTAATACAAAGTGTATCATTTCTTAAAAAATATACTGCTATGTATTCTCTGAGTAAATAAGAGGTTATTAATGTGGGACTCCCTTATCTGAAGCACAAATTTAGACTGATTTTTTGTTGTTGTTAAAAGAAATGTTCATCAAGTGCTGTGTTTCAAAAATACCTCTGTACATAGACATTTCCAGTACTTATATTTAACATAACACATCACAGATATTTGGAAAGTAAACATATTGGTAATTAATAAAAGTATTGTTCATATATGCTCTGATGTTATTAGAAAAACTTGCCAAATGAAATATGTCAGTCTGGATAAATTAAATGCTACTTTCCGAAATTACCCTACTGTACATAATAGTGAAGTAAAAACTAACTACAAAAGAGTTTTAGTTAAATTTTCATACAATTTATGATGTCAGAAAACAGAACCTCAAAGGCACAATTTAATCGAGAGGCAAGAGAATTTAAGACAGGGCACCGGTATGAAGCATAGGGTTGACATATGTTCACAGATTCACCACCTAGACTCTCCCTCCATCCTCAATCAAATCCCACCGCATCCTCATTTGTCCCCCAAGGCAGAAAGACACACCAGCACACACACACACCAACACATACACACACTCATTCTCAAATGCATACAGTAGTTTTTCCCCCTTTGCATCATGTAACTGTTTTCCTTAATAGTGAAAACTACAAAAGTCAATACATTAGTCACTTAAGCTGCAATCTCAATTGACTGAATTACCATCCTCCTGGATACAGCAGCTCAGTGCTTATGATTTTCAAATACAAGTTGACTCTCCATTTAACGAAGTCTCACCAATCACAGCGTGATTTTATAGAGTATAAAATATGATCTCTGTGAGGAATTCCCACTACGAAGGCTACTGATAGAGTCTCCCTAATTTTTAAGAGACAATTTGTTCATTACCTCATATAACCAAATATGTCCTGGGCAGTGTGCTACGCCCCCGGGATAGAAAACTCAAAATGATAAGGATCCCGCTCTCAAGAAGGTCAGAAAAATGGGGGAGAAAGCACTAAAGAAAAAAAACATTACTATTAGTTTCAAAGATGGACTTTATACAAGCTTCTCTGGGAATTTACAGAGAAGGTAAAGAGAGTAAGTGCTCAACAAAGAGTAACAATATTACTCACCATGCAAGTTTTCTGAGAAATACATAAAATAATGTATTAACAAAATGCCTACTACATATTAGTAGTTTAGTACTCAGTTTTCTGAATTACAATTTGAAATGTGCTCATTTTTCCCTGCAGCTCCCTGGAGATAAATTTCCTGTTCAAGGTTGATTCCAATCTGAGCACCAGAATACATAGGTCTCTTATTTCAAACCTTCACAGAGGCTGGGCCTATTAAACTTAAAGGCCAAAAGGTTTTATTGCTAAAATTATATAAAAAATGAAGAGGTTACAAAAGAGCAGATTGTGAATTATGAGCATTAGTTATAAAGTAAACCAGAGCTGACTGAAAAGAAAGCATGAACCCCTCTTTAACTAATATTTATGGAATAAATTCTTATGTAGATTCATATGAATACAACAAATAAAACGTAATGACCAACAAATAATAATTAATCAGAGATGCTATAAAACAAAACTTAAAAAAATTAATAGTAATTATTTTCTGTTAATAATATAATTACACTGTCAAAATATATATGATGTATAATTGATATATATTATGTAATATATCTTAATATGTAATTTTATGTGTATGCTATAATTAATATATAACTTGATATATTAATATATAATTTACATAACATATATATAAAGTTCACCATATGACTGGTATGTTCACATATTCACTCATCCTAAAAATCTATGCAGTAGGTTTCATGATGATTTCTATTTAAATATGACTAATTTCTATTTAAATATGACAGATGGAGATGAGGAGAGGTAACTCCTACTGCCCAGCCCTCAACAGTCAGCATGGAAAGACTGTAGCATCTTTACCCGGGTGTCACGGGTCCCAAAGCCTGGACTTTATACCGTGTTATAAACTGAAGCAGTGAGAGACTGAATGAACTGTTCAACATCTATGGCAAACCAACTGATGGAAGTTGAACTCAGCAGGACCAAAAAAAAGAAAAGTGATTTTCAAAGCTAAAGTGTTGAGCATGAAAGGAGAATATTTTGTTAAAAGTTTCCATTCACAAAGATAAAATTGTTGTAAACCTTTATGATCCAAATACCATTTCATCAACACAGGTAGGTCTAAAACTACTGGAAATATGAGAAAATATATAAATGCAATAGTAATGGTTGATTTAGCATAAAACGCCCGGTTATAAATGTTCATGCACACGTGCACATACATACACACACGAATAGGTGCTCACAAACTGTGTATGCTTCAAAAAAGGGTTTGTTTTTTTTTTCAGAGAGAGAATATCACAACAAAGAGATAACAGATTTGGGTCCAGACAAGAGGGCATAATCCTTTTCTCGATGCTCACTCTGCTAAGCACAGCTATAATCCCTGGAAATGATGCAGGAGGCGACCAAAAGAGGGCTCTGCACGGCGGTAAAGAGAACGCAAATCGCTTTAGGACCCAGAACAGAAGGAACACCACAGTGGCAGGTCATCCTACTTCCCCGCCCAACATCTGGGTTCTGGGTTCAACCTAGCGACAGAAGTCAGCCCTGGTAGGCTTATTCCTCCCCTGAATTGAGTCGCTAGGACATCAGGAGGGCCTGGCCCTGCAAACAAGGACAGCAACAGAGAATCCATAGCAACAAGTGGTGGAGGAAGCAGTCTATTCATCCACAGGGCTTGAGACCCCTGGCTCCCACCCAGAGACCACGAAGCAGACTGACCCACATCAAGCAGACTGGGCAGTCTCTTGTGCCCTCCCCCGCCCACATGCTACAGGACAAAAAATGCAGAATTAATGTGGAAGCCATGAATTGTCTACTGTGTATGTGCTAAAGGTTCTTTAAGATATATCTTAATAATATAAGCTAATTGACAAATGGATTATCCATACTCCCATGTTCTGCACATTCTCAAATTTTATTAATCACATGTATCTTATATAGGAAACTATAATATTTCCAAATGATAATTTTTTTAAATTTATTGTTTTAATTTTTATTTATTTATTCACTTATTTTTGGCTGCACTGGGTCCACGTTGCTGCATGCAGGCTTTCTCTAGTTGTGGCAAGCAGGGGCTACTCTTTATTGTGGTGTGTGGGCTTCTCAATGCAGTGGCTTCTCTTGCTGCAGAGCACGGGCTCTAGGCACACAGGCTTCAGTAGCTGTGGCGTGTGGGCTCAGTAGTTGTGGCTCGTCGGCTCTAGAGCACAGGCTCAGTAGTTGTGGCACACGGGCTTAGTTGTTCTGTGGCATGTGGAATCTTCCCGGACCAGGGCTCGAACCCGTGTCCCCTGCATTAGCAGGTGGATTCTTAACCACTGTGCCACCAGAGAAGTCTCCAAATGATTATGTTATTTACTAATCACTAATTATAGCAAAACAAATTCTAATAGCATGAAGTCAGTAGATAGACAGATGGATAGATAAATGATATAGACATATGCTTCTTTAAACTGAGGGAAGGAAACAAAGTATGTGTATGAAAACAGTATATTTTATTTTTGGCATATGTAAATGTAACATTTAGACAACGGGACAGCGAAAGAAGAATTTTGTGTACTGAAAATGATTAAAGGTGATGTGAGAAGACACTTTTTAATGACAAACTGCTTTTACAATAAGGGAAACAGGGAAGAATTGGAAATCTTAATATCTAACGAAAACTTACTTCAGGTTCATCCTAAATAATGCAGTCCAATTGTATATTTACTACTAAAGTAAAAAGCCATCTATCAGTCTAGTTTACCTTAGTTCTCTAAGGTGGGTCTTTATATCAGTATATTAATTAATTGTACAATGATATGACTTAATTTATAATTAGATTCCTGTGCCTCCAAAGCCAAACAGGTGTTATTTCTATGGTGATGAGATATCCTGTATAATTTTTAGGTTCCTTATTGGTATGAATATATTTATAATTTTTTCTCTAGATAATATTTAGTTAGAGTGCTTATATATATAGATATAGATATATATATATATATCATTAGACTAGTAGCTACCATATTTGCAATTATTTTCACTTTGCTACACTTATTTTTGTTAATTATATTTCTTGCTCTCTCCTTCTGGCTCCCCTGTTTTTAACTGAGCATTTTATGCGAGCCAATGTCCTTTCCTTCCTTAGCATGTCAAGTATACTTATTTAGAAACTTAGTTTTTAACACTGAAATAAGTAAAGGAGTGATAGATGCATGTAATAAAAATATCCTAGGGCTTCCCTGGTGGCGCAGTGGTTGAGAGTCCGCCTGCCGATGCAGGGGACACGGGTTCATGCCCCGGTCCAGGAAGATCCCACATGCCGCGGAACAGCTGGGCCCGTGAGCCATGGCCGCTGAGCCTGCGCGTACGGAGCCTGTGCTCCACAATGGGAGAGGCCACAACAGTGGGAGGTCCGTGTACCGCAAAAAAAAAAAAAAAAATTCTATATTCATGAAAATTATTTACCACAGGTCAACTATTTCCTTTTGGTGTCACAGGACATAGCATTTAATGCAGAGAAAAATAATGTCTGTACATTCCCTAAAGAGTAAATGATAAATCCCATAAGCTTTCTGGATACTGAGTAGGAAGAATATTCTTACAATATTCTTATAATATTCATATAATTCAATAATATTCATATATGATATTCATATAATTATGCATTTTATTATTTTGAACAAACCTTACAAGTAATAAAATATATTATAAATACAGCTATTTTAAAGTCTATTTTGCCTAACAGAAAAAGTAAAAGTCAACATATATAAAGTTCTTAAATATATAGTGAGTCTCTGGGAGTGAAATACTGTACTTGTGTCTCTTAATGCAAATTTCCTAAGTCTTCCAGTCATTTAATTCTGTCCTATTATTTTCAAATGTAGTTTCTGTTCATACTTGCCCACCTATATTTCAAAAGAATTATCACCATGTCTCATTTGAAGAATACACAGGGGAATTTAGAAGCCCAAATAAGAGAAAAATAAGATACCTAAATGATTCCTACCTTAAAATATATCTAGGTCCATTGAAGAAAACGTTGAAATAGTTTATTAATTTCACTTATTTTACATGTATTGTTGACTCACCCAATTTCATATAGGTCAGTGAGTAATCACAGAAGAATGCAGACTGAAAAAGTTAAACAATCAAAGTCGGAAGGGATGAAATTTGACTAAGACACAGCAGGGATGATGTTCACCGTAGGGTAAAGGAAACTTTCAAATATAACTTAAGGCGGTAGAAATGAACAAACTCCCCATTTTCAATCTACCTGCTAACATTGTGATGATGAAACATGTATCTTTACAAAATCTCTTCATTAGCGAAAACTTCACCTTTTTCAAAAGGAGGAAATACCACCTCATACCATTGTTAAAAGGATTAACTCAGAACGTGTATGTAAAGTGCCAAGTGTAGCTATAATGAATGAAGGCTGACAAAAGAGCAAATATATATATAAAATCCTATATGGTTTATCATGCTCTGCCAGCGTCCTGCTGAGAAGGTCTTCAGAAAAATATACGAACAGAAGACAGTATCAGAAAAAGGCGAAATTTGAATTACTGTGAGTTCGAGCACAAAAAATCACCGATGAGAGGCTTCACTGGCCCCTAAATAGAGGTGGGATTAAAAACAGCAAACAGCAGCACCGGAAGCAGTAAAAACAGCAACAATAATCATAATAGTTTTTAGATGATGAAAGTTATAAATAATTTTTGGATGCACACATCTATATGTGAATATGGACATTTTAGAGACAACACGATTTGATGTCTCTTTTAAATATATGGCTTTCAATTTAAAGACACAATATTTTTGAAAAACTATTCACTACTCCTTTTTATTTGTATATTCATATACTCACCATATTATGTTGCTCTGAGTTTTGTGGTTTCAGACTATTTCTTTTTTTAGGACACAAATTGGAAATTTATGCCCTTAATACAAATTTCAAAATAAAAAAAGGCTTTAAATCATCTAGTCTCTGCTTCCCACACTATCACCGCCACTCAATTTTCACATCATCTTTCTTACAAAACAATTTTTTTCCTGTAAAAAGTATCAAACTGTGAGTCATGCTTTTCAATCTTGGATTTTCAAAAAGTACTTACTTCCTGTCACTTCAATCCCAGCCATGACTTTTCAGTGAAAATACTCTCTGGTTATAATGGCCAGGACAAAAAATAAACTCTCAAAAATATCAAAAAATAAAAAAATTTTAAAAATCTCGAAAAGGAAATTATTTTCAGAGAGCAACGTACCAGTTGAGCATGATATTGTAGAATAAAAAGTACTTAAAACTTCAAGAAATAATTGTATCACGGAAAGAGGGGACACATGGTATGAATTTTTTCATACAAGGGTATATAACTAGGAATAATAGATAAGGCAATGACATTAAACCACTTTTAAGAAATAGTTTAGTATAATTTTTTAGAATATGACACAGAAAGATGTTTGGTAGCAAATCATGTATACATTATTATTCAGGCTTAGGGGATGGCTTCCCTTGTGCATGAATGTTTATGAATTATTATTGGGGAAATTATTTTAACTTCTCATGATCTGTATAGTTGCAAACAATAAATCATGTAGTTAAGAATTCTATTAATACTATATCTTGACTGAAACAGAACTTTTACTTTTCCTGAGTTGATTTCAAGATTCCTCATTGCCCCCTACTAAGTGGGATTCAATTTAAAAACAGTGGTTTGCCTGGTCATACTCACTCTGATTATTTCTAGATTAAGCAACCTAATGTTTTCTCTACATGTGTCCTAATCTAATCTCATATAACTGGCATAATCTAGGATTTTCATTTCCCACATTTTTTTCTCACAAATGGTCCAGATTTGCTACATTGCTAAATGATCAACCATTACTATAAAGTTTTAAATAGACAAGAATAAGACACACTTGAAAAGAGAAGAAAGACCTTGCATGCCAAGTACTGAGACTTGCCATACAGCTATAATAATTATAAGATAGTTTTGACAAAAAGTTATGTAACAGGCAGAGCACAGAAAAATGATCTTCATGTATCTGAACATTCAGTATGTGGCAGATGTGTTCTGGTGGGTCAGTGGATGTTATGGGCTGAATTGGTTCCCCCCAAACTTCATATACTGAAGTCCTAACACCTAGTACCTGAAAATGTGACCATATTTGGATAGAGGGAATTTACAGAGGTGATTACATCTAAATGAGGTCATTACGGTGGGCTTTCATCCAATGTGGTCAGTGTCCTTATAAGAAGAGAACATGTGGACACAAGGGCAAGACCATGTGAAGACACAGGGAGAATATAGCCACCTACACGCCAAGGAGACAGGTCTGGGGTTGATACTTCCTTCGCAGCCCTCGGAAGGAACCAACCCTGCTGAGACCTTGATTTCAGAGCCTCCAGAACTGTGAGACAATAGATTTCTGTTGTTAAGATACCCCGTCTGTGGTGTTTTGTTACGGCAGCCCGAGCAAATGAACACAAATATTTTCCATTAATTGGGGGATTAGGGGAGTATGCTACCACTGGAGCCAACTGTGCAAATACAGGAAAGGATGTTGAAGCTGCATAAAGGAACTTGGACTCATTTTAACCCAAACACCTAATTACAGGAATAATAAAACTGAAGCCCTTTTACACTGTGACTTTGCTCAGGGTATGTAGGGAGTTACTGGTGAGGCTGGCCTAGAGAACTAATCTTCTACCCTGGTCACACGGACTCTCCAGTTTTCCACTTCACTATATTTCTCTTAGCAGGGGTGGCATTTGCCCAAGTGCAATAGTAGGTATACATCTGTGTTTGGATTACAAAATGGAAGACCCACATCTCAGGTTTCTCAACACTTTATGTAAACAAATGGGCCTGTAGGTCTTTCGTGTATAACATGTAGGTGTAAAGTTGCCCTAATAGATCATAAAAGCAATTTCAAAAGAATATAACTGATTCCAAGGAGTTTAACTCTGGTTAAGGATAAAACCCAGCCGTATATACAAAAATATAACAAAATCCAGTATCTGAGTCTCTAGAAACACAAAGGCTGGCCTTCAATCAAAAATTACCTGGAACACAAAAGAGCAGGGAAATATCTATAAAAAAGAGAGGAAACAATCAATAGAAAGAGATGTTGCACTGACACAGAAAATGAAAGTAAAAGACATGAAAATTAAATAAGCATTATTATAAGTAAGCTCCACGTACATGAAAGTAGAGGAAAACATGGATGCGATGAGGACAGGAATATATATTTTTAATATCTCACTGACGTTTAAGCACTAAGGTAAATGTCGATGAATATTATTCCAAAGTTGTGCACTTTTAGGACTATTCCTTAATACGTCCTGATTTATTTTACGCTGGAACAGAGAAGCCATTCTTAGATACCAGGGCAAGAAGTACTGCACACCAGGGGTCAAGACAGGGAAGATTAAAGAGCTGTTAACACTTGGATTTAGTTCAAGGGGATGTCCATTCTCCAGTTTAGGAGTTAAATATAAGTGGAATCTTGAACACACACCTGAACAGCGTAACGGTGTTATCCTGGTCAACACCTGAGCTTCTCTGAGCCTCATGTTTCCACTAAAAATTGGAATCTTAAAACAAACAGACAAACTCAATACATCTAGACCTAGAAGATCAAATCAACAACAAACATTATTTCACCTATGGGATAGTGTATTACAACTTAAAAAAAATTCTATATAAAATGAGAGGGAACAAAAGAGAAACTTCATTTCCAAATCAATATGGCTTTCATATTGCAAACTTTACAGAAACAGACAGAAATATTTACGCTTGCATCAATTACTTTGATTCATGTGCCCCAAGCCACCATGTAATGACTGTATTTATGTACTCAATATTAAAACTTTAATTTATTAACAATATTTTCCACACTATTATGTATATATTGAATAGAGACTGGAAAAAATAAATTGGTGTTTTGGAAAATTGTGGACAATATCTATATATACATATGTACAGATATATTAACTGATTTGTTAAAAATAATTTTAAAATCTACACTATGGTGACCTATTTTTTTTTCAAAGCTACCTACCTAAACATCTCTCCTAATTAATTTTGGAAAATTTCTTAATGTGTGAATCTCAGTGTGCTAGTAGCTAAGACATTCAAATGTGATCTAATCTTTAAAAACTGAATATTCTTTCCAGAACTGTGATGTTGACAGGGGTGCAAAGATCAGCACAGTTAGTAGTTACTCACAGTATCATATGCAGAGTTAAGAGTTGATTGCCATTGTCTACAGAAATAGTTAAACTAGACTGCTCTTGGGTCTCGAATTTGACTATTTCAGGTGATTACTGTGACCCAGTCTATATCTATCCATCCATCTATTGGTCCATCTATCCATCCTTCCTTCCATCCATCCTTCCCTTCCATCCCTCCTTCCTTTCTTCCTTTTCTTTCTTCTTCCTTCCTTTTCTTTCTTTTTTCTTTCCTGTTCTTCAAGCTCAGTTCTCTAATTTACAATTCATTTTGTGAGCTCACTGATATCTTTCCGGAATTCTTTTTGCTGTTTAATTAGCCAGAGTAAATATACGTTATTTTTAAGAAAGAATCATCACTGGTACATAAACTGATAAGCTTTAGAGCTCATTTAAGTGAATAGCACAGGGGGACCTTCAAGATGGCAGAGGAGTAAGACGTGGAGATCACCTTCCTCCCCACAAATACATCAGAAATACATCTACATGTGGAACAACTCCTACTGAACGTCGGCAGAAAGCCTCAGACTTCGCAAAAGGCAAGAAACTCCCCACATACCGAGGAAGGGCAAAAGAAAGAAGAACAAATAGAGACCAAAGAATAGGGACAGGACTTGCAACTCTGGGAGGGAGCAGTGAAGGAGGAAAAGTTTCCACACACCAGGAAGCCCCTTCACTGGCAGAGACAGGGGGTTGGGGGGAGAAGCTTCAGAGCCACGAAGGAGAGCGCAGCCACAGGGGTGCGGAGGGCAAAGTGGAGAGATTCCCGCACAGAGGATCGCTGCCAACCAGCACTCACCAGCCCGAGAGGCTTGTCTGCTCACCCACTGGGGCGAGTGGGGGCTGGGAGCTAAGGCTCGGGTTTTGGAGGTCAGATCCCAGGGAGAGTACTGGGGTTGGCGGCGCGAACACAGCCTGAAGGGGGCTACTGTGCCACAGCTAGCTGGGAGGGAGTCCGGGGAAAAGTCTGCACCTGCTGAAGAGGCAAGAGACTCTTTCTTCCCTCTTCGTTTTCTGGTGCGTGAGGAGAGGGATTTAAGAACGCTGCTTAAAGGAGCTCCAGAGACGGGCGCGAGCCGCGGCTAAAAGCGCGGACCCCAGAGACGGGCATGAGACACTAAGGCTGCTGCTGCCGCCACCAAGAAGCCTGTGTGCAAACACAGGTCACTCTCCACACCTCCCCTCCTGGGAGCCTGTGCAGCCCGCCACTGCCAGGGTCTCGTGATCCAGGGACAACTGGGAGAACTCACTCGGGAGAACTCACGGCACGCCTCAGGTTGTTGCAACATCACACCAGCCTCTGCCACCGCAGGCTCGCCCCCGCATTCTGTACCCCTCCCTCCCCCCAGCCTGAGTGAGCCAGAGCCCCCTAATCAGCAGCTGCTTTAACCCATCCTGTCTCGGTGGGAACAGATGCCTGAGGGCGACCTAAACCCAGAGGGGGGACCAAAACCAAAGCTGAGCCCCGGGAGCTGTGCGAAGAAAGAAGAAAAAGGGAACTTTCTCCCAGCAGCCTCCAGAGCAGTGGATTAAATCCCCACAATCAACCTGATGTACCTGCACCTGTGGAATGCCTGAATACACAACGAATCATGGCAAAATTCTGGTGGTGCACTTTGGAAGCAACGGTAGACTTCGGGTTTGCTGTCTGCGACTGATTTGTTTCTGATTTTTATGTTTATCTTAGTTTAGTGTTTAGCGCTTCTTATCATCGGTGGATTTGTTTATTGGTTTGGTTGCTCTATTTATTTTAACTATTATTATATTTTTATTTTAATATTCTTTTTCTTTCTTTATTATTATTATTATTTTCTTTCTTTTTTTCTCCCTTTTCTTCTGAGCCATGTGACTGACAGGGTCTTGGTGCTCCAGCCAGGTGTCAGGCCTGAGCCTCTGAGGTGGAACATGCAAGTTCAGGACAGCGGACCACAAGAGACTTCCCAGCCCCACGTAATATCAATCGGCGAGAGCTCTCCCAGAGACTTCCGTCTCGATACTAAGACTCAGCTCCACCTAACGGCCAGCAAACTCCAATGCTGGATGCCCCATGCCAAACAACTAGCAAGACAGGAACACAACCCCACCCATGAGCAGAGAGGCTGCCTAAAATCATACTAAGTTCACACACACCCCAAAACACACCACCAGACGTGGCCCTGCCCACCAGAAAGAAAAGATCCAGCCCCACCCACCAGATCACAGGCATCAGTCCCCTCCACCATGAAGCCTGCACAAGCCAATGCACCAACCTCACCCACTTGGGGCAGACACCAAAAACAAGTGTAACTATGAACCTGCAGCCTGTGAAAAGGAGACCCCAAACACAATAAGTTAAAAAAAAGTGAGAAGATAGAGAAATATGCAGCAGATGAAGGAGCAAGGTAAAAACCCACCAGACCTGAAAAAGAATTCAGAGTAATGACAGTAAAGATGATCCAAAAATCTTGGAAATAGAAAGGAGAAATTACAAGAAACGTTTAACAAGGACCTAGAAGAACTAAAGAGCAAACAAACAATGGTGAATACACACAATAAGTGAAATTAAAAATTCTCTAGAAGGAATCAATAGCAGAATAACTGAGGAAGAAGAATGGATAAGTGACCTGGAAGATAAAAAAGTGGAAATAACTACTGCAGAGCAGATTAAAGAAAAAAGAATGAAAAGAATTGAGGACAGTCTCAGAGACCTTTGGGACAATATTAAACACACCAACATTTGAATATGGGTCCCAAAAGAAGAAGAGAAAAAGAAAGAGTCTGAGAAAATATTTGAAGAGATTATAGTTGAAAAATTCCCTAACATGGGAAAGGAAATAGTCAATAAAGTCCAGGGAACACAGAGTCCCACACAGGATAAATCCAAGGAGAAATGCCAAGACACATATTAATCAAACGATCAATAATTAAATGCAAAGAAAAAATATTAAAAGCAGTAAGGGAAAAGCAACAAATAACATACAAGCGAATCTACAGAAGGTTAACAGCTGATCTTTCAGCAGAAACTCTGCAAGCCAGAAGGGAGTGACAGGACATATTTAAAGAGATGAAAGGGATAAACCTACAACCAAGATTACTTTACCCATCAAGGATCTCATTCAGATTTGACGGAGAAATTAAAACCTTTACAAACAAGCAAAAATTAAGAGAATTCAGCACCACCAAACCAGCTTTACAACAAATGCTAAGGGAATTTCTCTAGGCAGGAAACACAAGAGAAGGAAAAGACCTAAAAAAACAAAACCAAAACAATTAAGGAAATGGTCATAGGAACATACATATCAATAATTACCTTAAATGTAAATGGATTAAATGCTCCAACCAAAAGACATAGACTGGCAGAATGAATAAAAAAAGAAGACTCATATATATGCTATCTGCAAGAGACCTACTTCAGACCTAGGGACACACACAGACTGAAAGTGAGGGGATGGAAAAAGATATTCCAGGCAGATGGAAACCAAAAGAAAGCTGGAGGGACTTCCCTGGCAGTCGAGTGTTTAAGACTTCGCTTTCCAATGCAGAGGGTGTAGATTCAATCCCTGGTTGGGGAGCTAAGGTCCCACATGCCTTGTGGCCAAAAAACCAAAAGGTAAAACAGAAGCAATACTGTAACAAATTCAATAAAGACTTTAAAAATGGTCCACAATAAAAAAAAATTAAAAATAAAGAAAAAAGAAAGCTGGAATAGCTATTCTCATATCAGACAAAATAGACTTTAAAATAAAGACTATTACAAGAGACAAAGAAGAACACTATATAATGAACAAGGAATCAATCCAAGAAGAAGATATAACAATGGTAAATATTTATGCACCCAACATAGGAGCACCTCAATACATAAGGCAAATGCTTACAGCCATAAAAGGGGAAATCAACAGTAACACAGTAATAGTAGGGGACTTTAACACCCCACTTTCACCAAATGACAGATCATCCAAAATGAAAATAAATAAGGAAACATAAGCTTTAAATGACACATTAAACAAGAGGGACTTAATTGATATTTATAGGACATTCCATCCAAAAACAAAAGAATACACTTTCTTCTCAAGTGCTCATGGAACATTCTCCAGGACAGACCATATCTTGGGTCACAAATCAAGACTCGGTAAATTTAGGAAAACTGAAATCATATCAAGTATCTTTTTCAACCACAACACTATGAGACTAGATATAAATTACAGGAAAAAAATGTGTAAAAATTATGAACACATGTAGGCTAAACAATACACTATAAATAACCAGAGATCACTGAGGAAATCAAACAGGAAATCAAAAAATCCAAAAAAATCAATGACAATGAAAACACGATGACCCAAAACCTATGGGATGAAGCAAAAGGCAAGAGGGAAGTTTACAGCAATACAATCTCACCTCAAGAAACAAGAAAAATCTCAAATAAACAACCTTGACAACCTTACATCTAAAGTAATTAGAGTAAGAAGAAAAAAAAAATCCCAATGTTAGCAGAAAGAAGAAATCATAAACCTGAGATCAGAAATAAATGAAAAAGAAATGAAGGAAACAATAGCAAAGATCAATAAAACTAAAAGCTGGTTCTTTGAGAAGATAAACAAATTTGATGAACCATTAGCCAGACTCATGAAGAAAAAAAAGAGAAAAGACTCAAATCAATAGAATTAGAAATGAAAACGGAGAAGTAACAACTGACACTGCAGAAATACAAAGGATCATGACAGGTTACTACTAGCAACTCTGTGCCAGTAATGGACAACCTAGAATAAATGCACAAATTCTTAGAAAAGCACAACCTTCCAACACTGAACCAGGAAGAAATAGAAAATATAAACAGACCAATCACAAGCACTGAAATTGAAACTGTGATTAAAAACCTTCCAACAAACAAAAGCCCAGGATCAGATGGCTTCACAGGCGAATTCTATCAAACACTTAGAGAAGAGCTAACACCTCTCCTTCTCAAACTCTTCCAAAATATAGCAGAGGGAGGAACACTCCCAAACTCATTCTACGTGGCCACCATCACCCTGATACCAAAACCAGACAAGGATGTCACAAAGAAAGAAAACTACAGGCCAACATCACTGATGAACATAGATGCAAAAATCCTCAACAAAATACTAGCAAACAGAATCCAACAGCAAATTAAAAGGATCCTACACCATGCTCAAGTGGGGTTTATCCCAGGATTGCAAGGATTCTTCAACATACGCAAAACAATCAATGTGATACACCATATTAACAAACTGAAGGATAAAACCATATGATAATCTCAATAGATGCAGAAAAATCTTTTGACAAAATTCAACACCCACTTATGATAAAATCTCTCCAGAAAGTAGGCATAGAGGGAACCTACTTCAACATAATAAAGGTCATATATGACAAACCCACAGCCAAAATCATTCTCAGTGGTGAAAATCTGAAATCATATCCTCTAAGATCAGGAACAAGATAAGGTTGTCCACTCTCACCACTGTTCCGCAACACAGTTTTGGAAATTTTAGCCACAGCAATCAGAGAAGAAAAAGAAATAAAAGGAATCCAAATCAGAAAAGAAGAAGTAAATCTGTCACTGTTTGCAAATGACATGATACTATACAAAAAGAATCTTAAAGATGCTACCAGAAAACTACTAGAGCTAATCAATGAATTTTGTAGAGTAGCAGGATACAAAATTAATGCACAGAAATCTCTTGCATTCCTATATACTAATGATGAAAAATCTGAAAGAGAAATTCAGGAAACACTTCCATTTACCATTGCAACAAAAAGAATAAAATACTTAGGAATAAACCTACCTAAGGAGACAAAACACCTGTATGCAGAAAACTGTAAGACACTGATGAAAGAAATTAAAGGTGATACCAACAGATGGAGAGATATACCATGTTCTTGGATTGGAAGAATCAACATTGTGAAAATGACTATACTACCCAAAACAATCTACAGATTCAATGCAATCACTATCAAACAATCAATGGCATTTTTCAGAGAACTAGAACAAAAAATTTCACAATTTGTATGGAGACACAAAAGACCCCGAATAGCCAAAGCAACCTTGAGAGATTAAAATGGAGCTGGAGGAATCAGGCTCCCAGACTTCAGACTATACTACAAAATTACAATAATCAAGACAATATGATACTGGCACAAAAACAGAAATACAGATCAACGGAACAGGATAGAAAGCCCAGAGATAAACCCATGCAAATATGGTCACCTTATATTTGATAAAGGAGGCAAGAATATACAGTGGAGAAAGAGTCTCTTCAATACGTGGTGCTGGGAAAACTGGACAGGTACATGTAAAAGAATGACGTTAAAACACTTCCAACACCATACACAAAAATAAACTCAAAATGGTTTAGAGACCTAAATGTAAGACCAGACACTATGAAACTCTTAGAGGAAGACATAGGCAGAACACTCTATAACATAAATCACAGCAAGATCCTTTTTGACCCATCTCCTAGAAAATGGAAATAAAAATAAACAAATGGGACCTAATGAAACTTCAAAGCTTTTGCACATTAAAGGAAACCATAAACAAGACGAAAAGACAACTCTCAGAATGGGAGAAAATATTTGCAAATGAAGCAACTGACAAAGGATTAATCTCCAAAATATACAAGCAGCTCATGCAGCTCAATATCAAAAAAACAACAACCCAATCCAAAAATGGGCAGAAGGCCTAAATAGACATTTCTCCAAAGAAGATATACAGATTGCCAACAAACACATGAAAGGATGCCCAACATCACTAATCATTAGAGAAATGCAAATCAAAACTACAATGAGGCATCACCTCACACCAGTCAGAATGGGCATCATCAAAAAATCTACAAACAATAAATGCTGGAGAGGGTGTGGAGAAAAGGGTGCCCTCTTGCACTGCTGGTGAGAGTGTAAATTGATACAGCCACTATGGAGAAGCGTATGGAGATTCCTTAAAAAACAAAAATAGAATTACCATATGTCCCAGCCATCCCACTACTGGAAATATACTCTGAGAAAACCGTAATTCAAAAAGAGTCATGTACCACAATATTCACTGCAGCTCTATTTACAGTAGCCAGGACATGGAAGCAACCTAAGTGCCCATCAACAAATGAATGGATAAAGAAGATGTGGCTCATATATACAATGAAATATTACTCAGCCATAAAAAGAAATGAAATTGAGTTATTTGTAGTGAGGTGGATGGACCTAGAGTCTGTTACACAGAGTGAATAAATCAGAAAGAGAAAAACAAATACCATATGCTATCGCATATATATGGAATCTATAAAAAAAAAAAGTATTGATGAACCTAGTTGCAGGGCAGGAATAAAGAGGTAGACACAGAGAACGGACTTGATGACATGGGGTGGAGGGGTGAAGCTGGGGTGAAGTGAGAGTAGCATCTACGTATATACACTACCAAATGTTAAATAGTTGGCTGGTGGGAAGCAGCAGCATAGCACAGGGAGATCAGCTCGGTGCTCTGTGATGACCTAGAGGGGTGGGGTAGCGAGGATGGGAGGGAGGCTCAAGGGGGAGGGGATATGGGGACATGTGTATGCATATGGCTGATTCACTTTGATGTGCAACAGAAACTAACATGGTATTGTGAAACAATTATACTCCAATAAAGGTCTATTAAAGAAAAAAGTATATCCATTAAAAAAAAAATAACGAAATTGAGTTATTTGTGGTGAGGTAGATGGACCTAGAGTCTGTCATACAGAGTGAAGTAAGTCATAAAGAGAAAAACAAATACCCTATGCTAACACATATATATGGAACCTTAAAAAAATTTTGGTTCTGATGAACCTAGGGGCAGGACAGGAATAAAGACACATGTAAAGAATGTATTTGAGGACACAGGGAGGGGTAGGGTAAGCTGGGACAGAGTGAGAGAGTGGCATGGACATATATACACTACCAAATGTAAAATAGATAGCTAGTAGGAAGCAGCTGCATTGCACAGGGAGATCAGCTCGGTGCCTTGTGACCACCTAGAGGGGTGGAATAGGGAGGGTGGGAGAGAGACGCAAGAGGGAAGGGATATGGGGATATATGTGAACATCTGGCTGATTCACTTTGTTATATTGCAGAAACTAACACAACACTGTAAAGCAATTATGCTCCAATAAAGACATTAATAAATAAATAAATAAATAGTATAAAGAGCATCAAGGTATTGTACTATATTATATAGAAACTCCATTAAATATGAAATTACTATTGAAATATTAAAGTAAATTATAGTAGAGTCTACAATTATTATAATATCCAGAGTTTGTAATTAATTCTGGGAAAATACAGCAAAATTTCTCATAACATTAATAAATTATTTCTAGTAAAATAATTAACTTTGTTACTAAAAAATATATAAATGTTAAAAAGCAATTCAACTTTTAGGAGAAAAACAAAATTTAGACAACAAATAGTGATATTTTTGATCTATTAGTGACACAAATGTCGAACTATGAAATACTTAACTTGTAAAATCTTATCTAGTATTCAATTATACATCAAAGTAACATAAACTATTTTTCAAATACACAACAGGAATTCAAAGCCTTGATTTTTGAATACCTTCAGATATGACTAATGTTGTATCTCTAGATCCCCAACTTATACATTCCACAAAAACAGGAATTGTTTCTCTATGTTAAAATAGGAAAAAGTATCTTTTGCAAATTCAACTGTGCATCCGTTTGTAGGCTGAAGTCATTTCCAGGTGTGTTTCTCCCTCTGACACAGTTGGTGACAGTATGTTGGTAGATTAAAATTTTTAAAAATACAGAACAAAGAATTCAATCTTTTGAAATATTTGTGTACTTGTTTTTGATTTATGCTCCTTTCAACGTACTTTGCTCCTGTGAGTAATATATCAATAATGGAGTATACTCTTGAGACAAAGCTCACCACAGTGGTACAGTGATTACCTAGCATTAAATAAATGCTTTAAAAAATAAATAAATAAATGCTTTAGAGGACAAAATGAATGGCTTTTCTATTGTGTGAAAGACAAGTTCCTGAATACATTGGCGAAAATCAAACCAACTGCACAATTCTATTTAATTCATAAAAAAAAGTATGCTATACATGTAGAGAAGAAGCAGACCACCTTCCAATATGTGGCCTTAATTCAATGACAAATGTAATGTCCTGACTCTGTGGGCTGCAATAACTTTGGTTAGTTTGTTGGCATTATTTTATTCAATAGTACTTAACATTTGCTGCCCTGAACGTTATCATGATAAATCAATGCTACGGATGATTTTTACCTTTAACAGTGTCCAGTAATGTTTGCTGACAGGACCTTGTCAACAATGCAGCTGTCATCTTATTAAAGTGCTTTGTTAGGGAAAGCCTTAGATACAGAATAGTAACACCTGGTTCTATCAGTCTCACTACTAAAACCTAAGCAAGTATTTTCAGTAAATCTTCTCACTTTTCAGACTGACCATGTGAAAAGTGCTTTTTCTTCTCCAAATTTGGAAATATTAATATTGTCCCATAAATGAAAATTCTGAAGCACACAGAAAATGAACACATTAGATAAATCTATCACTGACCTTTTGTAACGTGTTACAAACAACTGAAGAATATCATAACCTATGGTTTGACAATTTACATTCAGAATATCAAAACTGAAAGGAGATATTGTTTACAATAAACTGAGAATCTGTTAATGATAGACTAAAGTTAATGATATTTTAAGTCTAAGGACAGGAATCAATAATGCTTATCTATAAGAGATCAAGGTGGACTCAATTTTGATGTTTACATGTGTTCTACGTTTCATGACCAAAAGGATAAACTATTGAAAGAGAAGAAATAACTTTATAGAGCTTTTGTATTATAAAAACCAATGTCTGTAAGATACAAAGAAGCACAGCAAAAGTACTTTCTTAGAAACCAAATGACTTTTGGGAATATGGAAAAATTTAACACTTGAACTTTTAGAAATCTTCTCAGTTCCTTCCATTTATGCTTCTCTACTTATTCAAATAAATATAATAAGACCTTAGTATAAAAAAAACCTTACAAACAAATAGGATAGTCTTCCAAATAGTTGTGAAAGAATGTAGAATTTCTTTCTTCTGATTAGTACCAATAAAAATAAGGATGCAATAAATATCATACTTACCTATGGACCTGTTAAAGAGAAAAGGATGAAAGGAAGCCTAAGTGAACAGATTTCCAGAGAGAGAGCTTTATATATGAATACAAGTGTCTTGGGATCAGATGCCTGTATGTGCCAGGCCGAGGAGAAGACCACCAAAGACTGGAGATTTTCCAATTAAGAACAGGCAGCCACGCTATGGACCACTGTTTGGATGGCAGGATGGACTGGAATTTGCAAGTTTCCTAATTGCATCTACAGTCTCCTCAGTTTGACAATTCCCTCTGCCACCACCATTCCCCCAAATACACACACACACACACACACACAAACACACACACACACACACACACACACACATACACACATACACAACGGATGTGAGAAATACAAGTAAAGCAGTATGGAAATACAGGAAAGACTGTCTTATTCATTCTTTTGGTTCCTAGATCCTGAACCTGCAGTGATTGAAGCTAAATGTGAAAGCACGGTCTTATCCTCTCTGAACACAAAATCTGATATAATCAAAGAGATCAGCCTTCAGCAAGAGATGCACCAGTCCTTGGTGCGTTGGGCATTGGAAAGCATAGGTGAACAATCTTATCAAAGAAATAGGCTGGTCCCACTCAGGATTGGTGAAATGAAAAATCACCTCCTATTTTTATTGCCAAATACAGTAATTTAGGAAATAACTTCAATTCACTCGGAAGGAAGGAACAAAACAAAGCAACAATACAGCACAATATTCTATACAAAATATTATAAATACGTATACACATGCATAACATACATGTCACGTGTATTATGTATTATGAATGTATATTATATACATGTGTATACATATATACACATAATTGTAGTTTGTTTATTTCTGTATATAAAATACCAAAATGTACTGATTATATGCTAAATATACAATTTGCTTTAAAATGTGACACATTTAGGTTATGAAATTCTACAATAGCACAAAAATAATTACTTTCAGAATAAAATTAATGTAAGTTACACAAGGTCTTTACATGAAAAACTGCTAAACATTGCTGAGAGATTTTAAAGACCTAGATAAAGAGATGTACTATAATCTATAAATTCATTGAAATTCCAATCAAAACACCAGGATATTTTTGACAAATTGACAAGTCAATTTTACATGTTATGTAGCAATGCAAAAATTCTAGAAAAAGCCTAGCAGAATTATATAACTTGATTTTTTCTATTGTTGTTAAAAACACATAACATTAAATTTACCATCTAAAATTAGCTGTATGCACACTGTTGGGCAACAAACCTCGAACTCCGTCATTATGCAAAATGAAAACTCTGTATCCATCGACCAATAATTTCCCCCTTCCCCGCACACACAGCATTCTACTCTTGTTTCTAAGAGTTTGACTATTTTAGGTATCTCATATAAGTGGGATCATAAAATATCTGTCTTTTGTGATTGGTTTATTTCAATTAGTCTAATGTCCTCAAGATTCATATGTAACATATGACAGTGTTTCCTTCTTTTCTGAGGCTGAATAACATTCCACTGAATGTAAAATACCACATTTTCCTTATCCACTCATCTACTGAATTTAGAATAAAGGAGAAATGCACACAATCATCTCAATAGATGCAGAATAAGTACAATGTGAAATTCTCAATGATTTCTATCTAAACAAGCAACAAAATTAATATGATTTAACACTACTGGTATTTAACATTGTAGTAGAAGTTCTAGCCAATGTAATCAAGCAATAAAAAACAAGCTAAAAACCAACTGGAAAGGAATATCCTCATTTATAGACAACATGATTGTGTACTTAGAAAAATGTGAAGAATCTAAAAAAGAAAAAAGCTGCTAGAAATAAGTGAATTTTGCAAGGATACAGCATTCAAAGTCACAATGCAAAGCTCAGTTATATTTTTATCTTCTAAAACAAAACACTCAGAAAATGAAATTTTAAAATGATACTCCATTTTCAATAACATTGAAGTGTTAATAACATAAGGATCAATGGAGCAAATTAGATATTCCAAAAATCAACCCACATTTGTATGGTCATTAGATTTTTGACAGATAGTCCAAAGTAATTAAATGGGGAAATGTATTCTTTTAGTCAAATATTCCTGAACCAACAGTGTTTTAAAAGCAAACAAACAAAAACACTGACCTTACATTATACATATAAACATACACATAAAGTAACTTAAAATGGTTCATAGTACTAATTGTAATAGCTAACCTATTAAACTTTACCTAATATTGGGCCAGGTAATGCTTTCTTAAAAAGGACAAAAGAATACAACTATAAGAGAAAAGTGTTTAAAATATGGTTCATAAAACTTTAAAGCAAACTTTTCTTTTTCATAAAATAGTTAAGAAAAAATCATAAGCAAAAGATAGACAATGTAAAATGTCAAAGGACTATCTAGTAGATATAAAGAATACTTACAATTAAGTAATAAAACAAATAACCCATAAAAGACAATGTCCAAAATATTTGTGCATAAATCTTGGTGATGATTTTTTGGATCTGACACCAAAGCAAAGGCAACAAAAGCAAAAGTAAACAAGTGGGACTACATCAAACTAAAAAGTTTCTGCACATCAAAGGAAACTATTAATAAAAAGTGAAATGGCAATACTGGATAAGAGAAAATATTTGCTAATCATATACCTGAAAAAGGGTTAATATCCAAAATCTAGAGACCTCATACAACTTAACAACAACGACAACAACAAAACCCTCACTATCTGATTAAACAACGGAGGATCTGAATAGACATTTTTCCAAAGAAGACATACATATGGCCAATAAGTACATGTAAGGGTGCTTGACATCACTAAACATCAAGGAAATGCAAATCAAAACCACAAAGAGATACACCTCTCACTGATAGAATGCTTATTATCAAAAAAACACAAGAAATAACAAGTATTGGTGAAGACGTGGAGAAAAAGGAACCCAAGTGCATTGTTGGTGGGAAGGTACGTTGGTGTAGCCACTATGGAAAGTCCTGTTGGAAGTATCTCAAAAAATGAAAACAGAACTACTGTATGATCCATCAATTCCATGTTTGGGTATTTGTCAAAAGAAAATGGTAACACTAATTTGAATAGATGTATGCACCCATATGTTTATTGTAGCACTGTTTACAATAGTCGATACATGGAAACAACATACATGTCCATGTAGGGATGAATGGATAAAGAAAACATGTTATATACAGACAAAGGAATATTATTCAGCCAATGCAACCTTCCCATTTGTAACAACATGAATAGACCTTGAGGGCACTCTGCTAAGTAAAATAAGAGAAAATACCATATGATCTCATTTATATGTGGAATCTAAAAAACAACAACGACGACAAAAGATCTCATGGATAAAGAGAACAGAATGGTGGTTGCCTGAGGTGGCAGAGTAAAAGGGTGGGTGAAATGGGTGAAGGAAGTCAAAAGGTACAAATTTCCAATATAAAATAAATTAAGTCATGGATGCAATATACAGTGTGGTGACTACAGTTAAAACTTTGGTATATTTGAAAGTACTTAGAAGAATGAATCTGAATGTTCTCATAACAAGAAAAATGTTGGTAACCATATATGGTGATGGATTTTAACTGGACTAATTTTGGTGGTCGTTTTGCAATATATACAAATAGTCAATCATTACATTTTACACCTGAAGCTAATGTAATGTTATGTCAATTTTACTTCATTTTTAAAAAAGAAAAGGATTAAAAATATATATTTGAGTAAACACTCCAGAAATGCCAATAAGCATATATATGAACAGATGTTAAACACCATTAGTCATGTGATTCGTTCTCAGAGATATACAAACTAAAACCACAATGAGATATACTATTTACCTACTGGAATTGCTAAAGTTCAAAAGATTAACAATACCAAGTATTGGTGAGAATGCAGAGCTTGGGGCTGTCATATAGCACCAGGACGAAACGAGAATGGTACAGCCACTTTGGAAACAGTACAGCAGTGCCATAAAGTTTAATATGCACTTACTATTTGACGCAGCGATTCCACTTTTAAGTTTTCACCCAAGAGAAAAGAAACTGTGTTCTCATATGAAGATGAGTAGGTAAACATTTATGGCAACATTGTTATAAATTGCCACAAAGTGGGGAAAAAACCCACAAATGGCCAACTGTCTAATGTATAAACTAGCGACAGTTTAGCCAACCATTCAGGTCCCCAGTATATTCAGTAATATTTTACTCAGAAATACAAATTAGTGAAATGTTAATACGTACGGCAACACTACGCTAATGGGAAAAAGCCAAACATAAAACATCGTGTACAGTATGATTCAATTTATACTGAATCCTAGAAAAGGAAAATTTATAATAAAAGAAAGTAGATCAGCTGTGTCCTGGATCCAGGGGTAGGAATAGTAGATTGATTGCAAAATGGAACTAAGAAACATTTTAGAATAAGAAAAAAATATATATCCTGATTATCATTATGGCTGTGTGATTCCATACGATTATTAAAACTCAACAACCTATACTTTTAAATGAGTGTATTTTATTCAATACATATAACATCTTAGTAAAAAATGCATAAATTAATAAAAGAAATCCAGAGTACTGGTTCAAATCTCAAACGATCTGTTCTCTTTCCCAACTGGGGTAGATCTCTTAATTGATCTGAGTGCAGAAGAGAGATAAACAAAGAGCTAGCAAATCAGATTCTCTGTTGTGACGCACCCACTAGAGAATACATCTCCGTCATTCATCTGACTTTGGAAATCATCAAAGGCTCAAACCAAGAAACAAAATTTCCAAGAGCTCAGTAATTGATGATGGATAAGGGAACCAGTAAAATGGTGTAATCAGTTCAAAAAGCATCATAGAATCTAGGGTATTAACAGAAGGACAAGATTGCTGGGTTTGATTGAAGAAAAAAAGAAGCTCATTGACGTCAACAGGGCTACAAGCCATAATTTCTGGAGTTCCTTGTCCCTCTAGACTGAAAATACTTGCATCACTACTGAAAAAGATATATGTAAGTTGAATTGTAATGTCACTAAACCTGGTATGCTTAATCAACAGTAAGTAGATAGGGAACGTACTAACTATATAATATCTTCTGGACGATCCTAGGATGGTCTTTCCCTTTGTATTATATTAACTGATATTCCCATTCAGTTACAAATATGCTGAGAGTCTGTTGTTTTAATTAAACAACAAAATAAAACAAAAAACCACAACAGTCTTTTACTCAAGCTTACAACTGCACCTATCGAAAGGCAACGTTATTGTCTGAAAATGTTTACCTTAGTCACAAACTTTTCTGACCTCATAACAGAAAGCAAGTGAGTGCTTTAATAATTTTTTCCTGTTCAACAAATTTTTAAAATTCTTACATTTGAACATAATAATGAAACCTAAATTATACTTAATTATGTAATTTTACATATCTATAAATTATATAGATTATAAAATGATGTGAAATTGCATAAATTGTCAACCTGGAAATATGTGGATCGCAAGAAACACTTCCTTTTTTGAATGTCTGATTTTAGTGTCTGTTGAAGTATCAACTAGTTTTAACTGTGTGTTTAATAAGAGAAAAGAAATTTGTTTCTTTTTCCAATTTTTTCCCTTTAGGCCATCTCTTTAATCTTAAGAAGTTTTAATTTTGGCTTTTTTTTTTCCTACATTAAGCCAAACTATATTAGATGTCTATTCATAGAGAAGCTAGACTTTGCTGTAATTTTTGAGCCTTGGATTAGATCTCTTTCTCTCTGTGGAATAGGGAGCTTTTTAGTTATTTCCAGGTTTGGGGTGGTTTGAGTTGATGGATGCTATTTTAAAGTGGTTTCACTTTCTTTAAAAGGAAAAATGTGGTGCAACTTTCTGAAATTGCCACAGAACCTCAGGAAGTTGTAATTCACCTGAATGAGAACAATGGCTTACCGTTTTCACTGTCTTGAGCTTCTATGCTGCTTGGTTACTGGATTTCGTCTCTCAATTACATCTGATGGTGTCTGTTCTTCCCTTTTGTGCCAACTCCCACTTATCTTTTACTCACTCCCTTTGAGACCACATCTTCCAGCATCTATTAGGAGAATGCCAAAACCCATGCAAAATGTATCTGTCTCCAGGTGTTCTAACAATGGGGCCAGAGAGGAGCTGAAGATGAACTACGTCAACCTTCCCTACTCTGTACCTCTCTTTAAATTGTGGCCTCAATGTAGTACTGTTTATGCGTAGAATCATGTATGATTCTCTTAAGATGTTCATGAAAAACCTGTTCTCTCTCTTTAGAAAAGAGAGGTTCAAACAAGTTACTCTATTAAGCAAATACTTGTAAAATAATACGATATGCCAGGAACTTTTGTAAGTGCTTAAGATATATTATTGAATAAAACAAAGTTCTGTTCTCCCATGGAACTTACCTTCTAGCAGGAAAAGGCAGATAACTAAGGTTCGAAAGGATAAATCAGGCAATTATATATTATCTTAGAATATGGAAAGTATTGTAGAGGAGAAAAAGAAAAAAACAGATCTGAGTAAGGCTTGAGAGAGCAAAGATTTCTAAGTTTTTGAACTCCAGACTGGATAATCAGACAAATTAGATGTTTGCAAGCAACTTACTTCGGCAAATGATGCAAGAAACAGCAATGGGAAGGAAAGGAAGGAAGGAAATCCAACCCAACTGCCAGGAATCCTCTGAAAAGTCCTGTGGAGTGTGTCTCAGCATTCTCTGCCCAAGGGATCAATTCAGGCAATGCTTAGACACTAGCTCCCATCACACACTGGAAAGGGAGGTTCCGTGAGACGTAATGTCCTACACTTGCAAGTCTGCAGTGCATCAGCGCAACTGAGATGTGTTCTGCTGGCATCTCATGAAGTGGAAGACAAGCACCAGAGCGAATGTTACAGATACACGGTGCTGTCAGGATACAGCTGCGCAGAGTTGGTTGCCACAGCAATAGCTAGAGTAAGAGAAGGGGACGAGGCATCTGAGGGCATGCCCAATACACAAAGGCTTTCGTTAGGTAAGAGAGAAAGTTATATGAATGTATGGAGGAAGAACATTCCAATCAGAGACAAAAGGCTGTGCAAATGCTTTCCAATTTTTGAGCAACTGCAGAGTCTAGTGAGGTTGAACTTGTGCGAATGAGTGGGTAACTTGTTGAACCTGAGAGCTGATAGGGCCAGATCACAGAGGGCTCTGTGAGGCTACTGTGAGAGTTGAGATTTTTATTCAGTGTGAAATAAAAAACCATTGAAGCCTTTTTCAGACAAAACATAACATGGATTTGACTTATTTAAAATTAAAATTGTATTTTGAAATAATATTCACATGCAGTTGTTAGTAGTAATACAGAGATCTGGTCCACCCTTACCTACTTCCTCAACTATTAATATTCTGTAAAGTTTTAATAAAATATCACAACCGGGATAGTGTCTAGAATATTCACTGATCCTATTTCCCCATATTTCCCCAGTTTAATTACAGTCATCTATGGGCGTGCTTACCTGTGCATTTAGTTCTATACAACTTTACGACTTGTGTAGGTTTGTGTAACCAGGACCACGGTCGATATACAGAACAGTTCCATCAGCACAAGGATTCCTTATATTTTGCCCTTTTATAACCAGACTAATCTTTCGTACTCCCCACCTGTCCCTCTCCCTAACTCACGGCAACCGCTACCTAATCTGTTCTACATTTCTTTAGTTTTCTCATTTCAAAAATGTTGTAGAAGTGGAATCACATATTCAGTAAACTTCTGAGATGGCTTATTTCACTCAGTGTCATTTTCTGGAGGTCCATCCAAGTTGTTGCACGCATCTAGAGTCCGTTCTTTTTTATTGATGAGTAGTATTCCATACCCCGGCTGTATCCAGTTTGTTTAATCGTCCACCTGTTACAGGATATCTGGGTGGTTTCCAACTTGGACCTATTATGAATAGAGCTGCTTTTCATATTCATTTACAACTTTCTGTGTGAACATGAATTTTCATTTCTCTGTTATCAAGACCCAAGAGTGCAATGGCTTAGACATATGGTTAAATGTATGTTTATTTTGTAAGAAGTTGCCAGACTGCTTCCAAAGAGGCTCTACCACTTTATATTTCCATTGTCCATGTATGAGTGAAAGAGTTTCTCAGCAGCTTTTAGTGTTACGCATTTTTTAAATTTTATCCATTCTGATAGGTGTATAGTAATATCCCATTGGTTTTTCAAAAAAAAATGGGTTATTGAGATATAATTCACACACCATAAAATTTGTTCAAGTATACAATTCAATGGCTTTTAGTATATTCACAGAGTTGCACAAAAACACCACACTCTGACTTTAGAGCATTTTAGCCACCCCTCAAAATGACTTCATATCCATTAGCGTTCATTCTGGTGGGTCCATTGAAAGAAGAGACTCTTTAGCTGGTCCGTACAGAGAGGATTCCCTGTGCAGGTGCTTGGTCCCTGGCAGGAGCCTCTTCACTGGGGAAGCCCTGACACCTGGCATCTCTCAACATGGAGGGGATTCTTAGACCTAGTGGAGGAGAGCGGTTGCCAACAGGGCTGCCATGTTCCCCCCCTTCCCTTTGATCCTGGGGAGAAATGAACCTACCTATACTGCCTACGTTTGCTAGACTAACAGTCTAAAAATGCTAGACCTGGGTTGCCATCCACTGTTGGGGAACTGGGTTGTAAGACACCTTGAAGTTAGAGGTTCTTCCTGTCTCTTTCAACTTTTCACTTTTAACCTTCAGATGTTTCCTGCATCATGTCCAGGGTTCATAATTGCACTAGTGGGGAGAAGGGAGCAAAACAAGTCTATTCCACATTCTCTGTACCTGTAACTTACTTTTTAAAATGACCTCTATGGTTCCTATTTTAAATAGACACTTGGGGACACCGTTAGAAGTTGCAGAAGTTAGCGTGCAATCGCATAAATGAAGGTAATTGCTGACAGTGGATTGGATGGTGCTGAGAGGAGAGACAGATACATGATAGGGATATGTGATCTGGCTATGGATAGCTCTTGAAACTAGAGCCAAAAAGATTGTCCAAATGATTTGATTTGTGGTTTACGGAAAAAGTAAGGAATCAGGGATGACTCAAAGTTTATTTTCCCCCTAAGCGAATAAAAGGCTAGAGTTGCCATTACCTGATAAACTAAACAGGTACGGCATTAGTATAAAAGGTGTATCTGGAATTCAACTGTGGACATATTAGTAGTAATGAGATGTATATTAGACATGCACATGGAAATATCAAGAAGGAAATGGAGATGAGTCCAAAGTACAGGAAGGGGATCTGGGTTGGTGATATAAATTTGGTAATTATTATGGATTTAAGTGGTGTTTAAATCCATGATACTGGATAGAATTACCAAAGAGCCAATGGGTAGATGTTGGACGGATGCCATGCTCTTCCCTTCACCATCTTCTTCCCACTTAATTCCCAGCCCGTATCTCTGAAAGCAACATTATCTTCCCCAAATGACTTCCTCCCAAAATCTAGTCTTTCATATTCATAGTTACAAAATTCTCATGCCATAGCTTTAATTCTGCCAACCTAAAAGACATAATTAGCTGTCCTAAAAACAAAGAAATTTGCTATCAGTGATGGAAATGCCTCTCATAAATTTATTTAAAACTTTGAAAAATATCCCCTGATTTTACATTATTCTCAGAGTTAACAGAAAGCTTATATTTTAATCTAGAACTCAGGATTCAAGTATGCTTTATTCATTGTCTTCAGTGAAGGTTATAAGAATATAAAGAAAATAAAATATTACGCTTTCTCCATTATATAATAACAAGACAATTCAGACATAGGAAAAATTAGTACTGTTTTGAGGTTGTATGTTTCTTAGAGAAAAAGTCAGAACAAGAACTCTTGATATTCCAAATTTCCACTCTATCATACAGTTCAGGAGAATCAATGTAAATTGGTGCTGAGAAGCACTGCTGCTATCAGCACACTCTGTTCCTGAGGAGAAACATGCTTGGGTAGTTGGAGAAAAGATTATGTTGCTGTTGTACTACTACTTTCTATTCTTCTAAGTACCAATGAATGCTTTAAGACCCTTGGTCATAGTTCCTACCTTCCAAGCTCTCATGGAGTAGGGCTGAATACCAATAAAATTCAAGAGCAATATTTATATATACAAGCTGTCAAACAGTATCAGTGCATTTATCTGAGGTTTAAATGAAGATTATTTTTTAAAACATGTCATTTCTGTGAAGTTAAATTGCACAAACTGTGGACATTCCACTCTCTCATTCCATCTCAATAATTGGGTCATACTATATTATTTCATCATGGGGTCAAGAGAAATGAGATCTCATTTTTAAATACTTTGGGCTTATTCTACATTACACTCACCAACATCATCGAAACAAAACAAACAAAAGGGATGAAAATAAAATCTAATTCAACTGGAATGAAATAAACTTCAGTTAAAACATAATGATTTGAACACACATATTTATCACCTCTCCTTGTGAAAACACCATTAAGATATTTCAAAAAGGAATATAAAAGTTCACAAAGGCAAAGGAAACACATTAATGAAAGATTAAAATATTTTGGCAAAAGGATAATTAGATATTGGGTAAAACTAAATCGTTAGTATCTGCCAAAAGGGATAACAGTAATAAGCAAATACATTTTCACAGCCAAAGGCTAGAAATGGGTAAGGAGCTAGTTGAATGAGAAAAAAGAAAGAAGGAAGGAAGGAAGGAAAGGAGAGAAGGAAAGAGAGAAAGGGAGGAAGGAAAACAAAAGAGAAAAGATATTTTCTTATGAACATTTTTCCCTCTTATATCATTAATCAACAGACAGCCAGAGAAGGTGTTAAATATGGTTTGAATAAGGACTTCACATACTAACAATTCAGAAGTTTTTATTAGTTCTGCTTTATTCACAATACCCTTTAGAGTATTATAAAATTAATCAGCTTTAAATGAAAGTATTAGTACAACTTCGCCTATTACAGTATATACTGTTTTATTTTACTCTGAAATATCATATATTGTCTAAAATAATAACTGGTATACAGAGAACAAATGCACGAGCACAACTCTCTGATTAGACTTTTGCTTCCTAGTATAAAAGGCTTAATTAACACTCTTTAACGATTACTGTAGGGGCATTACATTTTGAAATATTTCTTTAAATGACTTTGATTCGTAGACACTGGTTGGGAGCTGAAACACACCTACCCGAGGAGGGGCAACTCATAAGCATCTGGCCATCTAATTCTATTCTAGTTTTAGGACTTTTAATTCCACTCTAATAGTACAAATGGGAATTCGGATGAACTGCCTTGATGTAAGATTTTTCTGTATCTGGACAGAGAAATGAATAGATCCTCTACCTGAGAAACGTGAGAATGGCTCACTGTGAGAGATATAAAATCTTCTCCAGAGCGTGTTTTATCAGATTAAATTCTACTGTATCAGGGAAAATATTAATCCGGCCATACTTGGGATATATATCTCTACTAACAGTTCTCACACCTGAAGACAAACATTTTTCTAACTGTTAAATATTCTAGCTGTTATTTAATAAGGGATCCAATGGCATGGTTTCTGCTACATCACTGCTCTTTGGAAGGTACTTTCATAATCTTCTATTTTATTAAGAAATAAAACATTGCTGACAGATTATTTTGTATACATGGTATTTCAGGACCAAGACTGTAGGTAGAATTTGATTTGCTACTTCCTCTGTTTTATCTTGTGTAAATAATCCATAGAAAGTGAACAAATATCCTAAAATATATTTGAAAGAGCCCTGAAATAGCAGAAGCTTTAGGATTTAATCTAGTCATAAAAAATTGTTAACTGTAGAAACTTGGTCAAAGAGAAATAACATTTTTGAAATATCTTTTACATGCTAGCCACTGTGCTCACAGACTGTATACCTGAAAGTACAATTCTTAGGCTCACATGTTATTTTGATGTGACCTTACATTGCAGAAGAGAAAACGTGTTAGTGAAACTACTTGACACAATCTAAGGAAATATAACTATTTCCCCAGTTTTTAATTTGCAAATAGCAGACATCATTCAGGGAATTTCTGTAAAGCCGTATGTAGATTTTAAATATGTGTAAAAGTTTTCTCAAAAAGCAAAATATAAATACTTTTTGGTATTTATACTAAAATAACAAACAACGACAACAACAAGAAAAAGACAAGAAAGAATGTATCCGAATTGAAACGTAAAAGAAAGGGTTGATTTTACTATGAGTTAAGAAGCTATTTTCTGTGCTGATGAAACTGATTCAAT
The DNA here is from genome assembly GCF_039906515.1 of Pseudorca crassidens. Lineage (NCBI taxonomy): Eukaryota > Metazoa > Chordata > Mammalia > Artiodactyla > Delphinidae > Pseudorca > Pseudorca crassidens. Next base: position 6,906,163 of record NC_090307.1, read on the forward strand.
CAAGTCAAAACGATCTGATTTTGCGAACAGTCCCTCCCCCTTGGGTACTTGGGCAAGGGAACCCCTGCCCTGAGCTCCACGCCTTGAAGAGCACCACATATTACAAACACATTTACACAAAAGGGATGCAAGATCACATGAGCACATCTCTTCCTCAGAAGCAGGTTAGATTCCAACTGGAAGAGTCCTTAGATGGGATTACAATACATTCATCCATTGTAATAGGGAGAAGGCAGAATATGTGGGTAAATACGTGACTAGGTTACATACAGATTTGGTAGTTAAAAACCTGTGCAGGTTGGTTTCTGATTGTTTCAGTTTTCTTTTTTTTTCAAATGAAATAACACTTAGTAAATGAAGTAACAACTAATGAATGAAATACCAATTATTCTTTTGAGAGCTTTCTTAACAGGTTACCTAAAATTTGCTGCAAATCTTCACGTTTTATTAGGATAATCACTTAAGCATAACGAAGAATGACTGAAAAGTTGCATTTGTTTCTAGAAAAAGTAGAACCAGAGAATATAGTACCAGACTGACAGGTACTTGCCGAAAGGATGTGACTAGGAGAACCTCCTTCTTGTGACACACCTTTCTAGCTGGCACCTCTCAGGTGATACTCAACCTTATTTCTTATTCACTGATATAAAGATAATTAAACTTCATTTAAAAGGTGAATACTGAAAGAAAGGACATGGAACTATCATGCAGCCAGCCTAAATTAGTTTGACAACATTACCGAATTAGTTGTGCACTAATGAGATGGCATTATGGGAGCAAGAGAGACTTCAAAGAGTAATTTATAATAAACCTCTAAAAAGAGATCATCACCCTCATCACTAACAGCAACATCATCATTAGGGAAGAAGGAAGATGCGGGAAAAGGCTGGTTCACTGAAAGACTGCAAGAAGCAAAGCCTACTTTTCACATGATACCATCCAACAGGCACTGCCATTTGAGAGAAGGACCCACTTATTTTATGTGTGAGGCGTTACACTGTTGGAGACTGAGCACTGTTAGTCGCTGTAACAATACAGCAGTTAACACTCAATCAATAATTACTTTTCTCCAGGTGTTATGTTAAAATCTTAATATGCTTTATCTCATTCCATTCTCATCGCAACGTTTGCATTTGGTACTATTATAATGTCCATTTTACAGATGGGAATTAGAGAACTGGAATGTTTTTCCGAGGTTACACAGTTGAGGACGCTGGGTTTAGTATAGTTCACTAATTAAGGCTAGGCAGCCTTAATTTTGCATCCTATGCTATCTAACCCTAGTCTGATCCTACTGTAACTTACAGAGAGAGAAACTAGAAGGAAAGTAAATAATAACTGGGCTTTTTGAAGTAGAAATTCTGAAAAAGATATACTTATCTATAAAATAAGGTGGATAAAATACTGAAGACAAACTTTGCCAACTTTATACTTTGCCTGGGACCCGGGATTGCACTGAATGCATTTCTCTACCCAGATACTTATACAAATAATCATAAGCCTAGTCAAAACCACTTGTGAACAAGTGTTAATTATGTTTATTAAAATTTACCCAGCTGTTGAAATTTTCTAATGCCTGAAGAAAATGAGAGCTATGTTGAATATACAACTGGGAACAATGAAAATGAAACTGACTCTTTTGAAGAATAATTACTTATGCTAATTTACTTGAACACAATAGGCTCTATCAGCAAACATTTTCATAGTAATGTTATTATTTGCCTTCTCTGAAATGCTAGTCTCATTATAGTGAAGTATAAAAGAGTCAGAATACATGAACTGAATTTAAAGATTAGCAGTTACATGTCTGACCTAAAAAATTACAGGTTATATACCGTTCAAGGTGTATTTTAATTTATATAAAAAATGATGTACTTGAGATGCCCCTAAAACCATTCATTTCTCACATTCCAAAGAAGAATGTCAATAATGAATATGACATTCTTAATCATTAATATTCATAGGTATATATTACATATATAACAATTTATATCAAATAAATGTTTCTAGTCCCTTAACTGGATGATACTAATAGCAAGACATAAGGTAATAAAGTGAGTGCCCTCAGAGAAAGAAAATACAGGAGATATTAAAAATATCAGAGGAATTCATTTTCATTTATAGGATACTTCTCAAATTTATCTTCTCATTTATGAATAAAATGGAACATTTTGTTGACTATGGAAATACATTATTTTATGTTAAGTACTATTTCATTACTTAGCAAATATAATTTTCTGTATCAAATTTGCAGGTATCATAATGCTCAAATATATAATGTAAACGAGATGACAGGCAAAGGAAAGATACTCTAAACCTTTAAATTAGTGTGAAAATAATCTTAAATCAAATATGACATAACATTTAACAGAGTCAAATACAACGTGCTCATTTTCTCCCTCCTCACAATTTGTTCTAAGATTCTGAAATATCACCCACCCTACTGTACAGTTTCGATAACCTTACACGCCCCAGGTGAACTGGGCCTCCCGTCAGAGCTGATTATTTCAAGAATGGACTGAGAGCCACATGGAGCTAACCAGAGACTAAATTAAAGGTTACAGACACCAATCTGATTAGTTGCTGGTGAGCACTGGACCTGAAATGTCATCAGGACTTTGGGCCAGTTTTGGTCATTTTCACTGCAATACACTGCGGCCACTGCACACCTTCCAAGTACAGCAAGCACATGAGCCTTCAGAGAGATGCTCACAAAATAATCAGACTCGAAAAAAATAAGCAGAGAAGTAGCCATGTGAGAGCCACTGCCTAGAAATTCATCAGATCCTTTACCTACCTCTCACCATCACTGCCCTTTTAGATTCAGGCAGTAAGTGCGGGTTTCTATTATTTGCAGCTAACTTCACACAATTTAAGAAATCATTACTTAAAGACAACAAAAATCCCAAATCAAGAATTTAATTTGATAGCTGTGAACAAAATCTGCAAGATTCAGGCAATGCATTTTGTGAGATAGCATGGAAAAACTTAGAGCAGCCCTAAATTAAGCTACTAGAATCATAATTTAATATGCATAAAGAAAAATATTCTCCATCCCCAGAAGACCAAGCTAAGTAAGCCAAGAGTATATTTTATAAACTATTAAACAATGGTAAATGTATTTATATCTATTAAATTAGTATATTGGAAAATAAATAAAAATGATTAATAGATAGCAAGAAACATAAAATACATGAAACATATATGAAACAGTAACATAAAACTAACAATAACACGGACAATGTAGCCCTACATATAATCCCTATGATTAGCAGAATCATTTTTAAAATGGAGTACATATGATTTTCAAAAACATATACATTTTTTCCACAACTGGCCTTATGTTGGTTTATAGAGCAAGCCTCAATAAATTACAAAGGGTTGGTATCATTCAATGGATGCTCTCTGACATTGGTGAAAAAACAGGAAATCAATTAAAAAGCAGGGGGTAGGAGGAAGGATCTCCGACAATTTGGAAATTATTGGAAGTTATTTCCAAATAACCAACAGAACATAATAAAAAAGGAATCACCAGTAAAATTAGAAAATATTTTAATCTGAATGTTAACGAAAATATATTAAAACCCGTTACATGCAGCTAAAGAGCTGCTTAGAGGGGAATTTATAGACTTATCATTAGAAAGTTTCAAAAGCAATAATTTCAAATTTCATTTCAGAAAGCACAAAAAAAGAACAGGAAAGCAACATCCAAACAATAAAGCAAAAGAAATCAATAAAATTAAAATCATAAAATAGAGAACAAAACACTAGCCAAGAATAGTTTTTGTATTATCAGTTAACGTGAAAAACCCAAGCAATACTGTTTAAATATAAAATAGAAAGAAAGCCAGGGGCACTCAGCTAGCTCAGTTGGAAAAGCATAAGAGTCTTTAAACAAAGAAAACCCCCCAAAACGGAGCATCACTACAGACACCAACAAAAATTATAACCAACCTTGAATCATCAAGTTTGAAAGTAAAAATGATGTGAATAAATGCCTTGAAAACCATAACATAACTTGACAAAAGAACAGAATCCTAAATAATTTAGTATCTGTTAATGAAATTAAATTGATTATTGAAACCTGTCCTACATTGAAAAGTTCAAGTCCAAACAACTTCATCAGTAAATTCTACTAAATATTTTTAAAAGTAACAACACCAATACCATACAAATATTTGAAGAGGATAGCAAAAGAGGAAAACATTTTCCAACTCATTCTGTGTCACAGTTTTAAACTTAATATCAAGTTCTGACAAGGACATTTCAACAATAACAACAAAATGCAGATCCACCCTTGTCATAAATACAGATGGGAAAATCTTGACCAAAATATCAGCAAATCAAGGCCAGCAATACAGAAAATCAAACCCATCATGAGAAACTGGAGTGCGATGCAGCAATAGTAAAAGTAAAAATTTTAACATTTGAGAATCAACAGATATAATTCACCACGTTAACGCAAAAAAATGAAAAAAAAAATAACCTTACCTCAGTAGAAGTACTGCTGTTAGTAGTCATTGCAGGAAACTTCTTTAATCAACAGGGGTCTAAAAAAAAGAAAAAGAATCACTAAGTCAGTGATCATATATAATGAAGGATTATTTAGATCATTTTCCCCCAGACAGAGGAAAAAACAATTCACACTATTATTATTTCTATTTAGCATTTTATTGGATATCCTGGTCTGTGAAATAAAGGTAAAAAAGAAATACGTGTCTCCTCAATAATTTTTTAAGTATAATATTTTTCTTAACTTAAAAAAGAAACAGAAAAATAAGTGTAGGAAAGAAATAAAATATATTTTTGTGATGTCATGATTAAGGTTGTAGAAATTCCAAAAAATTTATAGATTATAATGGTAGTAATCAGCAAACTAAAAAAGTTTTGACACGTTATATCTGAATTATAATTAAATTTCCCAAAGACAGAAGTTTTATTAAAATCACATGGCAGCCACAAAGAAAAAATTCTACAACAGATCTTAAAAAGAGAGAAAGACAAAAGGATCAAATATATCACTACAAAGAACATGATCAAATCTGCTATGCACCAAATGTTTGTGTCCCCCCAAATCTTATGTTGCAACCTAATGCCCAGTGTGATAGTATTAGGAAGGGAGATCTCTGGGAAGTGCCTAGATCGTGAGGATGGAGCCCTCATGAGTGGGATTAGAGACCTTATAAAAGACCATACAGAGCTCCCTAGACCCTTCTGCCATGGCAGTTACAACTAGAAGGTGCTGTCTCTAAACCAGAATGTGGGCCCTCACTAGACATTGAATCTGGCAGTGACTTGGACATCCCAGCCTTGGACTTCCCAGCCTCAAAAAATGTGAAAAATAAATGTTTGTTATCAGCCATCCAGTTTATGGTATTTTTGTTACAACAGCCTGAATGGACTAAGACAGCAAAGAAAATCAAAAAGGAAGACAGCAAAGAAAAACAAAAAACAAAACTGACAGAAAAAAATTTAACAGAATGACCAAAGCAATCCCTCACCTATAATAATTACTTTAAATATACTGGACAAAATTCACCAACCATAATGTATAGAGTGGTTATTGGATGAAAAACAAAAACAAGAGCAAAACAAAGATCCAACTCTATGTTGTCTACAAGAGACTTATTTTAGATTTAAGGACATACATGGACTGAAAGTGAACGGATTTAAAATGATATTCCATGCAATGGTAAACAAAAGGAAAAGCAAGTGGCAGTACTTATGTCAGACAAAATAAACTTTTAGTCAAAAATCGTCACAAGACTAAAGGGACATTACATAATGATAAAAGGGTCAATTAATCAGGAAGATACAACAGTTATAAATATATATACACTCAACATCAGAGCACCTGAATATATAAAACAAGCACTGATACAACTGAAGGGAGAAATAGACATCAATACAGTAACAGTAGAAGACTTCAATATCCCACATTCAATCATAGATCATCCAGACAGAAAATCAATAAAGAAACAGCAGACTTGAACAAACTATAAAGCAAATGGCCATAACAGATGTATACAGAACATTCTATTCAACAGCAGCAGAATATTCATTCTTCTCAAGTATATAGAGAACATTGTCTGTGATTGATCAAATGTCAGGTCACAAACCAACTCAACAAATTTCAGAAGACTAGAATTATTCCAAGTATGTTTCCCAACCACAGTGGGAAACTAGAAATCAATAACAAAAGGAAAACTGGAATATTCACAAATGCTTGGAAATTTAAAAACACACCCTTGAGCAAATATTGGGCCAAAGAAGAAATTGAAAGGGAAATTCGAACATGTCTCAAGACAAACAAAAATTAAAACACAACACACCAAATCTTACAGGATGCAAAAGCTGCATGAAGAGGGAAGTTTTTAATGATAAAAACCTACATTAAAAAGAAGAAAGACTTCAAATAAACAACCAAATTTCATACCTCAAAGAACTAGAAAAGGATAAACTAAGTTCAAAGTTAAGAGAAGGAAAAAAATCATAAAGATTAGAGGAGAAATAAATGAAATAGAGAATAGAAACAATAAAAAAGGTCAATGAAATTAGAAGTTTATTTTTGAAAATATCAACAAAATCAAGAAATCCTTAGCTAAAATAACTGAGACAAAATAGAAAAAATAAAAGGAAAAGCAGAGGAAACAAAAGCAAAAATAAACAAATGGAACCTAATTAAACTTAAAAGCTTTTGCAAAGCAAAGGAAACCATCAACAACACAAAAAGACAACCTAATGAATGGGAGAAGATATCTGCAAATTATACGACAAATAAGGGGTTAATATCCAACATATATAAACAGCTCGTACAACTCAACATCAAAAACAAACAACCCAATTAAAAAATTGACAGAACTGAAGAGACTTTTGAAAGAGGAAATGCAGATAGCCCAAGGTATATGAAAAGATGCTCAACATTGCTAATTATCAGAAAAATGCAAATCAAAACCACAATGAAATATCACCTCACACCTGTCAGAATGGCTATCATCAAAAAGAACACAAATAACAAATGCTGGTGAGGATGTGGAGCAAAGGGAACCCTTGTGCACTGTTGGTAGAAATGTAAATTGGTGCAGCCACTGTGGAAAACAGTATGGAGTTTTCTCAAAAAAGCTAAAAATTGAACTACCGTATGACCCAGCAATTCCACTTTTGGGTATGTATCCAAAACAAACAAACAAATAAACAAAAACACTAATTCAAAAAGATATCTGCACCTCAATGTTCATAGCAGCATTATTTACAATTGCCAAGGTATGGAAGCAACCTAAATGTAAATCAACAGATGAATGGATAAAGAAGACATTGTGTGTGTGTGTGTGTGTGTGTGTGTGTGTGTGTGTGTGTACACACACACACAATGGAATGCTACTCAGCCATAAAAAAGAAGGAAATTTTGCTATCTGCAGCAACATGAATGGACTTAGAGGGCATTACGTTAAGTGAAATAAGTCAAAGGAAGACAAATAGTGTATGATATTTCTTATATGTGTAATCCAAAAAATACAACAAACCAGTGAATAAAACAGAACAAAAAAAGTGGACTCACAGATATAGAGAACAAACTAGTGGTTACCAGTGGGGAAAAGGAAGGGGAGAGGGGGTAATATTAAGGGTAGAGGGAAAAAATGGTTATTATGGGATTATATAATATCATGTGTGTGAAACTTCTGAAGTTTTTAAAGCACTATAGAATTTAAAGAATCTTTTGTTCAATTAAAAATTACTTTAAAATAAATGAATAAATATTTTTTTCCAAAAAAAGAGAAAAGAATGAAATAAAATCAGATATGGAAGAGTAAACATTACAATAATGCCACAGAAACTTTAAAAAAATCATGAGGAAGTATTATGAATGATTATATGCCAACAAAGTGATCAACCTAGAAGAAATGGATAAACTATTAGAAACATACCACCTACCAGACTGAATCATGAAGAAATACCAGCAGAAAGTTTAAATGGACCAACGTCAAATAAGGAGATTAAATCAGTAACCAAAAACTTCCTGACAATGAAAAGCTCCAGATCAAATAGTTTCACAATGGAATTCTACCAAATATTTAAAGAAGAATTAATACCTATCCTTCTAAACTTGTTCAAAAAAAGAAAAATAGAGACCCCCTGAAAACTTTTTTATGAGGCTAGTGTTATTTTAATATCAATGCCAGACAAGAACACTACAAGAAAAGAAAACTACAGGCCAGTAACTAATAAACGTAGATGAAAACATACTCAACAAAATACTAGTAAGCCAAATTCAACAGCACATCAAAAGAATTATATACCATGACCAAGTGGAATTATCCTAACTGGAATCAAGAATAGTTCATCATATGTAAATCAATCAATGTGATACACCATATTAACAGAATAAAGGATAAAAAAAAATCACACGATCATCTCAAAAGATGCAGAAAAAGCATTTGCAACATTTAATACCCTTTCCTGATAAAAATTCTCCACAAATAAGGAACAGAAGGAATTTGCCTCAACACAATAAAGGTCATAGATAAAAATCGTACAGCTAACCTCATACTCAGTGATGAAAAACTGAAAGCTTTTCCTTTATGATCTGGAACAAGACAAGGATGCCTACTCTTATCACTTCTAGGCAACATAATACTGGAAGTATCAGCCTGAGCAATTAGGTAAGAGAAAGAAATAAAAGAACATCTAAACTGAAAAGGGAAAAGTAAATTGATCTGTTTGCTCATGACATGATCTTTTATGTGGAAAACTCTAAGGATTTCGGATACACACACACACACACACACACACACACAAAACCTCTCAGAAGTAATAAATAAATTCAGAAATGTTTCAGGACAAAAAATTATATTAGATATGATTCTATACACTAAGGAAAAAGAAATCTGAAAAGGAAATTAAGGAAAAGATCCCAATTACAATAGCATAAAAATAATAAAATACTTACTGATAAACTTAACCAAGGAAGTGAAAGACATATACTGAAAATTATAAAACATGGAGAAAAGAAATTAAAGCAGACAAAAATAGAAAGATATCCATCCTGTGTTCATGGATTGGGAAAATTCTTATTGTTAATATGTCCATATTACCCAAAGTGATTTACAGATTCAATGCAATCACTATTACAACACCAATGCTTTTTTTTTTTTTTTTTTACAGAAACAAAATATCCTAAAATTTTTATGGAACTACAAAAGACCCCATATAGCCAAAGCAATATTGAGCAAGAAGAAAAAGTGGCAGTCCTCACACTTTCTGATTTCAAAGTATATTACAAAGCTACAGTAATCAAAACAGTATGGTACTGACATAAAAACACATGTAAATCAGTGGAGCAGAAGAGAGAGCGAAGAAATAAACCCAAACATGTGTGGTCAACTGTTCTTTCATAAGGCTGCCAAGAATATGCAATATGCTAAGGATAGTCTTCAATAATGGTGTGGGAAACTGTCCATCTATATGCAAAGAACTGAAATTGGACTCATCTTACACCACACACAAAAATCAACTCAAAATGGATTAAAGACTTAAGACCTGGCACCATAAAACAACTAGAAGATAACAAAGGCAAAAAGTTTCCTGACATTAGCCTTGAAAATGATCTTTTGGATATGACACCAAAAATATAGGCAACAAATGCAAAATAGACAAATCATATCAAACTAAAAAGCTTCTGTACAGTGAAGGAAATAATCAACAATGTTAAAAGGCTAGCTACAGAATGAGAGAAAACACTTGCAAACCATACATCTAATAAAGAGTTTATATATAAAATATATACAACTCAAAAATATATACAACTCAACAACAATAAATAATTAGATTTAAAAAATGGGTGAAGGGGGCTTCCCTGGTGGCGCAGTGGTTGAGAGTCTGCCTGTCGATGCAGGGGACATGGGTTCGTGCCCCGGTCCGGGAAGATCCCACATGCCTCGGAGCGGCTGGGCCTGTGAGCCATGGCCACTGAGCCTGCGCATCCAGAGCCTGTGCTCCGCAACGGGAGAGGCCACAACAGTGAGAGGCCCGCGTACCGAAAAAAAAAAAAAAAAATGGGTGAAGGACCTGAATACCCACTCTGAGTATACATCCAAAGAATTTGAAATCACGATCTTGACAAGATATCTGTATTTCCAAATGCATTGCGGGATTAATCACAATAGCCAAATCATGAAAGCAACCTAGATATCTACTGACGACTGAACCGATAAAGAAAATGCTATATATATAGTTCCGTAGAACAGTGGTTGTTGGAGTCTAGGGGGAGGGAAAAATGGGGAGGTATTAGTCATAAGCTACAAAATTTTAATTATACAAGATGAGTAACAACTAGAGATTTAATATATAGCATAGTGCCTATAGTTAGCAACAATAAATTGTATATTTAAAAATTTATTAAGAGCATACAGCTTAAGTCCTCTAATGCAAAAGAATAATAATATTAAGGAGGAGGAGAAACATAATGAAAAGAATAGGAAACTTTTGGAGGTGACGGATATGTTTATGGACAGATTGTGGTGATAGTTATATGGTTATATATATCTATCTCTAAATCCACCAAGTTGTTTATGTTAAATATGTACAAAATTTTATGTGTCAATCATACCTCAATGAAATTTTTTTAAGAGTAGTACTATAAATGGAAGTCATTGCCCTACCAAAATCAGAAATTGGGAGGCCCTGGACACTTTTTTTTCTCCCCAAACCATAATTGGCTCTTTTAAAATAAGAGTTCCTCTGGTGGTGTACAAATTTAGATGTGAAACAATTCTTTAAAATGGTCTAGTCCAACCATTTCATTTTATAAATGTTGGAAATCAAGGCCATAGAGGCAAAAGGTCCAGGACTGCCCATAGTATTATAAGTGGAATTACTAAAATTAAAATCCTAGTAATTTGCAGATTCCTAATTTGCAGCATACTATTTTGGGGAAAAGGTACAACTATTCTCACCCACTTTCTGTTCATTGGTGACACTCTTCCAACAGCAGCTATGCTGGAAACCTGAACGTCCAGCAGTTTAATGGTCTTGTGGGCTGTAGGTTTCCATCCTAGCAGTAAAAGCTTTGTGATCTTTGATAATATCTCTCTTTTCTCTTTTGCTCCTTTAGCCTTTCCATAACCAACTCCTACATGGAACTTCCCTTGACTAGAAATATCTAGAGTAATTTCTCTTTTCCTGCCTGGACTCCAACAGATAAAAGAATGTTGAACCAGAGTGACACTGACTCTAACGTGGTAAATTCACATCAGGACTCAGATACTGGATTAAATTAGAAAATGCTATTTCATATGTGAGGTGAATTCAATAAATAGTATTATTGTTATTTGTGGTCATTATCCTTGTCAACTTATAGAAAATAGCTTTAAATGACCATTTTTCAACTCATACACTTTTTCTCAGTTTCTTTTGTCCATGGTCATTTTTATTAATAATTAATATTTAAAAATTTATCCTTTTCCAGTGATGTATTCCTAAATAAACTGTCTCTTCTATGATAACATACCAAGTAGCTCCAGAGATTTCTGGATGTAGGGGTTTTCTAGAGCTGTGAAGGGATTAAAGAACATTAATCTGAATCTTTTCCTTTAATCTTCCTCAACAAAGGTGGGAAGCAGAGCCTAGCATTTCCTCATATGTTTATGCAGAACAATTTAAAAGTTCTCTGTAGTTAAAAATTAACATACCCATGCATTACCTCTTTCCTCCAAAAAAACTGCAAGGGAAGAAGCATGATATATTATTTTCCATGCATCTAAAAGAAATGTTTAAATTATGGAATTCCCCTAATAGCAATTAGTTCAAATTGACTATTTTCATATTGCTTATAGATACACACACGTATATAGATAAAAACAACCATTTCCCTCTGAAATAGTTAAGTGATTAAAAAGTCAAGATCTCTAGTTTCCCATGACAACAAAATTAATCAGGAAGCAGTATGCCAAGGAAAGCAGGATTAGAAGGTTATTGTTCATAAAAAGAGTAATTAAATGACAAAGTCAATATACTTCCCCCAGACTTATAAAATTGGGCTTTTATTCTGTCGCCGCCCAGACAACATTTCAATAAAATCACAGATTGTTTGCTTGTGTAATATGAATTCAGACAAACGCTAAAATCGAGACCAATTTATAAAAAGTATGCCTTGCAAATTTCATTAACAGGTCATCTTCAGGGGCTAGCCCTCTGCAAGGCACATTTAATACAACAGGGTCGTCAGAGCCGGGTATTAACAGAAATGCTAAGGTGTCCAAAGGAAGAAACGCTAAAACCAGCGTTGCAGATGGCAGGTTACTGTGAATGCTTGTTCCTCTTATAAAATACACCTGACCCCAAGGCTGGGAAGCTAATAAAATGGCCATATGAACCTCCATAAAACAAAACACACTTATCTCTCTTGCAAGTTTTTAGTGCAGGACGACCATAAACGAAACCCATTAAGACCTGGGGCACATTAATAGCACACCACATGCAGTGACAACAGTTTATAAACAATATTGTAACATGTGAAAAAGTCCTTCTACTAATTTAAATGTCTTCTGTGCTTACACATTTTATTACTGAGAATTACCAAATGTGGACATTTATTACTACAGATTTAACAAATGGACTAGAACATACATTTACAGACAACTTGCTTAGTTCTCAAACCTAAGACATTTTAGTCTCAAAAAAAGAAAAAAACTAATGCTATTGTACCCTTGAAAGCAGAAAGTAGAATTTATGGAGGGTGAAATAAATTACTAAATGATGCGGCTCCACTGCTTTTACTACCTAAATGAAATGCAAAAGAGCTTGGCGGGGAACTCAAGAGAAAAAAAAAGTGCCTAGGCTGTAAGAGGTTTTCAGAAATTCAAGGCAATGATCTCAATAATGTTTATCCAAATAGGTCATGACATTCCATAAGTCAAAATAAACTGATTCATTCCTTTTTCCACTTTTGTTAAGTGGAAACAAGCATTAAAAGAGATCCTCAACTCTCTATATATGGAACTTGCATAATCAGTATCAAATGATGTTTTATTGCTATTTTAACTATTTAAATTGAGTGATGCCCAGCTTGTTCAAGGACTTTCCTTGACCAGCTAATAGAGGTACATAACCACATTTCTAAAAACAGGAGTATTTATCTAAAGAGTTATAAGGTACATCCAAAGTACTATTAAAATACACAAAATGTTATGTCAAATGATATAAAGTTTTTTTATTTAATTGAGTCAATATATTTCTAGGCCTTCTTTTGCTCTGTAATTTTAAGACTTTAACTCACTACAATCAGTATTGTTCCCGATTTGTTGAGCTGCTTTTATCACCAAACCAGCTCAACTATCCACAGGTACGTTTTCATCATCAAGGATAGTACTTCTTCCATGCTATCATATCCTCCACGATATAAATGACACAGCATTATTTTTATGTCCTTTATTTAACACTCTATGATACCTATTTACTTATAAAAGTACAATAGAACCTATTTTCCCACATGTATCCTAACAATCGTTCTTGATTTTAGTACTAACACTCATTGATCAGAATATTAACTGAACACATACAATTACAGTAAAAAAACTTTTGAGAATGGAAATAAAGTAAAATTAATCTATAAATTATAGCATAAAAAGGAAAATATTTTCAGTTAGTTCCTCACAAACCATATACAAATGTGTTGGGCTTTAGAATTAGGTCTTATTTTTTACAGTGTAATTTCATTCTCCTTAGTTTTAATATTCTGCCAAATTGGCTTCTTTTAAAAAGCACCATCTTGGTAGAATGAGGAGTTACTGTTTAATGAGTACAGAGTCTCAGTTTGGAAAGACAAAAAGTTCTGGAGATGGACTGTGATGATGGTTGATCAATGATGTGAGTGTACTTAATGTCACTGAACGGTACAATTAAAGAAAGTTAAAATGGGGAATTATGTGTTATGGATATTTTATCTACCTCAAAGTATACTATTTTATTAAAACAGAGTCTGCAGGATGATTTGATCTATTTTCTACTCATTAGCAGAGTGATGCTGTTTGACTGTTTACAGAGGATGTATCCTAACATAAAATACGTGTCCTACAGGAAAACCTGTAATTGCTGGGATATTGGGCTTTCATATTCATTCATTCATAGACTTGCTAGGAACCAACATCGGGTGATGGGGAAACAAAATAACACACAGCCACAGAGCTCACCAATTCCTGAATGGATATCCTTCTCATAAAAGTAGCTTGTTTAACACCAAACCCTCCTTATTTAACAATAATCCTATAAAGATTTCTCATGTATTGCCTTAAGGTATCTGTGAAATGGGATAATAGTTGCATTTGCCTCACAGGGTTATTATGGGAATTAAATGAGATAATCCATACAAATATCTCCTTGTCTGGCACATGTTTACAGTCAACAAACACTAGCTGTTACTTTCATTATTAGCAGTATTATTTAATTCAGGATAGAAAATCTACCAGTTCCCAGAACAGACAGAATCATTAAGCTTAAATATTTCTAGCTGAACTATGACACAGGAAATATCTGGAAGAGGATTTTGTGACATGCAAATTGTCATTTTAGATGAAAATCTCTTTCAACATTAATCATTGTTCAAGAGAATATAAAAATTAAAAAAGAAAATAACAACAGCATTAGGTAGGTAAAGGCTCAAAATAGATTAATATGTGCCAGATAAAATGCCTAGGATACTAGCAAAGTTACTTTCTAAAGTCTTTACACAATAATATACAGAAAGTATATTTCTGAATTGTTTACAGGCTCAATATAAGCCAACAATATAAAGGAGCTACAAAAACAAAATACTTTTTTTCTTTTAATTCTATAAAACAAACAGAATGAGTAAGGTGACAGACACTTCTGTAGCACACAACCCATTCTGAAGGGCCACGTTTTGAGCAGGAGACTGAAAAGTTGTCACATACTTGGAAAAATATAATCAAAATGGTCATAGGTTTGGACCCTGTGAAGTAAAGTAGAAGTTTAAAGATGCGCAGAATAAAATTTGGAGAAGATAATATTTCAAAATAAAAGTATGATATTTTAATACTTCTCTATAAAACTTTTCTTTATAGATTGTAAACTGGGTTTCTTCCATTTCTATTTAAATAAGTAAATGAATTAATCATAGACAATAAATATGAACAGGTTATAGTTTTAGACAAGTAACTTCACCAATTATCTCGTTGATGTTGTGTATAAGATTAGGAATGTATCTCATTATGATTTATATGATAAGAAAAACTCAAACTATGGGGGCGATAGAGAGCCCTCCAAGATACAATGGAAGTTATGAAATATTTCCAAGAAGAAACATTTCCATGGAAATACTTCCATGGAAAAGAAGAATCACTTCTACACACAATTACATTTCAGGCGGTATCTCAGACCCTCTAAAATTGTACAGTAATCATAGAACTCAGTTTAAGAAATCTTTGACCTAGGAGATCTTTAATGTCTTATTAATTCTGATTTTTAAAAAATTTCCAGTGTGACCAAAGCACCATGATATGGTAAATCTTTTAATTGTTCTGATTTAGGGTTATATTCTGTTGCTTATTTTTTTCATGCAATAAATCCAGAATCACAATATGATTTTACATGATGTATTACTCTAGTCACTACAGTTCTTCCCAAAACTCTATATTTAAAGAAAACAGAAAAATATATCCAAGATCAAAGAGACTTTAATTCTCATACACCCTTCCTGAAAAGATTATTTGAAGACTAAAAAAATACTCTGAAACAGAAGGATTTTGGAGCGAAGGAATAGTGCTACTAAACTACTAGTAAAACAGAAAGAGTTCTCAGGTAACAGCTGTGCAATGGAGCTGTATCTCCAAATCAGACGTTTCTAATAAAATCAGTTAAAATTAATCCTAAGCGTATTTTTAATAATATATATAAATTTGGGGGACCGAAAGACTTTATTTACTATAAGGATATCAGAAACTCCAGCAATATTCCAAAATCCATAAAAGTATTTCCTACTATTAAGCAAATTAAAATTGTGGTTTATTTGTGGAGAATTCTGTCATTAAATCTCACTATTCTTATGTAGTTATTCTTCCAAATATTGCTCTAGGATAACTTGTCAAGGTCCAAAAATAAACCTATTTTTTTAAAAAAATTCACTCATTTATGTATTAGCTCATTTCAATGAATATTTAGTGATGTCTGTCTGCGTATGGAGGGTATGTATGTGGTGTGGGGTGTGTGTGGGTGTGTATATGTGGGGAGAATAACTACTTCCTTTTCCCTTTGCCCTCATGGAACCCTTTAAAAGATCAACTTAGGACATGAAGTTTTCCTGTTTCCCAAAGGTCAGAAGTTATTAGGAAAGCAAACTGTGCTCATTCATGTGCTCATTCCTAATGCCTAAAACAGAGCAAGCGGGGAACACTGAAATGTTCATTTTTTTGGCAAGGATGGGAGTGGAGATGATAAAGAAGCCTGTTTCTGCCAATGTCCACCTCTATTCCCTTTGGTCCCCACATCAGCCAATGATGCAATACTCTGGGAATACGGATTTCATCATTTTCTTGCCATCTTCAACTTTAAAAATGGTTTGTAGTGTGTTATGATAGTTTAGAAATTGAGATAGCATCAATTATCCCTCTTATTCAGCGACTCAAACCTTATAAACAGACACAATCACCTTCAATATCCATTTCTGTACATGTGAATGCATATATATATATATATATATATATAAGCTTTATGTTAAAAAAAAGTAGTTTTTTCTTTTTACATTCTTAAAACTGTGTAAGGAAAATTTAGATATAGATTTTCTCTGTAACTCCAATTACTTTTTTTTCCCATCATTCCATTTTTTTAAATTATACATCTGATACCTTGCATGGCCACATCTCAAATTTCAAACCTGTATTTTCCACTCAAGCACAAGGATTTTGGCAGTTCAGTCAGAGTGCTTCTATTACCAGTACTTATTATTTATACTTTGTTTGACTAATAATGATGGTGTACTAGTGCTAGCTGGAATCTTTATACCCAATATAAATTCTTTGATTCGGAAAAGAAAAACAAAAGAATATAATTGTATGGTCTGTATTCCAAGAAAACTAGATATTTTTGAACATAAAAAGTAAAAATTAGCTTAAATAATTATATGTCAGGATACATAGCGTCTTAGAATTTTTATTTTGTCTTTTGCTTCAAATCTGTTGGTCAGAATATGACGTAATTTTTCTTAAACACAAAATGCAGTAATGCCACTTGTTGAAATTTTTATCCTTAGGCATATCTTCAAGTCTTGAGATGCGAACTTAAATGATCACAGAGAATATATTAAAAGTCAATCTTGTTTCATGTATAATTTTTCCAGGCTTTTATAAAGATAAATCATTATTTCAGCAAACACTGTGAGTGCATACTTAGTCAATAATTGAGTGGCTATTTGTTGATTATATACATGGCACTCTACCAAACCAATATGAGGTATGGTTTCTGGGAATCCGAAGTTCACAAACAAGTGAAAAGAGAAATGTACAATGGAGTGTTTTAAGTACTCTACTGCATTAAGCTATGAACTGAATGTTGTCACTGCACAAAGGAAGGTTGATCTCTCTTTCTGGATTTGTCTGGAAATGCTCAACAAAAGAAAACATTTCAATAACAAAACAGATTAGGTTTTGCTAAATAGGGAAAAACTAGGCAGCTGGGTGATAAGGCTTTCAGGTAGAATGGTAAGCGTGTGGATTATTTTTGAGGGAGAGTTACAACTTCAGTACATTTTCAAATTGAGATTCAGGTCAAGTGAGATCCGAGAGGTAGATTTGGCAAGTCTATGAAAGGTGCTGTAGAGAATATGCTGAGGAATTTAAATTGTGTGAAGTGAGAGGAAGGTTCCAGCAGTGTACTGAGAACTGGGTCCGGAGAGGAGCTCCAACTACACAGGATATTAGACTCAGAGCATTTCATGGACTTTAGCGAAAACTGATGTTGGTTCTCATTTCTCTGAATCGAGTAAACCTCTTGAGGAAAGCACCTTGACATTGATCTGTAACCTCTCTTTCTTGCAGAACCCATTAATGAATTCAGGCAAACTTCTGAGCCCTCATTAAAGTTCACATGTGTGCTCTCCAGCGCACTACAGTGGAACACTTGACTAATTTATAACAAAGATAGATACATCAACAAACCTTGTTACTAGGAATTATGAAATTTTATTACTTCAGATATAATGCCCTGCCACAGCTATGAAGAATGTATGTACCTTAAGGTGCAGTGAAGATTAAAACCTTCCTTCTTTGAGTTCTTTGAGATAGATGAAGCCAAAGAAAAATAAATTATGTGATAACCTGAGAAGACTATCTTCTTTAGGTCACTTGGTTTGCCTTTAATAGCATGGTTGGCAAATAATTACACATACATTTCTTGCAAATATAAAAATAAGTTCATACCATAATTAGAAAAATACTACAAAGGCATATAAGCCATATATATCTACCGTGTTTTGGTTAAATTACTTAAGCATGAGTCTTTCTCAAGTTTAATATGTATACATTTACTTGTTTCTTTATAATCATATAATATTTCAAAGTGTTATATACCCTTTTTCTTCAAGATAAAAAGAAGAAAAACAAAAGGAAAGTTTAAAAATCTTTTCTTTTCTCTCTCTTCCTCCTCTTTCTTCTCTTTTTTGGCCAAATTAAGTTTTTTCACTTGCTTCTGTTTGTTTCTTTAATTTGTTGTCAGCCACTTCAAATAATGCTAAAATAAACTTCCATCTACAAGTATACTTACATACGGGGGCTGTTACTTTGTACAAGGGAATCAAAAACGCTGATCAGAAGATGAACTCAGTTTTAAAAGGACTGTGATGTAATTTTCCCATATGATCACAGTAATTCTCACTTCCTTCAGAAATATGTGAGAAGGTCCATTTCCCCAAAGGTCAGAGGCAACGGATGCTGTAAAATTTTTCTTTTCCTTGTTGATCAATTTGTCATGTGAACGCATATTCTGATTTGCATTTGTTAAATTACTAATGCAATAGCATCTTTTTTACTATTCTTGATTCGGTATTTAAATTTTTAAAAATGATTTACCATTCATGGACTTTGCTCATTAGTTAATTATATGGTTTGTTTTCTCCAATTTTTTAGCTACTTTCTGCACATTATAAATATTAACTTATGTTCATTTTTAGGAAGTAACTTTTTTTCCTAAACAAGTTTGGAGAAATCTTGGTCGTCATTTATGATGGCTTAGCATATATATGCTCAAACTGTCTTTAACTTCATGGTTTTTGGGCATCCCATCCTTACTGAGGTTGTAAGCTCCATGAAAATATTTTTTCTAATGCTTAAGTTGTTTTTTTTTAAAGGCTCACTCTCTTGATTTCTCTCCCTAATCTGTTCCTTCCACACTCCTTTTCAAATCAGTAAACTGATAATTGTGTGCTGGTCTTAAGTAAAACACTCGACCTCTTTTTCTTGATGTGTCTCTTTTCCTCAACCCATATAGCCAATAGGGCTACTCTAAAACCCAGGCCGAATCGCCGCATTTTTCTCAGCTCAAATGTTACCCACTCAGTGTGGCCTGCTCGCATCATCCAGTATAACCAGACCTACTTTCTCATTCCCACATCCGCACAGCGGCACTCTCTTAATTCCTTTAGAATGTTTAATTGTGCATTTATTTCATTATTTTAATGTTACAGGATGACAACGACTAACAAATGTTTAATACAGCTCTTACTTTCTATTGCTGAAAATATTTAGCCATGATAAGTACTCATTAAGTGTTTGCTGAATGTTGGATTCCCTCGGGTTTTCTATGTACATGATCACAAATCTATTGTATATACGTATGTATGTAGGTAGGTACGTGGTTAGAGGAAAAAGCATGATTTCAGACAAACAGGAAATGTGAGTTTGTAAAAATTCTTTCTTCGCTTCTTTGTGCCTTACTTTAACTTAAGACAAGTTCCACCCATTAACTACTAACGTAGTGCTGACCTGGGTCTTAGTTTCCTCTAAATTACCATAGTACTCATACTGTACCTCTTCTTTCTGACCACCACATATATAATTTGGATTACAAACATTTAATTGTATGTGTTTCATTATCTTATATAATATGTAATAAATATATTTTTAATTTAAAGTTCATTTTAATCTCTTAATCTGATATACTAAATCTGTTTTATTTAGGTAATATGAGGCCCATCATCAAAACGTTAATTATCTCTTCAGCTCTATCTAATTCGATGTTGAAATCAGGCCTTGAGGTTTTACTTCCTTCAGCTGCTGCTCCTGAAGAATGGTCAGCTTCCACACTCTCTCCCTCACCATTTCATGTTGTCTTTCTCTGTTGGTCCTGTTTTTGAGAGAGAGCTACCCTGTTTTGGTTGTGGCTGTTTCATTTTCGTTTTCCTTTTTATCACTTTCCTATTTTTACAATGAACATGTTATTACTTAATGATTAGCTCAGAGAGGGAGTCTCAAAGTGTAAACTCACAACACCTTGACCAGAAATGTAATGAGAACCTTTGCTACATCAACATGTGTTATGAGTTGGATTGTGTTTCCCCCAAATGTGCTGAAGTCCTAACCCCCACTATCTGTGAATGTGGCCTTATTTGGAAATAGGGATTTTGTAAACAAGTCAAGCTCAAGTCCTTAGGGAGGGCCCTAATCCAATGTGACTGTGTGCTTATAAAAAGAGGAAATTTGGGCACATCGACAAGCACACGGGGAGAACATCATGTGAACTTGAAAGCAGAGATCAGAGAAATGCATCTAAAAGTCAATCAATGCCAAAGATTGCCAGAAATCGGCCATAAGCTGGAAGAGAGCATGGAACACATCCTCTCTCAACAGTCTCAGGAGGAGCCAGCGCTGCCAACAACTTGATCTCGCATTTCCAGCCTCCAGAACTGTGGGAGACTAAATTTCTGTTGTTTAAGCTACCAGTTTGGGGTACTTCAACACAAAGACTGTAGCAAATTAATGCAACATCTAAACCTTATAAGAAAAATTCTATATTAATATTTTACATAAATTAAACAATATTTTGATTCAAATCCAAATTCTATGAAAAGTAATTTCATTCAAAGTGCTCTTTATACTGTATAGGTTAAAACTGTATAGGCTCCCTACAAGAAATAAATATTCATGAAATTCTGTGGTTATATATTAATAGTACTAAGCCACTATGCATGATGAGCCGGTTTATGATTATATTTCTTTTTATTTTTTCTTATCATTGGCATATAAGCCCTGTATAAATTTAAGGTGTACAGCACATTCAAACTTTGCCTACATAAAAATATATATACACATATTAATGTCCCTTACACAGAAAATAAAAATTGTATTTACAACGATGAAGTTTACCTGACAAATCATTCAAGGAGCTCGACCCACTGCCTTCAGAATACATTTCTTCCTGGACAGTACCTTTGAAATGACAGCCTAGCAAGATTTTACTATGATACCTCCTCTTCTTCGTCCTCTCCCTGAATCTTCATTACAGGAAACCATAGAAACAGGCACAAAATAGTGATGACATCTAAGAACTTTGTCATTTTTTGCCCACTATTTTCTTTAGCCTTCCAGCTCCTATACTGATAATAGAAAGTTGACCTTAAACCCTCTCAGTCCTAAGTCCATGGCCCTCTCCTGAAACTAAATGACACAGAACATCAACCACTTGATAAAGCCTCTCGCTTAAATCCCTCCCTGCTATCCCACCACTCCTTCCTTTCTTCCCTGACATGACAAATGAAGCAAAGGGAGAAGATTGAAAAAATACAATCTTTCAGAGAAAAATAAAAGGCATTTACCCTGGTTATTACAAGTAAATTACTACCCTGAATCATAATTCAGAAATGTAAGCCAGCTTTTTACCCCTTATCATTATCGGTGTTGAATTATTCAGTGGTACCCATTAGCAATGTGATAACGTAGTGATTTTATATTTAGGCTTCCTTGTACAGGATGTCAGCAGCTTACTTCGAACACCTGACAAGTTGACTGTGCACTGACTCAGAAATGATTAAAGTTAGTGACCAGGATAAAACAGTAAAATCTCATTTCACTTTTCAAAAAGCCATGCCTAGAAAAATAGTCTCCCTTAACACTCCTCCTTCTTCTTATCATAATTACTATTATCACCACCACCATCATCAAATAGGCAACAGTCAAGAGCATCTCAATTACAATTAAGAGCTAAACTGTCTTAATGTGCCATTTTCCTTATAACGTATTTTTTAAAAATCTGAGATGCCCATCTTTCCTCTTTCTAGTTTCAGATTTTTTAAGGAAATATATGTATTTTTTTCTTCATACACCTGCACTGTAATTTATAAACTGTCAAGTAAATCCCTTTGCACTTTTTAAAATGCTGTTTCTTTCTCTGGTTTTTTATTGCAAAGGTACCACATTTAATCTTGCAGGTATGAAGTCATTACCACCTGTCTGGCAAAAAAAGCAAGTTCTCTAACTTTCACCAGAAGGTTTTCTGTAACTTTCTTTGCCCCTGTAAAGAGAGATTAAAAAGAAAAGAAAATCCTAAGAGGGAAATGTCTTTATATATGGATAGAGTTTTTGATTTATATTAGTGGGGATAAAAAGGAATACCATATAAAGTTTACACAAATCTATGTTTGCAATGTGTTCACATTATGTAAACATGAAATATATTCACTATGCAACCTCTCTTTCACTTTCTACAAATGATGGGCATTTTAACAATGACCGTCTGATTTTCTCTGGGTTGTGAAATAATGAGTTTTAAGTTCTCTATTAAATTTGTTAGTATGCTTTCCACAATGTGTGCGTTTCTTTTATATTAACAACATACATTAAAATTATAATGTAAGTATAGTCTATACGAATTAAAACTTTTAAACAGAATTTTTCTAAAAAGCACAATGTCATAAGCAAATATTTATGTTTATGTGCAAACATAAAGAACATAAATAGTATTTACTTTTCATATAGTATTTAATGTGTAATGACATTCTTATTTTCAAAGATTTTTCCAATTTGTAGAAATATTTAGGCACATCCTATAAAACTTTTAGAAATTTAACTTAAAATAAACCTGCCCTTGCTATAATGTTTCTACTATCTTCAAAGCTAAGTCCAAATAGTCCAAGAACCTGGCTTTTTAAACGGCTTGTTGTTCTACTTACACTTATTACAAATGAGCATAACATGTGTATTTACTTTTATCAAAGGAAAAATTCAATTTATTGAGGATAATATAGTAATAAATTTAATAATTTAAAATAATTTTAAGAAGTCATTGAGTGCCTAGAAATACTCTTTTAATCTTATTTTTAAAAAACAGAAATTTGAAAGAATATTGATTATTTGCATCTCAAATCCTGTTTGGAAGGCTCTTTTTCCCTAAATTAGTGTATATTTATGAAAGGTTTTAATTCATCTTTTCAGTATGGAATATAATCAACATTTTTTCTGATCACGGCCTTAAAAGTGTGCTTAGAGGAATTCATTTGAAGCCAAGCAAAAGAGCCCCAGAATGCTTGCTTATCCACATTTCGTTTGCTTTCATTTCAACCTAATTATTGAAAATGCTAAAGGTTTATAATTATTTAATGACCTTGAACCCGTTTCTATTGATACATTGTTCACGTATGTTTTACTGGTCATACATCTAACATATATTATGTTCCAAGCAATATTTGGACAAAATGCATCATACCTGGTAAAGCTGGGTATAATGAAATCTCAGGAACATATTTCATGATTTAAAAAGAAGTTAAAATACTTTAATGCTCAAAGAGGTGCTGAAATTCTTTTAAGTTACTCACCACCGTCAACCCTAGGTTATGGATTTAATTCTGCACTACCTATAGTACTCTCTGTCCAGTGAACACTTGGATTCTTCTTAGACCTAGACACAAGGGAGTTCACTATTCAGTGGCCCTGAATAGTAGACCTGGAATATTTGAGGAGCAGCCAGGAGGCCAGTGTGTCCAGAGCAGAGTAAGCAAGGAGGGGAGAGGTAACAGAAGAGACTAGATACCTATACATAAGTGGGGGGCAATGGAGCAAAGCAGGAAGGTCCAGCAGAAATGTAAGGTGAGTCATAAGCATAATTTAAAAATTTCTAATAGCTACATTAAACAAACTAAAACAGATTAAATTAATTTTAATAATACATTCTAAGTATGATGTAACAAAATTAAAATCATTTCAATATGGAATTAATTCAAAAATGATTGAGATGATTTATATTCTTTGTTTTTACTAAATCCGCAACACCTCACAACTTGGACTGTGTTGTACAACATAAGCATAGATTCTTGAACCCTATTCTGAGTGAAATGGAAAACCTATGAAGACTTTGGGGGCAGAGATGTAACTGTCTCCGTCTTTCTTTTGTGGTAAAAACAAAGCAATGGGTTAAGCAATAAATGAACATTTAAACTATGTAGATATCAAGTATAAAATTACCTTCTAAGAATTTAATATAAAGTGAAGTTTTAGAATTCTTAAACACCTTTATGTAATAGGAGGAAACCATACAGTTATAAAAGACAGCTTAAACAAATGTTTACTTCAACATTCAAAAGTTAAATGTAACAATTATTTAGAAAAACTTTTACTATGTTCAGTAGTTTGTCATGTTAAAAGTATAAATAAAAGTGGGAATATCAAATGGAATATAACATTTCCTTTGAAACAAGAATATTTAAAAATGAATTCATTAATCTGGCCACTCACAAAATATTAAACAAGTAGAAGAAATATTACTAAATCATTTGGGTATATGAAGCCCTCATACCCTTTTTATAATAGCTTTATCAAGGTACAATTGATAAAACAAAGGACTGCATATATTTGATGTATACAAATTCTTGAGTTTGGACATAGGCAAACAACCATGACACCATCACCAAAATCAAGGTAATAGACATATTCAACATCTCTCAGAGTTTCCTTGTGTCCTTTTGTGTTTTGTTTCTTTCTTTTGTGGTGAGAACACTTCACATGGGATCTACTCTCTTAACAAATTTTAAAGTGTACAATCCAGTACTGTTAACTAGAGACACTGTGTTATATGTCCCAAATAAACCAATTAAAAATGAGCAAAGGGCTTGAACAGACATTTTTGCAAGGAAACATACAAATAGCCAGCATGTGTATGAAAAGATGCTCAACGTCATTAATTGTAAGGGAAATGCAAATCAAAGATATAATGAGCTATCCCCTCACACCTGTTATCTCTAAACCTCTAGAATTTGTGCGTCGAGCATTACAGATACTTTATACTCACGGAACTACAACTCCCCGTTTCCCCTCGCTCCTCACTCCCTGGCAAACACTATGGTATTTTCTGTTTCTATGAGTTTGACTATTTTAGATACTTCCTATAAAAGTGGAATCAGGCAGTATTTGTCCTTCTATGAATGGCTTATTTCACTTAGCCTAATGACCTCCAGGATGCAAATGTTGTTTGTTGTTGCAAATGGCACAATCTCCTTATTTTTTTTCCCAATTTATTTATTTATTTTTGGCTGTGTTGGGTCTTCGTTGCTGCCCGTGGGCTTTCTCTAGCTGTGCCGAGCGGGGACTGCTCTTTGTTGCCACATGCGGGCTTCTCATTGCGCTAGCTTCTCCTGTTGCGGAGTACAGGCTCTAGGTGTGCGGGCTCAGTATTTGTGGCGCATGGGCTTAGTTGCTCCGCGGCATGTAGGATCTCCCCGGACGAGGGATCGAACCCATGTCCCCTGCATTGGCAGGCAGATTCTTAACCACTGCGCCACGAGGGAAGTCCCACAATGTCCTTATTTTAAGTCTGAATAATATTCCATTGAATGTACATACAACATTCTCTTTATTCATTTGTTGACAGACAATTGGGTTGTTTCCATATTTTGGCTATTGTGAATAATGCTGCAGTGAGCATGGGAATACAGATATCTCTTCAAGATCCTGATTTCAATTCTTTTGGATATATATATATATGTCCAGAAGCTGTATTACTAGATCATAGGGTAGTTCTAGTTTTAACTTTGAGGAACCTCTATACTGTTTTCTCTGGTTGCTACAATATATTACATTATCTCTAAAGGTATACAAGGGTTTCATTTTTTTACTCAACCTTGTCAATACTTATTATCTCTTGGGGTTTTTTTTTTTGAATAATAGCCATTGTAACAGGTGTGATGTGATATGACATTGTAGTTTTGATCTGCATTTTCCTGATAATTAATGATATTTAGCATCTTTTCATCTACATGCTGGCCATGTTTGTATGTTTCCTTGGAAAAATGTCTGTTCAAGCCCTCTGCTCATTTAATTGGTTTCTTTCAGAATTTTTGTTGAGTTTTAAGAGTTCCTTATATATATTAGAAATTAACACCTTATCAGATATATGGTTTGCAAATATTTCAGCCCATTTGGTAGGCTGTCTTTTCATTTTATTGATTATTCATTTTGATGTGAAGTGTTTCATTTAATGCAGTTCCACTTGTCTATTTTTGCTTCTGTTGCTTCTGCTTTTGCTGTCATATCCATAAAAGCATTGCAAAGACCCATGTCAAGAAGCTTTTCCCCTCTGTTTTCTTCTAGGAGTTTTACAGTTTCAGAGCAATTAGCCAAAAAGGAGTAAAATGAATCTACTCAAAAAGGAAACGGTAAGATTATCTCTGTTTGCAGATGACATGATTCTATATGTACAAAACCCTAAAGATCACACACACACGCACACACACAAACCTGTTAAAACTAATAATGAATTCAATAAAGTTGCAAGATATAAACTCAACATACAAAAACAGTGTTTCTATACACTAAGAACAAATCATCTCAAAAGGAAATTAAAAAAACAATCCTATTCTTAATAGCATCAAAAAGAATAAAATACTTAGGAATAAGCTTAACCAAGGAGGTGAAAGACTTGTACGCTGAAAATTACAAAACACTGATGACAGAAATTAAAGGAGATGAATATTGAAAGACATTCTGCTTTCATGGATTGGAATTAATATTGTTAAAATGTCCATACTATCTAAAGAAACCTACAGATTCAATGCTATCCCTAACATATTCCCAATGGTATTTTTTACATAAGGGAAAAACACTTCTCAAATTCATGTGGAACCACAAAAGACTCCAAAAAGCTGAAGCAAACTGGAGAAAGAGCAAAGCTAGAAATACCATGTTTCCTGATTTCAAAATGTATTACAAAGCTACAGTAATTGAAACAGTGTTGTACAGTATAAAGACAGGTATATAGAGCAATGAAACCAAATAAAGAGCCCAGAAACAGACCACTTGTGTATGTTCAGCAGATCTTTGACAAGGGGGCCAAGAATACATGATAGGAAAGGGATAGTCTCTTCAACAAGTGGTGCCGAGAAGACTGACTATCCACTTGCAAAAAAGTGAAATTGGGTCCTTACACCATACACAAAAAACTCAGCTCAAACTAGATTAGAGACCAATGTTAGACCTGAAACTTTCTCCTAGAGAAAACAGGGGGCAAGACTCTTGACATCTACTCTTTTAAGTTAAAAAGTAAAAATTAAAAGTTTGTAGGGAAATTTTGCAAGTGTGTGTTGTGTTTATTTTACAGTTAGCAGACATTGTTAGAAACTAGGTTCTGGAAGCAGCTGACCCTGGAAATCAATCCCCTGTCAAATCCTGCCCCCTTCACTTATCCCTTCGCTACCCAGTAATTACCTCACAAGAGGTGGAGATTAAATGACCTAAGGATCTGGTATAAGGCCATGCTTGATAAAGGTTAGTCACCAGTATAATTACTTTTTAAGATAGGGACAGTTTTCTTACTTTGTAACAACTAGAAAAGAAAAGCTTGAGCTACAAGATATGGTGAAGGTGCACATAATAAACAAAGACCTTGGGTAATAAAGTAAGACTTTAGGAAATTTAATGGGAAGCCTCTTTTTTATAAATGCGTAATAGAAAGATAACAAGGTGGGGAGAAAAAGTCCTATGTATGCTTGTTAGAATGACTTTTCTGAAAAGGTAGCATAACTCAAACAAGAGGTTTAAGTTATGGAAAGATTTCTGGAGTAACTTTTCAATTAGAGAAGTAGTATGTGTGATGGCAGAGTTAGGAAAAGTTTGACATTTTTCAAGGCTCATAATTCACAGTAGTTCTAAAAGCAGTAATTATGGTCCCAAATGTATAAATAAGATAAAGATGCAGTTTCAAAAAAATATGAATACTATATTTTTCTAATTTATAAATATATCTAGTCTAAATATTAATATTTTATTCTTATTCATTTACTTCTCAATGTGTTAATGTTACATGAAGGTATGTAAAAACATCTTCAATTTTAGAGAAGTCAGTAAATTATATATATATGCATATATATAAAAAACTTTCATGAAAATTAGACCGTATAATAATTGATATTTGTATCTAAAAGAAAATTATTAGTATTTATATTTTTTAGCATTTGATAAAGGATTTTAGATTTTCCACAGTGAAAAGAAGAACTTATACAACCATATATAAAATATAAAAATAAATATTATAAATGTCCCATGAACATTTAAATGTAGATAAATAGAATATGTATTAGCATATGAAAGAATGAAAAATTGAAAAAGATGACTAATTTTTTACTTTCTTGAAAAATATATTAATTCTAATCAACGTTTGTTAATCAAAATACATAAAATGCCTTTATAAAATTAATTTTTATTCTTCAACTCTTCACATTCAAAGATATGTATAAGAATTGCAAGATAGGTACTCAAAGAAGACAACTGGCCAGTGAATGTGTAAAGGTAAGAATGCAAAAAAGTCAAAGTGTAGGCAAATAGGAACAAAAAAGTTATAATCTGTGGATAATATACCTAGAAAATCCAAGAAAAGGTATGCAAAGTTTTAAAACCATGGGTGCTTTAAAGTGTAAAGATACACAACAAATATAAAAAGTATTTTCCCCTGCATTCTAAAATAAAATATATTTTAATAGACCAGGAAAAATTCCCTTAAAATTATAAATTGGAAAATCCTTTCATTTGTAAAATGTATTTACATCTCAAAATAGTAAAGATCTTAACTGCCAATTTTATATCTCATCATTTTTTTCTCCCCACAAAACAAGATGTAAAAACTTTAAAACTTACATTTTTAAAACTTAATATGTATATAAAGTTTTAAGCAAACAAGTTTATAAGTTTATGTTATATTTGCTTCACTTGAGAGTACACAGTTAAGCTTCATCCAAGTTATTGCATGAAGCTGTAGTCTGTTTATTTTCTTTGTTCTTTTCAATAAATGGTCCTCGAACAATTGGCTATTAGATAAAATTTATTGGACATTTATTTTAAGCCACATAGAAACATCAATTCCTGGGATAATGTAAAGCTAAATATGAAAACAAAACAATAAAGATTTAGAGGATAATACTGACCTTAGGATAGGTAGATACTTCTTAACAAGACCCAAAACAGTAAAAAGAAAACAATTATGAAGATACTAAGTATTAAAATAAGCAAATCTAGTATCAAAAGACAACTTGTAGCAATACAAGCCACGGACTGAGAGATTTGCCACACATACAACCAAAAAGAATTGTATCCATAATATTTAAAGAACTCCTACTCATCAATAACAAAATGACAGCCTCAGAGAAATACATGCAAATGTTTAAACTCGTGCTTCACAAAAGAAGAAATCCAAATGAAAGGTACATGATGAACAGGTGCTCAATTTTCTGAGAAATCAGAAGAGTGAAGTCCCCCCAGGAGATCTCTCTGCACACGCACAAAATGGAAAAACTTTTAAGTCTGAATAAAAAGGAAGTATTTTTGAGGATGTAAATAATAAGAATTCTCACATATTGCTGACAGAGTGCAAACTAGTACAACTATGTCAGAAAAGACATTTAAAAAAAATCAAAGATAGTCACAACCCGTAACCAATCTATTTTGCTCATATCAATAGATATATACTATAGGGAAATTTGTGTACAGGAGAATCAGGGCATACTCTATATAGCTGCACGATCTGTCAAGGCTCCAAACTGGTAATTATTCAAATGTTCATCAAAACTAGAATGGATAAATAGATTTTGCTAAATTCAAAGTCTTATATTGTAAATATATGAAAGTTAGTAGTAATAGATAATATTTACTCCGTGCTTTCTCAGTGTAAGTTATCTTACTAAGAATTTACATTTAGTAACTCAGTCAAATCTCAGAGCAAGTATCAAAGGTAAAGACTACTGTTCCCATTTGATACATGACCAAAATCAAGGCACGCAGTTTGGAAGCAACTTCCCTAATGTTTCAAAACTAACAAATATAAGAATCCAGAGAGTCTGACCTTAAAGCTCTTGCTTTCAATTGTTATACCTTACCACCTAATTGCTTGCACATGTGTAATGAAACTGGGACTCAATCAACGTACGTTTTCCAGATCCAGAATTTTAAAGTGTATACGCCATCTAACACAATAAGCCTTATCTAAGAAGCAGTAATAATATATATTCAGAGCTACAGTTGAATGTATATAGTATATGCATTTTGCGGGAAAATGAGTATATGAATTTTCTGGAATAAATATAGTGATGGGTTGTGGGCCCTCAAATAAATTGTGATCAGTGGATTTTCAACAGGAACAAATAATCTTAAATAAGGGGATAGAGTTTACATTACTTAGCTATTTTTCAATAACTCTGTAGCAAAGCCTTCTGTAATAGACTGTGGGATAAACGGACATGTATATATTGGATGGAGGAAAATAATTTGATTAGTAACAGGTGATTCTCTACAATGCGAACATTTTATCACTAATAATAAATGCATGTCAATCTGGAGGTTTCTGACCTTTGCATGTTCATTTTTGATATTTTATCAGATATTTCAATGAGAGATGAATAAGACACACACCAAATTTAGGTTTTACAAAATTGGAAAGATTGCAAAAATTCTAGATGACAAAAATCCAAATTCAAAAATTTTTTGAATTAATCTAATGGAAGAAAATCAACAAGAATTAATGTCTGGATATATCACAATCCACCTTTAATGTTCTTTTGCACATATATTTGGAGTGTTCTCATCCAGTGCTGTGGCTTCAGGTTGTATCTACAAGTTGGTAACTCTCACATCTATACAGCCTGAAATTACGTTTGATTTCCAGACCTCAGCACGCAAATGTCTAAGGAATAATTACAATGGGATTTATTTCAGGCACTACAATTATAAAGTGCTTAACCAACGTGTCTTGCTACATCTGTCCCCCTTTAATTTCCATTCTGGTTATGCCATCAGTTTATTGTATAATACAAGCTATAAACTTAATCACCTTTACATTTCCAATTTCCCTTCCCGTGAATTCCATCTGTCACTAAATGCTAAACAGCCTCTTTTAAACACACCCTTTCTTTTCATCACATCTGAACTTAAACACCCAGGGACTCTTATTTTCCCTTCCTTCATCAGCCTCCAGTGTTCAACCCAGTCTCCCCTTCAAGTCATCATAGGGGTGATCTTTCAGAAATATAAAATCTAAAGATGACAGTTCCCTGCTTAAAATACGTTCACCTCCTGGTTTAGTTCCCCCTCCTTCGATTATCACCAATTTAACTTCAGTTGCCATTCCCCTTGGGTTGCCTCAGCTGCAGAGAGACAACTCACAAGGTCACACCCTTTCTAGAATGTCCTAAATCTAATAGACAAAAAGGCCATTTTAGCCCATTTTAGAACAATCCCAATGTGTCATTTTATTCCCAGAGGTCCTCCTGTGATTGGCTGAGGTGTCCTAGAACCTACATCACATCCTGTCTCCTTGCATTGCCCATTCTTCCTGACCGCCCCTCCCCTGCACAGGTGTTGACCCCAAGGGAATCTCCCTAACACAGATCTTGCACGCTATCACCTGTTTCAGAGTCTCCTTCCAGGGAACCCAAGCTGTGGCAGTGTACTGACATAATGGATGTAGCACTTCCAACTTTTTTGTAATGGTTAGTCCAAGCTGGCATATGTCTGCTATTTTTAGTGTCTCGACCAGTATAAGGAAGTATATTAATACACAGGAATGCATTTACCACAAAATTATCATGATACTAAACCAAGTCATGAATCCTAGAGAAAAGGAAGCCAAGACACCTGTCCTCAATACCAGAAGGATCATTATAGGGGCAAAGGTAACAGCCAGGATCTAGCCAGGAGACAGAAACCGTATCAGTTATTTTAACAGATAAAATTTTACTTAAAGAATTATCAGTAATGCATAAGGCACTGTTAACCATGGAACTGATAAGTCAAAGAGAGAACATTAAGGTAACAGGGTGGGAGCCGAGTGGAGGATACCTACCATTCCAAGACTAACACTGAAAGTGTTAACATTTAGAAGCTCAACGAGGGGCACCAAGGAGGTAACACCCTGACCTCTGAGAAGGGTCAGCTAATGCTGGTGGCTCTGAGAAGGTGGGGGAAGCCAGGGGGATAGAAGCAGCGCCCCTCCAGGTGGTGCTGGGGTGTCTTCAGGGCCGTAAAGTTGCTCTGGGAGTGTTGGAGAAATTATGATGTGAGTTCAGCTTCTTCTACATGAACGTCCACTGCCTCAGTTGAAGAGAAGCATGGCTTGGTGACACTGATAAGGTCACTGAAAAGGTCAGCAGGAGTCAACAGCTGGAAGCCATTTCCTTTCCTCCTTTACTTTGCTGTCTCATCAAATCAAATCCTATGGACAGAGCCTACCCCCAATGGGCAATGCACACACCTAGCATCACAAAGCCAAATCACAAGAGTGGCTTTGAAGCTGGGAGAAGAGCTTGAAAATGACCCACCTCCACCGCCGGAATGGTGGCAAGATGCTCCAGAAATACAGCCTAAGAAGAACTCGTTCTGAGGGAGGAACGTCTATTCCCTTTTGCTTACATTTCCAAGTGGAGGAAGGTGAGTTAGAGTTTCATTCCCCATCTGTCAACCACCCCTCTCTCAGGGAAGAGCTGTCACCCCTCTGGTGGATGAATTTGGCAGAAGGGAACAGGACTGACCAAACCATTCCTGGTACCTCGCGGTACATGTGCCCTTTGGATGAATTCTCAGCTAACTCAGGAGGGAAATTCACCAGGACAGGCAAAGCCTCTGCAGGCGGCAGCAGAGTCTGTGTAGCTCTCCTGTGACTGAGTGAATGAGTTTACTCTAAGGGAAGAATTACTAGAATACCTGTGCAGTCTCATCAGATTCAAGCCATACCCTGCAATCTAGCTTTATCTCTAAATAACTAATACTTTGAGTTTGTCTGACTTATATCTTGTATCCCAATGGGCCCAGAGCTCAGATGGGAAAGAAAGAAAACAGGATGCTGTTCACTGGCCTTTAAATGCCCATAATTACTGATGGCTAGACATTTCCAAAGACTGAAATAGCCACAAATGTAAGGATGCCTTCTACTCTGAAGTACTCCTATGAGCTCTGCAGATTCAGGCTTTAATATGCAGAGTATTTTTTCCTCTGAAAAGTTTCTATACCTCAAACCAGGGTAAAGTATATTGTACCAAGAGTCCTGGCAAAGAAAGAGGATACCGTATTGAAATTATATACATTTCGCGAGTGGTGAAAATCGGGAATATTTCGTCATTAGTCATGCCTCTAGGTAAATTTCCACCTACCCAAAAAGTGCCTGATTAAATAAACTATGAGAAAAACATCCAGGTATATATTGAAATGTCTTTTCGTCTCTGCTAAACAAACAAACAAACAAACAATCTTCAGAGTTGTGAACGCCTCTCAAACTGTACCCACAGTGCCCTTGTGATTAACTGGTGTTTCCAAATTTCAAAAACACACAATTTTTCATGGTGTATTCAAATTAAGATAATATTTTATGAAAGGTGAGTAGATATTAACCAAGTTCACTTTAGTGAGGAATCATTTCTATATACTTCGGGTTTGGCTTTCTCTTCTCCATTCGTATTATTGAGATCAACATGATTAAAATTCTGTTTGCTTCTCTCAACAATCAGCCCTATGAAATGTAAAGATTTTTAAAATTTTAGTCATGAATCACTGAATTACACCACATTCATTTCAACCACAAAAGTGCAATGATCAAGGAGATCTGAGATAGGTGATCACAAAGCAATTAAAAATATTAGATAATTAAGCCTTGCCTCTGAACCATATAATTATTCTCTCTCTCATTTACTGAATTATGCCAGGCAGGGAAAAGAGAAACTTTAACATGATCTATTTAAAAATCTCAAAATAATATGAATTATAAAGCAATTCAATTTCTCTAGCTCTGCTATGCGTTTCCCCTCTTGTTTTTATGCACAGATCAATTTCCATTTCAATGACAGATAGGAGTTCAAGTAGTAGGTTGAACGTCTCTCTTTTCTTAGAGCATCTTTGTTATCATGAGTAAAATTGAGCTGGTTTTCATTCAAATCTACTGTGTCTATGAAACAAGATTTAGTCATGCATTAAATGAAGGTTTCAAATAACATTATGCTGGGAATTTGTTACACGTTAAACACCAATAGTTTGCTTTCAATATGTGTATTGGCATAACAGTTATGCAATAATAAAATACAATAAAACTTATAATGCTCCATTCATACCAACAGCTCCCACAGCACAGCAGTTCTTCAAATGGTGAGTGAAAAATTAATAAACAGGACGAATCTGTGGAAGTGGTGTATAAAAGATGTGACGGACTGGAAATATCAAGCAATAATGAATGCCAGATCTGATTCCTTTGGCAAAATTACAGGACTAGTGCATTAAATGGAGCTTTGAAAAAATGAATTCTCAGTGATTTGGAAACAGCTATGTGCACGGTGACAAAGCTAATGTTGAGAAAAGAAAAAAGATGCACAGCGCAGACAACAGACTTGAATTGCTCTTTCAGATAGAACAGATAGAAGTTGTGTAAATAATAGGATTTGAGGGTTTCTCTACCCAATTGTAAATCCCTGAAGGGTGAGACAGACTTCATGATCACACCAGATCTTTAGCATAACATCAGCTGTAGCTGTAACTACCAGATGACACACTAGCATTTGGAAAAGCTTCAAGTATATATATTAGCTTCTTATATTGTTCTGTGGGTGTACTGGTAACAGAGTTTTCGTACAATGGACTGGCTTCAAGGTTGTGTCGTTAACAGTGTAGTCCCTGGTCTGGTCTGAGGAAATACTGTAAACCCAGGCCTAGTTATTTGTAAACATTTTATTTTCAAAGTCCTCTGGAGGGAATCAGGCTTTTAGAAAGCTCCGATTTTTCAGTTGCTAATAAAAAGTCTCAAATTCAATCATCTGTGGCAGGGATGTTATATTTACTTAATCCCAGGAGCATCTGAATTCTCACACACAGACTTATTGTTTCCCGTTTTGAACTTTTTTATCAGATGCAGAGGTGATGGTGGTTCAGTTGAAAAGAAGAAAACAGCAACGGTTACCATAAAACAGCCCAAAGCTCTCCAGACTCAGCACAGAGAAAGAGAGAAAAACAATTTGCTAAACTGATCATAGAGTGATTTACCAGTCAATTAAGGAACACTTTGCAGCAATGCAAGGGGATTTCAGACACAGATGAATTACACCAAGATTGCTTTCTTTATTTGCATTGCAAAAACCAGGCAGACCGCAGATTTATATAAAGAGCTTCATAATTTTGCAATTTCCTATTGCCTGAACTTTTATTTTGACACAAGGGCCATGTTCACCTGAAGACAGTCACTCAGGTACTTTCCAAGCACACCGCTGAGAAATTGAAATTAGGAATAGTGCACTGCCAGATGCTACATTCTAAGAAGCCTTGTAAAAAAGCAGTACTCAAGTGTCACTTTGAAGAACACCTGTTAGACATTGTATTTGAAATGAAATACTGCTTGAACATTTTAGCTTGTAAGCATGATTTTTGATGTATTTAATTCACAACAATTGCACAGAGGATCTTTTCACGGTGAGCTAAAGACATGTCAGTTTTTGACACTCAGTGGAAAGAGTGACTCATCATGGTTGCTGATAACACGTGACTGGCGTTGAAATATACCCTCAGTAAATCCGTCATGCTGGGCTGCTGCTCCAGAAATGTGATGCGTGAGATTCTGGAAGGAAACCATCTTTTTAAAAATATTTAACTTTAATATTGGAACGCTTTAGTTTCTAGTCTGAAATCTTAGAAGAAAACAGGGCATTTTGACTTAATACCAGTAATGTGCCACGTCACTTATAAGGGAGAAAACGTTCTTTGAGAAAAACTTGCCAACTCATAACTGTTTCGTAACTTCTTACCGAAATGGAACTGTTTGACCGTAAAGCAAAAATAGATATACCATGCCGCCTAATTTTAGTATCAGAACTCAGTTTTAAGATAGGTCAGTTTTTGAGGTTAAAGATGAAAGTATCTTAAATCCCTTGATTAGCAATTGCCTTCACTGGGTGTAATATAGTATTTCTAATGCTATTTGAGCTAGATTTCAAGGTCCTGGCTTAAGGCTGGCCAGTTCCTTTTCCTGAGCAGCTGATTACCTCTGCAATCCAACCACGTCCTATTGGGCTTTCACCACCCAGGTCCACACTACAGCAGCCCTAGTCACTCCAGGGCCAAGTAACAGCTAGGAAGAGCCCCCGTGCCCTAGGAGTCTTTAAAATTATTCTAATGATGGAATCCACAGGCAGCTCGAGAAACCTAGGAAACTCCATCCTGCTTGCCATACATAAGATGCCCCCTGCAACCCTGGCTTGCTGTTATCTTGTCGCCAGGACCACCCCCAGGGAGCCCTGGCACCTCCTCTCCTCGGAGTTGTAGGGGAGAGTTCTGCCTTTCACGTATCATAGAGCGTCAGTGTCTTGTGTCCCACCATCCAGAGAATCTCTAAATTGTATAAATACTAGGCAATTAGAACTGCTACTTATTTTCATGTTTCCTCAAATGAAACCTAAAGTTCTATGAATGAAACCTTGCAGGTAACTCTATGAAGAACACTGGGGACAGGAAATAAGGCAAATCACTAACAGCTTTGTATTCGTATCTTTTGTAATCAGAGTCTGTTATATAAGTAAAGCATGAAGTGATAGTTTCACTTCTTAAAAACTTCTAGCGCCGCCACTCATCATCCCGCCCCAAGCCCCAGCACTCAAGCTCTCCAGACTTTCCAGCACAGGCATTGAGACCATTGGCGTGGATCCCACTTGGGGATTTCTCCCTCTTTTCAGTCACCACGAGAAGCCCAGGACCGTCAGACATTTCTCAAGGTCCTACATCTTGGACCCTTATGACCCTTTCCCAACCTGACGAATTTCTGAAAACTTCCCCTGTGCTCTCTGGAACTCATGATTCTTCATCAGAAAAATCCCTTGTAGCTTGGATTCTTCTGCTATTCCCTTTGCCTTCTACCTCTGACCCTTGGCTCTCCTATAAGGACTGGGACCCCTGCCCCTCTCTGAAGCAGCATGTCTTTTCAGGCCCAGG
The DNA here is from genome assembly GCF_039906515.1 of Pseudorca crassidens. Classification (NCBI taxonomy): domain Eukaryota; kingdom Metazoa; phylum Chordata; class Mammalia; order Artiodactyla; family Delphinidae; genus Pseudorca; species Pseudorca crassidens. The sequence continues at coordinate 6,943,584 of NC_090307.1, forward strand.
AGTCACTCACGAGGGGCGTGGGATGTGTACTCCTCACTCTACTTCGCTACCTTCAAATCATGTTCTTTCCCTCTTCCTTCAAACCACCTAAGATTTCATTTTCTGCTCTGAGATTGTATCACCTGGTACTCCTTGCCAAAGGTATCTATCCAAACCCTCAACACTCTCCTTGAAGATTCTATTATATGTTCTGGCTCTGTTTCTCTTTCTCTAGCACTACTCCTTAACTTTGAACATCTAACAGTCAACACTCCAATACCACAGTCTCTCAGATGGTTGATTTGTCGTCAGCTCCGCTTCACCATTACCCCCACTGGCATGCCCTAGACCCCTGGCATATCTAAAAGCCACATCTCTGCCCAAATCGCAATTTAATGCCCCACCCTATGACTACCACTTCTAATGTTTCCAGGTGACTGGCTCCTACCATCACTTCAACAACATTTACATTCAAGTAGGACCTGAAATCCATTCATTCTACCGTCTGTTCACAGGTCTACTCCAGTCTCGTGACCACACTGTCCCAATACAGATTCAAAGGCCCCCAGTTAAGTCACTGTGGTGCACAGTCTCTACTCCCTTGCTTGCCAATTCTGTCATCCTATTTGCCTTGCAAAGCATTCACTCTAGTTAAGATTACTTTTTTTCCCCCCAGCTCTGTCACTAAAACTGCACCGCTGACGGTGTCTCGAGAGAAGTACATGGAAAAGTACAAGTTCACATTAAATCCATGAGCTCTAACTTCTTGTACTGGGCTCTTCGTGCTTGCCAGCAATGCTACTCCGTTTCTCTAGCCCACGCCTTTAATATAAGAGCATTTCCTATCTTCTCTCTACCCAAGAATTCAAGTCTGTTCTTGGCATTCTCCAGCTTCTAGTTCATACAGAAAATAAAAGCTATCAGAATAGAGTTCCCCACAGCACCAGGACACATGCACAGCCAAAGGCACCTCTGTCTTCACTTCTCTTCATGTGAAATAATGGCCTTGGTCCCTATATAATGATAATTGTCCCATCTGTATACTACACCCCATGTCATCTTACTCTTAGACAAAGGGCATTTGTCTAACAACTGTCCACTATCCCCAAGAGCCATCACTCTCCACTCTCCACTCATAAATGAGACAGCAATGCTACTCAGGATTTACCTGGTCTCCTTGGCAACTTGTGCTTTCCTCCTCTTCTCTTTTGAACCCTGTTTCAACCCTCATCATGCCATTGGAGCTGGTCTCCTCGAAGCCACCAATGACCGAAATACAATGATGAGTCAGTCCTAGGACTTTATTTCCTTATATCTCTAGCAAAAGTTGAAATAATCATTTTTTTTCTAGAACTATTTTCCTAGTTTGTGTTTCAAGTTAACCAGATTTTCCATGTTTCGATCTCTTTGTGTGCGTGTGTGTGTGTGTGTGTGTGTGTGTGAGTGCTTTCTCAGCTTCTTTTGGCTTTTCACCCTCATCTCTGCAAGATTTGAAGTTAGATAACCAGGTCAGTCCATGTTCATCTTCTTTCATTCCTATACCCTCATTCATTCCCTTGGTGAACTCATCTATTATCAATTGTTATCATCAGATGCTAAAGGTTTTCAAATTATAACTCCACTATAGCTCCAACTTGGACCTCCCTGCCCTTCTCTTGGATGGATGCATGGCTCACGCCCTCATTGAGTCTCTGCTCAAACATAACACTTGCCGTAAGACCTTTCTAAATCCCTAACCCACCTTTAAATTACCACCCTCTCACACATCTGGACTTAAATATCCCCATTTTCACTTCCTGATGTATTATTAACATAACATTTTATCATGAGAAGCATACGTTGTACTCTTTTAGTTATTTTCTGTCGATCTTTTTTTGGTTTTTTTTTTGCAGTACGCAGGCCTCTCACTGTTGTGGCCTCTCCCGTTGCGGAGCACAGGCTCCGGACGCGCAGGCTCAGCGGCCATGGTTCACGGGCCCAGCCGCTGCGCGGCACATGGGATCTTCCCGGACTGGGGCACGAACCCGTGTCCCCTGCATCGGCAGACAGACTCTCAACCATTGCGCCACCAGGGAAGCCCCGATTTTCTGTCAATCTTTCTTCCTCACTTCCCCTTACCACTAGCATATGTCTCCTGCAGAAAAGGAATTTTGCCTGTTGAGTTAACTGTTAAATCCCCAGTGCTTAGAAAAATGTAAGGCATGCAATAAATAAGTAACAGATAAATATTTCATTTCAGGATCTCTACAACATTGCTACAATTTGGCTTCCCACTTTGATCTCATAATGTTCTTCTAGACAAGGTTTAAATTTCAGCCAGTTTTAATATTATTGGTTAAACAATACATGCTTTTGCTTCTAATTTTTCCTTTTGCCTAGAAGATACACTAAACCTTCCCCTCCTTTGCTTTATTTCTACTTGATAAATTTCTTCTTATCTTTCACATTTTATCAGCATCATAAATACTTCTCTGATATCGTCAACTAAATTTACTCTTTTACCTTTCACAATTTTTAACATTTTCTACAGCATTTCAGTGGATATTTGCATAGTAGAATCCCCTTTACATCTTTTTTCTACCCTTCTAAAGGTGACTATTTAGGACAATGTATTTATTGTAAACTATTGTTATACACGCTAACGTACATGCATGGATTCAAAAGCGAAGACTCAGGCACTCCTATAAGTGAGGGAATAATCTATATCAGGCACTGATACATGTGTAATATAGAAAATGAAAATACTACATAACTGTCTCAAGGGCACACCTACTGATGCAAACTGACATGTAGAGTAATAAATAATTTCTTTTTAATTTCATGGCAAAGAGAGGAAGGTGGTAAATTTTCTCCACTGGGCTATCTCATCTATGCTTATACTTTAAATTATAATTATATGTGAAATGTATACGTTTTCCATCTTTCACTTACAATACCTCTGAATTGTTAATCCCAACCTAATTTTAAAACAAATAGAATCATCGTCAACAACAATAAACATGATATTGCTAATAAATTTATGCAGTGTTATATACTCCCTAGTATTAGCAGCAAATTTATAGTGTTAGTAAATATTTTAAGAGCTCTCTCTTGTGCTCTGTTTACTATTTTAGAAAACAAAGGAAAACCTTCAATTTGAATCAAAGTTTTTATCAATTTTTAAAGTATTTCCAGCATTGCACAACTTTTCTCTCACCCACAAGTAATGTTAAAACAGAATGAATCATGGCACTAGGTCTCTGTAACCTATGACTGTACTAAAAGTCAAGGGGTATGTTTTATTTTAAATTTGGGTACTGGGTTTCTTATGTAAACCCCTTGCTAAATTTTTTTAACAACCATAATGAAAAAGAGAAAAAAACGAAAAACAATATGGAATTCTTTGACAAAGATCCACCATTTAGGGGCAACATAAATTCTTCAAAGAATACATAAATATCAAACAAATAATCAAAAAAGGGGTTTTTTCTATGCTGTCTAGTATTTATTCACTTTATGACTTAGAAGCTACTTTTTTTTCATTTGTAACATTCAGTGTCCCAAACTATAAACTACAAAAACACCACCAAATTGGGAGTTCTTCTGATGATTAAATGAGAAAATGAAATAAAGCTTGTCATAACAGATGTTTAACAAAATGTGTGCTATCTTCCCATGGATTCGTATGAAAGGGAACATAGGTTCGTCACAGAATGGCTCCCACACCCTGGGACTTCTCACACTTCACTTTGACCTTGGCTACCGATTGGTATCAGTGATTATAGAAACTCATCAATATCCAGGTCCTGGGCTTCCCTGGTGGCGCAGTGGTTGAGAGTCCGCCTGCCGATGCAGGGGACACGGGTTCGTGTCCCGGTCCGGGAAGATCCCACATGCCGCGGAGCGGCTGGGCCCGTGAGCCACGGCCGCTGAGCCTGAGCGTCCGGAGCCTGTACTCCGCAACGGGAGAGGCCACAGCGGTGAGAGGCCCGCGTACCGCAAAAAAAAAAAAAAAAAAAAAAAAAAAAATCCAGGTCCTCCTCTTCAACCCCCAAACCCGTTTTGCAAGTAGGACCATTATATAACTAGATGTGTTCAACAGAATACAAAGGAGAAATCTTTGGCTCTCTTCTAATGAGGCAGCTAATTCCTTCAAAAGCCATTTTTTCTTTCACCTCAGGCTAACCTTTGTGTTATAAGCTAAAGAACCCACGAGAATGGAGCAAAGCTTTTCCTCGAGATGCCGTTTAGAGCAGAAACCTGCACTCTACATTGACTGCGATGCGAGTTATAAATAAGACTCTTTTTCACTATGTCATTGAGACTTTGTTTCTATTGTTACAGAAATTAGCATTCAGTACTCTGGCTAATACAGTATTTAAGCAGTTTATTCATGCAGATGTAACATGAGGCGGATTTTGCCTGGGTAAAAATAACTCATTCCACTTTGATGCCCATAATTGAGGTCCTTCATATGCTGACATTCGAGAAACTCCATAGTTAATTGTTGTAACTGTTATAAGAATGGAAATCAAAATTATAACCATAAAACAACCAAGGTCAAGTAAAGAAAGGATAACTATGAAAAGTATACTTTTAACGAAGGTATTATTTGAATAAGTTGACTTTTCCAAAGCCAAAAAAACTTAAAAATATAAATGTGTTGACATTTATTTGGCTAAAAATCCAAAATACCAGACTCTCTGAAGCAAACAGGCTTACCCACAAATTGCAAAGTACACAAGGAAGACACTAATTGCAGTAACCACTCTTTAAACAATCATGCAGAAATGTATCAGTGGATAAGCTGTCAAAGAAGCTGCATTTAAGATTTTTATGAAAACAAAACAGAAAAAGCAAAGCTCCTCTTCTAAGGAGGTAGGAGATGTGGACTCTGTGTAATTAGTTTCAGTGTACTGGCTGTGTATTGGAAGAAAATAAGTGTTTTGTCTAGAAAACAGGTTACATGTGAACTACTTAAATGCTCACACTTTGATTTTTCCTCTATAATTTCAATAGCTTGCGGGCACACAACAGGAATTTAAAGAAGAAAACACCAACAGTTTTAGTTTCAGATGAAGAGACTCGTGGAACTACAGTCAACACCTACCGCTCTCTCAGTGTTTTCATACTACATAGGCCATTATTTCACCCTTTCAGAAACAGTCCTGGCAGTCACAGGTGATGAACCAGACCACGAGTAATTGGCGCTTGCATAAAATAACGGAGACTAAAAGTGTCATTCAATGCAGAGATTTTTAAGAATGGCAGCAGAGCGACAAATGAGAAATGTCTTCCAATTCTGCAGTGTAAGTCTAATTAAAAGTATGTGATACGATAAAGGAAAAAAAAATTGCTAGATGCTGGTAACTCTGTATCTTTCAGATACTGATTTTAAAATGAAAGCATTACATCCTTCAGCTTTCAGTTAAGATCCAGAAATCACAAAAGGTCATCTACACCCACCCTGAGAAGGAGAGTAAGATGGATGAATTACAAAGCCACACAAGTTTTTCTACCCATCATAGAGCTGAGGACAAAAAGAAACACAATAAAACTAAACTGCAGAAAAAGTGAAGGCTTCGCTAGAAGAGAAGAGACCATAACTGCTTTCTCTTCTGCTGGAATGGTGAGAGTGGTGGTAAGGGGTAATCTTGAAAGACATATGGAAGGCTAAAGGGGTCTAAATTTTAATAAATTTGTAACATCTAGGTACAGGTTGACATGAGAGATCAGAATCCTGAGGGGCTGCAGTCAAAGACGGTGTGTGGGGGTTCCCTGGTAGCACAGTGGTTGAGAGTCCGCCTGGCAATGCAGGGGACATGGGTTCGTGCCCCGGTCCGGGAAGATCCCACATGCCGCGGAGCGGCTGGGCCCGTGAGCCATGGCCGCTGAGCCTGCGCGTCCGGAGCCTGTGCTCCGCCACGGGAGAGGCCACAACAGTGAGAGGCCCGCGTACAGCACAAAAAAAAAAAAAAAAAAAAAAAAAAGACGGTGTCTGCACAACCCACCGTTTTTCCCATGGTCCCTCAACGAAGTCGACAACCCAGAGAGCCCTCAAGGCTTGGGGCAGGGCAGAAGGACCAAGAGAAACCCTCCTCCCCCACTCCAGGCGCCTGGGCCTTCACAGTGCGCATGTAAAGCAGACTGACACCTGGGGCGCCACTAAAAGCAAAGCTCTGATCCAAGAGCCTTCGAAGGTAGCGATGAACACACTAAAGCCATGAAACAGCTCAATCACTGTTAGATCCACACATACCCCAGACTAGGGCTTGAAAGTGAAAAGGGCATGTTTTTTTCTGCGGGTAAATATTACTTAGTCTATAACGCTGTTTCACACACAACATCCCAAATAAATTTTAGAAGCATGAGACACAAGGAGAAAGTAGAAAAATATGACCCATGTTCACAGATGTGCTTGTGTCCATACACGAGTCAGAATTTTCTGTTTCTTTCTCGTTTCTGGTACGTCCAAATTTTTTTCAGGACATCCTGAGTAAATATACACACATAGGCTACTGAGGTTTAAAGCAGAAATGATAACAATGTATCGTGAGGTTCCAGACATGCAGAGGTAAAACATACTTTTTTAAAGTTGGATTCAAAATGAATTATTTTCTGATGTGACAATTAAATGTTATAAGTCTCTTCTTTATGTTCAATTTTTGTGTTGTAATATTTAAATATACTCTATTGAAAAGATGGTCTGTTTCAAGGAAAAAAATTTGAAATTCAAACCATTTTTGATGTTTAAAGGCACAAGACCTCACTCATATCGTGTATACTCATTTACGTTTTGAAACTTATAATAACGTAATTTAAATATGATGTGACATCCTTATTTCATGCTATTCCAAATGCTGCTTTCAAGCTTTATATTTTGTCCTAATAATAGGGAGAGCTGGCAGCATAAATGACATGTTAGTGCTGCATATATATGGCTCCTCTAGTCCTGTAAAAACAAACACATATACCAGCATATATATTTTTAAGCGGCAATATCAAGATTTCATTTGCTTTCAACACAAAGCTAACATCAAACAAACGTAATGAGGGCTGTTCTAATTAAGTGAAGCGTTAAGCAAAGATTCCTTGGATAAGACACCAAAAACTCACAATACAAAAGAAAGTATTGATAATTGATTCATTAAAATGTAAACTTCTGCCTTTCAAAAGACAATGTGATGACAATGAAAAGCCCCAGGCTGGGAGGAAATATGTGCAAAATATACATCTGATTAAACTCTCACAACTCAGTAAGAAATCAAATAACTCCAAAAAATTTTTTTGAAAATACATTTGCCAAAGAAGGGCTATGAATAGCAAATAAACACATGAAAATATGTTATATAAATATTAGTCGTTCAGGAACAAAAATTAAACCTGAGATACCCCTACACATGCATGGAACAGCTAACTTTCATGAAATCTGTGAATACCAAATGCTAGCAACTCAAACTCTCATGACATTGTCCTGTGGAATGAAAAATGGTACAGCCAGTTTAGAAAACCGCTCGGCAGTTCCTTTTACAGGTAAATATCATGTCATGTGATCCAGCAATCACACACTTAGGAATTTACCTAAGAGAAATGTCAACATATGTCTATACCAAGACCTATATATGAATATTTACGGTACCCTTAGTGATAACAGCCCAAATCTGAAAGCAACACATGTGCTATCAGTGAATAGAGAAAAATTTCATAGTATATCCATAAGGTAAAATGTTACCCGGTAATCAATGGAAGTGAACTACTGAAAAATACAAAAATATTGCTGAAGTGAAAGCAATCAGATATAAAAGTCTACATAGTCTTTGATCCTTATTATATGACGATCTGGGAAGAGAAAACTAGAGAGACAGAAAGCAGATCAGGTTTTGCCAAGAATGGGTCAGGTGGTGAGTGGGGGAAGGGGACTGAGTACAAAGGGACATGAGGGAACTGAGGGAGACAAATATCCTATATCTTGATTGTGGTAGTGGTTATGTAATAGTATATATTTATCAAAACACATACAACTGTAAGACCAAAAAAACTGATGGATTGTACTGTGTGGATATTATACACTAATAAACATGTCATCCAAAAAAAAAAAAAGAGGAAATGCATACGTTAGCAGATTTATGGTTTGGTTTGAATCAGGAGCTATTTAAAATATTGGAGGCAAAATAATAACATAAGACAAACAAAATCAGGTTGCTCTGAATGAAATGGGGTAGAAAAATCTAGGTTGTTCTGTGTGATTTTGCTGCTATGCAACTCACACTGCCTTATTTACTCAGAGATGTCAGATGTAGGTTAATAGGTTTAATTAAGAAAACTTTCCAATCATTCTGGTATAATTTGGAAGAAAAATTGGCTTCCGCTTTGGTTATGAGAGCCCAGAAGATTGGTAAACCTTTTAATGTTTCTGAACACTACTTATTTATAATGTTTTCTCTAGAACAATCTCTATGTACGGTCCATCTTTCGGGAGATCACTGATTATTTCAGTTATACTGTATTCTTGAAAACACACATATACAAGCACATACATATGTATGGGTGTTTTCAATCCCTCTCGCTCTTTTTCTCTCCCTCTCTCCTTTAAATTTCCATATAAATTTTAGAACCGGATTGCAATTTCTTCAGAAACTCTTCTGTGATCGATATTGAAATAATACTGGATCTATAAGTGAATCTAGAGGAAAAGTCTTAGCAATATTATTTCCTTAAATACATGAATGTGGTATACTGCTTTATTGAGGCATTACAAATTTTCTCTGAAATGTTTTTGTAGATAGCAGCTTACATGTTTTGCACAATTTTCGTAGATTTTTCCTACTTGATTTTTTTATCCTTTCATCAATTATAAGTTTATGTATTTATTCTGTATATGAGGCAATCATATGAACTTCCCCATTTTTCAACAGTATTACACTGATTTTGTTTTTCTTGTCTGTGCCTGTTGGCATAATCAGGATGCCAGCTTCTCTAGCATCCAGGTGTTGGTGTATAAGAAAAAGAAAACTCGAAGAATTCCTCGTCTAAGATGTTGAAGTCGTCAGTTAGTCTGTCTTCTCTTTATCTTTCAGAATATATTCATGTCTTTTTTTACACATGACATCCAGAATTAAATGTGCTTAGTCAAAAGAATAAAGAGAAATGTGTCTACTCCATTTTGCCCAGAACTAGAAGAGAAACATCTACGTTTAGCCTTTACTTTGAAAGATATTTTCACTGTTGTAGAGCTCTAAGTTGGCAATTCTTTTTGTTCAGCACTTAAAGACATTATTCAGTTGTATTCTGACTTCCATTGTTTTTCGTGTATCCTCAGCCTGCATTCCTATTGTTGATGCTTTGAAAGCATCGGATCTTATTTTCTAGCTGCTTTAAACATTTAGTCTTTGTTTCTAACAGTCTTAGGAAGACGTTTCTAGGTATGGTTGCGTATTTATCTTCACTGAGGTGTGCAAAAGTTATTTAATGTCTGGTTTGAAACTTTTCATCAGTATTGAAAGTATCTTGGCCATTATTTCTTCAAATACTGATGATGCCTGATTTATTCACTCTTACTTCTCCTTATATTTACCTCCAAGGTTATTAGACCTTTCACTTTGTCTCATTTGCCTCTTATGAATTTTTCCTGTACTTCCCATTTTTTCTTCTCCATTATTCAGTTTGAATAGTTCCTGCTCATACACTCTTGAAGTTAAACCCAATTTCAGGCACTGTAGTTTTATTCTTAGAACTTACGTATCTTTCAATAGTTTCCAGTTTTCTCAAAATTTTTTCTATTTTTCTCCTTTTCATTAAACAAGTTAATCATAGCTACTTTAAAGTCATTTTCTACTTATTCCATTAGTTCAAATACCTTAGAGCCAATTTTTATTTCCTGGGTTTTTTCTTTTAGTTTTTGATCACATGATCCTATTTCTTGGTATTCTTCCTAATTTCAACTGAATGCCTGATGTGTTATACTAAAAAACACAGAGGTTATAGATGAAATCAAACTTCTCTAAAGTTTCACATCTTCTGCTAGACCTTCATCAAAATAAGCACTGAGCTTAGTTGGACAGAGCTGTACTTACGGGAAGCCTGAGATGCCCTATTTCTAATAGACTTGTTGGGCTCTCATAAATAGCTAGATTTACTCATCTTGGTCCCTTTCAACAATCTTAATTCTGATTTCTGTTTTCTTAGCTCTGTGAGATGGCAGAAAACTCTGCTATGCTTCTTAGAGAATTCTGGCTTAATATTTTAGTCCCTCTTATCAGGTACAACTTCATAATTTCACAGAAGTCTTGAGGAGGAAATTGGATGTGTTTTGATTCCCTTCATACTGTCTTTTTTTTTTTGTTTTGATTTTAGTTTACCCTTTGGAGACCACCAAGATTTCTTATAGTTTCTGCATTCCCCAAGAGTGGGCACCTATCCAAGCAAAATACATTCTCAGCCTGAGCTCAGAAATAGTAAATACATCCAGGGAGCAAAATAGCTGTAGATCATAAGAAAACTTCTCTGAAGTCCTCTCCCCTTCAGAATTATATCCATTCAACTCCTTATTTATTGCTTCCTCAACTCACTGATGCCTTAAATGGATTCTTTTTCAATTGTATCTCAATTTCCAAATGGTTCTCAGGGATAACTGTTTTCTGTAGCCAAATATTACTACCTACTTGAAAGTGACTATCTGGAGATCTTTTCACTTACCAATTCCACAAATTCCATCTCCACAAATTTTTATTTAGTTGTCTTATTATGCATAATGACATCCACAGTGAAAATAGTTCGATAACTAAAATATTCAAAGGAAATTTCACTGTGAAAAGGTTTAGAAACATATGTCTAAACTTCCTGGTCTCTACGTAATTGCCTACATGCACAGGATGTTTAGACGAGACCCCTTCCTCAATATCCTCAAGTAGGATATAAACTGAAACAACATAGCTCTAGAGACAGATGATTGGTAGGTAGGTAGACAGATAGATAGATCAACAGAGAGAAATAGACTGAATAAAGTGAAATACAGGGGCTTCCCTGGTGGCGCAGTGGTTGCGAGTCCGCCTGCCGATGCAGGGGACACGGGTTCGTGCCCCAGTCCGGGAGGATCCCAGGTGCCGCGGAGCAGCTGGGCCCGTGAGCCATGGCCGCTGAGCCTGCGCGTCCGGAGACTGTGCTCCGCAACGGGAGAGGCCACAACAGTGAGAGGCCCTCGTGCCGCAAAAAAAAAAAAAAAAAACAAGAGATGACAAGTGTTGACAAGGGCATGAAAAAGGGAGCCCTTGTGCACTGGTGGTGGGATGTAAATTGGTGCAGCCATTATGGAGAACAGCATGGAGGGTCCTCAAAAAATTAAAACACTGAACTACTATATGATCCAGCAATCCCACTTCTGGCTGTATAACCAAAGGGAATGGAATCAGTATCACAAAGAAAATATCTGCACGCCCACATTCATTGCAGTATTATTCACAAGAGCCAAGCTATGAAAACAATCGAAACAGCTGTCAAGGAGTGAATGGATAAAGAAAATGTGGTATTTTCTCTGAAGATGAATGAGGAACATAGACTTGTATGGCGTTTCTGCACCTGCTGCTTATAATAATTAAGAGTTTTCATAACTGGAGGACTTTATAAAGTCACCAAAGTTTGTATAAATAATCAACCTAATTATGTACCTTAGGTTAATCATTTGGTGCTTGAAATTAAGCTCAACGTTCAGAAAGATAGCATGAGTAATTAATTTCATTTTGGGTCTAAATCATCTTAGAATAGTACTATTTCATATAGGAATAGTATAGAGATATGTGTTAGACTTTTGCGGGTTTTTTTTCAAATATGTCAGTGGATCTATTTACACCCACCTTTGTTTGCCTCCGTTGTTTCATTTCTACTTTGTCTAGAACTGATTTGCCTTAAGGAGTCGCAGTAAGAACAATTATATATTATTCAACAGTTTAAAAACCTGGACCAGTTTAGAATTAACACCCGATGACTACCCATGCTGGATGAAAACCATTCACCTCTTAGGAGTTATTTAAATAGCCTTAGAAGGCCTCACAGTGGTATAAAACAGTTCCTCTCCAAATTCATGTGCAGATTTCATCTGCCTTTCCTGTATGAAGATGTAGCTCTGTGTGGGGAAAGCACACAAGATAAAATCCTCAGCAACAATGGAGTAGCAGAGGGCAAAAAGCAACAAGTTTTGCTCGCTGAAAAACACAGGTCACTACCTCTCTGCCTGTGGTTACAAACCATAACATCCTGAAAGTCACCCCTTGTCACTGCTTCTATCCACACCAATCCTGGGCATGTCACCTCATTAAAATCATTAATCTACTTATATTCAGACAGAGTCCAAATTCTCTCTTAAAAAAATTGTATGAGGTTCTTTATTTTTCCCCTAAATTAGATGTTTTAGTGGAAGAAAATAATTAGATGTATTTTAGCAATAACTGATTTGCAACTCACTGCAAGCATAGTTAAAGCAGCGTCAGGAGAAAGAGAAAAAGAATCCTTTTAATGGGGGCTATTGATCTATGACAAAGTATCATAATTAAAAGAGACCTTTTGAATTTCTGTTGCAAAGACATAGTATATTCTAATTGCTATAACCTTTGGGAATCTTCTGAAGGATAATAGTTCTGTCCAAAGGTTAGAACAGATTTTAGGAAGGAGGTGTTTAACTGAATGTGACTGTGTGACACAAGAAATAGCAACCTAATGCAAAATAAATCACCTATATTTTCCACCTATTTTTTTTCTAACAGAGTAAAAACAGACAAGCAAAGCAAAATAAAAATTGGGATTTAAATTTGTAATTCCTCTTCAAGGCATATGTCTGTAATACTAAGTATCAAAACTATCACTGGAGATAGCAAAGTCTTAGAAAGCCATTATTATTGAAGTCTTATTGGACAGAGCACAGTAACTTCTTATACTCAAATTGATGTGGAATATTTTTTTGTTTTAGTTTTCACAAAGTTAAAGATATTTAATGGATAGACCTTACATGCACTTTGAAATATCAGAAAAATTTTTTCAAAGACGAAATACCCTACATATGTTTCCAATACTGTTATACATCAAAATTTCCAGATTATTAACATAAGATCAATTTTTGAGGGCATCAAGGAAAAGCTTCACTAAACAGAGTTAAACAGGCAAGGAAAATTGTATTCAATACTACCGCAGCAGAGCCTTAACTGGGAAGAAATGGAAAAAAGCCCATGCATTCCTGAAATAGACGATTCTGAGTTTTGTGTCCGTATTCCTGGAGGAGGTATCACAAAAACACTCTATGACGAAGGCTGTTCTAAAGAAATCCCAATGGTGATTCTGCTGAAATTCGTTTCGGAAGGAGACAATATCCCAGATGCGTTAGGTCTTGTTGAATATCTTAATGAATGGCTTCAGATAATCAAACCATGTTGTGATGACCCCTCAGCGTCTGCCTTGCCATGGAAAATGCCGAGTTCCTGGAGGTTACTCTTTGGCAGTGGTCTTCCCCCTGCACTTTTCTGATCTGTTTTCGGTTTTATACCTTATGTCCCAAGACACTTATTACCAACACAACTGTTAAACAACTATATAAAAAGAATGTATTAGGAAATCTTTATTTTTCACAGAAAAATCGCAAAGAAAAATGGATTAACAAAAGGTTGTTTTTGCCATGCTTTTCATCATATACAACAGATGTAAATTTTGTGCAATAAAGTGTTTCCTAAGTAAAAAAAAAAAAAAAAAATACTACCGCAGCAGGGTAGAGTGATTAAACTTGACTCCGCTGAAACAAAGGGCTGGAGAGATTTAAGCACTGGGCTGAGTGAGTAGAAAAGTATTGCAGGAGGAGGGCGGGGATTGGTCCAGGTGATTAGGCCCTCTGTTTGCTCATTAGTAATAACTGTGATGATTGCTGAGCTGTCGTCCTGCCGTCCAGGAAGATGGGGACATAGGGCACCATCCTTCTAGACTGTGAGATGGCTTCCAGGTGTTTGAGAAAGAAATTCCTGGGTTAAAAAATCACAGAAGAGGACTTCCCTGGTGGCGCAGTGGTTGGGAGTCCGCCTGCCGATGCAGGGGACGCGGGTTCGTGCCCCAGTCTGGGAGGATCCCGCGTGCGGCAGAGCGGCTGGGCCCGTGAGCCATGGCCGCTGAGCCTGTGCGTCCGGAGCCTGTGCTCCGCAGGGGGAGAGGCCACAGCAGTGAGAGTCCCGCGTACCGCAAAAAAAAAAAAAAAAAAAAAAAAAAAAAAATCACAGAAGACTGGGGAAAGATTTACATCTCAAAGGAACAGAGAATTTAAATGTTTTCTAAAACAAATGCTCTAAAGTTTAGTGAAGAATGAGAAAGTTAAGGCCATCTTGGTAAAATGACTTATACTTATTCAAAAATCAGTCAATTGGATCAATGGTAGTTATTTTCTATCACTGTTTATACCTGAATATGAATTAGCATGGAATTTGTTTATTAGGGGTCTTTCACAGGTTGCATATTTTAAGATGATTTTTGCTATCCCTTGTGAAGGAAAAATAAAATTAGAGTAAGAGAGCTCTCTAAAATGGAGTCAGATACAGAACAAACTAGGTTGCCTTTGGGGAGAGGGAAATGAGGAGGGGCAAGATAGGGGAAGGGGATTAAGAAGTAAAAATTACTATGGATAAAATAGATAAGCTACAAGGATATATCGTACAGCACATGGAATATAGCCGATATTTTATGATAACTTTAAATGGAGTATAATATATAAAAAATTGAACCATTATGTTGTACACCTGAAACTAATATATTATAAATCAACTATACTTCAATAAAAAAGGAAAAAATATACAAATTCTAAACCTCTCCCCCAAAATAAAATAAGATAATATGGAGCTTGGAGGCCATTAAGAAGTGTGACTTATGCACTTCTCAGCCTGGATGGAATCTGACCTTTGAACTGATGAAGTCATCCAGAATACCTGCCAGAAACTCAAGATACTTACTGGACTCACTCTAATAACTCAGGACAGTCTATCTACTTATTGAACCTCTACCCTAAAACAAATGGGCATTCCTTAAGGACGAATACTTTCTGACTCGCATCACAGTCAATCAAAATTTCTTTATAAGCCCCTGACTCTTTCTCTTCCTGGAAACATTCTTCTGGGGTTACTTGAATCTGTGTCTCCCAAATTGCAATGATTGAGACCCTAAATAAACTCCTCTTATTTGCAGACTCTTGCAGTATTTATTTTGGTTGATACCCCCCATCCTAAATGATAACACGGTAATGGTTAATTTAAGACTAATAAAACTAATTTGAGTATTAAGTCTCAAACAACCTTAGAACTCAGATGTGAAACTACTGACTAGTGTCTTTTATGAAATACAACTTTGGAGTCACTGACTTGATAAAATGTTGAAAGAGATAAAAGACTCTCAATATAGGGAGAGACATTACCAGAGTTGGGCTAAATTATTGATATTGCACATCCTAAGTAAAGTATTTGCATTTTAATACTTGCCCTTAGCCTTTTTTTTCCCTAGAGTCTCTGGTATAAGACAGGCAGACAAATTTCTCACTATAATTTTACAGACAGATAAGCTACAACACAGGTAAGTCACAGAGCCCCTTGAAACAAGAGCCAATTGAAGCAAAGCAGAGAACATTCTCGTAAATATTCTGCTATGTGAACAGAATATTTCTCATTTTATACACAAGGAATCTGAGACTTTGAGGCCCAGTGCCACAAACATATGAAGAGTCAAGTTTCATATTGTTTTCACTATACTACCTCAATTATATTCATACACTTCCATATTTCACTCTTCAGAGTTCTCAAACAGCCAATTATGTTTTAAGTTTTGTGTCTATCATTTTTCACCTCCTAAAATCTAACTTTCTGGAAACTTGTATGCACTTTCTGGGAAGGAATGTAAAAATTATGAAGAAGATGACAAAAAGTTCTTGGAAGAGGAAAAAGAAAATAAAAAGACAGCTTATCTTGTGGGTCTATTCCTTGTTTTCCAAAGCTCAAACATCCTAATGAGAAATCAACCTAGAAAAACGAGTATTTTTAAATGTTGACTACATTTATAAGTTGTTTTTTCTTCACTTTCTTCCTTCATTCTCCTTCTTTTCCATGTCTTCTGGCCAATTAGCCATTGAAGACATTGTAGTTTTGTAACTTTGACAAATAACTGTATAATTTCCACTGTGGACAGCATTGTTTCATTCCTTTATTTTTAACGCCATGGACCATAAAAGCTTCATACCAACTGCTAAGTACCAAAACATCTCAAAGCCATAAACTAATGGGTAAAAATTATTGGGTAATAATTATTAACTAAATCTTTTTTATCATTGTTCAAATTGCACACTTATATCATAAAAACAATTATCCCTGTGTGAAATTAAAATCTGAGATTATCTTTAAAATTTTAAACCATGATATATCACTGTGGTTACTAGTCACAGAGTTCATATTCTCAGCTGAATTCTTAACTTCAATTACTAACTGCAGAGAAAGTCTGCTTGAAAGAAGTTATTCAACAAGTAAAGCTGACAGTCACAGGAATTCCTGAGCAAACTGTTAATACTAATCACTCCCCCACCCACCCAACAAGCCCCCAGGAAAACAAGCAAGCAGTGTCTTTGAAAGTTTTTAAGACTAGCATGAAAACTCTTTCCAGAGGACTGGCTTAACCTAAACTTTGATACTTTCAAAACACGAGTTTGATGACTAAAGTCTAATCTCAGGTTTTAAAGACAGAAAATTGGAGGGCAGACAGCAGAAACAAGAAGAACTACAATCCTGCAGCCTATGGAACAAAAACCACATTCACAGAAAGAAAAACAAGATGAAAAGGCAGAGAGCTATGTACCAGATGAAGGAACAAGGTAAAACCCCAGAAAAACAACTAAATGAAGTGGAGATAGGCAACCTTCCAGAAAAAGATTTCAGAGTAATGATAGTGAAGATGACCCAGGACCTCAGAAAAAGAATGGAGGCAAAGATCGAGAAGATGCAAGAAATGTTTAACAAAAACCTAGAAGAATTAAAGAGAAAAAAACAGAGATGAACAATACAATAACTAAAATGAAAACTACACTAGAAGGAATCAATAGCACAATAACTGAGGCAGAAGAACGGATAAGTGACCTGGAAGACAGAATGGTGGAATTCACTGCCACAGAACAGAATAAAGAAAAAAGAATGAAAAGAAATGAAGACAGCCTAAGAAACCTCTGGGACAACATTAAATGCAACAATATTGGCAAAAATTAAAGACAAAGAAAAATTACTGAAAGCAGCAAGGGAAAAATGACAAATAACATACAAGGGAACTCCCATAAGGTTAACAGCTGATTTCTCAGCAGAAACTCTACAAGCCAGAAGAGAGTGGAATTATATACTTGAAGTGATGAAAGGGAAGAAACTACAACCAAGATTACTCTATCCGGCAATGATCTCATTCAGATTTGATGGAGAAATAAAAAGCTTTACAGACAAGCAAAAGCTAAGAGAATTAGCACCAACAAACCAAATCTACAACAAATGCTAAAGGAACTTCTCTAAGTGGGGAACACAAGAAAAGAAAAGGACCTACAAAAGCAAACCAAAAACAATTAAGAAAATGGTCACAGAAATATACATATTGATAATTACCTAAAACGGGAATGGATTAATGGATTTTTACCTAGGGGAAAAAAAGACCTGTATGCAGAAAACTATAAGACACTGATGAAAGAAATTAAAGATGATACCAACAGATGGAGAGATATACCATGTTCTTGGATTGGAAGAATATTGTGAAAATGAGTCTACTACCCAAAGCAATCTACAGATTCAATGCAATCCCTATCAAATCACCAATGGCATTTTTTACAGAACTAGAAAAAAAAATCTTAACATTTGTATGGAGACACAAAAGACCCCAAATAGCCAAAGCAGTCTTGTGGGGAAAAAAACGGAGCTGGAGGAATCAGACTCCCTGACTTCACACTATACTACAAAGCTACAGAAATCAAGACAATATGGTAGTGGCACAAAAACAGAACCATAGATCACTGGAACAAGATAAAAATCCCAGAGTTAAACCCATGCACCTATGGTCAACTAACCTATGACAAAGGAGGCAAGGATATACACTGGAGAAAAGACAGTCTCTTCAATAAGTGGTGCTGGGAAAACTAAACAGCTACATATAAAAGAATGAAATTAATACACTCCCTAACACCATACACAAAAATAAACTCAAAATGGATTACAGACCTAAATGTAAGACCGGACACTGTAAAACTGTTAGAGGAAAACATAGGAACAACACTCTTTGACATAAATCACAGCAAGATCTTTTTTGATCCACCTCCTAGAGTAATGGAAATAAAACCAAAAATAAACAAATGGGACCTAATGAAACTTCAAAGCTTTTGCACAGCAAAGGAAACCATAAACAAGACGAAAAGACAACCCTCAGAACAGGAGAAAATATTTGCAAACGAATCAATGGACAAAGGATTTATCTCCAAAATATATAAACAGCTCATGCAGCTCAATATTAAAAAAACAAACAATCCAATGAACAAATGGGCAGAAGACCTAAATAGACATTTCTCCAAAGAAGACATACAGATGGATAAAAAACACATGAAAAGATGCTCAACATCACTAATTATTAGAGACATGCAAATCAAAACTACAATGAGGTATCACCTCACACTAGTTAGAATGGGCGTCATCAGAAAATCTACAAACAATAAATGCTGGAGAGGGTGTGGAGAAAAGGGAACCCTCTTGCACTGTTGGTGGGAATGTAAAGTGATACAGCCACTATGGAGAACAGTATGGAAGTTCCTTAAAAACTAAAAATAAAATTACCATATGATCCAGCAATCCCACTACTGGGCATATACCCGGAGAAAACCTGTAATTCAAAAAGACACATGCACCCCAATGTTCATTGCAGCACTGTTTACAATAGCCAGGTCATGGAAGCAACGTAAATGCCCATCGACAGACGAATGGATAAAGAAGAAGTGGTACATATATACAATGGAATATTACTCAACCATAAAAAGGAACGAAATTGGGTCATTTGTTGAGACTTGGATGGATCTAGAGACTGTCATACAGAGTGAAGTAAGTCAGAAAGAGAAAAACAAATATCGTATATTAACACATATACGTGGAACCTAGAAAAATGGTACAGATGAACCGGTTTGCAGGGCAGAAATTGAGAAACTGATGTAGAGAACAAACATACAGACACCAAGGGGGGAAAGCGGCGGGGTTGTGAGTGGTGGTGTGATGAACTGGCAGATTGGGATTGACATGTATACACTGATGTGTATAAAATTGATGACTAATAAGAACCTGCTGTATAAAAAAATAAATTAAATTAAATTTAAAAATTAAAAAAAATACATGTTAAATAAATTACAGCACTTCCATAAAAAAAAGAAAGAAAATCATTTTGTTTTCGTTAAAAGAGAAAAAGAATCAGAAATGAAAAAATTTACTGAATTGGTTCATGGGAAAGTGTACATAATTGATATATTTATTTAATAATGAATTTTAATCATCAGTAAATGATTAAGTGTAAATTGACAAACACAAGCAAAGTCAGCTTGATTTTAAGTAAACTAAACCCAGATACTTTTCATACCAGTGATCTCTAGTATTTGAAGTCATTCCCTTATCAGAGGTCATGAAAAAATATAAGCTAAATTAAAGGATCGTCTTCACTTTAGCACTTAAAAATCTACGATTTATGGGCTTCCCTGGTGGCGCAGTGGTTGAGAGTCCGCCTGCCAATGCAGGGGACATAGGTTCGTGCCCCGGTCTGGGAAGATCCCACGTGCCGCGGAGCGGCTGGGCCCGTAAGCCATGGCCGCTGAGCCTGCGCGTCCGGAGCCTGTGCTCCGCAACGGGAGAGGCCACAACAGTGAGAGGCCCGCATACCACAAAAAAAATAAATCTACGATTTATTAGTATGTTTTCAATGAAGAGTGGAACAACTAGCCAATTATTAAAGCTTCTGTGGAATCTACTCAGGGCATATATATTAGAGAAGAATGCCATATACTCTAAGAGAACTCCTAAATGACACATCACATTCGTGCAGAGTGCAGGGCCAGACTTTTAATAGCCCAATGGTGACAGGGCATATGCCTCTAAGGGCCAGGCACAGGCAGAAGCAGCTAATTAACATCAAACACTAATTAGTCCCTCAGTATTTAGCAATGAAATATCAGCAGCTGTCTTAGATGCCATATGCTAATTAGCATTAAT